>NC_052679.1:17048797-17710047 GCF_016802725.1 Solenopsis invicta
CGACATAACCTCATTCGGAAGATCCCCACGAAAATTATGCGAACGTGTGGAACGTGCGTGTAAGAGCACAGCTGGAAAGTGTGCGGAAGGGAGACCAAGGTTCACGACATCTTTTAGATCTGCGACTTGCTAAGTTAAATTAGTCTGGACGTTATCTATACGTATACCATATATATATTTGCACATGCCGAGTGTTTATATGTTACGAGGTTACCCGCACTTATGTCAGGGTTACCCCGAAAATTATTAGTTTCCGGCGCGGCACGGTCAGCATCCGACTCAGCGGCGCGCTAGAGAGCTCCGGGCGCCGCGAGTGTGCAATCCAAAAGGGTGAGTGGAGAGGAGAAAAAAGGGCTGAGAAAGGGCGAGCGAAGGTGGAGGCCCGCGCGAGGGGAGCACTCTAGTGCGCGCGTTGCATTACGTCAGGTCAGGGCGAGCGACGGCACGCGTGTGAGTGAGAGAGAGAGAGAGAGAGAAAGAGAGAACGAGCGGGAAAGAGAGGGAGAGGTGGAGGAACGGCGTCTCTTTACATCTGCGCATTTCTCGCGTTCGCTCAGGGGAAAACTCCAAAACAAGCAACATGGCGGACCCGAGCAACGAGCCCGCATCGTCGAGCGGCGTCGTGGAGCAGGTAGCCGCGACGGCGGCGGCTCCCGCCGTCGCGGTGCCGTTGCGCGAGGAGCACGACAAGCCTGAGGACTTCCACGAGCCCGACAAGAAGCGGCGCAAGACGATGCGCGCCGAGGACGCCGCGAAAACCGAGCAGAAGTTGGAGCACCGCCTGGGCGGCATCCTCTGCTGCGCAGTATGCCTCGATCTGCCTCGCGCGGCCGTCTATCAGGTAGGTCGGCCCACCTACTCCTCCTCCTCCCCCTTCTCCTTCTTCTCCACCTACTCCACGGGAGGCCTGGCGTAACGAGCAGCAGCCTCGTGTCGTTATCGGCAAGATAAATGAAATCTGCTCTTGTCCTCTCAAAATTCATGACGTCCGGGATACGTGAGTCAAGACGCGGCCCCGCGACCCCCTTCCCCCCTCGCTCCCGCTCCCGCTGCCTGCGACGGCCTACTCGTCGCGGCACTCGCGGCAGTCCATCGACCCGTTCGCTCAGAGGTCGATTTTTAGAGCGACGATGCGTATATAGAGACGGTCGCGCGCGAGCCTCATGTCCCCGCGGAAGATGAGGACGATCAATCGGTTTGTCTCGTGGCTGCGATATCTCTTTCCGCGAGATTCTCCTCCCTAGGTACAAGCCTGTGACCAGAAGTCTCCGTCTCTTTGCCGAAAGAATTAGAGTCTGCAGATACCTCGTGTATTATAGAAACTATGTGCTGTTAATTCTGGGAGAAAATTTTTTTTACGCTATGTGTAAAAACAGAAATGTCTCGTCGCGCTATCGCTACCTCCCTCGTTGTTCCCAGCGGCCCTCTCTCCTCCTTCGAACTTTATCCTTCTGCTAAAAATTCTTTTTTTTTTCTCTCTCTCTCTCCGTTTCCATCTTTTGCTTCTCCTTTTCTTTTACGCTGTGACAGCAAGTCGCTTGCGCGCTAGGTGTGGAACTAACGAACCTCTGTCGAATAGTTGCCATTTTTTTTTCTATTTTTGTACTACCGGCAATTCGAATGTTAATCGTGATGTAACATGAATCACTGTTCCCTTGTTGTTTCTCATTTCAGCCTAATGTCAATAATATTAAACGATAATGCTATACGTCGAAAAAAAAACCCCAAAAATAGTGATAGTATAATAGTAATCGTATAGTCTCCCCCCCCCCACACCCCTCTGTTTTTTCATAAACTGAGCTTTATACACAGGTCGAATAATGAGTTTGTCCATTGAGACAAGACAAGGCATATTAAGTTTTCCGCAGGTAGGTGATTTTATATTTTTTTCTTTATATTAGAGAGAAAATGATATGCCCCGTTGATATGTCTATCGGTGAGTCTCTGTGTGGCAAGCCTGTGTGATATACGAACACGATTTTTTTTTCCTTTGCAATATTCATAGATCGACTCGATTTACATTTAAAACTGTAAGATACGCGTGCGCATATCTTTGCCTTGTAACGCCAAATATTTGAAACTTGCTTGAAAGAGAATTTCTTGATACATAAAAAAGTTACATAGAATTTCTTATGTGCGCGCATTCGCTATATTTTCGCAGTTATTTATATATCCGCCCTCCCCTCACCACAACTATGCCCGCGTATAAACGCGGCGTTCGTATAATTTCAATTGCTGAAGAGATGATATAGGTGGTACCTTGGAAGTCCCTGAGCAGAGGTACCGTAGAGAGAATGTCAAGCAGCATTCTCGACTTGTTGTGTGTATGCATGCAGCTAATCATACGGTGAAAACTGTAGATATTCCCCAGAATACCCGTTAATTTTTTTCATCTCGATTCTCTTTAGAATACTGAAGACGCGAGAGAGAGACGTAGGCGGCGTGAAGGGATTTATAATAATTACTAATTGTAACGCAGTACGAGAGAGGCTGTATCACCTATTTTGATATTCTTAGCGTTAAACGGAACATACGTGCGTGAACTCATAGTATAAAGTCCCCTATGCAAACGTAGACGCTTTCATTTGTGACACGAAGACTTATCCATTGTATTCTTTCAGTTTTGTAAATTTCTGCAAACGTCCCCGCACACCCTGCCCACCCCCTTTCTTTTACATGAAACCCATCGCATTTTATAAAGAACGATGTTTGTTTCTGTCGTTCTCACGGAATAGCGGGGGGTTGAAGAAGCCCCGTGTTCACTAGTGTCTCTAATTAAATCGGTTAGATAAAATAGTGAAGTACTTAAGATTCTAGATCTCTGTAGTTGTTTAGTATATAATATATAATAATATTTTGGATGATTTTCTTATACGAAAGATGCTATGTTTACTATAAGAGACTATCTATCGAGTGACAGGGACATTCGGAGAATACAGTGAGAATACAAAGGCCTATTGTTAGATTAATGCGACACCGATGCCCATCAGTTATAGTCAACGGCGAGAGAGTGAGAGTGAGGGAGAGAAAGCGAAAACAGAAACAAAGAAAGATCTGTACAAACTGTATAGTGCAAAAACAAAAATAAATATTCTTAAAGGTTATTAGTTAGTTATTTCGCATAAAACACCCCTTTTCACTTGTCCTACGTTGTCATCATCCTCGTTTCTTCCCTTCTGTATCATCGATATTATCGGTTAAAAGTATAATTCCTTAGAGAGTACTCGCGATAATTTAAACAGACAATCTCGATGAGTACACTTGTGATTAATGAGTATCCGTACGATTTTGTGTTTCAGGTTTAAACATCAAAGTGATGGTAATATACATGGCATTAATTTTTTTGGTTCTATTTGGGTTGATTCCGGGGGGGTTTTGTAGTATATCATAAATAAGAGTCAGAGAGTGAACACTATCCGTAACAAAACGTTGGTAAAAAAAAAAGTAAAAATAAAAAAAACGACTTATTAATTGAATCAGTAATCGACTGTACATTTCTCACAAAAAGTCGTTAAAATTTGCAATTTAAAGAGATAATAAATTTTTTCTAGATATATATGAGAACTAGGTGTTTAGCCTTTTTATATATACATATATATATATAAAAAAAAAGAAAAGTTTAACGAAACCCTCAAGAACGCTAATAATACATGCTGCAATGATGTTCACAGTGTGCTAATGGACATTTGATGTGTGCGGGTTGCTTCACTCATGTCCTCGCAGATGCCAGGCTGCGGGACGAGATGGCAACATGCCCCAATTGCAGAATCGAAATCAGCAAAACCACGGCGTCACGAAATCTGGCGGTTGAAAAAGCTGTGTCCGAGTTACCCGCCGAATGTCAATATTGTGCGAAGGAGTTTCCACGAAATTCCTTAGAGCATCATGAGGAGGCTATGTGCGAGGAAAGGTAAATTCGTAAGGCAAAATTTACGATCTTATCACGCGTCCGGGGGAGATTTCTCATTGACATCTCTAATTGTGCAACTGATCTCATTACAATATACTTACAGGTGGATCGCTCAAATACGTAGTAGTAGAAGGCAATTACTTATGTGTACAAACATAACTTTCTTAAATTTTAATATGTATCGCAGATTAGAAATGTGTAGGTCCCAAAACCCTCCATAAAGTTTTCTCACAGCTTACCCTTGCTCTCTCCTTGATGTACAACGTATCTTATGTATGCGTGTGCTCAATCAATATCTAATTACTTGTACAGGATATCTAGTTGCAAATATAGTAGAATCGGTTGTCCTTGGCGAGGTCCGAATCACGAGATCCCGGAGCACGAGGGTCACTGCGCTCATCCTCATCGTACGGGTGCGGACGTGATGGAGGCTTTGCGCGAGATCGATGCCCGTACATTGGAAGAACGTAGGCTCTATGACAATGTCTTTGATCTTTTGTCCTACGAGAAAATCACGTTCAACGGTCTGTATCAATTGTTAAGAATTATTATAACATATTAGGCAGATAGATTAAAATAATTTGTAGATTACCAGAAAGAAAACGTATATCGTATAATTTTTTTTTTCTTAGAAGCAACGGGAATTTAACTAGACTGTTTCTGTTATGACGTTAATTTTAACGCTGTCTCGACTTGCCTTTTTGTTGTACCTTGTCTCTCTTTCATAGCTACAGACGATTCTCGAAGGATTTAACAGTTATCTGTAAAATTTTATCATTTGTAGATTTACAGATGAAGCCGTATCGTACTGACGAATTTATTCATAAACTATTTTATGAGACCTCACGATTCGGCGCTTTCAACAATCAGTGGGTAGTGAAGGCCAGGATCAACAGTAATCAGCGCGATCCTACGCAAAGTTCAGAGCGAGACATAACTTACCAAGTACGAAAAACCGCATGTCTTTATAAATTTCAGAGAGAGCTTTAAGTATCGCATCACACGTTATTCATTATATGTGCGCGTTGTACGTGAGCTAAAAGTAAAGGAGATCATTGAAATATAAATTCGATATACGATGTACACTGTGCGATCTAAGTATGAAAATATGTTTCGTAGCTGATACTAAAGACAAAAACCACTTATCCGCTACCAGTTTATTACTTGATCTTGAAAGGCCCGTTTGGTGATATGAAAGTCCATCCGAGAATTCACAGATTCGAGTTTACCGAGCAAGAAAATGAGAGCCCGTATTTCACGTTGCCGCTACCAGACACGGCCGAGTGCAATAGACTTCTCGCCGCAAAAGCCATCAGTTTTAGGTAAAAGATCGATTCTAGAAACGCGGTAGAGTTACTGCAGTTACTTTATTACAATATAATACACGATGGAAGTGCAACTCATATGTACAACGTGTAATTTTTCGTTTTGCAGACTAATAATGTTCCTGGCGTCTAAGTAGTTTTACAACGATAATATCTATTGTCAAGATTTTGTCACAAATGGAATCGATCGACGAGATCTGCTAGACGTAATGACAAATAAGAATATAGAGATCACAGAGATTTATAATCGTTTTACAGTAGCGATATTGATCATGATAACGATAACGATAATAACAAGAGAAGGAGACTCAGAGACGCTAATATCATTGTAATATTTAAATATATGTTGACGAAGATAAATATTGTATAAAATTAATATACGAATATGATGAAAAGCACAGTAATACATAAGTATTGAGGAAAATTAGGTTCAATTGCTTTATATTCCCCTTTTACATCTGAACTTTTACATTAAAAAGAAAAAGAAGAAACTAAAGACTAGAGAGTAGTTTATTGTAGATTATTGTTAGATGATAAATTATTGTATTATTGTACGTACCAATTGTGCAATGTGCTTGTACCCTAAGGTAAAGCTAAATGATCAGTATCGCTTTAGCTAATATTAATTTAATACACATACCCCTGTCCACAAAGAGCCTATGGTTTGTTCTTCGTTTTATTTAAATAAATAAGATGCTATTGATGTAAAATTCCGAATAAAAGTTGTAATTGCAATAAGACTACCACTACTTTATTACATCCAATTCACATTGATGTAGCGTTAAGTCGGTTTTACACATCGAAGAACGGAAAACCAAAAAAACGAAAAAGAAAATAGCGCCTCTACGACCATTCTTACGGATTCCTAATTTTTGCACATATGTTTATACCTTAAGTGTGGCACATTAGAAATTCCTCTCTTCTCTACACTTCCAAATTACAACCTCCTCGTCGTACTCTAACGAGCTAACTACATTTATAATTCCGCCAAGTTGATGAAGGTGTTGTTGCTGGTTTTCGGGCCGTTCGTGTTATTGGGCGGAAAGATTAGTGGATTCAAATTATTTTCAGGTAGACTGCTGCTGAGCCTGCGATACCTCGGCACGGCCAACCTGGAGTCAGGCTCCGAGCAACCGGTCAACCAGTAAGATATCACCCTACCCTTTCCCTTCAGTTCCACCTCCCCTCTGAGCTCGAGGTCGAACGTCCCGAACTTGTCTAGGATATTCTTCGCCGCCTCGGAGACGTGTATTCTCAAAGCTGCCAGACACATATTGCAATTAATTTTTACCTTCCTACGCCGAATTCAAACGAAAAAAAATCTTTTATTTTAAAGGTTCTAATTTTTCGCGTCTTTTCTATTGCTTCGCTCTAATGCAGAATTTGTCTTACGAAGGCCGGAGGATTCCATTCGAGACGCCGTGTTCACGGTGTCGCCAAACAGGCAATAGTGCGGCATCCTCTGACCCACCACCCCGGCGCAAACCGGACCGCTGTGCACGCCGATCCGCACGCTCAATTGAGTGTTCTGCTTGTGCATTATGGTGAACGATCTGACGGCGTCCAATATCGCTAGAGCCATCAGTCCAATCTCCCTCGCGTGTTCATCACCGTTTCTCTCCGGAAGACCCGACGCCACCATATACGCGTCTCCTATAGTCTCCACCTGCGAATCAGTCTCAATGATTTCAAGATAATTTCCTTCCTCGAAGTTATTTCCCGGAATTTGTCAACAAAATTAAAGTTTGGAGCTTGACTGAGTTTTAATGTAAATGTGCCTCTCCTTTCCAGAATTAATAATTTACTGTGCGTTTATTTCCTCTAATTTGTTCCATGTTTACCTTGTAAACGTCGTAGAATCCGATAATACTGTCGAAGGTACTGTACAAATCGTTCAGAAAGTCCACGACTTCCATCGGCGTGCTCTGTGCGCATAACGCCGTGAAACCGACGATATCGCTGAAGTAGATGGTGACGCATTCGAACTGCTCCGGTTGCACCATCTCCCCAGCCATTAGCTGACCGGCGACTTGCCTTTAAAAATTCGATCTGTTAAAAAAGAGCAAAGATTCGAAGACCTCGATTAAGCGACGATTAATGATTCCGGTACCTCGGGAGCACTTGATACAGCAGTTCCTCGCTGCGACGTTTCTCTAAGCTCAACTGTTCGGTTTTCTCTTCAACGAGGGCCTCCAAGTTGTTGGCGTACTGCTCCATCCGTCGTAGCAGATCGTCCATCAAATTCTCGCAATATCCCCTGAAATTTGCACGCGATTCTTTATTGTAGCATAGTTATATTTTATAGCTTAAGAGCAATGACGACATGACGATTCGTCGTCAGGATATCAAGATATAATATATAAAAAGTCGAATCGATGCAACTGAATCGTCTGTGTGCCATAGCGGTTCATTTTTAATGAAAGTACTTCATGATTCCTCGTATCGTGCCGCGAATCGCGTGGAAACTGGGCCGTTCGTCGGGGACTTCGTGCCAGCACCTCTCCATCAACGACAGTATATCCGGCGGACAGTCCTTTGGCGCGACTTCCGGTCTCAAGGGGGGATTCTCCGATGCCGATACCCTGTTCACGATCTTCGCAGCAAAGACATCGGCATGATAAAGAAATCAAGGTAAAATCAGAATTAAAAAGACTGGAATGAAACGGATCGCACCTCTTGCGCCGTCATAAAGGTTCTGGCTACCTCGTACGGACCACCGCGGACCACTATCTCTTCCAGGATAATCGCGAAGCTGTAAACATCGCCCTTCTGCGTCGCGGCGCTTCCGGGTGTTACCGTCAATGGCACAAGTTCCGGGGCAATCCAAAGTAATTCTGCAAATAAAGACTAACAATTATATTGATGTGCACTTTTAATGTATCAATATATTCATGTTGCATTTTTTTTCTCACTGGTGTAATAGCTCTCGTCCATAATCAAGTCGGAGGGCGTGGTGAGAGTTTTGAGGCCAAAGTCCGAGATTTTTAATACGAAGCGACCGTCGATCAGGCAATTGCACGATCGTAATTTTCCATGAGCTGAAACCTCGCTGGCGTGAAGATACGACATTCCCTGTGAGGAAACATTCTCTTTATCGCTTTCGCCCGCTTAAATACATGATATACCAATTAATCAAAATTATAGGCTCAGTTAAGCTCACCCAAAGAAATGTTTCTTCGAGTAGAAAAATATTTCTTTGAATCAAAGAAATTGATGTTAAATGTTGAGATATATATTAAAAAACTTAACAAGAGACAACTTTTTTTACACAGTAAACAATAAAATTTAACACTTTTTGTATGTCTCAGAAAATCCACTCTAAATTTTAAATTAAAATAACTCAAAAGTTAAGTTAAAATAACTCTTATTTTAACTTAATAACTTAAAATAAGAGTTATTTTAACTTAAAATTTAGAGTGGACTTTCTGGATTTTGGATTAGAGTGGATTTTATTTTTTACTGTGTACGTCCGCCCCTACCTTAGCGATATCGTGAATTAGGGACATCCGAAAATTCCAATCCAGCTTAATCGCCTCGTTTTCTAAAACGTCCTTCAACGATCCTCGGGGGCAGTATTCGGTAAGGATCAAGACAGTCGGTGACGGCGAGCAGAGGCAAGCCCCGATAAATCTAACGAGCAACACAATTTATTAATAAATGGCAAGAGACTGACACGTTGAAGTTACGACGTCATATCATTGAAAAAATACTCTCGAAAAAATACTAACAAAGAAATTTTGCGAACGATCATGCTCTCGGCGTGAGTGAAATCGGTTCGCGCGCGTCTGAAACCGCGTGACTATCCTCTTGATTATTTATGAAATAAAATACGGAAGAAGATTTTCTACTGTTGAAAGATATATATATACCTCACTGTGTTCTCCGATGCCACGTCTCTGACCTGCTTGATTTCCCAGAGCAACTTCTTTGTTACGTCGACCACTTTCTTCTTCGTGATTTTCTTTATAGCCACTCTCTCGCCCTTGTATATCCCGATAGTAGTGAAGACCGTCGTAGGCGGCAGAGACTCGCAACTGATCTGCGAACCGCGACGTATCCTCTGTTCCAGTCCGTAATTCTACGATTAAGTAACAAATCAGTTTTGAGTCTTACGATTAAATAATAAATAAAATTAAATGATCTCTTGTCGCTTCGTGCAATTTATCGCTCACGTTTGCGTCGGACATCGCTTGATGCAGATTTATCTTCGACGAGAACTGTTTCCCGACTTCCAGAAGCAACTCCTCGGGTCTTACACGCCAGGACATGTTATTGAGATCGGCGGACAATCGCAAATGCCTATGCAAAAAAAGTGTTTTTGACATTGGCATCTCTTCTACTTTTATCTCTTTAACTTTACGTTTGTATTATACAAAATTTGAACCGATCAGATTAAATCGTCGAGCGTACCTGTATAAAAGACACGCGGCTGTAATCGCAGCGAGCAGAAACACGGCGAGCGCTATGCCCGTGTAAGCTACAAACGTGTAAGCGTCTCTCCTCGATGTGCAATCCGGATCATTTCCTAGAAAACCGCACTCCGGAATATCTGGCGGGGGTCCTTCCCTTCCTCCCGGCCAGTGGATCCTCTTGCCAGGCACAGGATTGTATTCTCGATTTAATCCCAAATAATGAGAGACCACTTCAAACCTGTAAGACGCCACTGTCTTATCCTCGATGATTTATGTGTGATATTTTAAATATTAACACGCAGCGTTAATGATATTTCAAAATCGGCTCAATTGTGGCCCTTATCTCGTATCGTGTTTTTCTAGAATTTCTTTTATTTTCTTTAACGTTGCAAAGAGCTACTCTTCCTCGATGCATTAAGATAATCTACGGCATCTTTATTTTATTGAGAAAAAAATCCAATTTCCGTGACGTTTAATCGTGAATTCATAAATTGCGAAACACCCTTGATCGCCAACGATAAAGCCGTGTCGAGCAGATTGCATGGACGTTCAATGACCTTCCGGTAATGGGATCTAAATCAAGGATGCTGTAATCCGCGTCACGATCCCCATTGTCGTCTATCCTGACGTGACCCGTAATACCCATGAAGTTTCGATCCCACATTCTCCTCGTTATAGATATGCCGTCCCTGATATCGCCGCCCTTGGCCAGAGTCTCGTTCAGCGCGATTCCTAACAAGTAAACCCCGTCGTAAAATGCTCCGACGAAGAAGTTCACCTGCGGAGAAAGCGAGAATTTTATTTTCACACCCTTCGATCGATTTTCTTCATTGATAATTGTCCTTGAATCCTTTTCGCCTTCGAAAAGTTGCAATTTTCTTTTGCGAAAAATCTCGTTGCGTTCTTTAGATTCAATTACAGAAATATTATTTCAAGCGGCTCACTTCTTCACCCTCCAGAAACGTGTAATTGTAATCGGTTTGCGCGCGATGCCTGACTCTGTCGGCGAAACCCTGGAATCGCGGGCTGGTCGGCTGGAGAAGAGACACCCTCAGCAGTGCCTCGTAGGCCTTCCTGGCATTAGCGTCGTCCTCGTCCCCGACCTCCCAGTCGTGATCACCCCAGTAGGAACCCTTCAAAAATTGTTTGATCGCTTTAACATTGACGGAGAGGTGTCATCCGTGGATGTAGTTTCGCCGTCACGATCATGTATAACGGGGGATTATAGTATATTTTTTTTTTCTCACTTTCTATGACACCTTACGTGAAATATCTCGACGTCGAGGAAAGCCCAGTCCCCTCTCGTCATGCCTAATTCGTGGGCGGCCAGCATAAATTTCCTGACTAGTGTTCCGCGAACGCTGAGTATCACGACTGTCAAAAGATGATCTGTTTTTTAAATCGCCGTCAAGAGCGCGCAGCATGATTTTCATTCGCCGCGCGGATAGAACAGAGATTTATCTCTCCTAATAAATTCAATTCTCCTTCATTTATCTTTCGAGCGAATTCAAGTTAGGACACCCCGCAAACATAAGACAAGGAGCGATCACTCACTTCTGGCGTACATACTCGCGTCGCGCAGATAGAGGTGATACGACTCGTCCTCGGAGTTCCCGTCCAACTCCCTCACGAACTTCAGGAGTCCGTCCTTACGCAGGCCGTACTCCAGATTCTTTCCTACCGTCAGCGAGAACAGATCCGACCTGTCCAGTATCAGCGCGACGTGGGACCAGCCGAACTCCTTGAACACGCTGGCGAAGACGAGTCGCAATCGGCACTGGCAGTACGACATCCTCGTTAAAGTGGGATACTTGCTTTTGTCTTTAAAAATTCCCTTCGAGAAGAAAGTGAAAGATGTGTTAAGACGAAAGCTCCGTTCCCGTCGCGAGAAGATCGATCGCTACGAAAAAAAATTTCTAGAAAAATCTACTTTTTCGCGAGATTTTATCTCTTGTCGAAACAATATGCTAAAGAATGTCAATATAATTGATGTATTATAAATAAAATATGTAAGTAAGACGGAATATGGTGATAATTATTATGAAACACTGCGAAAACTCGTGGCGTTTAGCATTATTATAATCCCGGGCTTATTAACTTTTATACGAAGGGATAAGGTAACATTATACATACATTTATCTTTCCCAGACTGTCGTCTAATTAGTGCACAACTAATTAAGATATAATAATACTATGTTTATAAAACAAACTGTTGGACAAGACGCAGTTATCACAAGTGCTTAACAACGTTCAACTTGCGGTAATTAAGGAAAAGAAAAGAAAAAAAAAGATTTTACAAGATTTTCGTGACTCCTTACCGTTTCGTTCTTCCATTTATGGATCCTTCCAAGAATGCCAGATGTGACTGACAGTTCGCCCTGCGAGGGAGGCTTGGTTCGCAAGAAAGCGATAATCACGTTTCACATAATTTGATATTAACGTTGGTAGTACAGCGATTTGTTTTAATATCAAAGCGTACGGTGCGACATTAAAATGGGACAGGAAAAATGAGAGGGATGCGAAATGGCAGATTAATATTTATAATTTAACGCAATTTCACGAATTTACAGTTATTATTGCGCAACGGTAGCCCTCTGCATACTCGGACTCTGTATACTCTTGAGGGAATCATCGATACAAGATTAATAATAATGTTAAATGTGCCGGATTACGCAAATGCAAGGTCTATTACGGGAAATGAATCGCGCGAATAAAATACGTAGGCTGGGAATAATATTGTTGATAATCGGATGGTGGTACGTGTATGTCTATAGCGCGAAAGTAAGTACGACCTACTTGATCACCCATGCCAGTGATAATTGGAGTATTCCAGTAGGCCGCGAGACGTGCCACCGGTTCCAGGGCGAAGGCGCAGGCCGGCCCGATGAATGCGATCACGTTGTCCCGGAAGTGCATGTCCGCCGCTAAACCGGGTGCTCTCGCCCCGCTGCAGGACGGATAACTGAGAAATTCGAACATTCGTCGTTGATCTCCGGCAAAGACTCGCGATTGGGTTAAAATTAACGTCGCAATTAATCTCGACTTATTGTCACGTGTGCGATATGATATAGAAAATTTTTCAACGAGCTTTTTAGCATGGTCACATAGTTATTTAAATTGAGAACAAATCCTGATTGTGTTTCAAGAAATTGGATCATTGTAAAAATGTGAAAAAACAGAATTTTTCCGATAACATATGTACCCACTTATTTTCAAGACTATTGTTATATTAGAAATTGTAAATAGGAAATAAATTAACGAGTAATCTGTAATCGCGTGTTTTTCTCAAGATGCGGCGATCCTGATAATTAATAATGATAATTAATAAATTTTTCAAATTTGATAAGATATTCTCTATTTGGTCATAAAGTCGATTTTCGAGAACATTTTCCTTTTTTATTATATAAGATAAAAAAAGATTGTTCTTTCTATAAAATTTTAATCTCATAAGCTTGGAAAGTTTATTCATTATGTATTTTGAAATACTTTGCTACACAAACAGTGAGAAAAAAAAGAAAAAAAGATTTGATACTCTTCTCTATTTCAAACTGCTACTCAGAGCTGTATTAAAAGTTTCCTTTTATTTTTAAAAATCAATAACTGTAATATATTTCTCGTATCTTTCTTCGAGCTGCGTGAGATGTCGAAAGTAGTCAATAATACAGTTTTCTTATATTAACACATAAAAATGTTCACGTTTTTATCCAATCGTCAAATAAGAAGTCTGTGATGACTTTTCGACTCCACGGAAAAAACAATTTTATTGTACTATTTGAAAATTTAGCTGGATACAAAAAATAACTTTATGTTGGATCATCAAAATAATTTGATAGTTTAAATGTAAGATAGATAATTTAAATGTAAGATGTTCAAGCATGATGATACATGATACTGCTGCAAAAAGTTTTGACGTTCCAACAACCAATTCTTAAAGGGCCAATATAAATTTTCTAATGGTTCAACATAATTATTTCCAGATCTGTATTCCAGCGAAACTTCCGTCCTTTCCGTGCAATCTTTCTTTTTTCGTGAATCGTTATACCCGTATCAGTACAGAGATTGAGACTAAGATCGGATAGGAATTTAATCAATCAGAAAAAAGGAAAAACCAATCTCAGAGTTTAGTGGACTTTGCTTTGATCGGTCAAATTCCAATTCAATCTCAATCTTTAGTCTGATCACGGCTTTACGAAAACGATCCAACTCTTGCGTTAATGCTAAACTGTACAACTCTGTCTCGATGTGGAAATATATGTATACACGATTAATATCAATCTGCGAAGACGCACAAAGTGGACTTGCGTGATCGATCGCACGATGTATTATGTATTAAATCTCAAACATAATACGATTGGATTACTGGGGGAGGGGGAGGGGTGTGGATGTCAGAGAAATACGCGCTCTCCCTCTCTCATGTGCAGTTGCGCATGTGACGCACGTACGACAGCCGTGTCCTTGAGGGGCGAAATGCGCGTTTTGGATGCGTATATTACGCGTACGCGCAATTAGCGACGAATGGCAACAATAATCACGGTGCATTCGGCACGTGGGGATAGGGGCCGCGTCGCACGGGCAACAGCTCGGGATAATGGCGCATTAATTGTACCCGATGAATGGCCAATGATTGGACATTCTCATTGATCTGCGCTAATTGAAAATGTTGCGAATGCGGCCCGGCGCGCAGAAATGCCGCGCCCCGGCCGTGTCTCCCGCGAATGTTTACAATGACAATGCGGAATGGTCGGTGAAGCCCCCGGCGCTTGCGATAGAAAAGAAATTTAATTGCCATGTCGCTCGCCGCCCGCACGAAGTGCAATCGTCAATAAATCAAAATGCACGTCGGAATTCTCGTCGCTGGTTAATTCATTACTGAAATAGCAATTACAGTATTAATTTCCGTGCGACAGATGATATGCAATTGTCATTGAATCGTTGGACTCGCGTCGGGGACGAGTTCGTTAGAAGAGAGGTCGTTTTATATAATTGCAGTTAATTAAATACGTTATAAGGACGCGACATTTCGGTGCCGTTAGCCGAGACGATAATTATAACGTGTAATTCCCACGAGCAACAGATGACATGTAATTGTCAATAAATCGTTGGAACTTTCGTAGATTAATTCATTAGGGAAACG
The DNA here is from genome assembly GCF_016802725.1 of Solenopsis invicta. NCBI lineage: Eukaryota > Metazoa > Arthropoda > Insecta > Hymenoptera > Formicidae > Solenopsis > Solenopsis invicta. Next base: position 17,063,579 of record NC_052679.1, read on the forward strand.
GCTGTTTTACATGACACTTAATTAAACGCCGTTATGAGGACGCGACATTTCGGTCTCGTTAATGAAATGGTGATTATAATCTAATTATAACGCGTAATTTACGCGGCAACGTGTAATTGTCAACGAAAGGTTGGAATTTTCGTCTAATTCATTAGAAGAATAGCAGTCGTTTTATATTACACAGTTAATTAAAAAAAAAAAAAAAAACGTTATGAAGACGCGACATTTTCGTGTTATTACTAAAATAATGATTGCAACAACATGTAATTCAATATATAATATGTAATTATCAATGAATTGTTGGAATCTTCGTCGAGGACTAATTCATTACAAGAACAGTCGTTTCACATCGCATTTGCTTGAATGTCGTTATAAAGGCGCGACATTTTGACGCCCTACTGAAATGATGATTACACCGTTCAGTTTGTAGTGTCGAATTCCACCCAATTTGAGTTATCTTTAATCATTCTTTCTTACAGGTCGCCATTGCTTCTACTTAATATATCGTCAATTTAAACTAAAACAATGAATTACTGTTGAACAAGTTAACTATAAAAATATTAAATTTTACTGAAATTTAATTCATTATAGTTTAATAATAAAATATTTATTACTTACTTATTTATTACTTAGTAATAAATATTTTATTATTAAACTATAATGAATTAAATTTCAGTAAAATTTAATATTTTTATAATTAACTTGTTCAACTGTAATTTATTGTTTTAGTTTAAATTGACAATATATTAAGTAAGAGCAATGGCGACTGTAAGAAAAAATGATTAAAGATAACTTAAATTGGGGTACTAACGTACAGACACTATTTACTTTGAAACTAAGCAATTTAATTACAGAAATAGGTTGATTGGATGAGGTTGTGTTCTTTTAATTACATATTTTGTGTTAAAATCATAAATTTCAAAACCCACAAAAGTTCAAAATAACAAAATGTTATTTCACTCGAGGAATTGATTTAAATTTGATTTTTTTTATATTTAACAATATATAATCCAGGAGCAACAGACGATACGTTAATAAATCGTTGGAATTTTCGTGAAAATTAGAAGAATTCATTAGAAAGAACGGCTATTTCACGTGACGCTTAACTAAATGCCATTATAAAGACGCGGCATTTCGGTGCCGCTGCAGAAATAGTGATTGCAACCACGTGTAATCCCCGCGCAACAGATGATATTACACCGCGTAACGTAGACATAGGCGCGGCGGTACATACTCCGTGTATGCATACGAATACATTTCTCATACGACGTGTATACGGAGAGAGAAATGGATGATCAATATATAGCGCGTGTCGCACGTAAAAATAATTTTCACTCGCGGATAACCCGCCGTTTTTCATTCTCGCCGACCTCGAGAGAGAGAGTTTCGAGGGTTGTAGCGGCTTATACCGCGAGATCGTCTTTCCGTGCAAACGCCTGCTCAATTGTATCAATGTAATGACGCAAAAGGGGCGCACGTGAGCGGCGAAACGAATTATAATGCCGGACGTAAAATATATTATATAACGCGGCAACTGAAACGAGATATAAGATTTGCGATGCAGAAAATAAAATAATGACGTTTCACATTTATCCGGTGCAAAGGATTTATCCTTATGAACGCTGACGCATCGCGTCGCTGTATATCTTCGGATGTGACTATCTCCAGACCGCGATCTCGAATATTTTTATAACGTAATATTTTTCCTTTCTTCTCCCTCGAGACCGCATTTCTTACCCCAAAGTCAACGACCAAAACAGCAAGAAATAAAACAAAAAATAGCTAAGAATGGCAGGAGCACGTATTACGAACGGCCGGACCATTAAAGGGACGCTTCTTGAGAAGGGAGAACTATGCGGGGGCGAGGCACCCTTATGCGTCCTTCATTCGATGTACGTATTCTTTCGTTACCGTGCACATTGGAGATCAGACGTCGCGATTGTTAAGTTGATTCGACGGATGAGTTTGACAGATGAATTCGATTGTTTTCGTCAATTCTTTCGGTTTTGATTGATGTAGCGTCTAAAAAAAAATGATGAACGATTCTTCTCCCTTTGTTTCCCGACGAATAATATTGGGCACAAAGTTACCATATACCTTCCTTGAACTTTGCGCAGCTGTACGCTGTGAACCTTCAGGAACTCATTCACTTCTTCCAGAGCCAGATCGACCGCTGGGCCACATCGTTCAAGATCAAACGGGCTGTCGAGATGGGATGCCATAAGAACGCCCACGTTATACGTCCGCAGGGGATTTCCGTAATCCACTGCGAAGTGGATCAAAGGACGTGAGTCCGTCGTGTCGCGAATGCGAATATCGACAAGCACTCGAACGCTTAATCAAAAGTAATGCTGTTTGAACGAACGCGGTCTTGAAACTGAGGACGAACGTAACCGAGAATAATAACGATTATCTCCGCGGTATTTTTACGAGGGGATTACTTTCAAAATCCCTGCGATCGTTTCAAGGGACGCGCTCGTAGACGTCCCTTGAAACAAAATGCTAACAATGCAAAATGTATCGAGCGCACTTTTACATGCACTTTAAATCGCAATTTAAATATTTCATAATAAATCAAGCAGTGGAGCTTCGTAATAAAAAAGTTGCGATTGCTGGAACATAATAATCTTCGATCTTTTTCTACGAATTGAAACAATGCCAGGGCATTAATTTGTGCGACTACGCAGAAGAAATGCCATTGACGTGTCGCTATTCGTTGGAGAAATCACACGGAAAATACAATCGTTTTATTCATACGCGCGATTACACATCAGAAAAGCGAGAGAAAACGTAGAATACTGAACTACAAGCCATGCATACCCAATGAGCTTATATTTCCGCCATCGGGATAGAAATTTCAAAAGAGCAGATCGATAAAATCGCAAAACATGGTTAACAATAGTATTTATTAAATGACAAAAAATAAGATATTAATATGTAAATTGCATATTAAAATCTTTTAATTTATTTTTGTTTATATTGAATATTATGTCGGTAAACTTTTAATAACAAAAAAAAAATCAATAAACGTAAGCGTGCTTTGAGAAATAATAAAATCTAATTAATGCGTATTGAAGGGTGAATTATTTGAATACAATGAGGGATATTATAATTTAATTAGAGTTATAAAAAATATATTTTAATTGTCATTTGAATAATTCTCTTTAATAAAACATTATTCAATAAAATGTAAATGCTGATATTTCTTGTGTGATCTTACAACACATTTTCAAGTTTACCAAACTGTGCCGACAAATTTTTTGGTCTTGAAACACAGTTATTAAATTAAACAAGAATAATAATATTAAATCGCAATAATAAATAATAATAACTCTAACAAGCACTTAATGTAGCAATGATGCTAATAAAAAAATTCCTCCCCTTAAAAACTGTAAAGAATTATCCGTTTCTTTTCTTTTGCGCATCAGTCATAGTACATTATATGTTGTAACAATAAATAGGAAGCAGTGCGTGTCCGTATTTAACGGAAAAAAAAAAAAAAAAAATAAAATTAATAAAAAAAAGATCAATTAATATACGCGCGTCGGCAACTTCTCTAAATTAAATAAAATAAATTTAATTTGAATTTAATTTTTAATTAAACAAAAAATTAGTTCAATCCCGTTTGAAAAAATTGCGGGGCACTTTGCGCAGCAACAAAGTACACAATGAAAAACATCTTTGTGAATGAGCAAACATCTTACCGCGCGGTACACTCACGAGCCACGACACTTGCGAAGCAACAACGACCGATAGCACGATCAACCTCGTCTCCGCGAACATAACGACGAAGAAGTTCCCTTGGATCGCAGGGAGAGAAAGAGGTGATCCGCACACGCGGGCGGTTGGTGCGTGTGTCTCGTTGAAAACAAAAAAAGAAAACGGAAAAAGAGAACGATCACACGTCGGACCGCCCGCCGAGCCACGTCTAAACTTTCGCGGGGAAGGATTCAGCCTTATATAGGGGTTGATACAGTCCCACGGAGAGAGTGCCGTGGCGATGCGCAATCCAACGCGCCCCTCGGTGGTATTACCTGCGAGTGGAAAATAGAAGGAAAAAAAAAAGAAAGAAGATATCGGCGTGCGTTAATTATTGCCCCGTGTACGCGCAGATGCGAATTTGCGCGCAAAAATGAGTAAATTCTCGCGATCCTCGAATTTGATTTCCCCCGACGTTTTTCGCTTCGCGCGCGATTATACGGCGAACGAGACTCGGATGAGAGCCCGATCTGCTCACGGGACAAAAGAAATATTCCTTCGAATTTTTCACGGGTTTTTCGTTTTCCGATGAACACGTGCAAGTGAAAGACGATCGCGTGCCAATTCTCGCGTGAAAATGAAATATGCGGCGAATCCGAATGAAGCTCGAGTTTCCAATTTCTCACGGCAATTGTGGGCACGTGGTATACGAGGTGTCGCGGATCATAACGGAATTCATAACGGAATGCCCCTTTATAGATTCCTCGAGTCGACGGCGCGATTTTTCCCTAGCGCAATCGCAGCAATCGCATATGCGATCCAAGGTACGCCACGGGCGGCTCGATGGGTCTGTAGCACCCTGATACACGCGAGCACGCATGCCTGGGAAATCCAAGACGTGAGAATCCACGCGTCTCGGAAGTGCATCGATTCGAGCGCGGAGCGCGACTCCGGACAAATCCTTTCAGCAGAATGAAGTGCATTGTAACGCGCTGCGTTAAACCCCGAGGGATTTTCAGGACGTAGTGGTGATTCCGCCGGGTGTATATAGCGAGCACGCGAGGTTCTCACAGCGTAACAGGTAGCGAGGGTAACGTAAAGTTACGACCGGATTGATTTAAGGAATGTACACGGTCCTCTCGACCTCTTTCGTTGCCACGAGAAAATTAATAGAACCGTGCGTTCATAGGAACATAAAGCGTTAGACGATAACGCAGAGACGCGCCAAATATTAAATTACGATTTTACAATTTTACGATCGTACACTTTTTACACCGCAGAATCTTTTTTTAATTGTAGAATATTAAACTCACCGTTTAGAATTATATAATAATTTTATATTAAATTATGCATATACGTATGCTTCTATATAAAGTAGAATTTAATGAAAAAGTGTAAGTACTTTAATATAAAATTATTATCTGTGTTTTTATATGGAAAGAACGGTTTTACTAAAGCGAGGAGTAATTTACGCTTCAAGAAGCATCCTATTTTTACCAGAAGTATACAATAAACTTATTATTATTATTAATCTCTTTATTATCTCATAATAATTACCGTTTGTATGTTTCCTGAACTAAAGTGTCTCGAAATGCGAATCGAAAGTGTCGATATCGACGATTCGACACGCAATTGCGCATTTGGGAAATTCTGTTTTCCTCGTTTTAGGTGAATGCGTAATCTATAAATGACGTAGCATTAGCGATAATTGGCGCGATATGACGAGCCTCCGCGATTCAGCAAACTAGCAAGGCCATCTGGACGCGAGCCAATCAGACAAGCTTCTTTTGATGCGAGCCTTCTCGATTTACGGTTTGACGTCGTAACATCAGCCGATCCACGTGCGAGCCAATCATAGTTTTTCAACACATGTTTTTTTGTTTTGAAAAATGACGTATGCTTAAATGTTTATCGAAGCGAGCGACCGATTTATATTAGTCAAAAACACGTGGTAAACAATCATTTAATTTTATATACTATATATACTTATTTGTTGTTTTTTGGAAACGCACACTTACGCAATTGTTATTTTAGTACGATAACACTTTCTCTCAAGAATTTTGGCAGCTGTTAAGCCATGCTCACATATTTTGGCATTACCTATTCCTTCTTAAACGTCTTCAAGATTAAGAGAATGCATCTCGGTATTCGTAAAACGTTTTTCGTTTTTACTAAATAAATAAAAAAAAATAAAATAAAATCCTGTAATTATTTTGTTGCCGATATTCTAATATCGCAGTATTTTCAAAAAAGTCTTACGCATTGTGACATTGCATATAATAATGCTAATACGAATGGTAAAGCAAATTTAGAAAAATGGAAAAAATTGTTTTCGTTCATGTAAAATTATTTTTTCCAATGAAGATAGTGCGAATTTAATTGTTGTGGACGCCACTTTACAGGCAAAATTTTATTTCCTAACATTTTGTTTGCTAATAATTACAATTATCCATTTAAGAGGAAAATTGCTTGCTTACATGTTTTGCTATTAGTATCATCATTGATATATTATCATGTTATTGTGATATAATCTGAAATGAATTATCAGTCAAAAAACAATAGAAAAGAAGCTAGCACGCACATATCGATGAGCAAATAATACGTAATTATATAATAATAATTATGATATAGTAATCAGCATAATAATTATAATATAATAATTTAATTGTTTTTCTTAAACGTTTTAATCCAAATTCGGACTTTTTTCGATAAAAACAAGATTAATAAGAAACTAGAACATCTATATTCTAATTATAATTTTTATTATCAGTCTGACAAACGAACATTAATTATAATAAAAGTTGGGTAAGTTAATATATTTTTTTAATTAACTAAGTTAAGTTAAAATTAATAGAATTAAATAAAATTAATTTAGTTACATTAAATGTTACATTAACAAAAAAACAAACTAGTTTAAAATTATGGTAAGATTATACTAACTTAAATTAAAATAGATTTTAAAAAGTATTTTATTTATATTAAATTAGAAATGCATCAGTTTTTAAAGTTAGATTGCTCAAAACGATTATAATATGAATTATATCAAACATATGTAATATTTTATTTGTAAATCAAGTTTATGAAATAACAAAGAAATATTGTTTTTTTATCAGGAAATGTATTTCTTCTTTTACACAGATAAATTTTTAACTTGGGAAAAAGTTAATAAATTAAATTATATGTTAATTTATATGTTTCAAAAATTAAAATTACAAATAAAATTATGTATTTAAAATGAACTAAGTTAAGTTAAAAATTACTAACTTTTCAACTTTATTATTTAACACAAATTGAATAAACCGTGCCTTCTATGGTCGTAGCTAGATCTTCGTACTATTTATGTTTGTGTGAATTTATAAACACATCAGAAACAATTAGCGCGCAGTTTCGTTAAGTTTGAATGTGTTTATAAATTCACACAAACACAAATAGCACGAAGATCTAACTACGACTGTAAAAAGGCCTGATTTAATCAATTCGTATTATATATTATCTGTCCAATTCTTTACCTTAATTCGTTTATTATTTAACTTTTGAACTAATTACTATTCCAACCCTGATTACAATGGAATTCTGATAGGAGGGTCATCGAGGAACTGAAATAATCGAAACGCACTTGACGGCAGATGCACGTGCCTCCAATGTTTACACGCGCTCGGTCATTTTGCGTGAGAGGAGCGCGTGTCGCGGGATTACGGGAAGGCCGGACGTAAACAAACAACGTGTGATCGTATAGTGATGAGACAGTCCCTCGATACTGGGAACCTAATCGGCTCCTCGCCCTCGGCCCACCTTATCGTCCCCCCATGTCGTTGCCACCAAATTCTCGCGCAAATACCTCCGGTTGGTTCGTCGGTGTCGTACGATTCTTATTTACGTGGCGAGTCAGCCAACTCACCGAGAAGTCACGTGTTGCTCTCTCGTATAAGAATCGCGACCGCGTCGAGCCACACTTAGTATCAACGAAGATTCGAGCAGATTCGAGACACTACCGGCAATACGATTGTGCATAACACATATATTTTTCTCTTTCTTCATCTCTTTCTCTTTCTTCAGCAGAGACTGATTAGATTCGATTTGAATCTGCCGACTCTCTCGCTCACGTGATCAAACGATTCGAGATTAGATAATCGAACTTTTCAATTTTGATCTCTCGTTGAACATTTACAAGGAGAGGAACGGATTGATTTATTTCTCGTGGCGTTTGATTTAAACATCGCTGAGGAAGAGGAGGTAGAGAGTGGTGTGTATCTATATATTACGTGATCTTATCTCCACGATGTCTTTTAATAGACACGCGATGCACTGCCAAAAGTGCATTCTGTTAACCAGGTAAGAGTGAAGTGTGAAATCATGTATTTGCATGCGCTTTGATTTGTATAAAACGTTACTGGCGGAAAAAAAATTCTACAAGAAAAATTCTACGCTAAAATTATAGAATTGAGACACTTGTTAATTTTAGTAGTTAAATATATGCACGGGTTTCTTTGTGTCTAAAGTTGTGTAATGATATCATAACAACATTGTTAAGGTTGCCAAACAGGATCTTAATCCTCTGTCGTTAAAATTAACTTTGTTGAAGCGATTCTGAGATGACTTTGCCAATTGCTGCAATTAATTTATCCAACCATACCTAAATTGTTTTTTTTTTTTAACATTCTTAGGTAGCAAACTGTCGTTATTTATCGTCGGAATAACGTCTTTGATTATTATAACGTTAATAATGACTGCACATAACATCAGCTTGCTGTCTGGTTTAATTTTTGTTTGACATTTAAAAAAAAACTTTGAGTAAGAAAGCAATTCGAAATTTTACTGTAAATAAGTCTATTTATTTAAATTAATCGTCGATTAAGCTAATCGAGGCTTGATCGAAGTTGGTTTAAACTATTCTTCGCGTGCGTCATCGCCAGCTGCAATTGCGTCATTTAGCTTACATTAGCGGAGAGCCGTTGTACGGAAACACATTGGCGACTAAAATACTACCACTGGTTTCATTTACGCTGTGTTCCGTCAATGATGAGCCTCAATAACTTTACTGAGATATCGATAATTGAATTATGTCAATATAGATTAACTTTAATCCTCGGTTTAACTTTACTTTCCATTTTTTTTCCAAGCTGTAGGAATTAAAAAAAAAAAGATAAAGAAGAAGTTAAGCCGACACTAAAGTTAATCTACATTGGTAGAAATAAACGCGCGTCAGCAGATAATCTTTTGAAAAGAAAAAGAACATTATGTAGATATACTTCAATTGAAGCCTGTGGTAAAGACCCACAGGTCAGGTTAGGCTCGAGAGAAGGACAGACGGTTCGCGTTACCAGCTGACTTTGACAGATGTGTAAAGCACGTCAGCGACGGCATATCGAGCGGTGACGAAAGTCTGTTTTTTTTTATTAGTCATTCTTTATCGAAGTGATTAGAATTCGAATCGTCAGATACTCTGTCCCGTAGAAAAACTATGCGTACGTAACAATTTGGCGATCACAAAATGGAAGGAGACGAGGAACACGCGCGTTAGGTGCACATTCTCCGATAATAAAGAGGTTATCTTCGATTTTGATGCCACTTTGTTTCCAAGAGTGACCTCAATCAACTTCAATTGACTTAATCGGGTGATTAATTTGTGTCAAACCATACCTGTACTGTTTTCTTAGTCGTAAACGTGGACAGAATTATCATTAATGTTTCGTTGTTTGACATATGGAGCAAAAGATTATATTAGGAACAACGAATCATGCTATTAGATACTTTGCTTTGAGCGATTCTGAGTCGGGTAAATTGATGAGAGCTCGATCGAAGTCACTCTAAGATTATTGCTACAAGTTCGCAACAATTTTTACGTTCGCGTAAAAATGTGTAGAAAGACAAAATTAGTAGGAATGCAATCTCATACTTAGAAGTGCAGAGAAAAAGTGTGTCTTGTAATTGCAGGCAATTTACGGATAGTGCAGCTGGTAAGGACGCCAGTGGAAATGTAACGAGAATCACGAACAAACTTCTGCGCTATATAGGGGATCTGAAGGAAAACAAAATGTCTATGCAGAATCAGTGGAAGCTTCTGTCACAAATAAAGGATTATCTGAACAAGGCCAATTACGACAAGAATCAGCAGATTATTGTCACCAAGGATTGGCTGGACAATCTGCAGAAATTAACGTATTCACAGCTCGAGACTATACGAAAACTGTCATCGTCGGGATTTAAGACCACTAATACAGAAAAGAGTACGACTACGAAGCATAAGGATGGCAACGATTTGGAGAATACGTTAATGCCTGAACATGCAGAAACACTCGCCAATCCTGATTCAGCAATTGTGCAACCGAAAACGCAGCAGGTAATATAAACTAAATAAGACCAAAATGGTATTTATGTGAATGAACAAAAGAAATTTAAAACACAGTCGAGATACACCAAGTCAGGCATGTCATATACTATTTATAATAAACAACAATACATACAATCAAACACCTAATGACTTAATAAGGATGAAAATGTTTGATTGTATGTATTGCTGAGTTTTATAAATATTATTTAGCACGCATACCCAGCTTGGCTTACACGCTCCTTATATCTCGACTTTGTTGTTTAGTATTTATGTGCTTTTTGTGTGAAAAGTTGATTTGTTTGTGCAGCAAATTCGTGAGCAAGGTACGCCCGACAGTAAGATAGACTCGAAAGACGGTTTAACTATGCCGCAAATTCTTTTCACGCTGCTCCACAAGTTATCTCCCAGAGTTACGCAAAGCGCCGTTGTTGTACCAAAGTGGAAAGTGAACATCCACAGCAATATTTCGAAGCACAGTGTCGTCTCTCGCACGCGTCACGTCTTAAACAGTATCGTGTCGGCCGAGTCAAATGGTTCGAAGTTGCGAAGACTGGAGGATCTGTTATTGCACATCGATCAGTATCCAGAGGCAAGGCATTACGCAATTAAAGATGGAGCGATTAGAATCTTATTGCGGACTCGTCAACAGACAAAAGATGAACAAATTAAAGGTATATAAGAGGAAAATTTTGAATGACGATATGTCGTCTTCTCTCATTGTTACTTATGATTTTAATGTGTTTCTTGCAGCATCTATCAGAGAAGCTCTGGCTGTAATGGGTTACATCGATCCTCTGCCCGGTCGGGGTATCAGAATTCTATCGATTGACGGCGGTGGCATTCGCGGAGTGCTGGTCATAGAGATGCTGAAGAAATTGGAGGAACTCACGGGAAAGAAGACGTACGAAATGTTCGATTACATATGCGGCGTGAGCACAGGAGCCATTCTAGCTGCTGTCTTAGGTAATTGTCTAATGGAGCTTAGAAATATTCGTTAATTATCAATATCTATTAATAATTATTATAAGATAACATTAGAAAGGGTTATACTAATTTTTTGTTTGTAACACGTGTGCGTCCAAATTAATTTATGTCATCTACATGCAGTATTGCCTAAGGATATTATAGAAGGTAAACTTTTAAGTGGATCTACACGGCATGTTCTGCATGCAATTTCTTCCATCAGTAAAGAGAATGTCTCATGAAATTTTCGTTTATTGCGAGCTTTATCGTTCACTCGCTATTGCAGGGGGACATAAGAGAAAGTCATTGGATGAAGTTTTGAAATTGTACAAAGAACTGAGTACCAGAGTATTCACGCAGAGTGCTATAAAGGGCACAAGCAGTCTAGTGTGGAGCCATGCATATTACGACACCGCGTTGTGGGAAAAATTATTAGCGGAGCACTTGGGCGATAAAATTCTTATCAAAACCACGCGCGATCCAATGGCACCGAAGGTGCGTAGATTTTAATGTCACCGTGCGAAACTTGAAATAAAATGTATAATGCATGACTTGCAAGTGGGTAATTTAAATACAAAGAAGCGTTCAACTGAGTCTATTTTTAGTTTTCAGCAATATCCGCCGTGGTAAATCACGAGCGCGTAATGGCTTACGTGTTTAGAAATTACACATTACCGCACAGAGTGGAGAGCCAGTATATGGGGTCTCACAAGCATAAATTGTGGGAAGCTGTGAGAGCGTCAGCTGCTGCACCGAGTTACTTTGAGGAATTTAAATATGGCGATTATCTTCATCAGGACGGTGGTAAGCTACACTGCATTCGCGCATAATCTTTACAAAAACCGAATAAAAATTTTCGCAATATGACTAAGAACAATTGTAATGATATTTTAGGTATTTTGGTAAATAACCCATGTGCTGTAGCGATACACGAAGCCAAACAGCTGTGGCCGAATAATCCAATCCAATGTGTCGTATCATTCGGAACAGGCCGAATTCCACATCACATCATTGAAAACAAATCTTTGGAGTTAGAGATCTCAAGTTGGAAAGAGAAGTTTTATAAAATTTTGGATAGCGCCACCGATACGGAAGGTAAAAACTATATAACTGCATAATTACATTGCAGATGTTTGGAAACAAAGATGTAATTGGTAAAATTGATTTGTTAATTTTGCTTTTTCAGCTGTACATACAATGCTCAACGATCTGCTACCTGATCACATTTACTTCAGATTTAATCCTTATTTAACGGAAATGTTATCGATGGTGGAAATTCGACCTGAGAAGATCAGTCTAATGGAACAAGACGCAAGAATGTACGTACGTCGAAACGAAGAGAAATTTGAAAAGGCTGCTACAGCTTTATTGGAGAAACGACAAATTCAACAGAAAGTTATAGATTGGATTACGTTGCAAAGACAACTATACGGCTTATAAAGAGCAACACTTCAAACATTGACGTGCATTCCACAGTGCGTTTGCAAGTCACATATTTATAGTACAACTTTTTTACCACATAATGTGGTCACCACACAATCTGAAATTTTTCAAATAACACTTTCTCAGTAATACTTTTTAAATAATGTAATAAGAAAAAATAGTGTATAATAGGTATATATTTTTTAAATGTCTTGTTACACTTTTTTTCGTTTATATTAATATATTTTTTATAACTTATTAACTTTAATAACTTTTTGTTTAAAGTAATTTTAGTTACTACAGTAATTAAAATAATAACTAAATCTAAGATATAAATGAATCTGAAAAATTTATTTTAGATTAATGTGGGATCATTGTTGGTATAGCATTGGCTGTGATATTTGTAGTGATACTTTGTAGTACTCTCTTCGTGCAGATAAAAATAAATTCAGTTTAGACCAATGAAAAGTATTTAAGATTAATTAGTACAGTTCTACATTTTATTATCATGTACATTAATCTGAGATAAAAGTATATAAAATAGAGAATTTTAAGTTGAGTAAAATGTATCATCATATTGTGCATAATGAATAATTATGAATAAGTCTAAGTGTTTCATATATATTTTTCTTCACTGTGTGAAAAATTAAATAAAAATTGTGAAAAATGTGTGAAAAATTAAATAAAAATTGAACTGCTTGTACTTCATGTGATGCTTTTAATTTTCTTCAAAAATATCTTTACCGTTTTAATCTTTTTAAATGTTCTAAACGTTATATCTTTGTTATTTTTACACAATTTATTCTAGTGGTTATTTAGATATCTGTGTTATTTTAACAACATACATATTTATAAGGGTGCGCTCACATGGGATGCGGAATGGCGGAACTGCGGAACGTTCGTGATTGGTAGCGGCTTCATTCCGCTGATTCTGCTCCGCTAATTGTAAGGTGTATTTTCCTATGTCCCATTGAGCGGAAATTATGGAATGCGCAATTAGCGCTGATCAATTGCAAGAGCCTTTCCGTAGATCACTTATATGAGATCTGCCGGAATAGTGTTTGTCATTGGCTTGTATTGATTGCGCATTTACAAGTTCCGCTCCATGGGACATAGGACAAACTGATGATCGGAAATCACAATACATACCCTATAACACAATATTATTTAATATTAAATAATATTCCTGAAATATTAGATTTAATATTAAAAAATATTATATTCTCGGAATATTATTTTAATATTATTTTAATTTTTAATAATAATCGTATAATATTCTAAGAATATTGTAGCTCTTATAAGGACGACTGTGTATGTCTACCGATTTTGATTTACATTTTCGCTCTTGCTTCAAAAAGACAGACAGATACATTACAACATAACAGCACGATTACTTATCTGCATTGCAGTAATGAAATCTGATAATTTATTTATTGTTATTTGTGGGCTTTTAAAAAAATTAAAACAAAATCATAGTGCATTTGATCAACGCGAAGACTGCGTCAGAAGATTGTAAAATAAATTGCAAAAAAAAAAGAGAAAATCGCAATCCTTCTGTAGAATAAAAATATGCATAAAAAAAACTTGGATAGGATAGATTTTACGAGAAAATCGAAAGGAAGAAGAGAAGAAAAAGCCTGAGAATGGCCATGTCCACGATTTAGCTGAAACGATTTTTCGAGACGTCATACGCCATCTCTACAACGTGGACATACACTACGATGCCAATGTATATACATACAGTCGGTTAATACCTCGGAAAGCACATCAATCGCGTCTGTTGGCATACCTGGCGAAGGAATGAGTGCCGAGCGCGCGTACACAAACTTTGAATTTTTTCTATCCTAACGGTTTATATGCGCGATTTATTGAGTCGCAATTTATACGAGCGCAATCAGGACGAGACACAAATACTGAAATGTGGGGGCGAATAAACAGTAGATACTCGTACAAATAAATTGACTCACCGTTCGCTGCTCGCTCCGTCTAGCTCCGTCTCGTAGTCTCAGCCGCCGCTTTCGAAGTTCCAAGATCCTCCTCCTCTCGATTCATACTTGGCACAAACGCGCGACACTTGGTTCGTTTTCGGCACCCCCGGTACTCACGCCTGTCGAAAACTCGAGATACGAGATACGGAGCAACAGAGAAGACGCGATTTCGTACGTGCCATCGCGACCGATCATTGTCGTCTGAGCGACACGAAGGATCCAAGATTCTCCTCACGATGATTCGTACTTGATTCATACTTGGCACGAACGCGAGCCTTCGTTTTCGGAACTCTCGAAACTCTCCTGATGCTCACGCGTGTCGGAAACTCGAAATAAGAAGCAACGGAGAATTAGCTGCGAAACACGATTGAACGCGACACGACTTCGCACCATGCATTCGACACGACAGATATCGGTACGAAGGCCGTCACTTCACTTTCGGCAGTCTCGAAGCATTCGCTCGCATCAAACACTCGTACGGGATGACGAAGATGCGAGTTGAAATGCGCTGCGTTGCACCGCGACCTTCCTCCATGCTCCCTAACCGACCGACTGCTGGCACTGCGTACTGTGTAGCGGCGTGACTGGCGCGTGGCTACGTCATGCGCCTGCGCGCTGCTACCGCCGCTGCTACGCAGTGCGGGCAGCCGGTCGGTATGTACGTCGGTTAGGGGGGACGGGGGAAGGTCGCGGCGCGTCGCGGCGCATTTCAACTAGCATCCTCGTCGTTCCGTATGAAGTTTTTGACGCGAGCATTTCGAGAGTTTTGTAGAGTGTCGGAAGTAAAGTAAATTGTCGGGCGTTCGTGCCAACACTGCCAACATTCGTCGTCAGTCGGATGCGATGTATTGTGCGAAGTTGTATCGTGTTTTGCATCTTTAATCGTGTTTTGCATCTTCTCCGCTGCCTCATCCCGAGTTTCTGACGCAGAAAGAAGATTTTTGCAAGGAGCAAGTGCAAATCTTGCGAAGGAAATGCAGGTTCAAGCTGAAGAAAAATATATTGATTATTTTAGATTGCCACCTCAATTATTTGATGAATTATTAAAATTAATCGGACCTGTTATTACCGAAGAACAATTAAGTAATTCGTGATCCCATTTCGCCTGAAACTCGACTACATATAACACTGCGGTTTTTAGCATTAGGAGCTTAAAATCGATATCGTAATGACAATTATTTAATGAATTAGTAAAATTAATAAATAAATTATTTATTAATTAACTAAGTCTTTCATTTTTCTTCGTGACAACACGTGAAAGACGAATACATGCACAAAAGTTATTCCGCTGAAAACGAAAAAAGAAAACGGCGGAATCGGCGGAATGAAGCCGCTACCAACGTTCCGCAGTTCCGCCATTCCGCATCCCATGTGAGTGCACCCTAAGTGTTTCGTATATATTTTTCTTCACTGTAAAAATGTGTGAAAAATTAAATAAAAATTGAACTGCTTAAACTTCATATATATGATGCTTTTAATCTTCTTCAAAAATATCTTTACCGTTTGAATTCTTTTAAACATCTTTGTTATTTTAAACAATTTATTCTAATGGTTATTTTTTAACAACATACATATTTATAAGAGTGAAATTATTTCATCCTTATTATTTATCAAATATTAAACAAGGATAAATGATGCTCTTGTGAGAGTGGAATGCACCTCGAAGAGTATTTGGCGCTGGTGTCGCTACATGGTTCGTTTTCATTACGTTCGACCACGCTTCCAACGCTTCTTCCCGTTTCCGTTTCCGAAGGTTCGTGTACGGTTCTTCGAAATCATTATGATTTTTTCTCTAAAAATCCATACAATCTGCTAAAATCGAGACATGATTAAAGAATCGCAACATTTTTCAATCTATTGCTATACAAACTCGCTATGTTTTCTCATGAATATTATTGATAAAAGTTCCGCGAGATGATAGTTTCCTTCACGATTCACCTAACCTCAATAACTATGTGTATATAACTGTTTTGAAATAATTAAATATTATTACAGATAATAGGATAGATAAGCCTAGAAGATGGCCAAGTCCAAGAACCACACAAATCATAACCAAAGTAAGTATATTTTACAATAAATTAGTTTAAAAAATTTAGCAAGTTATATTTTTAAATATAGATATTTTACATAAATTTTAAATGTTTTTTGGGGTTGGGATTATAAAAACAATAAAGTATTTAATCTAAAATCTCTGTAAATATGTAATTTGTTGCTGCTGAACTTGATTTTTGTGTTCTTTTTTCAGACAGAAAGGCCCATCGAAATGGCATTAAAAAGCCTAAGAGATACAGGCATGAGAGCACACTCGGAGTAAGTTTTATCAACATATTTTATTCCATTTTTATTTGTTCCAGTATTTTATTACTTGTAGCTTTTAATGAAACAAGAGAAAATGCTATCAAAATATTATGCATGATGAAACATTGTTTAGTAGATGATCAATACGTGTTTGTAGATATGTTTCACATAATTTAAAAAACTTTTGTGTGATTCTACAAAGTCGTTCAGAAGTCCTACATGTATCTTTTACATGCATTTTTCAGATGGATCTCAAATTCTTGAGAAACCAGCGCTTTGCTAAGAAACATAACCTGAAACCGAAGGCCCAGAAGAAGAGGGCAGAGCAAAGAAAGGCGCTTCGTGAAGCTAAAAATAAATAAATTCAGTTTAGACCAATGACTCTATTAAAATAAATCGAAAAAACATATTTGTGGTCAAAAGTCTGTTTTACCCCCCCTCCATCTTTAGTTTTATAATTTTGTATGTATATATATGTAGATTTATAAATATATATGTAACTATATGCAGTTTTATAGACATTAATTGTTTCATGAGAAATACGTGTGGTAAGAATTAACTCTAAACGGACTCTATATTTCATCGTTTCGCGCGTTAGGTGCCTCTTATTCACGATTTACGACACTAACACGGCATGCACAGTTATCTGTCAATATGGCCACAGAACGAGCGCTGGAGACGCGCGACGTCACAAAAATCGCGGATAATTCGACGAAACCGGAGAGAATTTTGTTGTTTAGCGGTAAGAGGAAATCTGGAAAGGATTATATCACCGAGATCCTGTACAAAAGGTACCGCATCAATATTTTTTAATTACTTATAGATAAGAAAATATGCTGACTTGCATTAGTCAGCAGAAAACTGACATAAAATTACCATAAAAAATTGGGATAAGATGAAACTAAAATAAAAGTCATATTTCTATGCTTAACAATTAAAAAATTGATTATTATTTGCTTGAATTTTACAACTAACGCTTTCTTAAGTAATAATTTAATAAATTAAATTTTTTATTAGCTTTTAATTTTTCTTTTTTATTTTCTTTAAGTAATGATACATATTAATATAATCTTTTTTATTTTAAGAGATATATATTTGTTTACATGATTTTTCAGAATTGGTTCGCAAAGGGGCACAATTATACGTTTATCAGGACCTATAAAAACATACTGGGCGAAATCTCTCGGTCTCGATATTGATCAATTACTGGGACATGGGGAATACAAAGAGAAGTATCGGCTCGAAATGGCCAAATGGGGTGAGGATATGAGAAAGAAGGACTATGGCTATTTCTGCCATGCTGCTATCGACATGTATAATGGTACAGCAATCCAAAGAACTCTTTATTAAAGATTATAAATGTAAAAGTGCGAACTTAAGATATTAATTTCTATGCAAGTATGCCTAAATACACATATTTTTCAGGATGGGAGAAACCAGTGTGGATAATAAGCGATGCCAGGAGGAAAACTGATCTCAAATGGTTCAGAGAAAATTTTGGAGCTACATGTAGAACTGTACGTATAGTTTGCTCTGAGGAAGTTAGACGAAAACGTGGCTGGGTTTACACACCAGGTAATGACTGCGATATCATGATTTTGATGAATGAATTGCAAAATTTCTTTGAAGAAAATTTGACATTTTCGGGCATGTATATAAACCATAATTTAATCAACTGCAGGTATAGATGACTCAGAAACAGAGTGCGACTTGGATGATGTGAGCAATTGGGACATTGTACTGGAGAATAACGATGATAGCGACGTAGAAATGATACTACAACAATTGTTAGGCCTTATTAGTTAGCAAAAATCTTTCTATCATGTTAAATACATAATAAATGATGTTGCAATGTTTCTAACTTTGTATCTTTTTTGTTCATTCTTTGAAAAAAGAAAAAAGAAATACTAGATTTTTAAAATATTTCTTGCATCACATATCACGATATAATGAAAATCTTTATGCAATAACATTGGAAGTGATTGGAATGTGTATAAAGTCTTACTTGGTAAGATTTTGGGTACTTTCCATTTCACACATAACGCGTGCATTATTTAGCCTTATTGTTCAATTAATGTTAAACAAGAATATATGATGCATTATACGCACCATGCATAAAACGGAACGCACCTTTTGCATTATTTGGACAAAAAATAAAACTACACGTGCAAAAGTTCTTGTGATGTTTCCAAGAGCAGTATGGCCTGTGCGTACACTGTGGTGGTTTCGATAGGTTAGTCCCTGAGGTTGATTTCTGTTTTTGAGGTTAATTAAGCTATAAATATATTATATAACTAGTATTTAACGATCTTGCAGAATGATTTTGAATCCGATGCATACGTCGCGTCGTTCGCTTTAAAGTAAATTTCAATCCAAACGAAATACATCCACGAACGTGCCACCTGGCTTTTGAGGTTATGTAAGTAAAGGAGAATTTTTTAATTCCTCGATTGATCAAACACATGTTATACACAAATGCAGCTTTTACTAAGCAAAGTTGCAGTTGCATACAATGCGATTGATCAATCGATGAATTAAAGTGCTTCAATTATCACCGCTGTTTTTGCGTATGTACAAATTTACATTTTAACTAATTTCACCAATTTTTATTTTTCATGTGGAGTCAGTTTTTATATAGTGTATTTTTTGCTGCCATCCCTCAACAATATTCAAGGGGGATCGGTGGAATATCATCTAATGACATAATGGAGCATAAAATTCCATCTGGTATTCTTGACGATCTCAGCAGGTCAGTTGTTATCAAATACTAAATATATAAATACAAATAATATATTTTTAGTATGACTTGCGTTTACCTTGTTAGCATCGCTTTCGTTATTTTCACATAACGACTTACTTGCCATTATGTAAAATCTAATTTTATATTATATTATTTTTTAGTCGATTCATCATCAATGTGCCTGAGGAAGAGAGGAAAGATTTGGTGCGAATTTGTTTTCAAATCGAATTGGCACACTGGTTTTATCTTGACTTCTACTGCACAGAGGAGTACCCTAAGCTGAGGTCATGCAGTATGAAGGAGTTTGCTACTCATATATTTCAACATATACCATTCTTGAATCCACACGTGCAGCATATTGATGCTGTGCTCGATCAATGGAAAGAGTACAAGCAGAATGTGCCGACGTATGGGGCCATTGTGCTAAACGAGGACATGACAAAAGTGCTTTTGGTGCAGAGCTACTGGGCAAAGAATAGTTGGGGCTTTCCTAAAGGAAAAGTGAACGAGGACGAAGAACCGTTTCATTGTGCCATTCGCGAAGTGTTGGAAGAGACTGGTTTTGATATATCGAATTTGATAGACAAAAACGAGTACATAGAATCCTTAATAAACGATCAAACAGTGAGATTGTACATTATTTCGGGTGTGCAAAAGGACACGAAGTTTCAACCAAAGACGCGGAAAGAAATAAAGAACGTCGAGTGGTTTGCTGTGACAGATTTGCCCAATACGAAGAAAGATATGACACCCAAAGTAAAAATCGGTGTTGGGCCAAATTCATTTTTCATGGTGGTACCATTCATCAAGTAATTATTCAAATTATTTTTTTTTTATAAAATCCATATATTTAATGAAAAATTGTATTACATGCGTGTCGACGTCGCTCTTTTTGTCCAGGCGGCTAAAGCGGTGGATTCAAGACAAACAGCAACGTGAGAAAAACGCCATTGCGGCTGTACGAAGACAAAGGCATAAATCGTTGGGAGATGTCGAGACGGTTTCGAAGAATAAACGGCAACAACAGCAGTCGCTTTTTCACCACTTTTCTACTTGCCCGCCCCAAGTAAGTATCGCATCTTGTATTGTTATTTTTTCTTACATTATAATCTAAACTTTCATATACATTGTCACATGCTCCATTTATAGAGCGAAGTTCCTGATTTTAAGATTGGCCGTCAATCAAACACTTCTCCGGCTCGCAATCGCCGTGTTGTAAATGATAAGAAAGATGTGCCGAAAACAGCATTTAAACGAAATCTATTCGGAGATCAGGAAGAGAGCCAATCACCTCATGTTAAAAAGTTGATGGACAGCCCTGCTCAACCGTTTTTAATTGATCCTGCGATTCAATCCATCAAATATAATGATTTCAGTTACAAGGCGCAACCGTCGGAAAAAGAAGCAAAAGGTACGCTACATTTGCTTATAATCTAAATCTTACTTCTATTCAATTTGAGATCCTGCTTAAAATCACAAATAATACATTTAGCGAGATATCTAAATTATATAAATAATATTTATCTTTTAATATATTTCAACAATAATCTGATACTATATTAGAATTGTTTTCTTTTAGATTCTCGCAAAAAAAGCCTGCCAGAGGGAAATATTAAGTCGCTGCTGTTCGGAGAAGCCGCGCGCAAATTGCAAAAAGATTTTAAAATTCCGCCGCCTCCCTTCGTAAGTCTAGAACACGACAGTCCGGTTTTAACTAATTACATGCCTAAACCAAATTATCCTACCTTCGAATTTCGCGCAAAATGTTGGGATAATTTCAGTTTTGATATCCAGGCGATACTAAAAGCTCTAAAGTAGCTACGTGTACGTAACAATTCGGAAGAATGGATTACTAAAGTAGGAGAAGTGCAGATTTAGATTTGAGTTAATCTATTTTTTTATCTTTGCTGGTCAGTTATGAGCATCCATAACATGTATCTATATATCTTCTATCCTTATTTTATTATTATAAAGGCGGGTCTCACTATCTCCAATTAGCATAATCGGCTGATTAAATTTAAGAATTCTCTTAAAATCGATCGTATTATTTTGTTTTTTTTAATCCATTTTATAAGGAATACAAAATAATACGATCAGTTTCAAGTTTTGCAATTTCTAAATCTAAATCGGCCGGTTAAGCTAATAAAAAATGGTGAGATCAGCCCATATTATCCAATATGATTTATCTAATAAATCGACATTAGATAATATCGAATAATTTAAGTTTGAATTAATTTTATTTTAGTAATCTCGAACTATACGTTTCTTTATTTATATATATATATTCTATATCAAGGCTCAGCATGAATTGCATATTTCAGCCGATTTTCAGTTGGCGCTATTCCACTTACCTTACAACCCGCGTGCAATTCGTGTCAATTAGCATTTGAAATACGCGCGGAATAGTGAGGGAAAGACGTCAAGCTGAAAATCAACAGAAATGTGAAATTCGTGCCGAGTCCTATGTTATCTGATACAAGTCTAATGTATATGATGATAATGACAAACCCAATGCAACTTCAATTCTTTGAATTTGCTGTTACGGAAGAAAATTATGTTGATTATAGAGGAAGATCTATTAGAGAGAGATATTAAATTGCTCATTTTCGTGGAAGCTGTAGGCAATAGATTTTAAAAACATTCTAAGTTCTTTGCAGATCTGAAACACAATAGTGAATAGACAAGATTTGTCAATCTTCAGACCGGTCTTACTATCTTTGATTAGCTTGATCGGCTAATTAAATTTAAGAATAGTCAACAATAAAACTAATAATTTTTAAAAATAATTTTTTAAAATAAAAAATTAGATTATGCATCAGTTTTAAGTTTTGTAGTTGACTATTCTTAAATTTAAATGGCCGATCAAGCTAATCGAAGATGATGAGACTGGTCTTTACCAAATTTGGTAACCCAATAGATATTCAATATGACGATAAACTGTATGAAACAGGATGTCCTTAATTCATATACAAATAATAGTGATAATTCATATTTATAACTATAGACAGGCGAGATTACAGCGCACAAGTAACATGGTATTATACATTTCGATTTTGATATCAGCATTTTTCGGCTGCACGAAAGTCTATTGTATCTTTTTTTAAATAAATTGTTGTTAATTTAGCATTAATTAAATTATCATTTATTAACGTATAATATATTTATAGAGGATATTGAGGACGATTATTAGGACAAAGAGAACCAATAAAACTGGGCCAATAAAATAGAATATTTTTTCAAAAATATGACCGCCCGTCTGTACACTTTTGATAATTTCGTTATTCAATTCAAAAACTATTTTACTTTCTTCGATAAGTTTATTTTTCGTGTCCTCGTCCAACGTCTCCGCGATTCTGTTCATCGAGTCACGCAAATCGCGCTTCAACTGAAACATACTGTTCTGTCCAAAGTCTGTGACATTAGTACCGTCGCTCGACGGTTGCGCTTTGAAAGGCGAGATCTTTTGTACGATCTGCCGCTTTTTGCGTAAGATAATACCACCGCTGAGAAGTCCCATATAAAGATGATAGATATACGCCATTAGTAGAGTGGGGTCCGTGTCTTCCACTTCTCTCAAGCGCATCAAATATTTGGTGACACTATCCCTGAAGTTTGTAAAGCACTTATTAGGATTAAGATTTCTTTTTGGTAATAGCCACTGTTACCAAGTTAATATTATAAAAGACTGAGTTCCGTATACATATATGTACTCATTGTAAACGAAAGAAAATAAAATAATTTTATTTTTACAACACACAACAGCATGTACCTAGGACTGTAATTTTTTCTCCATTCTTTTCCCAAGTAGTGATCAAGATCACGCTCGAATGCCTCTGTACGTTGAAGCTCGCTAAGTGGAAGCAATCCAATTTTGGTGTTCCTTAATCTAATCATTGCACCTTCCAGGTAACGAAAGACCTCGTAGAAAACCAGAAGTCCATCAGCCCATACGGAATCATCGAGAAATCCTAGTTTTAGCGCAAAGATTACACGATACAGGATTAACTATTACAGACATATTGTAGCAATCAGTGAACCAGATTCTTTGTCGTGAGAGATGCATCAACAATATTCTATATAGCATTTAAATACACTTGATGAAATACACTCGACTCATGATTTATTATTCATACGTTATTAATATACTTGCCAACAGCAAATTGACAATGACAAAGCACAAACAATGGCCGTTAAAAAGCATGAAAGGTAGAATGAAATAATGCTTATCAATATTTTGTTATCTCACGAAAAAATCTTGCTTTTGCTACGGTATGTAATCAAGTACGCAGTTTGTATCCAAATGAAACCCCCAGATATCTGCGGTGTCACGAGAGATCCCCGCGGTGTCTCGCGGTCCTTACCGAATGCCAGTTTCGCGTTCACCAGGGTATCGCTGATCGCGTGTATTCGCGTGGTGGCTTTTGCCATTTTCTTGCAAAAGTTCTCCTCCTCCTTATCCGGCATTTCGACGGGGAGCGAGAGAACGGAGCGTCGAAGAATGTGCGTTTACCGTGCGTCGAGACGTGCGTGGTGCCGCGGATCTCACACCGTCATACCGCCGGGTTCCCGCGCACTTCTGCGGGCTGTCACGTGAAAATTATCGGTCGTGAAAACACTGCGCCCGCAACGTCGACGATCATCCCCGGTCGCCCCTGCGCACTGGCGCGATCACGTGTCCGCATCGAAGTCGCCGCCGCGAGATGTCGATTTTGTCCATCGGCGCGAAACAGCACTCTCGTTCGAGCTACTTGGAATTCGGACTAATTAATGGTATCACGTTTTTTTTTTACAAATTTCAGCACCAACGCACATGGATTACTTAATAATTTCTTTGATTTATCCTACTTCTTTTTATTTTACGGGGTTGATCGGTTTGGCTGAGAAACTGGTTTAAGGCGCGGATAAAAGATCCGAAAAATTACGAGATCGAACTACTTATTGTTAGTTACAAGTAGAAAAACTCAAATTTCAAATTCGGATGGAACTAATACAATAGATTTCTTCAATCGAATGGAAAACTCGATTCAATAATTTGGACCAAGGAAAATACGAACAAAACTATTTGTTTATTTGTGTGAAACACAAAATAAAAAAGTCAAATAAAAAATAAATAGCTTATTATTTTATATATACCGGAAATTAGATTTAATCAATTAAATAATTCGATATCGAAAGAGAACATCCCAAAATACATTCCGAATATATTTGGCGTTTCGAAAAAATTAAAAGCTTCTCTTTAAATAAAAAAAACTCACTAACATTTATATCAGTTATTTACAAAATATGAAATAAATTGCAAAACTTTGAATCTTAGCGAAGATTTCTACATAAAAATGCACTATTTAACTATTTTACTTTTACTTTTTTTAAAATTACGTGAATTAATTAATGAAAAATGCGTGAGGAAAATATTCGAACAAAAAATGTAAAATTTAAATTTAAATTATATATATTATGATACAATTATATTATAATATATTTCAAAATAAATACTGTATTAAAATTTTAGCCAAATTGATCGAACAGTTTTTAAAATATCACGCAACCACTGATTTTGAAAACATTGTTAAAAAAAAAAAACACGTGTTTAAAATTTTAACTGTAAATATTTCAAAGAACAAAAGCAAATTAAAAATTCCATAACTACGTTAATTTTGATTGTATTTGAATCTAAATTTGACATACATATTTTAGACAATTTTTAAAAAAAGCAAAAAAATCGATTTTCCAAAATTCACTATTACCTCTTCTTAAATGGAATATTTATTGTCGAAAAAATAGCTCATGTGATTCATAATTTATGTAATTTTAAAAAATTGATTCACTGAATTAATAAGATAATTAAATAATACATAAATTGACATAAAAGAAGAATAGCCATCTTTCAAACTCAATTCTTGCTACAACACTTCGCTTTTTAGATTAGCTATTAATTAATTTTTTGCTAGTTATTCTTTGTAACTTTAATATATTTTATAACTAGACGACCTAGATTTTAGTCGATCTTTGATCAATTAATTTTACTCGTTGATCGGGAACGAGCGATAAAAGATTTATCCCTTTTGAGATTCTTCTGCAAATTTTTGTTTTCTCTTTCTCTCTCTCTTTCTTTTCTCGCTCCGTGTCGGGGCGATTGATTTTATTTGACGTGCGGAAGAGCATAAGGAAGTGCGGTCCGATAGCCGATAGATATGGTAAATCGCTTTAACGTGGAGAACGGACAGCTTCCGAGATGCATCCCGTCGATGCACTCGCCGCGGTGCATTTCGTATTCGGGACGAGTGTGCGCGCGTGCATTCCGCGGTGTCGCGATGTGTCGCGATCGCCTCGTCGACGCGCGGCAAGGAATCCGCGCGGACCGCAAGATGTCGAGCTGCCGCGCAACATAGCAGGGGAGCATGACTGGCGCGTTGGTCGGCATCCCCCTCGAAGCGCGTTGTTCTCCCGCAATGACGTGGGTCATGTCGATATCGGGCGTACTCGTGAACGCGAACGCGAACACGGACGCCGCGCCGCCGTCCAGCTGTCAGACGACCACGACGACGACGACGACGACGACGACGGCGACGACGGCAGCGGCGGGCGGGCGGACGCACTCACGCACGCACGCACGCTCGTACGTACGCACGTGTGCACGCCCACGCATGCCCCGCGGACGGCGCAGTGGAGCAACGGAGAAGTCCGTTGACCTTCGCCGAGGACGTGCCCATGTCCCCAGGCCGGGTCACACTCGAGTCTTGCGTTCGCAGGGGAACATGCTCGAGTGGGATCAGACCGCGGGCACGTGGCGACCGCGCTCGATGGGCGCTCCTCGGTGGAAAGGAAGTGGGCCGTGCACACTCCTTCTCCATTCGCTGCCTCCTCAGTAGCGGCTCGTCGCGTCTCGTTTCCCCTTATAAATGATATCATTTTGATACTTGAGAAAATATTGGAATTAAGTTTGATAAACCTTGACAATATTACGCTTGACAAATTATTAATTAAATAATTCTAATAAATCTTTGATGTAAAGACGATTTCACTGAATTTTCGAGATTCGAATTTTATGTACTCGGAGACGTAGAATCTGCTCGAAAAATTGTCTCTGGTGACATTTTTTATTACGTTTGGAAATTAATATATATTTTTTAAAAATGTGTTAATATATTTTTATACACTCAAAAAAATGGTCTTGCAAGTACAACCATAATTTTTGGCTGCAAAAAATTAATTGAGGTAAATAAATAATTAGCAAATATTGTGATATGTTTAGTACTTAATTAATTTAAATAATAGAAAATTTATATCTAAATTGTTTGTGAAAAGAAAGAAAATTTTTCTGTGGTGCCTATTCATTTTAAGGCCCTTTTACACTCGTTATAAAATTTGATTGTATGATTGGCAATGAGACCTAAATTTTCTAGAAAACATTGTTAAAATATTGCCGCTATAAATTTTATATATGACAAACAATATTTTAGCAAATACAAAAAATAGCGAATAAATTTTTGTGACACCTAAAAATCTACCTACATTAGCAAAATATTGTTACCTATTATTCACTCTATTGTTATCTATTATTCACTCAATCGGAAATGAAAAATTATTTTATAAATTTTAAAGAATAATGTGGCTTGCAAATGTTGAAGAGCAAATTAATTGTAGTCTCTAGTGTCATTTTTTATGCAATCACATTTGGACATTAAAATTTAAAAGAAAAATTGCATAAAAAATAACATCAGACACAAAAATCAATCACCGCTTCATCGTACGCAAGATACATTATTCTTCTCTTCAGAATTTACAAAATAATTTTTCATTCCTGATTGAGTTAATAATAGATGTGAGATGTATTATACATAACAGCATACTAAAAAATAAAACTGAGAGCTAAGCTAAATATACACAGAAAAAATTAGTATCAAACAATTTATTTCATATATAAACAAAAATATAAAATTTTACAAAAATTTTATTCCTTTATGTAAGCAAATTATGTCTGTTTAGGATTATCAATTTCTATCAAGAAAATTGTATATTCCTGCTTACATATGAAACAATGAACTGTTAATTCGATACTAACTTTTTTTGTGTAATTTCGTATTTTAATACGCGATCTAATTAAACCTATACAGTACAAATTAAATTTATAACTTTAATTTAAATTTATAAATTAAAACTTTTACAACTTTGAATAATAGATCCAGGAACTTCAGCAAAATTTGAGATTCAGATCATTATCTTTGATACACGCTAATTATATCGAGGCTCCGCAATCCGTCACTGAGTGATACCACGCTTCCTAACGACGTTTCACCCTCTCTCTTTGCCAGGCTCTGCTCCTGCTACCCTGTTTCCAAGTATTTGTCAAAGGCGGTACAACGCCGTGGGAAACTCCACCCAGACCGGTACGCGGTTTCGCGGCGGTCGCTTCCTCCTTACGAGTAACGAGGTGCGCGCGAAATCCATTGCGGTTCGGCCGCATTCTTTGGTAGCGCCGATCTTTCTGGACACTCCTACGTTACGCCCTTTCGGAATCGCCAACCGTCACGAGCTAGCCCACGAGAGCGTGAAGGCGCATTATTCATCTTGATTTAAGCCGAACCCCAATGACACTGAAATAGCGAAATTCCAATTGCGCTCTGGAATCAGTGGAAAGATCATCGTACAACACGAAAACGCTGCATTTCTCTCGCGAAATCGCGGAGTCGCATTTTTCCCAGCGAGAGTATCGAGGGAGCTCACGCCGCCTTTACAGAGATTCAAACGAGCTACGAGAGTAATTAAGCCTGAAATTAAGATTCTGCTAGCTATCTTCCTCATCTTGAAGCCAAACTACTTTCGTATCACTATTATTTTGCCCTTAATTTATCATCACAATTACCTTTCATGCGAAGCGTTTCGCGAGACTTGCCCGTCGGACCTGCCGCCGGTCCTCACCGAGTTCTCGTTGCGCCTCCGTGACGCGCGATAAATTATATTACACGGCGGGAGGGGAGATATATTCCATCGCGCGAAAGTGGGAGTCGGCGGCGGTCGGCCAGGGCGGGAGGCCGCGCTTTTATGCTATCCTACTACCTCGTAGCTCCGAAGTTGTGCCGACTGCTGCGAATCCCTCGGCGGCCGCCTCGCGGTCGATGGAGCTCCGTCGACGGCATGCCGGCCTGGTCGCCGACGAAATGTATTGTCACTTGATTGTCAATCGGCTTTTTACCGAGCCCGTTATTAACACCCGCGTTACTCTTATTATAGCCGTTGTGCGCCGTAGAAAAGAGGCACACGCGGATCTAGGCGCGACCGCCGTGGAAATAATCGTCAATTTGCGCCACGCGGCGTGTGATACCTCCGAGGAGGGACCCACCGACGCTCATCTTCGCGAATTTACCGCGGCGCATCGCAAAAAGTCGCCGTGCAAATCGCAACGGAGGCCATTTGTCTGAAATATTATTTGTTACAATATTTACGCATCGGGATATTATTCCGTGATTCGAACGCCGCGCACAGAACGTTAGGCGTGCGGATGCTTATTAAACTCGCTTTAGCATGTGGGGGGCGTTAACCAAGTGCGAATCTAAATTAGCGCATTAGCCGTGTGTCTATTTGCCTTTGTCTATTTCTTTTTTTTTTATTTTTTAAGTTTGTTAAATCACGGCGGTTTGCGACGATCGGAGAAGAGATATAAATTCGGACAATATTTATAATCATGGAATTCTGTCCCCCCTTTTTTTTTTAACGGGAAGGTCGCAACCGCGAAATTATTTGGATCGATGTCACGCGACTTTAGTGAGTTTCTGTTCTCCTGCTTCGATATATAAAATTTTTCAGGGAAAAGCTTGTAATTTTGGTAGATTTAACGAAATGTGCAGAGAGACATAATGTAAAAAAAACAGTAAATCGAATTATAGAATTCTAGTCTTTCATGAAATTACTATAATAAAATTATTTTGCAGGACACTACATACGCAACGTGCCTATGTGTGTGCGTGGGCGATAAAATAAGAGCGGAAAGCTTTATTTTAGCTATAAAAACTCATTGTTGAATTAAATTTATAGATAAATATATATTATATAATATTTCGCGTACCCCCTCCCCCCACACACACACACACACATATACACACGCACACACATATATGTACATACATGCAACGTACTGTATTTATTAAATATATATCGGATTACACATGCAGAAAACGAAACCATCGACTTGCGACTTTGCGACACATCGAGAAACGTTACTGCATATTTTCTTTTCTTTTACATAATTACATTAAAACTTGTGCGTTAATTATAGACGGAAACAACTTACGTAGCGCTTGCAAGACGTCGTTCTGTCTTGCGAGATAAATGGTCGCGAGTTTGCCGAGCGACGATTGCTCGGCAAATGCATTTTGCAAATTGCAGTCGTCGCGGAGTGTCGCATTCGATGTCGCGTAACTTTGCAGCTTTACACGATGTAAAGCCGCCTGGAGATTCGCGAAATGGCATAAGAATGGCTCGCGCCTCCGATGGTCCGCGCGGGGCGTTTCTAAGCGACGCGTTACGTAAGATGGTCACACTTGACTGAAGTTACCCAGTCGACGTCACTAGGAGATCAGATTCACCGAGAAGTCGTCGTATTGCGAAAACAGGGCCAGAGATCGGCGTTAACAAAAGTACACCTTCGTTATCAAAACGTCCCAATAAATCCCGGGATTGTCTCGCCGGACGGAAGGGCGATGCTGCACGGCGAGACGGAATTTTTCGCGCCTCGCACAACGCCGGCTATTTCGCAGTCCTCAAAATTGTAATATCTCCTCATCACATTTAGGAATATAATTTAATGTTAGTACGATAAAAGTTAAGTAATTACGCAGAATATTTAATTTCTCAGGAACTGCATTATTTCGCATAGGATGTATGCATTTTTGTTGCTATGAGAAAATAATCACTTCTCGAATAAGAAATAAATGTGTAAACGTATTAGTGTGTTACGTTTGAAAAGAATAGAAGAACAACAGCGAGAGGTATGTGATTAGAAATATTATATATAACCAAATATCTCAGATACTATACTGAGAGAACAAAATTTTTTTTAAAGAAAAAAAATATTTTTTTTTTGTTAAAATCATATATTTGCATACATTTATTTTGTCTGTCTAAATAAAAATATTAACTTTTAGGTAAATAAACACACATCATCTTAAATGTATAATTTTGTACTTTTACATTTTTTACATTTAAATAATAATTTTTATAAATAAGCTAATAATATTATTAAATTTAATTAAATTGCTTTCTTAGATTAAAAAAATTTGATTGTCTTAAATATAAAAATCTGATAGTAAATATTTTGTAGAACTGCAAAAAAATTACTCGATTAAAAATTATTTCTCCATTTTATTTACATAAATATTTTAATTAAGAAATTTTTAACTTGACTGCTGCAAGCAAATGGAACTATTAGGACTTACCGAGTAAATAATTTTTTTTATGTTGAATAAAATCTTTTTGTTTTAATCGTAAGATATTTTTCCTCTCAATGTAGGATTGAGTTTCCCTTGTTACAAAAATTACCGTATTTTATTTCCACAAGTTTCGTCCTTGTCAGTCAAATTTTGTTTATATAATACAGGTGACCTTTCGCAATTGTTTTTCTGAACAATAGTGATTCATGAAAGGGAATACGTCATTATTACGCCCTTGGTGGTTATCTAACAGCCGTGAGGGAGGGAAGGGGAGGGGAGGGAGAGAGTGAACGATAAGGCAACCGCCGCCTCCAAGTCCTCCGCGCGAATCTGCTCTCCTGATGCGCGAACTTACCGTGCGCGTCGCGTGACACCACGTTCGCAACTGACGCGCTGCATCACACACGTCCCACGTTGTCATTAGCGACGCACGCCCGCTAATTAGTCGCGCGCAACTTGAACTCGGCGTCTCGCACGTTGCGTATTACACGGACGTTTAAAGCGTTTGAATTGATAACATCTTCGCAGATCCATTCTCGCGTAGTAAAATTATATGCGAAAATAATATCCATACAGCGTATTAAATAAATATGTGTTTCTTTTCTTTCTTTTCTCTTTTTAGAAACAGAAATCTTACACCGAAAAAATTATATCCGCAAAATAAGACTACATACTTTACAAGCCCAACACATATTCTTACTGAATAAGAATGTATTTTTATAGAATATTCTTTGAAATTACATTTAAAAAAAACTGTCTTAAAAAATTCTTATTTAACACAAAAAATTATTTACTCGGTAGATCTTATTTACTTGCAATCAAGTTAAAAATTTCTTAATTAAAATATTTATGTAAATAAATGAAAAAATGATGTTTAATCAAGTATTTTTTTTCTTTCAGCTCTAGAAAATATTTAATGTTAGATTATTTTTATATTAAAAATAATTGGATTTTAAAATTCAATATTTTATAATTACATTTCCTTTTACATTATCAAAATCATGCAAAGCTATAATAAAAGTCTTGTAATCTCATTTTACTTCTATAAACTTACACAAAAAATTGAAAAATATCTGTTATTAATCTTACACAAGAAATTCCTCTAAAATTAAAAAAACCTCACGGAGTTTATTTTAGAAGGGACCACTATAAAAATGAAAGGAATTCTTCTGTGAGTACAATTTTTCCGTATACTTCAACATTTCAAAATTTTTATTTGTTATATAGAAATTATTATTGCTGATAACAAAAGACAGAATTTACGCGGATGTAAACGTGTAAAGGTCAAGTAAAAACTGTTCTATTCTTGTGCTGACTATAGGTGTAACGTAATAATGAGACGAAGGCGCCAGACGGTGCGAGCCGTGTCTCGCGCGGAGGAAGCTCTGGGCCGTGTCTGATCCGGTCGACCGACGCGTATGCACCCACGCAACTTCCTCGCTTTCTCGTACGTGCATACACGCGCCAGACTGTAACCATTTCTTTACCCACTAACCGGACCCAAAGCGGCAAAGCGCGACCGTCCACGTTGTCGTCGACGTTTCTTTGCGATCGCGATGAGATAGCGGTGCGGTAACGTCAACGTGTTACACGCGACATTCGTGTATGCACGCGAACGACTGTACGAAGGAAGGGCACGGGAATACCGTCAGGCCTTCGAATTGGCGAACCGCGTAGCAAGGCAGCATCTTCGGCAAGGAAGTGATTCGCAAATTCGCATTAATGCACTCCTTCTTACGGCGATGCGAAGCGCATTGTTCGCCTACACGCGCTGCATGTACAGTCAACGTTAAAGTGTCTTTCGTTTAATCGATAACAAATCCGCTCACGTAGAACCGAAAGCGGAAATAACACATTGAGAGAGAGAGAGAGAGAGAGAAATAGTTGCGATTTTCATAATAAATATAATTCAGAATTTTCGGAGTTAACTATAAATTTATAGTTCTTTAACTATAAAAATTATATTTTTTTTAGTTATTATTAATACGTAAATAGTAAGCAAGTGCTAAAAAAATAAGTCATCTTAAGATAGTTAAAACAAAATGAACTTTTAATTACTACATATTTGTACTTTATAGGCTGATGAAGGCTAAGTAAAGCCGAAACGTCGTCCCTAATTAATTGTATTACCTAATTAATTGTATTATTGTAACTCAAATTTTAAAATTACTTATTTAATTGTGCTCGTTGATTTGACCGTTCTAATATTATACTCTGTGTTTATTCACAATACGAGCGTTCTCCTAAGATTTTTATTATTTAAAAAAATAATTGTTTTCACATTTGTATTTGTTATTGCATTTGCTACACAGAAACGTTTATTTTATTTTTACCATCAATATCTTTTGACATTGACAATTGGAAGAACTATAAACATAAGATTACTGTTACGAACTTTTCTCAGTGCATTTATCGAGCATACATTAAATATGTCCTTTTCCTTTGTAGTTAAAGATAGAATTCTCGAAGCCAACGTTTCTATATTTGCTATCGTTATGTAGACTATATATAGTTATTACTTTTATAGCTGATAACAAAAGACAGAATTTTATTTATGAGCAAGTAAAGTTTTAAAGGTCAACTACATTGTTACATTTATAATCGAATTATATCCAATTTGAGTTCTTTTTATTCGTTTTTATAGGTCACCATTGCTAATCAATATATCGCTAATAAACTAAAACAACAAAGTTAAACAGTTTAACTTTAAAAACGTTAAATTCAACTCAAATCTAATTTATTATTTACTAGGTGTATGCATTAAAAATGTTACTTACTTCAAAACTAAGCAATTTAATTACATAGAAATATTAGATGAGGTTGTTCTTTTAACTACATAACTTTGTGTAAAATAATAAATTCCAAAACACATGGAAATTAAAAATGAAATGCTTTTTTTAACTCTAGAAATTTTTTAGTTTAAATTTGACTCTTTAATATTTAAAAGCGTAAACAGTGAAA
The DNA here is from genome assembly GCF_016802725.1 of Solenopsis invicta. Lineage (NCBI taxonomy): Eukaryota > Metazoa > Arthropoda > Insecta > Hymenoptera > Formicidae > Solenopsis > Solenopsis invicta. Next base: position 17,097,407 of record NC_052679.1, read on the forward strand.
ACTGTTCTACTCTGATATCGAGCATGCACTCAATAACGAGAGATAAGAGCGCCCGCCAGCATGCGAGCCGTGTCTCGCGCGGAGGAAGTTAGTTCTTGGCCCCGTGTCTGATCGACGCGACCCCGTGGAACGCCTCCTTCCTTTCTCTCGCTTTATACTCGCACGCATGTCGGCACGTACAATGCGAAATCATTTCTATCCCTTAATCGGTGGTCGCGCAATCGTCTCCGCGTCATCGTCGCCGTTGTCCTCGCGCGATACGAGACACCGGCGCGGCATCTGCGCGCCGACGACGTGCGAAGGAAAGGCTCGGGAATACCGTCAGGCCTTCGAATTGGCGAACCGTGTAGCAAGGCAGCATCTCCGGCTAGGAAGTGATTCGCAAATTCACGATGCTGAGCGTCGTCTTTCCATGACGAGACGCGCCGGCGCGCGCCGCTCACTCGCATACACGCCCGTATACACGCGTATCGAATCTCGATGGAATATACCGTACGTTAAAATCCCGTTGGTCGACCTGATTTAGAGTAGAGTCATTTCGAACGAATCTCCGACGCGGAGACATTACCGCGGGATCTCATCCTTCTGAGCAGCAGCTGCTCGTCCGCAGATTACTCTAATTGGCCAATTCGCGGTTTGCGGATGATTGGGTGCATCGAACTGCTGCAACGTTCGCGAAAGCTCCGAAAAACAAGGAGAATTCATTCGGTTCGCTCGTTGCCCTTACGCTTATCGAGGTCGCAAATACGAAAAGCATGGATTTATATAGATCTTAATATCAAATTTATGTGTTTGCTAATTATCCCCATCGTTCTCCGAACTGGGAGCGGGAACAGTTGAACACTTTCATCCCTTCGACGGCTATTAATAACACGATTGATTTCTCGTTATAAAAATTTCGGCCGCGTCCCGGACGGTCGCGCTGCTGGTGTCTCCGACAGTCGCAGTGCAGTAGATTCAGAAAGATTGTGGTCAGACGCGAGGCGAGGAGTTTCTACGTGATCTGCGCGCGCGGATGAATCCGAGGGATGTGCGCAATGTTCGACAACGCCGAGATATTATTAGGCGAGCATAAATGGGCATTTTACTGTCGCAGTACTTCTCATGCGCCTCGTCTTTGCGGATTAACGAAGATTCTCAGGAATCGCGAGATATTAAGAGATACAGCGGGAAGAAAGCGACGCGAGGGGGACAATGCAGAGCGGGGACACGATGCACGCGTGATCCGGGAGAAACTGCGCATTCGAGAAGACAACAGACTCCGCCGATCGAATCTGTCCTGTCGACGTGGGTGAGCTCGCGAGGAGGTGCTGCAGCTTGAGAACCGTCGTGGTAACTAGATAAATGACGTCAACGACGCGGCGCGTTTAGAAAGTCACGTAGGGAATAACCTGTTGAGCAATATCAGCTTGCTCGGGATCCGGCGGTCAGAAGAACGAGTTGGCGTGCGCCAACTGATTCCGCTTATTACTGGCAGTGGTTCCCCGATTACGTTGGCGTCCCACGGCAACGACAGATCCGGGCGCATCGCCGACTCGCGAATCGTCCTATTACGCGCACGCCAACTCGTTCCCTATGCAGAAGTCGCCGTAATAGCGCATTCTCGTGCAAGTGTATTTATGGGAAGAAAGAATCGAGATATGTACAGAACGCAATTGCACATTGCGTGATGAGATTGAAACGCGTATTTCTCGCGGCTCACCCACGTATTCCTCCACGGCTTTCATTAGACGACATAATCTTGAATTACGCGTGAAAACGATCGGTATAATTAAATCCTTCGCAGTGAAGTCATAGCTTCAGCACGGGGTGGATTAACGAGATTACTATTATCGAAATTACGGCACTTCACGATCTGGCGATTAGATAAGTGCTATTATGAGTCTCGTGTTAAGATCGCTGCGATAAGAGCGAACGTATAGCAACGTTATCGCCGTAATGCGATCGAAAGAAAAAGAAGGGAACAAATTTGCTCGACACATTATAATTTGGCGGGCCATATGCCAACCACTGCGCTTTGGAGAACGCGGGGAATAAGTTTTTCCAGCGGAATAAGTGATCCACACGAAATGCTCCGTGCCATTTGGCACACGCCGAACCGGTCGGGCAGCCCAGATGGCGGATCTCCCAATTAAATCAGAGGAACAAGGCGCGGGACAAAGAGGAGGCGCGTTGGTTTCCTCGGCGGGGGATCATGGAGAGTGCCCAAGTTTTCATCAAGTAAAGCAATCTACCAGGAGAACGTAAACGGGCGTTGGTGGAACTTCAGCCGGGTATCCTTCAGCCGTCTGAGCTGAGCTGAGCTGCGGTTCTCATACCGAACTCGCGAGCACCACTTTCGCGACGTTGGAAACTTGGAAAGTCGCCTACAAATGTGCGAATAAAAAAATGTCTTCACGTTATAAGATAACTTTCGATAGCGCAGACAATTCCAATTTGTATTTATAAATTATTATCCGACATTAATCTTTGAAGATACACGGAAAGAATAGTTTCGCTGAGCGTCTAAAAATTTATTATACTGTTATACACTGAAAAACAATTTTTTATGTTAAAGTAAATATTATATATTTCTTCTAACATCATTTCCTGATTAAAAAAATTTTTCTCAAGTTTAAAAATAAATTATTTTATATTAGCTAGTATTGATTTAAATCAAAGAATGATGTTAAAATAAATATATTTACTCGAACATAAAATTTTTTTCATTGTAGATACAGTTCTGACAATGATTTTGTTGGGTCTTTAAAATAATTATGTAGGACATTCAAGTATGAGCAGGACTGCAAAATGTTTTAATATTTTACACTAAAAGAACATTTTTTTTTTTAACAAAAAGATGCATTTTTTTTTAATCATATATTTTTATACATACCTTAGTATATAATTTTGTATTTTAACATATTTTGCATTTAAATAATGATTTTACAAATAAACTAATAATATTACTAATAATATTACTTGATTAAATTGTTTTTTTGGTCTAAATTAAAAAATCTGATTATCTTGAATATAAAAATAGTAAATATTTTCTGTAAGAAAAATTCATTTTATATACTGAAATATTTCAATTAAAATTTTGTAACTAGATTGCAAATAAATAACCTATTAAGATCCACCGAGTAAATAATTTTTGGTTGTAAAATGTTTTTTCTCTCAGTGTAGCTTATTTAACTGTTCTACATTATTACGAGTATTTTGAAAGCTTGACAAATTTATTTTTAGATCTGTATTCAGCTAGATTTTTAGACACTTCAGCAAAATCGTTTTTTTCCATATACTTAAAATAATTTAATGTTGCATTATGTATGAACAAATATTAAATTTATGTCTTATTTTCAGGCAACTTATATAAATGTAAATCTTATCAGGATTAATTTATTTTAGCTACAAGGATTAGGAAAATATATTTTATCCTGACTTTTTTTTATGCCACAATTCCTGGGTCTCTCATTATAATGTGCTTATCGCGTCCAGATTTTTTTCCGTAATGCTATGCGAATCACGCGAGTGCCATTTTTCATCGAACGTCCTAATGAAACACGCGATTGTGGCTGCATGGCACTCTCGATGCATTTCGGCTCACCGGACAAGGGCGATCGATATATCAGCTTAGCCGATACCACGTGTCAGTTTTCATGTTTAAAAATGACATCCTTTTACTTCGCCAGACGGTGGGTGCGATTCAAGCATACAGGACGTTACTGAAGCGCTCCTCGGAGTTTAATAAATAATACGAATTTAACAAGATAATAAAGTGAATAATAAACGTGATAATACCTGTCACGCGATGCAGTACGTAATCGCGTTTTACATCTGTTTTCAAAAGTAAAGAGTAGCCGAAGGGTCTGCTCGACCATTTTATAATTATCCGCATGAAAGTGATATGCGAGACGACGACGCGACGAGCACCGTTTGTCCTCGCCATTTAACGATTGACAGACCGATCTTTCAGGGCTTAAAGGATTTAACCGCGTTCGGATATCAAAACGCACGCGTCGCAGGGGGTCTCGTGTGCGGTACGTTTTCAGCGATAACGACTGGCAGTTCGTTCTCTTTCTCTCTCATTCCCTCTGCGGATATGTAGATCCTCTGTGACGGCACACAGTCGGTGTATATCGTAAGTGGCTGCGGTATTCGGTTGGTCAGATCGATGAGACGCCGTCGTCGTGGCGCCTCGTAAACGCCCAGCCTCTGCCCTCTTCGATAAATCCTCGTCCCCGCACCCGTTTTGTTTCTGGCAGTTGTCTTGCGTTACGATATTTCTCCCGACTCATTGTCCGATGCCCCAATCATTTCGCGATTATTATTTTTTGAAACCTCACGGTGATCGATCGACAATATTTTTCGAGAGTCCGAGGAAAACTGCTGCGCTTATGATTTACCTCGCGACCTGTTATTTGTGTAACGCAAGCGTTGAAGTGTCTGTGAGAAATTTATGATATTCGTGATGAATCGGTCAGCAATTTTTTTTTTTTTTATAAATTCCCCAGCAAGCCTGTTATTTTTTATTTTCATGCCTCGGCGCGCGAATTTTTGCCAGGTCGGCGGCGGCGGTGTAATTTAACGGCGGGACGTTATTTTTTATTGCCGGCCTTGTCAACGTTGTCTGAATATTTTATATCCTATGTGGGGAAATATGAATGTTCGATTCTCTACCTTATTTACTCCAAATCGCTCGAATCGTCCCTATCGGTAGTCGATTCACGTCTCGCGCTTAACGTCCCAAACACACCCGTTTCATTCCACATGAATTTCCACTCGCAAATCTATTAGCGCCAAATATACGTGTGTAACACGTAGGATTGAAACTCGGATGAATAGCCACATTTAACACTGAATTCGGTGGCGTAGACCGATAATTTTATATATATACTGCCATATATACACATTTCAATCAGCAAAATAGAAGTTTCTATTTTCCAGCTGAAAATATTAGATAAGCAGCTGCGGAAGTTTTTAAGCTAATTATCGCAGTTTAAGAAGCTCGAGGGACGAAAAATAAACGAGATGATAAGAAAGCGAGAAGCGTTTAAATGCTAATTTGCTAATTAGTCAATAATTATGTATTTAAGTCGCGATGTTTAAACTCTAATTTTGGTATTTTGATAAGTGCATTCGCTCTGGAGCTCAGGTTAGTGTTGGTACGCGGTAAGAACGGTTTAGTTAAAATAAGTAAAAATTTAGTTGTATACAAATCTGCACTGAGAAAAAAATGGTTAATTTGACAAAATTTTTCAATTTGGTTAAATTTCTTCAGTTTAATAATTCATTTATTTATATTTAAGTTATGTAAATGTGTAAAGGCTCAGAGAAATTTAATCAAGTTGAAAAATTTAATCAAGTTTACAATATTTTCTCGGTGCGAAAATAATTTTGTTAGACCATTAAATTAATTACGTAGAGCGCTCAAGCTGGCTGCTGAAATGTCAAAAATTTTTGTTAGCATTGCTTGTTATAATTGAACGCTTTACATAATTTTGACAGTCCAATCAAATTATTTTCAAATTCGTATTCAGCTAAATTTTTAAATATTCGAGCAAAATCGTTCCTTTTCTTATACATTTGTTTTCGAATATTCCATCAATATTCATACACACTTTCTCAAATGATCTGCGATATCCATGAAATTTTCTTGATGCCATTGTTAACGCCACGCTGATGGGAAACATCTTATACACGATGCATTCGATTGCAAACCAAACCGATCGCGAATTGTTCGAGGTATAATCGGCTTGAGCACGGCGCACCTGCGAACCCGTCTTCTCGCAAATCGAGTTAAATAGATACAGAGTTGTGGAAGCGTGAGGAAGGAATAAAGGTGAAAAGGAAGGGTGTGGGTCGCGCGACTAATGGAGGTATCGCGTCGCCCGGTGACTCCGTGCTACCGGTGACGCGTGACGTGAAGACGGAGGAGGATTCAAGCTGCACGATAATGACCTCGCCATGCAAATATAATACCTCTCCGTTGTGCTCTCAATAAGCGTATACATACATACGTATTACCGAACGGTGAACTGTCGAACGGTGAAGTGGTTCTCGTGTCTCGCCACGCCTCGCCAGGCGACCACGAGTCCATCACGAACTCCTTTAATTGGGAGTTTAATTGCGTCTCTCTCTCTCTCTTTCTCTTCCGGTCTCTGTGTCTCGAGTAAAGCCACGTGCGGAAGAAAGCCAGGAGGAACACAAAGTCATAAGAATTAGCATTATAATAACGTCATCGTAATTTTATTTGTCACTTATAAGTCGATAAATGTTATTCTTATGGCATCATTACGATGAGCAGGAGGTCAGTAAAATAATGACTTATTTAAAATAAAAGATATGAAATAGATTTCAGAAACTTATTTAAAATAAAAAATAAGAAATATGTAAGAACAAAAATTTCAAATACAAAATAATTGTTTAGGATTTTACTCATTTGAATTTGAACATTAATATTTTCATTAAGCTATAACTGTATTATATATCAAATTATAGTTGTATTATATATTATGTATGAAACTCTTGTACAGAATCTTTCATCTTTAATTAAAACTAGCATCTCAAAATTGGCATCCTTCAGTTCGGTCTCATGATAAAGTCGCTATAGGAAAATAATATTTCCATCAATACAAACGACGATAAAGGCATGCTAAGCACTGTTAAAAAATGTCATAAAATTTAACGTATTTTTAAGTTACACATTACATTTAATATACATTAAATTTAATGCAACAAGTAAAAATCTTATGCATGAAATTAGTACACTTTTACTGCACTTTTGACAACATTAAATTTACATTGAATAATGTACATTAAATGTTTTTTAATGTACGTATCTGCTTAAAATTTGCTGCCGTTACTTTTCATTAAATTCTGCTGCCGATTTTTAACAGTGAACTCAAACATCTGTTTTAACTAAATACTAAACAATAAATAAATTTTAATTTTTTTTAGTTTAAAATATATACTTTAGATAATATCATTTTACATACGATCCCTACAAATAAGTGACTTTTGATAATATAATTTCTATGTTTTATCTGAGAAGTCTCGAAACGACGCGTCCGACTCGTGCGTCCGATTACACCGGCCAGTGGGATTCTATCGATTCTTCTTCGCGGAATTTTCTAAGCGACTCGACGTCTGAAATAACGTCAGTACGCGGTGAATTGCGTGCGCAGGTGCGTTCTGCGACTTCGCAGAGTCGCCATAAGCATATCGTGGCGATTAATTAATGCCGGAAGTGCCCTATTTTCCGTTTCTTGATAACATAACTCGGGTAGACACCCGTATCGCACGAATGCAGCACAGCCTACAGCGCTTAATGCGGCCTTTGTCTGACAACCGAGCCCGTCCTACTGCCCCTGACAGCGGTCATCAGCAGTGCCGCGATCGTGTGGCAATTAGCACCGAGATTAGCGAAGCCAACGCCCGGCTCTTTCGAGAGCGATAACTCTCCTAGAGATTGTCCTCGCAGATACTTATCCGCGTTACGTTGAAAATTATTAAACGTCGCAGGTAGAAATTTATAAGATCAAAATTACAAACGAAATAGAGAAACGGGTATCTTCCGCAATTTACGCAGATTTCGATCTGTTTTCGATTAGCCGCGAGGACGATGGAAGTTGATGGAAGTTAATTGCTAAACTTTCACGTCCATTATTCAAATCCGCATCAAATCCGACGGCAATCTTGAATAGCCGCGCGAGCCCTCGCGGATTATCGGCGAAATTCCATATTCGATTGGACGAAGCGCTGCGAGTAATCTCCTTAATAATAAGAGCCACGGGATTATGCGAGAGATCGCGCGCACGTTGCAAATGAATCTACCCCGGAGATACATACCGGTAACGGTTGCCGCCAGGTGTAAGCGATAATTATTGAGCGGACTCGCTCGGGCGGTTACGCTAATCCGCGAATTAATTCACCCAGAAGTTGCGCATGTGTAAGTTGCGCGCGATGCGAGCTCGTCGTTGTTCCTAAGTAACTCGGAGAAGGAGCGCCCTGTTCGGATCCGCACGAGTGGGAAATCGCGACAGCGAGCGGTACACGCGATCGTACGTAGGAAATTACGAGGACGGCGAATCCTCCCGGCCGATTGTACGAAACGCCGAGAGGCGAGTGAAAAATATAGCATGTATGACACGGGAAGAAATAAATCGCGGCATCGAGCGCAAGCACGCGAGAACGTTGCACCCGATGCGCGCGAATCGATACGCTCGTTTTTCCTCGAAGAATCGGGTTGATCCTTTTCTCTCTCTCTCTCTCTTTCTTTTTTTTTCCACGTAACGCCTGACGTGACGCAGCTCTTTCATCGGTGAACTGGAAATTACGGGATATTCGGTGTACGCAATTAACGCCGCCCTGTGATCACGCGATCGCGATAAATTTCGGTGCGCAACGAGCGCGCCGATTCGTTTTCCGCTTTCCGTGCGCTCCCCGTGCAAGAAGACGAAACGCTTACCCGCGTATGCAGATGTCCCGCGGGAGGAATTTCGTTCGTTATCGCGCATTAATTAAAATCATCTGCTCTGATTATCTCGCTAAGTCGATGTCGTTAACGGCGCCGTTTGCTACTTAGACGGAGAAAGAAAGTCCGCTTACTGACCGCAATCAATTTTGCGCGGATGCGCCACGCGGATGCAGCGGTCCCGCTGCCATAGTATTTTTCCCTGCCGTGTGATATGCAGGTGCGACCAACTAGCCGATGTCACAATAATTAATGATACAGACCGTTGCCTCGCTATTTCCAGCGGAGAATCGAAATACCATTTTCCCGGAGCGAGATTTTTGCCGCGGCGTCGTATCTTCGTTCTCGCGAATTTTTAATTTTCATCGCTGGATATCGGAGTAATTCGATTCCGAATTGAAATTCAATTAAAGCTACGACCGCTCGCGAGTTCATTGTTTCTAAAGAGAAAAAACTTTAGAATTTCTCGTTCTCCCGAGGAATTACGATTCAATGATTACTGAGTGCCTCGATAATTTCATTAAGCGAAATAATTCCAATTTTTAATGTAATATCGATGAAAAGGAGGGGAGAAGAGAAAAGAGAAGGGGGTCCAATACTTTCTGATGTTTCCATATCGACTAATCGCAAGATGCTCCGTTAAGCCAAAGCACCGGATTGCAGTTGGAGAACGCAGGTGCGTGGATGCAGACATTGGACGTACGAGTTAAGAGGATGCGGTGCGAAGCAAGATCGAGCTTCCCTGGAAAGCGGAGAAAGGCGCAAAGGGGGTTGCTATACTTCGGTTTCTGATGTTCTCAACACGGTTAGTAAGGGGCGCCGGTCAATACTAGCACCGCGCAGTATAACCAGGGCTGTAAAAAGCGCGTCCCACGCCCGGACTACTACTTCATCTAGCGGCCGTTACTGCGGAAATTTTCAAGAAGCATGATATCGCGGAGCTACGCTTAAAGCCGAGAATCTCATTTGTAAAGTGAGATTGCTTGAAACATGCTTGGAGAAATTCAAGGGATGAATTTCTGCATTCCTATTTTAATGGACGACATGACAAATATTCTCTGAACATGTTCTCGTATATCTGCACAGAAAAAAAATTAATATCAAAAAATAACAATTGTTTCACAAGTAAACAAGAATATAAAAACATTCTCAAAGAATTTGATAATCTTAAACAAACATAATTTGCTGACGATAAAAATAAAAAAACAAAATTTCTTCGTGTTAGCAAATTATGTCTGCTTAAGATTATAAATTTTTTCAAAAAGATTTCATACTTTTGCTTATATATAAAACAATGAATTGTTGATTTGATACTAATTTTTTCTCTATGCACAGTACATCAGTGAAATTTATGTGTATATATGTACGAGTATACACAATTATTTTTAAAAAATTTTGTAAGAGCTTTACGAGTTACACTTTAAAAGATATGAGAAGACAAAACTATTTTATTATTGATATACCTACACTGAAAGAAAAGTTACCAAAATAAAAATAAATATGTTATTAGTACTATTCGAATAACTTATTTATTTCAAACAAATCAAAATTATTTGTTTGTAGTAAATATTATTAATTTGATACAAAAGTTATTTGAATAGCAATAATAACATATTTATTTAAATTTATTTAAATTTGGTTTAAATAAGTTTATTTAAATTTATAAGTCTAATGAGTTTAAATAAGTTTATTTAAATTTAGTTTATGTAAATTTATGTAAATTTAGTAATTTTTTCTCTCAGTGTGTAAATGTGAATTGCATATTATCATTTGTTACTGCTTCTGCTGTCACATTAAAAAGTAATATAAAAACAACTGACCAAAAAGAGATTTATTAGAGAATCCACTTTGGAACGAATGCAACATCCTACAAATGGGTACAGCCGCAGGGCAATAAATTTTAAGCAAAAACTATGACTAAATATCGATTGATTTGGATTTGCAAAGGGCAATTCAAATGTTACGCCATTGGAAATCGTGAGATGCATTGCGGCAATCGAAACTATTCGGGAGATCGATAAATCGGCGACCGCGATCACGAGGAACCTCTTAATCGTGAGTCGCGTCACATCAGTGTCAGAGCAGCGCGATGCGATGTGACGCTATGTAAATGTATCGCGTTGGGATTTAGAGGAAGAGAATACGGAAGGGAAGGAGGAAAGAAGAGAGAGAGAGAGAGAGAGAGAGAGAGAGAGAGAGAGAGAGAGAGAGAGAGAGAGAGAGAGAAAGAGATAGCAGGAAAGCAGATGCAAACTGCATTCGTTCCGGAGATCTCCTTTCGTCTCTCGTTGCAGAATTGCAATCTCTTGCAATTCGCAATCGCAAATACCATGCTGGTACCGCCCGAAAGTACAGTTAACCGGGTAGCACAGTATGTAATTAGTAACGCATAGATTGCGCATACGTGAACGTCCACCGTTTACTCGTTTATCACTTCTCGTCCAATATCGTTCATGCCGAGACACTCGTCTTTTCCAATTCATAGTTTTTCGTCTAAACAAAAGAGTGCAACTTTGAGAAATTGTAGTAAGAAATAAATTAATAAGTCGGTAGATTCAAAATTACGAAGAAATTACGAATACGTATTCCATGTATTCTCCTTTCAACTCCGTTTCCAATTATTTTAGTTTCGAGGAACTTGGGAGAGCTGGGTAAACTTCCGCAATGCGTGCATAGATTATGTAAACTCATCGCAAGGCTTGAGAAACGAGCCTTATTAAAGTATAACTACGCTTAGAGGATCTCCAAATTTGGAGCTAACTCAATCTCGTTCGCGTTCTCGATCTCGCGCGACATAAATGCGACTTACCAAATCATATTTCTGGGAAAAAAATTAAAAGCATATCTCCGCCGTAGTTTTATCTATAGCATAGAGTGAAAGCATGCTACCGATCGTACGACCCAATAAAAAATGTATCAATCCCCCTTTAAAAGCGAGACACGTGCTCAAGCAACTACGGGCGTCGCGCGTATCACTTGAAACTTAAATGCTAAAGAGGAGTTTAATGGACGGCTTTAAAGTCGACCATTCTCGGAAAGCGTAAATTCAACTTTGTCTACGCGTTTTAGCAAAGAGGCGGCGCAAACGAGTTTTCCAATAAGCACGGGCGCGGCGACGCGTCGGAAAAGATACGATTGTCTCCATTTTCTCTGGCGTATAAATTTTCCGCCAACCGTCGGTCTTTAATATTATATTTTTCTTTTTCTTTGCGAAGATGTCGAGCTTATGAAATGCGATCTATATAATTATAAGATAAACGGACTAAAGATTATTGCTTTTTCTCAGAAACGCTCAGGAAAAATTGAAATAACTTCAACGGAAATATTTATTTAAAGAATGTATCAATAACAAAATACTGTTTAAAATAAGTATTATATTTTACGTAACAAAAAAGCAAATAGTAATATTTTAACATTTGTACGTTTACTTGAAACAGCTACTTGATAACCATTGACAAGTGAATTTATTTTGAAAGATGCTTATAGGAAAATGAGTTACACCAATATATCCATGAAATATGTGCTGAATTTTATTTTCACCTTACTATTTTTTATTTTATATGTTAAAGAAACGAAAAATATGATTAGAAAATAGAAAACACATTTATCCATGATACACTGAAATGTAACATAAATATTTTATTTCAAATAAATATATAAACGTTGAGTACTATCTGCTCTTTTTATATTTATTACACAAAATTATTTATTTCAAAATAGCATTTTTTATAGATGCATCTCTTAAATAAATATTTATCTATTGCTATTTCCTATTTCAATTTTTTCCAGCACTGTTTCCTGTGACACAAAATAGACAAAAATTTTATTCTTTGCATAACGTTTTTATACATTTTTTAATTACGCCCTAATTTATTTTGCTTTATTTGTGCTCTGCATATCTTTCATTTTTAATTTCCGTCGTTGTGTAATCTCGTGCAGTCACGGTTCCATGCAACTTTAAATTAAACGTCGCTACACGGTTACATTTCGTACACGACAATTGCGTTGAAGAAGAACGTAACGCCGCAGATGATTGAAAAGTTATTAGAGTCAATTATACGCGGTGGCTTCATTACGATCTCGTTCAGATGTTGTCGTCACGTTAGAATACCTTCAGTTAGAGAATCGTACGAAAGACGTTGTCTCGCTCGCGTCGGAAAGTATTATGAACGTTTCTGAATGAATAGACGCATTGGTAGCGTGGTCACGTTTTCGTCCCTGCGAAGCTGCATGGAAGTTCCTGCGAGGCACTTAGACATTCAGTTTTGCTCGCACATCACGTCAGAAAAAATTTTCAGTTAGTAAATTATAAGTTATTCCTGCGCTAGCGAGCGTAGATCAAACAAAAGAAATCCTTTTACGAAAATTGCACAAAATTGAAAATATATCAGATATGTAAACACCGAGATCATAAGGAAACCGTAAAGTGCATAATGTTAGAAACTATTCGAGAAATTCAAATTAACTGGTGGAATCTTTGAGATAATTAAACGGCAAGAGAGAGAGAGAGAGAGAGAGAGAGAGAGAGAGAGAGAGACTTTCTGCACGTAAAATTCTCGTTGTTTAGTCGCTAACGTGTTATTACGGGCAATATTGCGGTATTATGTTTCTTTTTTTACAAATATAATAATGACGCGATCGTTTTGTTTTACCGCATACTCTTTTCAAAGCTTTTCAAACCGTTGAAGTTGACGTGCGTGCCTGTTCGTTAAGAGATTCCGCCAAGGCGTCTTCAGCGCGAGAGCCCGAAGGATCGCACAATGTACGTTCCTCACTGCAATGCGACAAATGAGCATGACTGCGATAAATCGCTTCTTATAACAGACTTATATCTCGCGCTCTCGTACCGTTATCGAACCTTGATATTTAACTACCGTCGTTTCTGCGCACCCATGATCGCCGGAGTTGCTCACATAAACAACCATCGTTGCGCATTAGGGCTGGGGCATTAAACTTGCATCGGACGAGAAACTTGCCTCCGCGTTCTTTCGAAATCGATAGCGTCGCGTGGAATTATGGACTCCCTGTCGATGTTACACCTTATAATACGCTACTTAGCGAGCCCGATGTACCGCGAAATGTTTCATTAGTCAACCAACCCGAGCGTGCAATTAATTATCGCACGTTATAAGTCGCTTTTGCTCATCGTTCATCTACGTCGACCTGCTTCGACTCGAGTCGACACATTTACGACATGCTACCCAAAGGATGTTTATCGAGGAGGGATGCAAAATCTCGAATTCGGCACACGCGGCGCTCATCGGATGAAAGGAGATCAGGGGACCAGAGGCGTGTACGTGAACGCAATAATTTTTAAATTTAATATTATAACGCGAGAGAAACGGTATGAAGTTTGACAAGCGCGACGCTTCCGACGTTTCTCTTCTTCGCATGAAGCTCCCATTGACGTCCGACTTTAGGGCGGTGTGAGTCTCGCTCTCACTGGAAAACGGAACTCGCGAATCCGTTTTCCGAAGTTACGCCCGGGCGACAGCAACACCTTCCAGATACATTATTCTGGCTGTCGTACGGAGAATCAAGTCGGAAGGAAATTCTTGGGATAGGGAGAATGGCAACCCCCCGACTCACCCTTTCCGCCGATATTCTACTTTTCCCGAATGCCGACAGTCACCATCTTGTCACCCGGCACGTAGACACAAAGAATATCGACTTTCCACTACGTTTCTGTCTGAGAGAAAGAAAGAAAAAGAAAGAGAACAAGAAAAAGAGATTTTTCAAAGAAGTATATAGATACAAATGAGTTTCAACTTTCGTTATCCTGTTTCCATAATATGTAAAATACTAAGTGCATTTTATTCTTTCTTTTTATTTAGATTGTATGTTTGTTTTACCTAAAATGTTAATAAAATTGTTGCCTATGAAAATACATGTTTAAATGTATATAAACGTAAAAAACAATATGTGTAAATGCACGAGAGTATCCGCAGTGTACTGGGCTCGGGTTTGCTAAGCTCGTAGCGGCGGATCAGTCATCCCTACGGAAAAAGATATTTCTTCCAGAACCGATAAATTCGTGACATTTAACCAGCATCGGGCAGGCGAACGAGCAAAAATAAGTCGGAAAATAAGAGTCGTAAATGTCTTATAAAATTGTTGGTATCTTGTATTATTGATGTTGTAAAAAATTTTCGAAAGAAATTTATTAACCAAGATTCAAAAATGGCGATCAAAAAAATTGATTCATTAATATGACCGTTCATATTGGACGACAGGACGTATCAATTTATTTATTTAACAAAAAAATATGAGTAGGTTTTAAGAATAGATCATCCTATAATATTTCATCCTTTATAATAGGTTTTTACATTTCCCGTTGTTGCTGTATGTTGCATTTAGTCATACTTCATGTTCGCCCCGTTGAGCAGTTCGCAAAAGGTGCCACGTTGATTGATAAATTACTAGTCTTATGAAAACACAAAATTGCTGAAAACAAAAACCAGTTTTTGTCGAGTAACCCATTGGAGTAATACATCAGTCAATCTCCACTTGTCGTTATTGCCGTTCTCTGCTCAAATCAAGCGAGATCACTCAGTTTGGCCATTTACTTAATTATTTCAGCTAATTCGTAACTAATAGAATCGCATTCAGGAATACGAATATCCGATATTAGACGCAATAATTCAGTTTTGTCAGAGCCCTGTGAATCCTGCGAAATCTGTAGCAGGGGGATAATCGTGGGATAATCCCCAGCCGCGTTCTAATCATGAGAACCAAAAGGACGACCGCTAATTACCCCTATCTATCACTTGCCCGAACTGCATTACCATTACGCGCATAAGTCAACTTCCAAGATGTTACAATATCCATGAATATTGCAATCCCGGGCACGCCCGTTCGCCGATTGATCTTCGCCGTCATCCCCAACGTGTGCAAGCCGGCCGATTCCGTGCGCGTGTGTACAAAGCGCACGTAGATCCCGATCCTCATTAACTCTGCCCTTCTCGACAGCGATCTCCGTCAAGGGAGGGGAGGAGGTTCAGCCCTTGATCACTCGGGGGATTCTCCGATCTGACGGGCGTTACGTCATTTCCGTTTCGTCTGGTCGTCTTTTCGCCTTTTCGCCGGTTCCTACTACGTCGGCGAGTCTGATGCCTTCCCTCCCGTCGTGTGCCTCCCCTGCGACAGCCTCCTCTCCTCGGTTCGCGCGACACCCAGACAGACTCCGGTCACGTACAATATACCCAGAAGCGTTCTATACGTGGTGATCGTCCCTGACGGTGTATAGACCGGCGCGACGACGACAGCGGCGGCGGTGGCGGTGGCAGCAGTGGCGGCGGTAGGCTCGGCTGCGCGGACGACCAATCGCGCCGCACGACTAGTGGGGGTGCCGGTAGGTGCGTCGCGACAGGGGGGTGAGAGAGGGTTCTCCACCGCCACCACCGCCGCCGTCGTCGCCGCCGCCGCTGCCGCCGCCGACGCAGGGGGCCGCAGCGCCGCGAGTTCTCCCGTCAGAGAGCCGGCAGCCCGCAACGCGAGTGTTGCTGCCGAGCTTAGATAACCGAGAGGCCGCAACAAGCACTGTGAAAATCGTCGCCGTCGCCCTCGCTCTCGCCGCCGCCGCCGCCGCCGCCGCCGCCGCCGCCGTCGCCGTCTCGACAGCAGAGGGAACAGAGTCCGTCGAAGAGAGGAGGATTTTTCGCGTCCGTACGTTTCCGACGTGCATTCGACGGAGAGGCTTCCGCATCGGACAACGAAACGTCGTTCGCCGTCGGAGGCCGTCCGTCGATCTCCCTACGTCGGTCCCCGCGTAGTTCTCTGTCTCTCTCTCTTGTTCTCTCTTCCTTTCGATCTCTCCTCTCTCTCGTTCGGTCTCTCGTTCGCTCGTTCGCTCGCAACCCCCGTGGCCTTCGGGACGCCCGGTGTTGTAGCATCGCTCCGGGTGCTTGCTCCGATACACAGAGACACGTATAACGTTAAACGTACGTCACGGTGCTGCACACGAGTTCTGTCGTTCCTCACTCTTCTTTCCTCTCTTCTACCTATGAACGTCTCTTTTTCCCGTCCTATCTCTATCTACCGTCCCGTACTCCCTTGTCCGCTCGCTTTGATCTCACCCGTTCTGAATCGCTCCGATCTCTGCGTCTGGTACAGTACTTTTCACGGTGCGCGAAGGGAACGAGAGAGGTGTGACCCCCCATCGGCGCTCCATCTCCCATTGGGTCTCGAGAAAGCGGACGAAGGGACGAACGGCTCGGAGACGGACAGTCTCCGACGTACGCGCGACTCTCCCCTTTCCTCCGAGGGACATCCCGTTAGTCAAGGGCGACATCATCGTTCGCCCATTACCGCGGCGGTAGCAGCCCTGAAAAGGATACCTCCGGCGGAATCTGGAAACCCGGTCGTCGAGGCTACTATCCCGGCTCGTGGTACCCAGAAATATTGCTGGAGGGAGTAACGAGTAACCAGGTGAGTGCGCTACCACTATTGAAAACTTGGCCGAGGGCTCGAACCGATCGAAATCCGCTACGTGTCGGTGACCTACCAGTTAATCAGGTCACGTCGGCAATGACGGATAAACGGACGGACGGATGGACGGATAGACGGACGGACGGGGTTGCAGCGTATGCAACTCTGACGAAATTTTTGCTGACGATTTCCCCGCTTGTCGTATGACGTATAGATTTTATCGGTCGGCATACGGTCCGCCGCCACTGCCGCCGTCGCCGGGCACCTCGCGAGAGGGGGCGATCTGTTACTAAGGGGTTGCACTGCAGTGCACGGTACGTGGTGGGGTGGTCTCGTCCTGAAAGTTTCAACGGGATACCGTCGACTTTGCCGTCGCCGGTCATCTCTGTTATCTTCAGTACTGAATCATAAAACCCTATCTTCCCGATCGTTTCGTTAGAGGTAAGCGAGCAGAAAGATAGAGAGCTTATCAAAAGCAATGTCCACGTCAGTGACCAACAGCGAATACCGGTATCGTTCCCTCGTGACCGGATGTCGAACACGCGTTCGATCGATCGCGCGAGACTTTCGGCTGTTCCCCTCGTCGAATTTGGATCAATGATCTAAAGACTATGTGCGGGCCACCCGGCATCGTGGCCGTCTTGCGCATTGCGCCCAACACGGGACGTGGTAGCGCCGCACGGAAGGCTCGTGTAAATCCTGCGCAATGCCGGCTTCGCCGATGTGCGTGCGTGCGGTACGACCACGGCGCCGACTCGTCGAGGAGGCAAGCAATCTCCTCTTGGGGATCGGGGTTTCCCCAACGATCCTCCACGGCGATCCGCCGCAAAGTTGGAAATTCCGCGAATTCCACGGTGGACGTGTGAAGCTTCTCAGACTCCTCTTTCCCAGAAAACTGATTTCCCTTTCGACGAAAAAAAGCTCGGTCTCTCGTAGGGTTTCGACGGAAATCTCATCGACGTTCGGCTTAGCTGCAGAAAACTGCGCAGGGCCGCCGCCGGTGCAGTCTTCGCCTTGAGAGCTTCGATTTGCCGACCGGCTAGTAGCACTCGATTTTCCCTTGAACTCTCGTACGTATAGATATCCCCGAATCTGAACACACGCATGTACGCACGCACGCACGCACGCACACACACACACACACACACACACACACACACACACACACATGGTATAAATTCCTACACTGAGAAAAAATTTTGTTGAAAAATTAAAATACTTAATCCGATACGTGCAACTAAATATCGAGTTGGTTTAATAAAGTCTTGGTTATAAAATTTGAATGGTTGAATGAAATTATTTCTTTTAATGCAACCGAATAACTGTTGAGTCAACTCAGAGTTTAATCGATCGTACCGGACTACATATTTTAGTTTTTTCAACAATTTTTTTTCTCACTGCATCAGAGAGTCATTGTAGATGTTAGAAGAACCGAGAAGACTAGTCTCGAGAAATAACCTCCGAGAACTATTCTTGTCGTACAATTGTCAAAAGTTCTATTATCATCGTGCAAATTTCTCGGGATTGACTCGAGTGGAAGTGTCTCCTCAAATTTGTAAACCCAGATTTGTATAAAAGGAATGGTATCGCTCGTTAATTTCCCATTGTTTCGTCGCAACTTCCACCGGAGAAGTTCGTCGAGAGTTTTCTACGATTGATCGTACGTCATAAAGTTTCGTGCTCGGGGCATACGTTCACCGACCGAATAAAGCGAGTATTAAAGGGTGATATCGAGACTGTGCCGTCTGTACGAAGAAGGAATTACGACCGCGTTTTGACTCGAGGAAGAGGAACGAGGCAGGAGGCAGAGCGGCGCTTTGTGTACCGCCAACCCCCGTCGGCGTTACGCCTCTCCTCGACCCTTGCCACTTCTATTTCGGCCGCGAGTCCGTTTCATCTTCCATCTTTCGTACGCGGTGCAGATGGAACGCACGAAGCTATTTGTCGGACAGAAACGGTACGACGATGCCGCGACGGAGGTAAATTCAACGAATAATTCGTACAACAGTGGAACACGAATCGTTTGCCTGGCGTTTTCATTCTTTGTCTCGGCT
Organism: Solenopsis invicta; assembly: GCF_016802725.1. NCBI lineage: Eukaryota > Metazoa > Arthropoda > Insecta > Hymenoptera > Formicidae > Solenopsis > Solenopsis invicta. The sequence continues at coordinate 17,116,343 of NC_052679.1, forward strand.
GACCGCGTTGCACGCGTTAATTGCAATTAGCACCATGCGTGCAACACATTACGTACACTAATAAAGAGCTGTGGTAACCGTGATAACGTTAAGCCGGCGTTCTGCCTTAACGGGATATGAAAATTTGCTCTCGTGAAGATGTTGGAGTACTTTTTTTTATTTTATATTTCTTTCACGCAGCGCGCGCTCGTCGGTGTGATAAAAAAATGCAATTTTCGTTTCGCTTACACTAAAAGTATTACGAGCTCGGCTATTTAAGATTTAAAAAGCCGAGTACCTCGCGTCAATGATTGAACACTTGATGGGCCGGCCGCTATGAAAGGAAGATTAAGTAGCGCCGCTTAAAAGACCGATTAGTTTCAAATGAAAAAGTAGTGAGACAGTTTAATAGCGGAATAACTACTCTCAGCGAGTATAATCAGCGATTAGTGGACAGCAATCGATAAGCAGACTATTAATGCTTTTACCGCACGTTCACGAATTTAATCGAAATTGTCATTATATCTGAATCGGATATTTCTGCGGACTCGAGAGCGAGAGAATTCAAGAATAACTCCTCTCATAATCAATAAATTTATGCCTAGGAGATATGTCGCTTAACAAATGGTACGCAGAAAATTTTAATAAAGAAAAAGAATTACATATAGGAATATAGATTTTTCAAGGATTTTTCTCTATACGATGATATAATGTTGCAGCAATGAGTACCACGGACCCTACCGGGGAGGGCGGAGGAGGAGGAGGGGGTGGAGGAGGAGAGGGAGGAGGGGAGGGAGCCACGACGACAAATGTCGAGCAGACTGCATCCCCGAGCACGCCGATCACCGGCACCGCCGTGCCGGTGCAGGCGACCGCTCAGCAGCAACAGCCACCGCAGCAACATCCACCGCCGTCGCCCCTCAGCGGCTGTTACCTTCTCGTGGTGCTTCCTGAGCCTCATACCGCACAACACAAGGACCTCATTCTGAATCGCCTCGCGAAGGGTGAGCCGTCTTGCTTTATGCGATTGTAAACTGGGTTTCGCAACCGTAAATGCTTTTCTATTCTACGATCGTTCTTAGTTTTAATGGGAAAAGATATGGGCCACACATAATGGAAAAGATCCTGGTTTCTGCGCGTAAAAAGACGACGAGTTTCTCGGTACGTGTTATCAGTCCAACGGCACGCATTAATGCACATTGTATGCGTACGATTACAGCTGATACACGTGTTTACCGTTATAATTATTGTATATCCGCGTAAGAATATTGGGATCCAACCAAGTATCGGATGCAATAATCTGTTGTCGATGGGCATGCTGAGTTTGGTTTGGAGAGTTTGCACTTTGAGAAGCCGCGCGCACCGGTTCGCGATCGTAATCTTCTTCCGTTTCGCCGGTCGTATCGCGGTCGTCGCAATTCCGGATTAAGTTCGCGCATATCCGTCGCATCGTTTGCTTCCTGGACGCGTGTGTACGACTGTACCTGTCTAACGGTGCTCGTCCTCATCCGATTACATTCTTTCCGAGTTATCGGACAGACTCGAGCCGACGGACGACGAGTGGTTGCTAGGCGGATGGTAAAACGGACACACACGCATTCTCTCTCTCTCTTTCTTTCTTTTTGAGAAGAAAATTGCGCGTACCTCGTTATTACTAATCGTCTGCCCATTAGATACTCGATATCGCATTTGTACGTACGTTTCCCCCATAGGCATGCATGAATGAGGGCCGGCGGCGCCGATAAAGCCCCTCTCAATCGCGCGAGAAAGGCGTGTACTTGTAAGTGGCACTATGATATTAATTGGCTTTTATGGCGAACATTTATTCGCTTATGGATCGCCGTAATCATATGACAGTAATGCAGAATGATCGATACGATAGAATTTTTCTTACACTCGCATGACCCAACTGAATATATCTCTTGTAAAAACGCATACAATTTAATGAGAGCTTATATTAAACAAATTCTTAAACTTGCACAACCTTTGAAGCAAAAATACATTTTTTATAATTTTTAATAATTCTTTACATGTATCGATTCTTTTGGCAATGAAGAGGATATGTGTCTATTATATCGCTTCATCAATATTGTCATTATCGTCACGAAATTGTCGTTACAATCGCTATATACGAATATGTGCTTGGGGTTCATAATTAGAGACGTCAACGTGGTCTACATATTTAACAGAAGCGATAAAAAGCTTGCAAGCATAAAAGGACCAATAAAAAGAAATATATCCATATTCTATGATCTCACGATAAAGATGAGTGAAGGATGCTCTGGAATTTTAATGACGGCAGAAGCATTTTCCAGTTAATCAAAGGATTGGTTAATAAAAAGTTTATGTCGATATACAGAAGAGAGCTGCTGAATGTGAAACATTTATGTTATTACACTTCCCCTTTAGTGCTCTAATTTGCACGCAAACAAACCTTGGAAATTGTATCTTAATGCTTCAAATGCTTCAAGTATTTATTTACTACTTATATTTACTTTGCCAATAACAAGTTAATTTAATATAAACTTTTTTTGCAATATACTGCAAAAGGCGCGATTTTGGTAACTAATTGCTTAAATCGTATTACCTTTGAAAGTATCAAATTTATCAATTGAATAATTACAGATATAATAAATTATTAAGTAATATTTATTTCATTAATAATTTACAAAAAAAGGATCATATATTTAATAATGAATAAATAACAGTAATGAAAAGGTAAAAATATCGAAATTAAACCAGCTTGAATTTATTTGTGGTATTTTTTTCATATCAGTTATTAGTTATCAGTTATCAGTATTACATTAGTATCATTTATTGTAATAAAATTTGATAGGTTTTGTAAAAGTTTTATAAAATTTTATATAATATAGATTTAATCTCTATAATAATTCCAAATATGCATAATAAATGTAATATATAATACATAATGAATGTAAAATATTCTACAATAAATGGTCCTTTATGAAAATATAAAAGTTCAGTATGAAACTGTATTGTATCTTTATTAGTTATATAAATTGATCAAAAATTAATATCAGTTATCTGATTGTTTAAAGTGTTCTAAAATGCCCACGCAAAACAAGATGTAATTTATTAATTTTTTGTCTATATTACTCTTTTTTTCATTTTTTATATTTTTTTTCATATTTTTGTCACTAATTGTTGCTTATATTAAATAAAAAGATAAAATATCAATGAAGCGACCGGTACGCATTCGGCAACTTTCCCCTAAGTCTTTCATCGCGTACGATTAACTTGTTAATTAAAATCTTCAGTTCTCTGAGACATCCCATATGTATCTCACACGTTTCTAACGTGTTGGTGTAACACATTCCACAGTTGGGTTAACGGAATTCTATAATATATTGCTTTTCCAGAGGGAAGACAAAATTAATATACCAACACTACGTTTTTCAAAGAGAGAAGAAGGGGGGGGGAGAGACAGAGGGAGGGGGAAGCCGACGCACGGAACCCGTATTCCTGTTTTCCGCATTGCGCCAGCGATGATTTTTAACCGCGCGCGCTCGTCGACTTCTCGTTTAACGTTTATCTGATGATTTTTCATTCCTTTCGCGCGCAAATTCTATAGTCCGCCTCACCGCGGTCGTTTGCATTTGCGACGATGATTTTGCGAAATGCCTCATGATAATAACGCGTCTCTGTGTGTACGTACGCGAATATACGTGTGCTTGCCGTAACTTTGATGTTAACAGCGAACCATTTTCATGCATCGCGTACATGGAATTTAACTTATTGCGATTAAATATTACATACTCTAATTAAGTATTAAAATGTCCCATAAACGTGCAGCAAGCATCTACCGTCGTTCTCTAAATATAGCGAACGTGCGGTTTAACTTTATTTCACTCGCGACGATTAATATATAACTAGACTTACTCACTTCTATTCTAAAAATTATTTTTATTATTCCTATAATAATGATCACACATGTGTATTTTATATTTAGGAAATCTATTTCTGTTCCTTTCTTCTTCTCACATCTTTCCGATTTCTTCATATTTCGGAGTCGGTATTAAGGTAAACGTTCTAGTCACCGGACATGCACGTATATCCAAACACATACACGCAAACTTATAATATTATATAAATTGAAAAAAATTTGTGGACTAAAATATTTAGTCCAATACGTTCAACTAAATAATTGGTTTATTTAAGTTTTGATTAAAAAATGTTATTTACATATAAAATAACTAAGCGTACAATCAATTTAAATAAAGCTCTGTATACATTATCTTAAATACTTTAATGTATTTGCACAAAAAAATTAAAATTTTTTAAATGTACCAAAAGTAAATAAATAATTTAACTTTTAATAACAAATAGAGCAAAATTATAATCACAAGTTATTAAATAAAAATATAGACTTATTCATACAACTTTCAACTACATCTATACAATATGTTTATTTCTGAAGTGTTAATATTAAACGCATTTCTAAATTTTATTTACTTTGCAAGGACTGTGTATTCGACACATTCTTGATTACAATTAAATTTTAATATTATAATAAAACATTTGAGATTAATAAAGTTTTTGTGTAAGTATCCAGAGGGTCGAGACTTAGGTACATGTCTAGTCATTAGAACGGTTTACTTTACAGATCTTCGGGATTACTGTGCGGTTGCGGACGATCATCAAGATTCGCTTTACTTTGGACTTACGTGGGAAAATAGTCGCGCAAAAACATTCCCCGCGCTTCGAGCTTCGGCATGGTTTGCTCTTTTCTTCGTCACGAAGTGTAGAAGCTCTCTTCGCGATTTAGTTCTCTTCGCGCGGACCTCCGTGCGGGCCTCCTCTCCTCCTTCGCGTAAATTTAGCGGTAGATTTCGAGAGCCTGCGAGACATTTGCCGCGCCATTTGCCGCATGTTGCGGGCGTTACCGCGTGCTCGCGGCTTCGCGGCGAGTCCTTAAATACACTCAAAAAACGCGCGCGCTGCACGCTTTTACGGATCCTCCAGTTCGAGCTCGTTGAGCCCTCGTCACGCGCGAGCATATTTCTAATTTGTTTTCTTACTGCTCACGCTTATCCGCCACGAGTCTTTCGCGATACTCTTCGGCGAGATTCTAATTGCACGTTGCAAGGAGCACGAATTTTTACGCAAGATCGAACTTTTATCTTTACGGATTTATCCTGGTTTACTAAACGCGACTAACGACTTGGAGTAACATAGCGTGAAACAAGGCTTTTGCAGTCGCTTACGATGTCCTTACGGATTGTACCAATTTCTTCGCAAAGGCCGAACGGTCCCGAGGTACCCGGATAGTTTTCGACGGAGAAGAAATTTCGTATGCCCCAGCGAGCCTTTCAAAGGCAAATTGCGACCGCTTTTGCGCGCTCACAAAGTTCGCGGATCGTGGAATATATCGCGGGATACACGGCACGACGTAACACGGTATTAGATCGCGAGGGGGGAAACGGTGTGGCTTTTTGAAAGGGATATTTTCAGCCCGGTATTATCCTTTGCGAGACGCATATTCCATTTAGTCCTGGTCGCCATTGAGCGCGAATCGCCAGGCCCACGTGTCGTGCATGCGGAAATAATAATAGCAATTTATTTTCGACGAACAATAAACGGGTTCGCCCTTCTAAAAGGACCTCTGCGTTTATCCGATGATTCAGGCGTGCGCTCGTATGAAAAAAGTTTCACGAATACGAATAATAAAGAAGCAGCGTGTCCTATGCAAAGTACTCCTTTCCATCGTCCTTCGTTAATTAAATTTATATGAAATATCTCTTTGCGATATCAAGGATTAAAGGTAATATGTTTACGTCGTATCCGCTGCGTGTGCGTCTCGCTGATATTTTTACTTTGCGATAGCGTGATGCTATACACATTCATTCTATTTATAGCTGATAAATGGCCACGTTTATGAAGCTGTCTATCGGAAAGGTATCGATAGATTTTGACAAGTATATCTACATTAATTTCACTGCAGCATATCGTCGTGATTTAAAAGATGTTACCATCGATTTGATATACATATCTAGTCAGATTTTTGGACAATGTTTTCTTAAATCAAAAGAATATTTATTTAAATATAGATTTATGCTCCTCTAGCTATAATAATAAATAATTAGTATTACGAGTATTTTATGATATATATTTGCAGGTCGTCTCGGAATCTTCAAAGATTTTTTTATGAAAGACATTTTTCTCTAGTTTATCCAGTAATTTTGTTACAAATGGCCAATAGTACTATATTTTCTTAGTTCATACAACTTGTTATTGTTTTTACTACAGCTTTGTAATACATAGCTGAGACGCTGTTCGTTCACAAATTTATAGGTACTGGTACGATTTTGTTTCTCCGAGCGTGCGGATACAGAATATCTGTATCTCTCGCAATATCGCATTCGCGGAATCTAGTCGATCGATCCTTGTTCATACGAGCGCGTAAAAATGTGCACACGTGTGCATACCACCTCGCGACATACGTCTATTCTCTGCTCCACGGACAGGGGGGGTTACAGGCCTTAAATGTCCGTTTGTATTTATAGACCTACGACATGCATTTCGGGGAACCTCTCCTTTCGCCGATCTTCGAGGACGATATGCGCCCCTGATGTCGCGTTGCCTGTTAGTCAGCCTCTTATTTCTTCGCGAGCAAGAATTCGTTCTGTGAACAAATCAAAGGACGCCACGGCGTTCCCTTATATTCTTTCTTATCGCTCCTCAGATCGGCATTAGTCACGGTGGATAGCAAAAATAGATATCACTGTGCTCAAAATAAAGCGATGAAACGCACTTTTATCTTGTTGAGATACACTCGATAGTTAGAATAGTAGTTTTAATGCATTTTTCTTCTTACAATTCCAACATTTTTATTGAAAGGAGAAATACAATTATTTCTTTTTACGTCTTTTGGTATAAGAAGTCATCCTGCACAATTTGTCCGGAACAATTTGTTGTAGTATCTAAAAATTTAGCTAGATACCAATCAGAAAAATTATTTTATGTTGGATTATCAAGTTATGTAAAATGTTCAAGCATGTTGATATTGCTGAAAACGATTTTGACAATTTCTAGTAACAATGTTAAACGTCCAACATAAATTTTTCAATGATTCAACATAATTATTTTTAGATCTGTACTTCAACAAAATTATTCTTTCCATGTGTGCTTATATAAATTTTAAGAATTACTTCGATGGCAATTTTACGTATGGATACATATGAGTACCTAATGAGCACAATATAAGTACATATATTAATGATCATTATTGCTAATCACAATCTAAATATAGACTGCCTTGAATTTGTTGACACTGAAAATGGACAAGAACGTGTCCATTGACCATATCGTTACGAAGGCTTGGCGCTGTGTGCGCGATTTCTTTTAGCAACGGCTTTTTCTCTGGCCTGATGTAGTTTTATATATAACCGCATATTAACCTGGGAAATATCAATCACGAAAAAAAAACCATGTCTGTTATCAAAGCGACCGTGAAGATTATGCAAATTAATATTAAATTTTTTATATGAGCATCTCGTTTTGATAAAAAATTACAAATTTATCATATAAAAGACAAGGAGCAATTTCATGCATTACTTTCTTTGTCTTTTACAGATTTGTAATTTTGTAACATAAATATATATTGAAAAGATTATTCTTCCTCGCGATTGAAGCCTTCCTGGAGTCCTTCGTCGGCCAGGCGCGCGGGCGCTGAATTCAATTATAATTTCGCCAATCGATAGCGATTCGTTATTTATGAAGATAATAATGCGAATTGTGGGGGTCCGAATATTTCGTGGAACGCCGATTGTGTGTCATGCGAAACTTCGCGTACACGCAACCCGTCTGTATATCGTGCGTGACGCACCTCACGCGCCACTGAGGTGCATATTTTATTAGGGAGTAGAATCTATTATGAACGTGTGTTAAGTGAATAGAGATGGTGATGGCTCGCCGTAAATAATACGGTCAATGCAAAGTCTACCATCGATAAAATTTCGATAGTAGACTCGCACAGATGAGCTCCGCATTTGGAAGACACGCGAGATACGCGAGATATGTTATCCTTTTTTTTTTGTTTTCAAAATTGAGCGTTCGGAATTGGGTTCACGGAAAGCAGCTTCGCTCGCCGATACTGAATTTAAAGCCGAGGTCAATATACGGAGCATCTTTTTTGTACGTATACCCGATCAATCGTCGCGTATTTTCGTCGTAGATATAGATTCGGGTCGCCGTGTTCAAATATTCGCGTAATTATCATGGTATACCGAAAGTTCGCACATCGAATGATCGCGTGTACGGTGATGAGCAAACAAGTATCCCGGCACGCATGACTCTTGTATGTATTGCATGACACTCGACAGTGTTTGGATTATCGGCTTTTCGAAATACTCATCGGCCAAACTGTATCTATAGCGCATCGCGATTGCATTGTTCGCCGCTGCAATTCGGTAAATATCCTTTTAACCTCTCGCTTACCGTACGTATTTTTACTTCCGTCATTACCGCACGAGAATAGCACCCAGAGAAAAGTTTCTTCGCGTAAAAAAACATTTGTTTGAATCAAAGAAATTTGTGCATTAATGCTGCACGGTTAAAAAAAAGTTTATTTTGATTTGAAGAAATTTTTTGGTAGTTCTCTTTATTAGAATTAAAGAAATAGTTTGATTGTGAAATGCAAATCTTTTTTTTTTAACGATTAAACGAATATTTTTAAAACCAGAACAACTAAATTGTTGCTTACATTTTTGTCAGTGCTTTCTTTAAATTGAACAAATTAAACAAATAATTTGAACAAATAAGTTACTTTAAAAAAAGTTAATAATATAATTTCTTGAAATCAATGTTCATTTTTCTTAAAAGATATTTTTACTTTAACTTAAAAAACCAAATTGAAGAAACGATTTCATCAATCAAAACATAACTTTTCTTTAGGTGATATAGTGTAATTACCCCGTCGATGTTCAGGTGTTCCTAATTTTCGGTAAAATGCATCGATTAAAATAACTGCGTAAAATTTTAGTTCTGAAGGGTTATTCTAAAGAAGAGTCCCCGTACAAGTAAAGTTGTAGAAAATGGTAAATTGCAAAAAATTTTTTACAATAAACAAAAGTGAATTTTTTGAAATATTATGAAAAACACATTTTCTCAAAAAAGTATTATACTGAATATAGAGATAAAAATAAAAGAACTAAAGGAATATGTAGGGACAGGTGAAGGTGTACATTTTATCCCCGTACGGTAAATAAGGATTAAATGTTCCGAACTAAATCAGAATTCGTGGCAGGCTGTGGCAGCAAACGTTTTAGTTAAAGGCTCGTGAAGTTCAGTAAATATTAGCATTTGCGACGATTTATCTGGAAATCACATGCGTACGTGTACAAGATATCGATCTGGAGGGTGCTCGAGACGTACATAGATAGGGAACAATGCAAAATTAGTTTCAGCTGTGTACTGTTCTCCGTTAAATTGCTCGGTTTACATATAGTATATTGTGTAAGTAGTTCCCGTAATAATAATAATTTCTGCACTTAAAGCATGTACTACGCACAATGTGCACGAATAAGTTGCATGATGTTACTCTTCTGGGTAAAATTAATGGATAAAATTAATTTTCCTGTAATTATGGAATTACGAGGTAAAATTAATAAAACGAAGTAAACTTAATCAAATAATGAATTATCCGTATTACGATATACTGAAAAGAGTTACAACCGCTATTACATGTTAAGTGAAATAATACCGATTAAATATTTTGTTGATACAATCAAAAATAATTTTGTTTTTTCTAAATATTTTGTAAATATTACTAAATTTGATTATACTTGCTAAATATTGAGAAGAGTAAAATTATTTTTTCTTATATTAATCAAGGATTTAATTGACATCATTTCACTCTACATTTGATACCTATTACCAAACTCTTTCTTCACTGCATAGAAACGAGATGATTTTTATATATTATGTCGAAAATTTTACACACTGAGGAAAAAAAATTTTTTGAAAAACTAAAATATTTAATCCGATATGATCAACTAAACATTGAATTGATTAAACAATTATTTGATAGTTATAGTTTCATTTACCATTCAATCAACCATTCAATTTTTTTAAATCGAAAGATTAACCAACTCAATATTTAATTGAACGTAGCGAAAATATTAAACATGTTAGTTTTTCGACAAATATTTTTTCAGTGCATACGTATTCAGTGAAAAATTATGATGAGCACGTCTAATCATTCGAAAACCTTTTTCTCCTCTACTGTATAAAATATTCAATCGCTGCTACAATTATTAAATTTCTACTTCCTGCTTTATAAATATTTCCGTGTACTTCCAAATGTAATTCCCGACAGTAAAAAGTTACTATCGTTCGAAAAATCGATGCCGCTTCTGCGCCATAAATGTGTTGAATCATGTATACTAATCAACGTAATCGAACGTAATTTGCTCACGCTGTCATTTCGTTAAGATAAACTGGACATTCGCGTTCGCGAAATTACAGGAATTTTTAATGACGTTCACAAATAGCGCATGCAAAGTTCCCCCTTTATTAAAGAGATCATTTTAAATGCAATTATTCCAAACGATATTTGCAATATCAAAGTTAAAGTATGAAGGCCTGTACCAGAGAAAGAAATTCAATTTGAACTGTACCTCTCGCCATTATCGATACTCGCAGAATTAACGTGCCAGATACTTAAATTTCAGCACCAATTGGAATTTCTCACCAAGTTTGCGCGCCCTAATGGGCAGAGCGCGTGCAATTAGCGAATGCGGAACAGCGCGTCGTCGCGTCAGCACATTTCATTAAATGCGAACTTATTTTTGCGCTCCGCGTCTGTCACCGCATGCAAAGAAGAAGGATCGTAGGTTTGTAACATAATGAAATTTCTATCTGCAGCTAATGAAACAATCTCGACAGGTATTTAAAATGTGACATTTTATTCTCTCGCCCGAAGGAACGGCGTTATTAAAGTTTCGTAAAAAAAGAAGGATATGAAAAGGCACAATGCGGCATATATCGTATGTGAGGAAATGAAGAAATATGATGATCCTGGGCCGAAGAAAAAGTGAACAATGGTCGAGGAAAGGAGGCAGAAGGAAGAAAAGATGCGAGGCAGCTAAGAAAGGGAGCAGATATAAATGGACGATATGGATTGAACGACTTTTTTTTGTCCGGAACAAATGCGCCACTGCGGCAATGACATAATTACTGTCGCGCCGTATATATATATATATATATATATATATATATATATATATATATATATATATATAAAGATAATGAAAGTACGTGGAGGAAAAACCGACGGAAAAAAATCAGAAAAAAATAGATTCTCAATATTAAAAAATAGAAAAGTTGAGATCAGGAGTGAAGATGTGAGATGAGAAAAGAAGATGAGGTTTGAGAAAAAAAGGGAGGAAGAAAGAGGAGGGTGTAACAAACAGAAAGAAAGAGAAAGACAGACGAAAGGTGGTTTAATGATGGGATGCAGGGTTGCGAAGGGAAAAAAAGGGGGAACATGCGAGAGGAGGGCAGGAAAGGAAACGAGTGAAAGGACGTGAGGGTAAGAAGGTTACAAGAAGGAATAGGGCAACGGCAACGGTGAGGGTGAACGAGAGAGGGCGAGAGTGTAGCTGTAGGTTGATGCGGCATGCGCATGTTGGTACCTGCCTACGGCCACATCCCCGCAGTCCCAGAAGTTCGATCAATAATCCATCCACTCTGGTTCTGAGTGAAAACTGTCGCTAAGCCGAAATAACGATGTCATTTTATCTTCTTCGCCACGTGCGATCCAAGTCAGCGAGCGTCAACGTTCGTTCATGAAAGCGAGAGAACGAGGGAGGGAGAACAAAGAAAAGTGCATCGTACGAGCGTGCCAAGGAAACTCGAAGAAATGAAGGAACGGGAGGGATGAGCGAGCGAGAAAGATCGGCGAATCGACGCAAAGTGGATCGTGGATCGCGGATCGCACGCGATAAAGTTACAATTAGAGAAAGAAGTTACACAGAGTTGCATCTAAAAAAAGATAAGGCAACCTTAAATTTTTAGCGAAGAAATAATACGAGAAGTATCATTACCGCAACTTTCAGCGCAAGAAAACTTGCAAATTTCACTTTGATGAATGGCCTTTGTTAAATTATCGGGAGATTCGGAATGGAAAATAACCGTTGTACAATACACACAAGGTATAATTTATACTGACACACTGCTAGAGCCGGAGAACGATGAGATGAGATGAGATGAGATGAGATGAGATAAAAGCATCGTGCATTCAATGAGCAGCGGCAGCAAGGTCGTCGTTCACGGGTCAAAGGATAATTGGAGTGAAGGGTGTGTATCCTGTCTCGGGTTCCTAATGAGGATTAAAAGTTTTAATTTCGCATCCTGCGAGGGCGAACGCGTCACGCTCGCCAACGTCACGAGCAAACCACGAGAAGCTGCGCTCTCGTGAAAAACGACAGGGGAGATGTCTAATTCATTTAGTGACGATTTAATATTGTTTGACAAATTGCATTCGACGGAGAGATCCTTTTGTTGTCTCTTTTGTCTTCGAAATAAGTTTGTAAAACAAGGTGAACGTGAGTCATCTGAATGACGAAATGTTCGCGCGAGTACGTGGTGTACAGAAAATATATAGCCGACGACGAAGTTTGTCTTTCACGGATCATTGGGCAATTATACTACTAACCTGGATTTCGCGTCGGAACAATTTCGTGAGGCGTTAATAGAGTCATCGTCGTCAAGTAATTACCACTGTCGGCTGTCAGATGCAGTTACCTTTTATTAGCGGACCGCGCCTGGGGAAATGAATTCGTCTTACGAAATTTACGGGATGCCTTTTGTCCAATGAAAATTTCAACGCCGCTTTTATTTTAAAAGGGTATTCTCTTGATAATGAAGTCTTAATTGAGTAAAAAGAAGCGAGATAAAGTTTTTATGTCAAGAGAGAGAGAAGAACACCTGATATAATGTCATTACGTATGAGGTGTATTTTTAGTATACGTCGGTAAAGCTAACGTTATAGAAAAAATTCTCAATGCTGCATTATGTATTACATTATGTACCGTCTAATATTACTTAACAGATTACTATACAGAGTGAGCAAAAAGTATCGAGCAAAATATCTCGAAAACAAGACATTCGAGAAAAAAATGTTTCACATAAAAGTTGTATAGGGAAGGTCTAGAAAGGAACAAATAATGATAAAATTAATTTAAAAAAAAAAAAATTTTTTTTTCAAGGTCATCAACTTTTTTTTAATTATACAATTTTTTAAATATAACTCTTTCAATTATTTTGCACCGTTAAAAATATCATAAAATTCAATGTATTTTTTAAACACCGTAAGTTAAACATTAGATTTAAAGTATATTAAATTTAATGTATTTATAATTGAAAAGTACGTGCATGAAATTTAATGTTTATTTTTAACAAATTAAATGTTTTTAATATATCTGCTTGAAATTTGCTTCCGTTATATTAAATTAAATTCTGCTGTTTATTTTTAACAGTGTGCATATAAAAGTCCAATCAGCAGACAATGTTTTTTTAAATGTTTTTTAAATATTATATAATTAATTAAGACTATAGTTATCGAAAAATCAATAATTTACGAGATATTTTATACTTTATTTTGACACCTTATTTTTTTTAAAGCAAAGTGTAAAATATCTCGTAAACTGTTGATCTTTCGATAACTCTATCTTAATACTTTTATATCCGGAATAATTAGATAAATCGTATTATGTAAAAAAATTCGAAAATTCGAATATCTTGTTTTTGAGATGATTTATCCAATACTTTTTGTTCACCTATATAACACTATATATATTTATTTTTCACCTGATATTATCTAACATTGTGTAGTAATATTGTACGATGCTACTGTATACTGTATTATGTTGTATAATGCGTTATGTTTACGTTTATATTAGTTTCACAAAATAAATACGTAGATAAAATCCTTCCTATATGTTCGATTAGATACATGACGTGAATGCACTCATGTCGATTGGGCGGGCGATTCTCATGGCTGGGCGAGCATTCAGGAAATACAAAAAAAAAAAAAAAATCAGAAAAATCCATTTCATATTCGATTTGTGCTTGCCGTCACGGAAAATTTCGAAATACTGATATATGAAAATTTATTCAATTGCAAAGTCGATTCCGAGCTTGTAGAGGAAGAAATCATTCTGGAAATGTCTTCTCGCTTACATATTGATTTCGCGTGATATCGAATGACATAGTATGGAATGTATCGCTTTTTTTCGATATCATCTGCGAGGGATTTAAATGGAAAAAGCCACACTAATCTTCTGTACAGTCGAAAAATCGAGCAACACGAGAAGCTTTAGACATCGATGCCTACATTTCTATCACACTAATAGCTGTATCAGAGAAAGCCAGAGAAAAAATCCATTGTCATGTTATTAAAACTTTGTATTAGTTATATCATTGTAATAACTTTGCTTGATTTAAGATAGAAGTTTCGTGTAAACTACGGTGACTGTACGTCCTTTATTGTATATAAAGAACAGCCCATTAATAGCTGTCTTTTGATTTGTATATTTTGTCGAAACTCAATTTTGTCTTTTATCTTAATATAATATTACGAGAAATTTTTTTCAATTGTTATTATCTCAGATTTATAAATGAAGGATTTGTTCCAGCCGAGCAAACCCTTGATTTATAATTACAGTCGAACCAGTTTCAAACTATCTAGAAAATTGCTCAGTATCTCATTCTGATATATTGCCCAAAAAAATAATGCGCAAATTCCCGACAGTTTCAAACTGGTTTGGAAGCATGCGGGTGTAATAAAGCCTTAAAATTTTCAGATTTTCTTCTTTATTTCCTTCGAGAAAATATAGCCACCGCAGATTAAACGTAACGAGTTAATAAAGAATCCCCACGCAGACTCGTCGTTGGCGTTTCCACCAAGATTCTATCATAATCGCTTTCCACTTTGTTCACACTTTACGACACGCGAACGGCGTGTACCGCCAAGAGTTCCTCGCTCCTTCCGCCCACCCTCGACACCTCGTATACTCCGCGTGATTTTATCTCGAGGTGAATATCGCGCTACAGGAGAACGACGAGGTAACAATGGCAGTGCAATACACCGACGACGATCGCGTTTCGCAGTGCGCGAGAGATACGTTTCGCCCGAGTGCATTCGCGATGCACGTCGTCCGGCATTAGCCGACTTTGTACGGAGGATGACTCGCCGCCGTGTCGTGTCGGCGATGAATAATGCATCTAATATCGCGATAACACAGAGCGATACCTATTGAACTTTTGCCCAATTCTATAAATTCCGCCGACGCGCGAGTTCGAACAGTGACAATCCACCTCGCCGCACAAACGGCACGGTGGAATGACAACTGTTCGTAATTCGATTTCGGATGCGTGGGCGCTTAACGACCGAGCGACCGTTCGTTCCCGCGTGCACGTGCGCCGCGCCGTGCGGGCTCCTCGTCGGAGATTTCCGCGCGTGCATCGGTGGTACTCCACGTTCGTTCATTCGTTCGTTCGTTCATTTGTTTGTTTGTTTATTCGCGTGTGTAAGTCGCTTGTTATGCCATGGGCACAATGCAAACGTGCTGACTAGCTGGCAGATTCTGTTTGACTCATGGGGCACCCACCACATCGGCTAGGTTTGGTCAAGCGGAAAGAAGGCGAGACGCGAATTCATTCATGCGTTTATTTCGAGCTCGACAGCTCACTTTCGCGTCACCTCGGCGATGCCCTTCTGGCCTTCCCTTTTCCCTCCCCCGTCTGTCTGTTCATCTGTGTCTCTCTCTCCCTCATTTGTAAATAAGTAGCAAAACCGAAGTAGGAATATCGTCTCGTCTCGGACACGCCTGTTTCTACTTCGTCTCGCGACAGTAAAATTATTCCTGCACGCGTGCCGACCGCTTCATTTCACATACGCCGAAATCATCATTGTTTTTATTAGTGAGAAACGGCTCCATTTTGCTTGCGTAAATAATGTTATAAATAGTAAAAAATTATTACCGCATCAACCAAGCATATTTTCAATATATAAGCAAGAGTGTAAAATGTTCGTGAAAAAATTTAATAATCTTAAATAGACGTAGTAACTTGCTTACATGAATGAGACAAAATTTCTTCGTGTAAGCAAACTGTCCTCAAATTTTTTTCAAGATCTTATACTTTTGCTTACATACAAGAACATTAATTGCTGATTCTATTTTAATTTTTTTGTGTAAAAGAAATATATATATATATATAAAATGTTGAACGCAAAATTAACATACAACGACTGTTATAATCCCGCAGATATTTTTAAATTAAAAGTTTTTAAACGAGAAAGCGAGTATTAGCGTGTTCTCGGAATGTTAATTAAATACCGACGAAAATCATTGACCCCGACGTTAAGTTCCACGTAAGCTCACGTAAAATAATTACATCGGCGAGGAGAGAGCCTTGATCGATCGTATCTCCCGATTCTAGACGGTTGAACATGTGCACGCTCGGGATAGCGAAAGGGTTAACGCGCACTCTACGCCGTCTCATCGATTGCGAGAGCGTGGCATATACGCGCGGAGAGAGCAAGTGACATAATATTCGCGCGAATAAGTAGAGTTTTCCTGTGAGCGCGCGGGTTGCGATCATTTCCTCTCGCGCACTCGGATAAAAGCGAGCAGACGCGACGCGGCGAAATATCGCGAATGCCCGAATCAATATCCCGCGCGTCGCATTCTCGCGTCGCGAAGGTGCATTTTGCGCTTTTTTTTATTATTAAACGTGGCCCGGAGGAAGTGTGCGAACGTGCACATAACAGAGTGCGAAAACACGCATGTGATGAACGCACACGCGAAGGATCGGCGTATGAACGTTTTATGCGTTCCGACACGGCAATAGGTATATGTATTCATGCGTATATACGCATATTATATGCGTGTAGGCACGATAGGGAGTTGTCGACATGAATTATGATTGAGGACGTGGGGAGCATCGAGAAAGTTGGAACACGATAGTACTGTGCTCGGGCGGATTGATTTTGGAAATTTTAGTATAAATTATACATTGAATAAAGTGTTTTGATTATGTTAACAAAACTTGTACGCTTGAGTGTTTCTGGTAAAACAAACCAAGCAGAATTTCTAGTTATTGTAATCAGAACGTTTGATAAAGTTTACTAAAATCTAGTAATTTCTACAAGAGATTTCGTCCGTTTTTGAACACACGTATTAATTAAATCCACCAAATTTCTAAATGATGCAACACGACTCCTTTTTTCAGTGTATATGTAAAAAAATAATATTCAACACACTCACCGGTACGATGCGGCGGAGTTGTAGTTTGCGAACGTTGTCACGTTGATCTAAAAAAAAAGAACATTTAAATTATAGCAGCGCAGCGGCAAGAAATGATTGAATATATATATCATAAAATCAATGAAAAATTAATTAAGTAAATGGATCCAAGAATAAATAAATAAAAAAATAACACAAAAGCTGATATAAACCAAACGCAGGTGCTCGAGCGGATTATAACATTAACTTGCTGTCGTTAAAAAAAAGTATACGTGTTAAGATTAACAACTATCTTTTCATTATAATCCGTTCGAACACCTGCGTTTGACTTATATTGGCATTTGTGTTATAATTTTATTATCGGATGTATCTAATTTATTATTTGTCTCTCAGGTAAACGTTTAATCCTCAATATATCTCTGAAAAGTTATCCTAATCCATATCTATTTTAAAGAGGCACATTTTCATTTTTCCTCGGTTTAAGACATAAATTCGCTGCGCATTTTAAACAGACCATCTCTTTGTGAGAATAGACAATAACTACGAGAAATCGTCAACTACGACATTGACAAATATTTCATGAATTTTTCACATTTTCTTTTAGTATCTTAAAGTAGAAAAGAAAACCTGAGAAATCCTCTACTAAAAGGTGTCGAAAAACCGTATAAAATGAAAGAATTCAATTTTAGCCTTTTAATTCCATAAACTTTGTTGTTTACATAAACATATATTTTATCACTTAGTTTATCAATTTATTTTATAATTAATTCGTAAAAACTATGTCATTTGATAAAAGATACAGTTTAGTTTGTATTTTTAATTATTTTATTTTGCTTAAAAAATATTATTTCAAAATCAAATGGGGTGCTATTATTGGCAACTTCCTTCTAAAAGTAAAGAATCTCTAATTATTCTTAAAAATAATTAAAATCTAAATTCAGATAATAAGATTCTCAGAGTTGGATAAGTTAATAATTTTTTTTAAACTAAATTAAATTAAAGTTAATGTTTTATAAAATTAATTCAATTACGTTAAAAATTACACGAACAAAAACTGTCAAAGAACCAACTAGTTAAAAGTTAAGATTAAATTAAGTTAAAATTAATTTTGAAAAGCATTTATTCATATTAAATTGGAAATTCGTAAGTTTGCAAAGTTAAATTATTTAAAACGATTATAATTTGAATTATCAAACAAATATTTTATTTGTTAATTAAATTTATATGAAATAATAAAGAAATATTGTTTTCTATGTGGAAATATATTTTTTCTTCTATAATTTTTTTTCTTTTACACACAGATAAATTTTTAATTTAGAAAAAAAGTTAATAAAGTTTCTGCATTTCAAAAACAACTAAAATTAAACATTAAATCAGTTAAAATTAAGTAAAAATTATTAACATTTTAATTTTACTATTTAACTCTTAACTACCTAACCCTGAAGATCCTATAAAAATTAATGGAAGCTGTAATGAGCGCAGTAAACAACGCACAAAATTAAATACAGAACGAAATTCAATATTTAACTGCACGTATCAAACATTAAAGTGCAAACATTTCGAAAAGTAAAGAAAAATAAGAATCTCACCCTGCGGTTGCTCCGCCGTCGCTTGATGCCTCCTGGGCCTGCTCCTCCTCTCACGCTCCTTCCTGGTAGTTCCCTCATGGTAGAGTGGCTCAATCCTCACACTAACACACACTCGCGACTTGGTTAAATTGCGATCACGTTCGCGTGTACTCATTAGTGGAATATGACGATCGGCGCGGCACTTTGCACAGCTCTCTTGACATTAATCGCGCACTTTGCACGGCACTGCCGACGCTAATCGCGCACTTTAATACCCCGAGACGAGAGAGCAACGCGAAAAATCATACGATCGACGTTACGATGCGTTGACGTACTTGCCGTACTTGCGGCAGCGCTTGGGAATTCGAAGATCGCACGGTCACGCACCACCCGCCTCGCCGCAGCGATGCATCGTCGCTCCGTTCTAACCTATACTCTTGTCCGCTTTCCACGCTTCGGATAAGAAACGAGATGTGCCGACGGCCGACGGCCGACGGTCGACGACGGTCGACGATCGCGTTGCCGTCGCTTCGCCGGGTTGAGTTTTGACCGAGCGAATCTCCTGCATGCGGTACATGTGTTTATGTTTATGTTTACAGCGAGTCGCCGCCGCGCCGCGCCGCGCCGCGCCGATGCGAACAATGGACCTCCGTTACGCGCGCTCGACTAATGCTATGATACGAGGCTACTCACAATCGCACTCGCCATGCAATTGAAGTCGCGTCGCGACGTAGCCCGGCACAACGGCGACGATCCGATCTGCTCTCCGCTTTATTACACAGAGACGAGGGAGCAACACGAAGAGTCATACGATCGACGTTACGGCCCGTTCGATACTTGCGGCGGCGTCGAGAATTCGTATCGCGCGACCAACTTCATGCACCACCCGCCGTCGCGGCGATGCATCATTACTCCGTACCTTCTAACCTGTACTTTTGTCTGCTTTTCGCGCCTCGGATAAGAAACGAGACATGTCGACGACCGACGGTCATGTTGCCGTCGCTTCGTCGGGCTGGGTTCTGACCGAGTGAATCTCCCGTATGCGGTATATGTGTTTATGTTTACAGCGAGCCGCCGCGCCGCGCCGATGCGAACGATGAACCTCCGGTCGAACAATGTTATGATACGAAGCATTACGAGGCTACTCACAATCGCACTCACCAATTAAGCTGCGTCGCGACGTCGCCCGGCGAAACGACGACGATCTGATCCGCTCTCCGTTTTATTACACCGAGACGAGGGAACAACGCGAAGAGTCGTATGATCCACGTTCCGGCCCGTTCGATACTTGCGGCGGCGTTGAAAATTCGGATTGCGCGACCAACTTCGTGTACCACTCGCCGCCCCGCCGCGCCGCGGCGATGCATCGTTACTCCGTTCTAACCTGTACCTTGGTCCGCTTTCCCATTTCGTATGAGAAACGAGATGTGCTCGTGTTTTAGAGTGATCAACGTCTCGTGCCGTGGCGTATGTAAATAAGCATGCCGGTTAAGATTATAGGTTAAGACAACCGCGACGCAATCAACGGCCGAGACAGTCGCATTGCAGTCGCTTCGCCGGGTTGTGTTTTGACCAAGCAAATCTCCTGCGATATGTGTTTACCTACAGCGAGCCGCCGACGCGGATGACAAACCTCCGTTACGTGCGGTCGACTAATGTTATGATACGAGGCTAATCGCGACCGCACTCACCGATTAAAGCTGCGTCGCGACGTCGCCCGACGCGACGACGACGATCCGATGCGCTCTCCGCTCGCGACGCGATTTGTCTGTTGGCAGCCGGAAAATTCGAATATATACATGTATGAGCAACTTCACGTTGGTGCCCCGCGCGGCTAATTGAAATTTAAAGTCGCGCACAATACATTTCTATTGCACATAAATCGAGTTATTTTATATACCCCTTGATATATCCCTTGACTTTTCATTACGCGAATTCTCCGATCCGACGTGTATTATTCGCGCTTGAAACTTGAAAACGGAGAACATCGCATTTGAACCGAAGAACAAGGTTCAGGGCGAAGAGACAAAAGTGTCGCAAATAAAACGATTCATAATATTCCATCCTACAGCAATTTCTATTTTGTACGATTAAATCACGCGAGGTATCGAGGCAGTCGTTTTGACAGAAATCGGGAAACTAATCGAATTCGCAGATTGATAACACAATAATAGCAACAATAAAATTTATTACTGTAAAAAAGTAACGATCGTAACAGAAAAAGAAACGATAATGGTAACGGCGTTGAGCAGTTCCACAATCCATTGATAACCGGTTGATAACAATTGATAGTGATTCGTAAGGACAATTTTGATAAATAATAGAGAAAAAAGCACGGAGCGGCTCGCGCCACTACCTGTCGCCTCGAGTCTCGCCGCGCGAATGACAGCACGACGCGCGACACGACCTTCTCGCGTGACGGTAAAACAAACACCAAGGTTGAACTCCAGCTGCGGTTTTGTCAAAAGATTTTAAACCATAAAATGAGTTTAACGTGTCAGCGAAATGAATGCTGAACATTCCATACCTTACAAATGAATTAATCTCTGTAATGCGGTCTGTCGTTACGCGAATACCTCGATTGAACGATTCGTGTATTATCTCGTATTATCAATCTCGACGTACAAGTTCATTTAAAACGAAAAATTAACGCGCGATATTTGAGTCGAAGCGCTAGTATCGTAAATAAGGATTATTAAAATAACCGAGATATAATTTATTTTATTTTTTTTATAAAGTAAAAGAGAACAGATTTTAGAAATTTATTTAAAATTTAAATTGCAATGCGTGATATTTAAATTGAAGTGTTGCTTTTGTAAATATGAATAGGGGTTACTAAAGTAACTGATACGACTTATTTAAAATAAAAAAATGTAAAATAGATTCTAGAAACTTATTTAAAATATGAAATGAGAAATAAATTTCAAAAAGTTATTAAAAATAATAAATACTAAATAACTATTATATTTTAATTTAAATAATGTTATTTCAAATACGACCAATCTCTCTGAATGTGAAACAATCATTTATTTCTCCAGCGTTCTGATTTTTACGTCAAGAAAATAAATAGAAATATTTGTTCCAATTCAAATTTTTCGAATTAGATTTGATGGAATTTGATTTCTTTTAGCGTTTGTCGCGATAGCGAATATTTCACCTAAACTAATTTTAATAAATAAACTGTTATTGCGTATTTTGTATTGTGTTTTATGCTGCTTGAAATAATTTTGTTTGAATGAAATTATTTTCAAGCTTCAATAGAAACTTCGTTATTTTAAAACGTTTACTTTAAAAAATAAAATTATTTGTGTTTTTAATAGTAAAGAATTGGATTAAATTGCTGCAAAAAATGTTGCGCAATTTAAAACTTACTTTAATTACAATATTACTGTATCTTCAAGTTGTAAATAGTTAAAAGAAAAAAATAATGATAACAAATTATTATTTTTCTCATCGAAAACGATGATAAAACTTTATTTCTCGTGTATACGAATCTTTTCCAAGAATTAATTAGTGAAGTACGAGAGCTAGACTCAAACTGTGTGCCGAGACAAGCTTCATCTGAGTTTTTCAATCAATATTAGTAATGTATGTAGACATTATTAATATCAAAATTAATTGATTAGTTAGCTATATCGTGTGTGTTCTGTACGTTTATCATCAGAATGTAAGCAAGAAATTAAATTTCTTAGTGACGTAGGTTTTACGTCAATGCAAAACCAGGCATGAAATTTACCGAAATTTATGATACACGGTAAATGGGTTAAGGGTATGCGGGAAAGGACTGGTATTTAAAGGTACACCAACTACTCCGTAAAGCGGGAATACAAACGAGGTTTTCCAGCTAGATTCTCGAAGAATTGAGTGCCCGGATGCATCAGGGCTACATAATTTACGGAGTGGCTCGTACGATGATAATTATCCGCGGCCGTAATACATGACCGTGTTAATTAACGTTTACGGAGAAGCCAGAGGTGTAGGTCGGAAAACTGCCATGTGATATAATCTAACGCGCCCAGACAAAATTATTACGACGTCTATCTCTGTTTCGCATATTCATTAATTTCCGCGAGTTCGAAATTACGTTAAAGAAATATATACATAATAAATTATGAATCTCCACGACGTCCATTAAAACGCAATCAGCCGGCTCGCGAAGGGTTGGTTCGAGCAAATTTAAATTTCGTTATCCTACTTCTATTTCGAACTCTCCCTTCCCGATTCGCGTTTTTGTCGGGTTTGATTTTTATTCCGCGTGTCATATGAAGTACCTACCCGGTCGTTATTTCGCGAGGCGCATTTGGCCGACAACGACCGTTTTACACTTTCGGCATGTATGTGTGTGTGTGTGTGTGTGTGTGTGTGTGTGCATGTAACCGAATATAGTGTATCTAATTTTAACGTGGCATTCGCCACGGCAGTTCGCTCTCTTACTATCGCGCTCCACGTCGAGTCAGCCGCGAGACTTCGCTTCTCAACTACCTCGTTCTTGAACCTGACCCCGAGACCAATACGCGTACAGCCGGTGTCAATAAGTGCCGGAAAGGTGGCAGGAAGACGCTTTCGATTGATTTATGATCTCTTAATTGTACCCGAGTATAGGACAATTTCCAATCGCAAATTGCGATGTCAATTATGTCCTGATAATGGAGCTAATCAAATATGGAAATTTATTTCTCCAAACTTTTTTAAATTTAGATTAATTATTTAAACTCTTTTTTTCTTGTTACTTTACTTTCAGTACTACTTTCGTACCAAATTATTTTATTAAAAATGTTTACGTTCTATAAATATCTAGCAATAAATACTATAAATAAATAAATCTTCTCTAATGCGTTGATCCATTATATCATTAGCAATCTCTCTCTAAAGCTTTTACTTGATGATTCTCCTTTAAATTTACAAACTACAAGAACGCCTACAAACTTTGATATCTATATTTCCCCGGATATTTGGGTGGACCTTCCAAAACTAACACAGAAGCGCTCTTAAATGTGCTTGCTAACTCTCCAGAAAGGCAGGAAGTTCGTCAGATTTCAATTTGATTATCTGATCAAAACTTTAACAATAGTTACTCGTATCAACAGACAACAGATTAGGAAAACAACCGAATTACATTTATATAATACCCTCTGAGATTATCAAATGTGTTTTTCGTACAGCAATGAAACGTTGAACTGTGAGCGAAATTACGTTTTATTAGAGTTCTAATTTCTGATTGCGGCGAGGCGATTGCGTAAAGTTTAATCGCGAGCAACAGTGCATGCGTGCATGCATACATAAGCGATCAACATAACGTGTTTGTGCCCTAAGTGCGGACAAGTGCAGGCCTCGAGTGAAGCCAAAGCAATTCAGACACGCTTGAACTACATGCAAACGGGTCACGTTACCTGGGAATCACGGTTCATCGCATATTCATCTTTCTCTTCGCCCCTGTTGCCTCTTCGGCATCCTGACAGCGTTGACTTCGCGCGAAATGAACTCGGCATACATCACCGAGCAAATCTGAAGGCGATGCCGCGGCGAGAAAGACACGCTCGTGTTTCCACCAAGACAACCTCCGTTATGGTTGCCTGCATCCGTCCAGACTCCGGCAAACTCAATGGATTCGACGCGAACGACTCGTCGATCAGAGAATGTCTTCATCGTAAAAATTCGTATTGTCCTAAAACTCGCGTCGAACGACTGAGAGGAAGTCCTAATCGCGGAGTGACGATGCGTTCTCGCGTTCATACTCGGTGCAGACATGTTTCCGGCTGTTCCTAGCGGTCGCAATAAATGCACATGATCCCCGCGTTCTCTGGCACGCTCGTTGCAAGAAAATACCAACGCCAACGCGCTTCGCTTTCTTCCGCTTCCTTCATTAATCATCCCGGCGGGACTGGGATTTTTTGTGTCTCTCGAGTCCGTCGTTAAGTAGGTATACAGTTTGCTTAATAAGAACTAACTTTTGCTTGGAAAATGTTAAACGGAAAATTCCGGTGGCAGAGCAAATAGCAATGCATTTATTATATTCGACTTTTAAGAAAAAGACACATTTATCCAGTCTGAAAAACGATTTAAAATCTGTGTTTCTTTGTGCATACTTGGAAGGACTAAAAACGTTGCACAGAAACAAATTCTATGTAAATATGAGCATGCATAAAACTAAAGTTTCCTAAAAGAAAAATATGAAAAAGTTGGTTCAATAGATTCGTTCTATATATATTACAGAGATCTTCGTTTCAATAATGCTACATTGAGAAAAAGAATTTGAATAAAATTTTCAGTTTAATTAAATTTCTTTAGTTCAAGTATTTATGTATTTAACTTAAATATATAAATGTTTAAGCTAAAGCTCAAGAATTTTTATGTATTTAAAGTTATATTGGACACACAGTGCTTGCAAAGTAAATAAAATTTGGAAATGTGTTTCATATTATCACTTCAATTAAATTATATACATATGAAAGTTATATGAATAAAATTATACTTTTATAGTTTATTTATTTTATTTGTCATTAAAAATTAAATTACTTTTTATAATATTGAAAAAAATCTCAATTTTTTTGTGTAAGTACTGTAAGCATTCAAAATAATTTATTATACAAAATTTTATTGTGATTGTCTGTTTAGTTATTTGGTAAATAAATAAATATTGTTTATTTCACAAAATTGATCTCTGTATCGCAATGAAACTTTACATAAATTATCTTAAATATTTAAAGTACTTAAATAAAAAAAATGCAATTTTTTTTTATTATTGATTATATTTTCATTAAAACATGTTTACTTCTTATTAAAATAATTTTTTATTCAGATAGAAAATCGCCGCCAAATTTTTTCTACTCCTTTCAAATACAATACAAAACAATCTGTAATTTTTTTATATTTTTAAGTTAAATACATAAATACTTGCACTGAAGAAATTTAATCAAGTTAAAAATTTAATGAAGTTAACAACTTTTTTCTCAGTGTTTCAATTTAGTAAAGAACAGGTTTCGGAGATGTGTCGTACTAAAATCAGCTAGTATACGTATTTTTTTCTTATATTTCTTACTATAATAAATGGTTTCAAAGTCAGTCACGTTATTATTAGACGGACTGTATCTGAAAGATAGATTGTGCAAAAAAAAGGAATCGAGTGGCACTCGCGGACAAGTTCCGCGATGAGAGGCGCATAATCCAAACGGTGGGCGAGTCTCCCTTTTATAACTTTTTTTTTTGCATAATGATGTACATCATACTATAATACTTGGTGCATTATGAAAATCCGTACTTTGACCTCGTTCGTGAGTCACCGCATTCAATTTTTAAAGACACGTTGGCCGGCAAAGAAGTGACGGTCGATGTTGGCAATGCGATGTAATCGGCGCTCACGTTAAATAGTCAACGCTAAGTACACGCTTTATCAGTTTGGCTTATGCCAGTCCGATTGGCGTATACCGGTGCATTTGCGACCTAACCGTTTATCCCGACGGCAATTCGTGTTGAATAATGTAACGCGGGATAAATCGGTGTCACAACGCAAATGCGGCGCGATCACTATAATTTGAAGTTATTAATGCAATGACGCGCTTCGAGTTGTCCAAATTTGCGTTTCATGAATAGATATTTCCTCGCGCATAATGTTATCCATTTCATCCGGCACACAAATAATTTCGATACATCACAATTTCGCCTTTCGCCTTTTCCGATTGTTAATTAAAATGTATTTTTGTACGCAGAATGCTGGATGGGAGATATTTATAGTTAGCATTGAAACTGTAGGTAATACTAAAGGTTAATACAATGAAAATGTTTCCTCTCTGACAATGAGTAATCAAGTACGATTTTAAAATATTTCATATATCGCGTGCGCACGATACTGCGTAAAATATTGACCGAGATGAAGGAAATAGTGCAGTGATATCGCAATTTTTCATACTGCGTACTCGTCGTACATATCCACGCTACATTTAGCTCGTTTGTTATTTCAATTCTACCGACTGCTTTATTTCCGTCTGCGCTACGTTCGGAAAATATACGGGATATGTAGCGAAAAACGTGTCATAAATAATTGCAACTTACATTCCTAACGTTTCATACTGAGAAATAGAGTAGAGAAAAGTGGAAGAAGGTTTGACAAAAATAAAATATCCTTCACTTAAAAATCTGACAGTATTTCGTAATTCTAAACGAATATAATCCCTTTCGATAAGATGTCTCTTCCATTACGTCTCCAGTTTTACGATGACCTTTCAGAGCAAAAAAACCCGCCCCTGTCACTTCCACTCTCAATCCTTGATCCAGGTCTTCGCCCTTGTCTTGGAAATATAAATAGCAACGAGTGTGTGAGCTAGGTCGATCTCTATGCTCCCTCTGCCGAGGTCGTGCACTGCATTTCTGAATATCCGCTACTATTTTCCTCTCTTCTTCTCCTCCGCCTCCTCCGCCCGGATCTACTTTCGGCCTGTCAAACTCCGCACTCGATCAAAGACCCTCGCAGCACACGGAACTTACGCTCATAGATGGATGATGAAATCAACACGTACCGCGTTATTTTATCGTAAAAAAAGCCTCATATTATTCAAATAAAAATAAAAAATTATTGCAGGGAAAAGTTGACAATTTTTATTTTTATTTTTTCTTTTAAGCAATTATTTGTCTGTGAAATTACGTGCATGTAATATCCGCATAATAAAACGTGTACGAATTACTTAGCTATGTATGTTGAAACACGCGAGCCAAAATAACGGGTCATCATCGACCTCCTCTTTGACATTTCTTCTCGGGAGATTAATCGAGAACAACGTCAGCGTCATAGCGATTTTCCTATGAAACTTTTTGACCCTCTTACATTACAAAGGCTTACGTCCGCTTATATTTCAGTTTAGCCGATATTCGCGATATTCTCAAGATATTGGACCGCCGGAGCACCGGTCTATATTTATAGTGGATGTGTAATATTTCATTGCAATTACGTTGCGGTTGAACGCGTATATCCTCCTTTCTCCATCTCAGATTCTCACAAAACAATCGTAGAGAGAAAAAGAAATGTTTTGATCGAACGACATGTATGCGTAATGATCCTTTTATCCCGGCTGTACTAAAGCGATACTTTATGTCGCACGTGTACATACTCACTACACGCATCGTGACACGTAGGCGCGTTGCAGGCAGGACAACGAGAAACCATTTCTAAACATAGTCGGGACAAACCCAGCATTCCCGGCATCCGTCGTCGACCAAAGAAAGAAAAGAAGAAAAGAACAAAAAAAAGAGAAACCAACAAGGAAAGTCAAATGTGCAAATCGAGAAACGCGAGTGCTCTGTAAGGGATGCGCGAGGCGGGAGCTACCGCGTGGAAACCGCGCAGTTTTGTCTATACTTAGCTTAAGCCGCTAATCCATAGGAACATCGAGTGTCAAATATTTCTTCTACGTGTCGCGAGGGATTACGGGGACGGGAGCAAGTTGGAAATTTCTCGAACGATAATTACGTCGAATTGCACCTAACAGTGACGTTCGCACATTTTTATTTTTGCGACGCCAAGTTCGAAAGGAAAAAAAAAAAACAATATCGCTCGGCTCAGAAATATTATAGGTCAGGGAGGATCGAGTTTATCCGTACGGAGAGAGAACCTTGTAGGATAAAGCTGCCCTTGGATTTTTTCCCCTTTTTGTAAATGTAATATATTGCAACGCGCGCCGTACGTATTACCGCGGTCGATCGTGAATAGTCCTCCTACACTTTTCACACGACGATCGCCTATTTAGATAGATCCCCATTGTGCGTATGATACAAACGACGTGTCAGAACGACGTTACGCTCTAAAGCAGGAAACCGCGGAATACGTCGACGTCCGCGGTCTGTTCTATGAAAATGTGTGAGCGCGCTCACGCGTATTCACGTACTTGTGGCGCACTGACAGCGCGATCGCGATTATAAAGCCCGGGGATTTTCGGGAGAAAGAACAAGCGCGCGCTCTTTAGTATTTGCAAGATAAATCGTTGATGGATTATCCAACGCTATTTTTCGTCCACTCGATGACACATATCATTTTATTCGAGCGACATTTTAACGTCGCAACGTTTTCCCGCTCTATTTATTAAATCGCTCGCGTTCAAATTTTTCTTGTTTTTTTTTCTTCTTTTTTTTTTACGCGCGATTTACTTGTTCCCCGAGTTTCGAATTCCGCGCGGTTCTTTTGATTGACGCGATGAGTCATTTCGTCGAACGGAAATTCGCTGTACGTACAGCCCACGGATAATTTAATTGAAACATCTGTTTTAATTAATGGTCAGACTGCCTTTAACTGCAATTGCAAACCGTATATACCTTCGGTGTTAATAAAATAAATTACTGATCCACAAAAGCGAACGTTCACACAGAGCATTTAACTGGAAACGAGTCCGAAAAATTTTTTGAAACGCCCGCAATACTCGAGAATTAATTTGTTCGATGTTCGTATTCTTCTCTCTGCTGCTAATTCTGTTTCTGTTAATCAGTACTTGGCGAATCGTTAAGCAATCAATTCACGCGGGCCGAATACTCTCGTAAAAGCCGCGCGGTTTAATTAATGATATTTTGGTCTCGTTAATTGACTAGATGATTACCACGACTAGACATGGTAATTATCGAGAGGTCAACACTATCCGTTTCGAGCGATCAAGTTCATTAAATTAGTAAATCAGCAGCAAATGCGGTAGTACGATAATGAGTCACAGAGCAACATTGATACCAGTTAGAAGTTTTATTCTGACAATAAATAGAAAGAAAGAGGTACTTACCTTGCTTCGCGTAAGAACATTATTTACCCAAATAAGTGGGATTTGCAAACGTGAGTAAATCATGAAACATGCTTCAGATGAAGATGCGATTTAAGTTTTCTTTCATTAATCCGTCAATGATTGAAAGATCCAAAGCTGCGCTCTATGAATCATGGCTCATGAATTAAAATCATAATTTTGATAGATTTATTCACCCTAATGAATGAAAAGAATATTTTTGCGTGTTTGTAGAATCGAAATCTGCATTTAAAGGGCTATTCTCGAATCTTGTCGATTCATGTTTTTCATGTGTTGAAGGCGAGTTGAAAGCGAAGTAAACGTATCGCCCAAGGGGACTTTTCTTATGCAAATTTTCGGGCTTGGTCACGATGTTTCTGATACTGATATTGCAGTCAAAACCTGTAGGGGTCGATGAGAATTAAGTAACGCTACCCTGCTGTGAGCATTAAGAAACGGCTTCTCTCGTATCAGCTTTGGGGCTTCCGATCAGTTTGACAACGTCAAGCACGCTCGGTGTGTTCCGCTGACATGGCAATGTGACTTTTCGCTGTCAGATAAGGCTTGATATAAATGGTCACGCAATCGCCTCAATTTATTGCATAAACCGTTTTTTTTATCATTAATCTACTTAATCGATTGAAAATTGACTGTACAAGAGCTGCGTAACAGCAAAAATACACAGAAAATTTAATGGAATGCGACCGATCAATCAATTAACGAGTACGGTTCATTTTGATAATCAGTACACATTTGCATAATTTATATTCCGCATATTCGCGGTTTTGAGTGTAATTTCGCGAAATGCAATATACATTTCGTCAGTCGAGTGGCTAATAATAACGTCCACGTTTACTGGAAAGTATGCAACACGTATTTACTTATTGCGGGATAAAATTGGAGGCAGCGAGGAAGCCGCGCGGAATTCGTTGCACCGACTAACGCCTTCTTCTCGTATCCTCTTTTTCTTCTTTTTCGTTAATTTTCTCCTCTCTATCCTCGGCATTGATTGATACTACGACGTTGCCAGGCAACGTCTCGAACCAGACTTGTCTGTGTACACGTCAGTATAGAATTACGCGAGAGCGAGTCCGAAGCCGAACCTCCCTTGGCAACGAGTTACGTTCCATTGTGCTGCATCATCAATCCTTTAAGTCCATACAAAATGCCGATGAATTTTTTTTCAAACGCTTCCGCCTGCGGAAGGAGGCCTACGGCGGTCTAAGAAAAGCCTTGCACTTGGATTGAATGAAATATTGAGCGATGAAGATCAATTCACAGAAATTGCCGAGAATTGATCCTAGAAATGTGCATACTACCGTCAATATCTTATAATAGATCAGCAATTTTTTGATGTTATTCACAAACGTAAAAGGGTGTCTGATACAGATTAAAATATTATGAAAAATAATGTAATACATCTTTATTTATTTATTTATTTATAATGTTTGCGTGATAATTTAATAAACATGTTTGATGCATTTCATATATATTTTTCATTAAGCATAATAATACAATATATTATAATAGTTATATTAAGAACATTTTCTCATCTCCAATTTTTAATTTTTAAAATTGTTTCTTGTTTGTGGTTATGGTAATTATTTTAAAATTTATCTAGAAGTGGTTATTGAGAGTATCGGATATTTTTTGCACAATGTCAAAAGTGAAGTATCTCTGCGTTAAAGTTGGCAATAGAGGGTAAGTAGAGGATGTGCGACGATCGATTGCCAGCTGGTAAGGAACCACGTGACGGGGTGCGGTGTTGGTGACGTCATAAAACGACCGCCTCCAAGCAACCCTCATGACAGACTGCTGATTCATTCATCTAATTATTCAATTAAGTTTTGGAATGCACTTTCTCTTTTCTTCTCTTACATTAATTATACATAATACAATTTGTATTTAATCTTTCATATGGTAATTTTAAAAATTTCAACGAAAACATGTTATTAACATTTTAGTATACTGAAAATCATAAATAAACAATTGCAACCTAATATAAATATACATAAATATATAAATATCTGTTATCATATTAAGCATTTTTTATAATACAATATTTTTCTTCTTTAAATAAAATAATTAATTTGATACAAAAAACATTTATTTAATTTTAATTAAAAGTTACATAGACTCAATTAAAATTAAAATTAAAATTAAAATTATAAATTAGCGCA
Source organism: Solenopsis invicta (assembly GCF_016802725.1). Taxonomy (NCBI): domain Eukaryota; kingdom Metazoa; phylum Arthropoda; class Insecta; order Hymenoptera; family Formicidae; genus Solenopsis; species Solenopsis invicta. The sequence continues at coordinate 17,148,088 of NC_052679.1, forward strand.
AACATTTTAAATTAAAATATATTATTTTATAATATCTACGTAATGATGCTACATCAGACACGTTTTGTTTGTAGATAAATAGCTGAGAAAATTGCGGTGTGTTTATAATGTGATACCTAATTTACTTTTCTCATCAATCAACCTATAACTGGTCTCGACGTCTCCAACATCTTAACCTTAACCTTACACTTGACGGCTAAACTACCCTTATTCTATGAAGCCAAACCGCTGCAAGTCTTGTACATTTATACGCAGTTATAACCTACTGCTCCAATCACCTATAAACGTCTTACACTCGGATAATATTTAACCTCCGTCTGCAATTTTTACTCCCTTTGTCTGCAATCTAAATCTGTTTTGTTCAGTCTAAGTTTTTTTTTACCATTCTAAGTTTGTAAAAAATCTGAGAAAAAGATTATTTTTCAACACTTCTATTATTAAAATTTTTAATTTAAATGTTGAACCTTCAAATTTAATAAAAATTTGAAAAAATTTGAGAGTGAAATATTGTTTATGCCAAAAAAGATCCAGATTATAGAGGGAAGGTTAAAATAGCTTTAAGCAATATTTAACATATCTTCCTTGAGCAATATTTAAAGAGTTTTTTTTTTTTTTAAAGTTGTAGAGAGTTGAATGAAAATTGTTATCCCCAGATTATACAGTTTCTCCGTCGTTTGTTTTATGATACATAGACATCCGCTTAGAACGAAATTTGAAAAGTTAAAACTCTTCTAGCTTAACGTGGCCGAGCATATACAGATCATATATGATCTAAAATGAGAACAACCTACTTTCTATTCAAAATATCAGGGCCAGGCTCGGAAAAGCTTGGCCAAGTTCATGAGAGAGAGCATATCTAAAGTTACACTCAATCTTGAAGAAGAGCAGTGATTTATATGCAGATTTCATTTTATGAGTTTTCCTATATCGGTATCTACTTAACATGTATGAAGAAGATTCCGTTTGAAAGTTCAGCTATACTTAGCGATCGCCGTTTTTCTCTTGGATTGTTGCAGGTTTTCTATCATGGGACAAGGACAGTTGTCACGTAGATCTGGAGAAAGAATTATTGGCCTTAGTAGCGCAAGCTCCCGAAGGGGAGGAAGCTAGAAATGGTAATCAATGTTGTTAAAACATGTTGATTTAATCCGTTTTATGTTATATTACATGTAGCTACTCATTGTTATGCCATATAATTTATTAATGGATGTTGAAATAAAATTTTCAGGCGAAAGATTGATCCAATATGCCACCGAGAACCTCGTAACGGAAGTTCTCATTCACCCACAGACGAATACGTTATTACAGTGTATTCGCAATCTCCTTGCAAGTTTTACGAAACATCGGCACATCATACACGCTGGATACACATTCGGTGGCAATGGTTCCTGGATACTGCAGGTATTCTCATTTTTAAATAGCTACGTTCGATTGTCGATTGCCATGAAAACGAGACGATTAATTAATAATTGTGTGAAATATTGGCAAATAATTGTTTTCAGTTAGAAATTAACAATCAATTTTTGTTATTCAGGATGGAACTTTTAGCCTCGCGGATTTTCTGGATGCATTCAGTGAACATGAAGTGCAAAGAGTCCTTCGTGCCTACGAGAATAGTGTTACCGTAGATATTCATTGCGCGGGTGTTGGCGATTGGACGACAAGTCGATTATCGAAGGAAGCTTGTTGCAGGTGTGTATTTTTGTCATACATTCTTCTACGTGAACAACACCGTTTTGCGTCGCATAGCTGAAGTTCAATAATAACAAATTCTCAGATCATTATACGCAAAAAACGGAAATTAAAATTAAAAATTTAGATAATAAATTGCACGATATTTTTTTCTTGGATTGCATAATATTTTTTTCTATTTTATTTCTATTTCTATGTCGTTCGTATTCGCAGATATTGCAGAGTCAGAGTGAACCCCGACGATGTTCTCACAGCCGGCGTACCGGCTATCACAAGTTTTACGAATTACATCGGACAGTACCTTGTGCCGCAAACACTGGACCAGCTTATGGAACCGTCCGACGTCGTTGGAAACATTAGATTTAGCCATCCGACCTTATACGTCTTCCCCGGTGGGCAAGGTGACGCCGCACTTTTCGGTATAAATGGCTTCAATATGCTCGTCGACGGCGGCTTTGCCAGGAAAGCATGTTTCTGGGACTTTACCAGGCATCTCGACCGATTGGATGCTGTTCTAGTCACTAGGATAAATAATAGTAATATTGGCGGCATGTTTAGCGTTCTTCGTAAGAAGAAGGAGATGCACGTTTACCCTCAAATCGGCCATTTCTTCTGTAACTTAGTCGTAAGTAATTATTGTTCTAACACTTCTCTTTAAAAAAAAAAATTCTTCAATATATTTGCAATAAAAATTGTTCTTAAAAACCGCTAACACTATATTTTCTCATTAACAAAATTATATATGATACAGGAAAGAAGACAATCAAATTCACCTGACGGCGATAAGGACATAGATCCGCTTGTTCTCAACCTCACTGACATTGGTCAAGAGATGGTAGTGAATCTGCGACACATTAATCTTCGTGCTCATCCTTGCTACAGAGATCCCAATCCGATCAATCTCTATCACAAGGTAGGCCACGGCACTCTGGACATGTACGTGCTCAGTCCGAGCAAAGATAGTCGCGAGGTGCGCGAGTTCCTGGCAAAGTGGCACGCATCGGACTCAAAGATGTTCGCAGGTTCTCACAAGAAGGATTCAAACAATCTCACATTCCCGATCCAGAATCTTGTGTCGATATGCGCGCTTCTGGTTTGGCAGCCGGCCAATCCCGAGGACAATATTACTCGAATTCTTTTTCCTGGCAGCACGCCGCAGCATAAGATTTTTGCAGGTTTCGAAAGATTGAAGCATCTAGACTTTTTAAAACATCCGGTATGTTCAGCAAAGTCACTGTCACCGTCAGTATCTCTAGCGACACTCAGAGATAAACCGGCCAAACAGAAACTCAGTCTTATCGAGAAGGAACCCAAGAAAATTTTGGAGTCAAAGAGAGAAAAAAGGGAACCGTCGGAACCCAAGTCCATCAAGACCGCGGAGGAGAGTGCCCCCAAGAGTACTCCTCAACCGACGCCGATTATACCCACGAGTAAACCTAAAACTGAGATAAAAACGAAAAAAGTTGTAGAGAACAAGAAAATCGAGACTGAAGCGAAGGAGAGTAAGAAAATTGAAAAGGAACTAAAAGAAGTGAAAAAAGAGCCGAAGAAAGAACCAGTTAAAGCGGAGAAACGAGAAGATGATGTGAAAAAGACTGATTTAATCAAACCAGAGCCCGAGAAGACGAAGGAATTGAAGGAATCTAAGGAATCAAAACCTAAGCCCGAGTCGAAAAAGAAAGAACCGAAAGAAAGCAAGGTAAAAGTCGAATTGAAGAAGAGCGAAGTAACCCCGAAACCGAAGTTAAGCGAGAAAAGAGTTAAACCTTCAGGCTCGGAGAAAAGAGACTCCGTGAAATCCTCCCCTACTACCCCGAAGAAAACTTTGAACGGCGCTGCAACAAAGACGGAAATATCAAAGGCTGTGCTTAAACCGAAACCAGCGGCTAAGATCGCTCCAAGTCTTCCGGCTAAGAGTGCCAAAGAAGCTAATAACAGGAAAGTGGTGGAACAGAAAAAATCTGAAGTTGAGAAATCTACCGTGAAAGATACCGCAGCGCCTGTCACCAAGGCATCCGCGAAACCTAAGCCGATAGACAGGAAACCGATCAGTCGTCGTGCAAAACCGGTCAGTCCCAATAAAATACGTACGTCGAGTAGTCCGGCAAAATCTACTCGTAGTACTCCAACCGCCTCTGTAAAATCAGACAAAGATGGCGTTATTCGCAAAGTGAAGGGCGACAAAGGCACCACCGATTCGTCCACTGTCTCCACTCCGTCTGGCATTGAACCAGAAGCTATAAAACCGATCGATAAGAGCTTAGTCGAACAATCTGAAGATATATCACTAGATTCTATAGAAAGCAAAGTGCTGGCAGATCTCAAAGAAGAGCGAGAAGTAGTCGAAGAAATAGAGGCAGTTTTACAGAAAGCGGAAAGAGTTGTTGAGACTCAAAAGGAAGAACGTTTCGAGGGTGATGATGAGATCACGGCTGAGGCTACTGATAAGAAGGAGGAGGATGTCACGGAGGAAGATGTCACTGCCGAAATTGAGGACGTCCCTAAGAAGGAAAGTTCTAGAAAGGAGAGTCAGGAATTGACTGAAGAGGATGAATACCTTATTGTGGAGAAGGAAGAAGTTTATACTGAGGATTCCGCTCAGAGTGGTGAGGGCGAACAAAAACACGTTCTCGACGAAGCTCAGTCGGAAAAGGCGAAGGTATTAAAAGATGTAGAGGCAATGAAAGAAAAGGGCGAGAAGGAAGAACCTGAAGAGAAAGGGAAAGATGACAGTCCGGAAAAGAAAGTAGAGAAAACTGAAGATAAAGGGAAGAAAGAAATTGTTGAGTTATCTTCGGAACACAAGGAACAGTTACAGGAAGAAGTAAAGGAGATAATAGCTTCTGCAGCCGAAATCGTACAGAAAACTGAAGAGAAGGACGACTCCGGTAAGAAAGATAGTGAAGATCTGACGAAGGAGCCATCTAGCCTAAGTCCGGACAAATTGGATTCATCAGAGAAAAAGACAACCGATACAGACGTTAAACCGGACGCCGATCAAAAGGAGAATATTCTCGAAAAAATGGAAGAGTCCCAAGAGCGAATTTCGACGATAGAATCGGGGGCCACTACAACCGCCCCGACTTTGCCTGAAGACGAGCGAATACCATTGGATGAAATCAAAGAAGATATTGATGAAAAACATGTTATTGAAGAGGTAAAGGAGAAAGATGTTTCTATGAAGAAGGAAGAAAGTTTTGTTCCGGAAACTGTTCCCGAGACTGTTAAACCAGAAGTTAAAGTATTCGATGTTCGCCAAGTAATGCAGAATTTGCAAAGAGATATCGTTAAAACACCCGATGAAGTCGCCGATCTTCCGGTTCATGAAGAAGTGGATCCAAAGCTCTACAAGATGGAAGATTTCGAGAAGGGAAAAGAGGAGAAACCATCGCCGACTGCGCCGGAAGGTAAAGAATCGCCCACTTCAAAAGAACAGAAGGGCGTCTTCAGTTTCTTTGGCAAGGTAGCAGATAAGTTTGAAAAAGGTATTGATAAATTGACTAAGAAGACAAAGAAAGATTCTGAGAAAGATTCCGACGAAAAATCTTCCTCAAAATCGAGTTCTCCGAAAGAACCGAAAGAGCCAGTAAAAATGCTCTTGGAAGAAGTTGATGTGGAAAAAATGTTTCCCAAAATCGGCAAATCCGTTGACAAACCCGAAACGTTTGAAGAAATAAAACCTACAATTGCTGATGTGAAAGTAGCTACCATCAAGGAAACTGCAGCGTTTATACAGGAGGAGATAGTGGACGCGCAGAGGCAAAGTGTACCGGATATCGAAGAAAAGATTTCAACTGATAAGTTAGATGAAGTTAAGAAGGTAGAGGCTCAAACCGAAGAATTGTTCCTCGCGAAGGACGTATTGCCAGCCGCCGATTTGTCGACGAAACCAACTGAAGACAAGGACATTGCGAAAGAGATTGAACTTCTAAAAGAAGAAGATATCGGAGAAGATGTAGAAGAGGTAAAGGCACTTTTGGAGGAGGCTTCGAAAAAATTTAAAACTGTGAAAGATAGTTTAAGAGATTCATTAGAATCTTTGGAGGATAAAATTAAGGAAGAGATAGTTGACGTACATGAAATACCATCCATGTTGAAGGATGCAGTAGAGGATACCTTGGCAGGAGTAGCCGAGAAATTGGAAGAGATGAAGCCACATATCGATAGCCATTTGACCGACATAAAAGAACCAGAGAAAGTCAAATTTGATATACCAAAGGATGAAGAATTTGAAGAGGAATACGAAGAGGAGATAGAGGGGCCATACAAAGACATGAAAGAAGCTGTCAAGGATATCGGAGAAGTCCTTGCCGGCAGTGCCGGCATTGAACTCGAAGAAAAACCCAAAGATGTCATAGAAATAGTGAAGAAAGTCGCCGAAGTTCTCAGAGAAGATGATTTTTTTTCTGACAAAACGTTATTTGATCAAGACTCTAAGAAAGGAGAGATCTCACCGATTTCGACGGATAGAAAACCGTCGAAAGAAGAAATTTCCCCAAAGATGCAAGAGGATGTTGTGATACCGGATAAAGTTGATATTGCCGAAATTGCAATGCCTGGCTTTAGTTCAAAGGGACTTGAGGAACCTGTCGAGAAGCTCAGCAGCCTCCCGCTCGAAAAACCTGGCGCTCTCGAGATAAAAGAAGAACCTTGTGTAAAAATAGTGAAAGAAAAAGACGATATAATGTCGCCTGTGAAGGACGTAATAAAGGATATGCGGGATGCCCAAAAGATTTGTGCGGAAATGTTAAAAGAGGATCAACATATTTGTGATCAACATAAGAAACCAGAACACGATGATACGTGTCGGGTAGATGTGATGAAAGCTGGTATCGAGTGTGTATGCGTGAAAAAGGAAGTGAAACGAGCATCTTCCGAGGAGAAGCTGGACGAGGAGGTAGAGGAATCCGTGATCGGTTTCGAACAAAAGATTTCACCGGCAAAGGCGGAGATAGTGATGGTGACTCCTGGTTCTACGCCGACCTCACCGAAATTTGTTACGGACAAGATGTACGAAGGATTGGAAATTGGCCTTCAGAAACCTTCCAAGTTGCCGGAGGATATCAAGCAAGTTCTCGACAGGGAAGCACCCGTTGAAGAAGTAATTGAGGAATTTATTATCACGAAAAAGAAGAAAGTCACTGTCGAAGTGATCGAATATATCACTGTAGTGAAGCGCATTCCGAGGGAACGCGTAATTTATATTATCGAAGAGATTATTATAAAGAAGGGACTTCCAAAAGAGAGCGTGGTAGACGATCCCGAGATTTTAAAGTTGAAGGAATCTATTACGCCTGAGAAAAGATTGGAGATCGAGGAATATATCACTAATGAATATATTGTTAAAGGAAAGCGAATTACTATAGAAGTCATTGAGGAAATCTCAATTAAGAAAATTGTGCCTAAGAAAATTCTCATTGAAATTATTGAAGAAATCATTGTGAAGAGAAAAATCGCCAGGCATATGATACTAGATGTTCCTGAAGATGTATTATTGGAAACAGTTAAAGAAGAATTGCCAGAAGAATCGTTAGAACAATCGGCAGAGGAGCAGATAACACCAAAAATAGATATAACTGCGAAACGAGAATCAGTTGCTAAAGTTTCTGCTGCTCCAACTGGAGAGAAAGAAGAATCAATTACTGAGGCGTCTGGTATGGAAATTCCAGAAACGGAAGAATTGATAACTTCGCAAAAAAGAGCAGAAGTTGAAGAATATATTATTAACGAATACGTTACCAAGGGGGATAACATTAACATTAAAAAACTTGAAGAAATCTGTGGTAAAAAGAAGGTGCCTAAGAGAACCATTATTGAGATTATCGAAGAAATTATCATTAAGAGAAAAATACCGAGGCATGCAGTGCTTGCTGTAACCGAAGAAGAATTATCACGTATTATCGAGGAAGAAGCGATTCCAGAATCGCAAACATTAGTTGAGAAAAAAGAATCGGTTTCTGAAGAGAAAAAAACTCTAATTAAGTTGGAAGAAGACAAAAAAGAGGATGTGCTCAAGCGAGAAATGAGTAGTGACGAGGAGTTATCGCCCATGTCTGAAGAGGAGGACGTTGAGAAGGAAGTAGATGGATTTGTCAGTGTACCTAGAAGGATTTCCGATACGGCTGACGCTAAGAAGAAAGCAATCCCAGACGTTTCGCCTACGGTTGCGAAGGAGCACGAAAAAGATGTGATTGATGACTTCGAAGCAGTCGAGCAAGAATATAAAGTACGTGATGTACCAATTACGTCTCCCGAGAAAGCCGATGAAATGAAAGAGAAAGAAGACGTTGAAGAAGCTCTAGAAGATACCACGAGTGAAGTGATCGAAGCGGACGAGAAGTTCGTGCAAGAAACTAAAGGAAAGGTGGGAAAAGAAGAGCTTCCAAAGGATATTAAACCAGCTGATAAGAAAGGACGGGAAGAGTCCGAGATATCGGAAATTGTCGATACTACTGAGAAATATTTGGACGAGGCTAAAGAAAAGACGGATGACATTCTTTTGAAAGACACTACTGCGAAATTGATGCCATCAGTCTCTGACAAAGCAGAGAAAACTTTCATCGACGAATTAAGTAAGGAAATATTTAAAGAAAAAGCCGAGGAGCCGCAATTTGAAACAAAAGACGATAAAGCAAAACCAACAAGTCCAATTAAAGATGAAATATTAAAAGATATTGTACATTCTATTGAACAAGTTCCTGAAAAAATTACTGAAGATGTGAAGCCAGAAACAAAACTCACAGATGCGACAGGCTTTGCACAAGAGCCGAAAGTAGAACTACTTGAAGACGATAAGAAATCTAAACTATCAGAGACCATGGAAAGTAAAGAAACTCTAGTAATTGAAGAAGAGAAGAGCCCTCAAATTGACGATGGCATTGTCAAAAGAATGCTGGTTACAGCATGTAGCGAGGATGGCAGAGAAGTAATTGAGATTTGTCCAACTGGCAGTATAACTTTTACAAAGACTGTCACTCCGGACGATTCTCTTAAGGATATATCTGCTAAATCCACACCAGATAAAGATTCTTTAATTTTAGATAAGGACTCGCACTCGGGCGTGAGTACTCCTGAGAAGGATAGCATTTCCGAAAAATCTGCACCAAAAGGTAAGGATAAGATTTCTCCGGACGATAGCTTGGAAAAATCACCCGCTGGTCCTCGTGATTCGCAGGATCTTGAAGACAGTTTGGAAAAATCGGAATCGCGTAAGCCACCAGAACAATTGGAAGATATTACAAAGCCGAAATCTCCTGCTAAGGATACAGGAGAAATTGAAGAAAAAATCGAGAAATCAAGAACTCCCTCACCGCTCGAAATAAAACACGAAGATGTACAAAAACCAGAATCACCTCTTGATATGAAGAAATCTCCGATAGAATCAGCCGAAAAACCAAAACTTCCAATCGAGAAGGTGCTTCCAGAATCAAAGAAAGAAGGAACGATTGGTTTTCCGAAGACACCCGAATCTCTCCATTCAGAGGATGTCTCACCAGCTGAAACAATTTTCTCAAAATCACCAACAGACAAATCTGAAATGTATTTTGCGAAAGCACCTATTACCGAAGAAGACGTCGAAAAATCGAAGCAGGATATTATATCTCTCGATAAGTCCTCTAGTGTTTTAAGTGGTAAAATTGATGAGAAGGAAACTGATAAGCCACAATCGCCTAGTATCATCGAAAAAGAAACGATAAGTGAGAAGTTGCCTATTTTTGAAAGTGAACATGACGATGAAAAGGGACCAATTGACGAAGCTAGATCTCCAAGTGCAATCAGCGATAAATCTGATGAGAGAAAGGAGGCCGAACGTTCGAAGTCACCGAGCATAGTTGCGGATAAGCCGGATCTTCAAGATGTGATGGAGCGTTATTTAGAGAAACCAAAATCCCCTATTTTTGATAGGCCAGATTCGCCTAAAGCTATTGATAAGACTGAAGAACATGATAAAGATAGATCTCCCAGTATAGCTAGTGATAAATCAGATAGCAAGAAAGTAAGTGACCGTTCTAGATCACCAAGCATTTCTGTAGAAAAAATAGATTTCAAAGATACAGACTTATCAATCGAGAGAACCCGATCGCCTAGCGTTAAGGACGACAAACTGGAACAGTTTCCAGTAGCAAAATCAATCGATGACAAAACCGAAATATCAAAGGACGCGTTAAAATCTCCAAAGCTTGAACATAAATCAGATTTAAAAGATATAATGCAACTTCCAGACAAATCACGATCATCGAGTGTGACGAGCGAACCTAAAGAACCAGATCGTTCAAAGTCACCGAGTATCGCTGGCGAAAAACCGGATATGAAGGATGTGTTGGAAACATCGAGGGAGAAGTCGAGATCTCCGAGTGTCTCCAGCGTAACAAGCGAACACAAAGAACCAATTGATCGTTCCAAGTCTCCGAGCATTGCAGGAGAAAAAATAGATCTGAAAGACGTTGCGGAACCCACAGATCGCTCAAAATCGCCAAGTGTAACGGGAGAAAAACCAGATATGAAAGAAGTCACTGCAGACAAATCAAGATCTTCTAGCATTACAGGAGAACAGAAGGAATTGCCTGATCGTTCCAAGTCTCCGAGTATTGTTGGAGAAAAAATAGATTTAAAGGATGTTGCGGAGCCCACAGATCGCTCAAAATCGCCAAGTGTAATGGAAGAAAAACCAGACTTGAAAGAAGTCACTGCAGACAAATCAAGATCTAGCATTACAGGAGAACAAAAGGAATTGCCTGATCGTTCCAAGTCTCCGAGTATTGTTGGAGAAAAAATAGATTTGAAAGACGTTGCGGAGCCCACAGATCGCTCAAAATCGCCAAGTGTAATGGAAGAAGAACCAGATTTGAAAGAAGTCACTGCAGACAAATCAAAATCTTCTAGCGTTACAGGAGAACAGAAGGAATTGCCTGATCGTTCCAAGTCTCCGAGTATTGTTGGAGAAAAAATAGATTTGAAAGACGTTGCGGAGCCCATAGATCGCACAAAATCGCCAAGTGTAATGGAAGAAAAACCAGACTTGAAAGAAGTCACTGCAGACAAATCAAGATCTTCTAGCATTACAGAAGAACAGAAGGAATTGCCTGATCGTTCCAAGTCTCCGAGCATTGCAGGAGAAAAAATAGATCTGAAAGACGTTGCGGAACCCACAGATCGCTCAAAATCGCCAAGTGTAATGGAAGAAAAACCAGACTTGAAAGAAGTCACTGCAGACAAATCAAGATCTAGCATTACAGGAGAACAGAAGGAATTGCCTGATCGTTCCAAGTCACCGAGTGTTGTTGGAGAAAAAATAGATTTGAAAGACGTTGCGGAGCCCACAGATCGCTCAAAATCGCCAAGTGTAATGGAAGAAAAACCAGACTTGAAAGAAGTCACTGCAGACAAATCAAGATCTAGCATTACAGGAGAACAGAAGGAATTGCCTGATCGTTCCAAGTCACCGAGTGTTGTTGGAGAAAAAATAGATTTGAAAGACGTTGCGGAGCCCACAGATCGCTCAAAATCGCCAAGTATAATGGAAGAAGAACCAGACTTGAAAGAAGTCACTGCAGACAAATCAAGATCTTCTAGCATTACAGAAGAACAAAAGGAATTGCCTGATCGTTCCAAGTCTCCGAGTATTGCAGGAGAAAAAATAGATTTGAAAGACGTTGCGGAACCCACAGATCGTTCAAAATCGCCAAGTGTAATGGAAGAAAAACCAGACTTGAAAGAAGTCACTGCAGACAAATCAAGATCTAGCATTACAGGAGAACAGAAGGAATTGCCTGATCGTTCCAAGTCACCGAGTGTTGTTGGAGAAAAAATAGATTTGAAAGACGTTGCGGAGCCCATAGATCGCTCAAAATCACCAAGTGTAATGGAAGAAAAACCAGACTTGAAAGAAGTCACTGCAGACAAATCAAAATCTTCTAGCATTACAGAAGAACAGAAGGAATTGCCTGATCGTTCCAAGTCTCCGAGCATTGCAGGAGAAAAAATAGATCTGAAAGACGTTGCGGAACCCACAGATCGCTCAAAATCGTCAAGTGTAATGGAAGAAAAACCAGACTTGAAAGAAGTCACTGCAGACAAATCAAGATCTAGCATTACAGGAGAACAGAAGGAATTGCCTGATCGTTCCAAGTCTCCGAGCATTGCAGGAGAAAAAATAGATTTGAAAGACGTTGCGGAGCCCACAGATCGCTCAAAATCACCAGGTGTAATGGAAGAAAAACCAGACTTGAAAGAAGTCACTGCAGACAAATCAAAATCTTCTAGCATTACAGGAGAACAGAAGGAATTGCCTGATCGTTCCAAGTCTCCGAGTATTGTTGAAGAAAAAATAGATTTGAAAGACGTTGCGGAGCCCACAGATCGTTCAAAATCGCCAAGTGTAATGGAAAAAAAACCAGACTTGAAAGAAGTCACTGCAGACAAATCAAGATCTTCTAGCATTACAGAAGAACAGAAGGAATTGCCTGATCATTCCAAGTCTCCGAGTATTGTTGGAGAAAAAATAGATTTGAAAGACGTTGCGGAGCCCACAGATCGCTCAAAATCGCCAAGTGTAACTGGAGAAAAATCAGACTTGAAAGAAATTACTGCAGACAAATCAAGATCTTCTAGCATTACAGGAGAACAGAAAGAATTGCCTGATCGTTCTAAGTCTCCAAGTATTGTTGGAGAAAAAATAGATTTGAAAGACGTTGCGGAACCCACAGATCGCTCAAAATCGCCAAGTGTAACGGGAGAAAAACCAGACTTGAAAGAAGTCACTGCAGACAAATCAAGATCTTCTAGCATTATAGGAGAACAGAAGGAATTGCCTGATCGTTCCAAGTCTCCGAGTATTGTTGGAGAAAAAATAGATTTGAAAGACGTTGCGGAGCCCACAGATCGCTCAAAATCGCCAAGTGTAATGGAAGAAAAACCAGACTTGAAAGAAGTCACTGCAGACAAATCAAGATCTTCTAGCATTATAGGAGAACAAAAGGAATTGCCTGATCGTTCCAAGTCACCGAGTGTTGTTGGAGAAAAAATAGATTTAAAAGACGTTGCGGAACCCACAGATCGCTCAAAATCGCCAAGTGTAACGGGAGAAAAACCAGACTTGAAAGAAGTTACTGCAGACAAATTTAGATCTTCTAGCATTACAGGAGAACAGAAGGAATTGTCTGATCATTCCAAGTCTCCGAGTATTGTTGGAGAGAAACCAGATATGAAGGATGTTACGGAGCAACCTGATGAAAAATTAAAGTCACCCACTGTGATGAGTGCTATGAGTGATCTGCAGGGATTCGAAGATCGATCAAAATCGCCGAGCAGTACTGATCTAACAGACATTACAGAACGATCGTCATTGGAAAAATCTAAATCACCTAGTATTGCAAGTATCACGTCTGATCAGAAGGAACCAGTGGATAAAGCAAAATCGCCTACACTCTTGGATAAAAAAGAAGAACCTGACAGGAGCAAATCTCCAAGCATGGCAAGTGAAAAGTCTGACGGAAAGAAATCTGCTGATGGTTCGAGAGCAACCAGTGTTACGGAGGAAAAACCAGATCTTAAAGACGTGATAGAACCACCAGCCGACAAATCTAGATCATCAAGTGTTGCGAGTGAGAAAGCGGATTTATTTGGAAAATCGACATCGCCTACTGTTTCTGACAAATTAGAACCACCTGTTGATCGAAGCAAATCTCCCAGTAGTACTGACGATAAATCTCCGAGTCTGGACGATATGAAAATAACACACGATAAACCGATATCCTCAAGTATTGTTTTAGATAAGCCGGACGATAAACAACCAATAGAAAAAATAGATATTGAGGGTAAGCTGTTAGAAAAGCAATTGCCTCAAGAGGAAAAGTATGCTTTTGTCTCGCATTTTGACATAGAAAAACCCCTTGACGAGAAAGACGAATGTAAAGAAGATAGCAAGAGTCCTATAAGTTCTTCCGAGACAATTGAGAAAAAAATGCAGAAGATTCGTGAAAAACGATTTGCTGATTTTAAAGAGCCAGACATTGGACAGTCGAGTAAGATAGAAAAATCAGATGACGAAGACGAAGACATCGTTAAAGTGACAGTTGAAAAGAAGGCGGAGATTGAGAAGTATATTTTAAATGAATTCATCACGAAGAAAAGAAAGATCAGCCTGACAGTGATCGAAAGATTGGTTATGATGTATTCAGTGCCGCAATTTATAGTGATGGAGATAATAGAAGATATCATCAGCCGCCAAAATATGCCCAAGGGTGCTGTCTTCGATTTCGTAGACGACGAAGTCTCGTTTAAACCTCAATCTGAAAAAGGACCAGAAGCGAAACTGCTGACATCGCAAGAAAGAGCGGAGGATTTCGGAAGAATTGGTATTACTCCGGAGTACATTCAGGGTCATGAAAAGCCAGGCGACACTATGAGGGGCGAAAGCCCAGATGGCAAAATATCTCCCGTAGGGAGTGATCGATATGGCAGGGACTTAAAAGCGGCGCTTTCTGTCAGTCCCAGTTTGAGTCCGGAGCTTATTCCATCCGATAAATCGACCCAGGATAGTCCAGCTCGATCGGAGCCGCATATAGACGAGGAGATCTTAATATCGGAACAGAAGCGTATGGAAATCGAGAAACTTTTAGAAGAGGAATACATAAAAAAAGGAAAAAAAATTACGGAGGTAATACTCGAAGAGATAATCGTCAAGACTTCTCTACCCAGATACATTATCTTAGAGATTGTGGAGGAGATCGTACTGAAGAAGAAGATTCCGAGAGAATCTGTGATCGATGTTGAAATTTATCATGAGGAAGAACCAGAAGAGGATTACGATAAGGCGATGTATCGTTATGAAGCAGCAGCGGATGTAGATTACGAGTTGCCGCACGATGCTAGGAAATCTTCGGTTGAATACAGAATGGGGATGTATCCGGAATCAAGTGAGCGACAGATGGACAAATCTGATTATCCGACAGAATACGAGAGCCAGTTCCATAAAGCTTTCGTCGGCGGTATGACGGAGATGAGGACGACACATATAACTACGCTGTCAGGAAAATCGACTCCGGAATTTACACATGATGCGAAGGCTATGCAACCCACGCAAACTGTCACGATATTGAGAGAAAGTAAGATCGCGGAAACTATTGATAAAGACGAATTTGATAAAACTGCGGGGATTTCGGCAACAGTTTCCGATGATCATGCAGTCGAACCACAAGAAATAGCTAAAGAAGTTAAACGGCCGAGTATTCAGCAAGATGAGCCAGAGGCAATTACCAAGCGAGAGATTGTGGAACACGACGAACCAGAAGTGATCACTAAAGTCATTACACGCGAAATTATTGAACAAGACAAGCCTGAAATTATCACAAAAGTGATCAGACGTGAGATTATCGTACCGGATGAAGAGACAGGCGACTCGAAGGAAGATTCCGGTGAATGTACGAAGACAATTACAACAAGAACAACGCGAACAATCGTGACAGAGGAATTGCCAGAAGCTGAATTAGCGCAAACCGATCCTTCGAAAATTTACACAGATCTTACCTCAAGTACAAGCTACAGAACTGTGAGTGACAAAGATGCGCCTGATACGACTAGCGTTGACGTGAAGCAAATCGTGACAACGGTAACTACTGTCACTGGTCCGGATAGCAAAGTTACCACGCAGAAAGACGTCAAGGAGAGCGTGGATACCTTGGCCAGCAAGGAATTATTGGAAAAATTGACGGAAACTGCTAGTCCTGCGGAACAAATTATCAAGGAAACTATCACAACCGTGACATCGGGCATTACAACACCGGACGTAAAAGCTTTCTACGATTCCGGTAAATCGACACCCGATCTTAAAGAAGAGACTAAACTCGAGTCCACAGAAAAAGAATGCTTAGACGCAGACAAGTTTGAACATCCAGTGTCTCCTTTGATACGAGATCTTATATCTGAAGACAAGAGTTATTCGGGCAAGTCCTCACCAGATATATCGTTGCCTAAAGACATTGTCTTCAGCGGCAAGTCTACGCCGGAGATTCCTATGTCACCTTTGATTAGAGATGGTGCCGTGGTTCAACCTCACGTATCGGGTAGATCAACGCCTGACAAGAGATCCGAAGGTCGATCATCGACGAGTACACCGGAAGGATTTAGATCAGTCGAGATGCTTCGAACTATCGTGACAACCACGAAGACGGTATCTGACGAAGGTGAAATAGTGACGACTACCAGGGAGGTCACGGAGACGACAAATGAGAAGGGCGAGACGGTTGTGTTGACGGAGAAGACTGACGTGAAGGTGGACGAACGTCTGCCAAGCAAAAACGCCGCAGAGAGTGCAATAAGCAGCATCATTGGTAGCATTAAATCCTCGGAATTGCAACGTACTGGCAGTCCAGGGCCTGATGATATAATTAGCGAAAAGGATCCGGTCGATCCATCAAGTGAGCACAGCAGTGTGCATAGCAAAACCACAACACAGCTATGGGGTAGCAGCGAGGAGCGACATTATTCTGACGATGAGCCACCCAGTTCACCTTTTTCTTTGACCTCGCAAGTCGAATATTCACCTCAAGCGACACGTCATTACGAGTCAGCTTCCGACACGCAAGAGGAAGAGAAGGTTGAATTTTCAGCAGTCGCGATGAGTAGCAGCTTCTATGGCGAGCTACCAGCAGTACCGCCCCAGATCTCTGCTATGAAAACTTTCCACGGTGAGACTGGTATGCAGAAAGATAGTGATCCTGTTCACAGCCGATTTACAGTAGAAAAGGAGCCTGTCGGCGAATATGGTGAGAAATCAGACGCGAAGAGATATGTCGACGAGGCCGACCTCGATTTTGAGAAGGCTTTGATGGATCGCAAGGACATGAAGGAGGCCGGAGGGGCTTTCAGCAGCGGCATATCGCCCATATATACGAATGGTAGTCTTCGACATGAAGCGACCGACGAAAAAGATCACCCGTCGTCTTCATTCCAGGACGACACTAAGGATGATTCAAAGAAAGATCCTTTAGAGGGATGGGGAACTCCTCTCGGTTTGCCATCTCCTAAACCACCTAGGAAATTTAATCTGAAGAACTCTGCTCAATCTCCATCGTGCTCAAGTGAGACGACTTCCGATACTCTAAATTTCGACGTTATAAAAAATTGGGGAGAACCTCTTAGGCTGCCCTCGCCCGCACCCGTGACCAACGAAGTATCGAATAAGGGAACACCCAGTACACCAAAAAAAGAACGGAAGCAAACAAAGAAAGTCCAATCGGAGAACATCAAGAACAAGAAACGTTCAGAAAGCCCTGGTAAGAATGAGAAGAAGGTAAAGGATTCGAAGAATAAGTTTCAACCAGTTTACATGGACTTGGCGTACGTGCCCCATCACGGAAATTCGTACTATACTTCCTTAGAATTCTTCAAGAGAGTGCGGGCGAGATATTACGTCTTTAGTGGCACCGAGCCCAGTCGGGAGGTCTACGATGCTTTGCTGGAAGCTAAAAAGACTTGGGAGGACAAAAATCTCGGTAGGTTTATTAAGATAGCATTAAGTATATAGCAGATCCATAGTTTATATATTCAAAATTAAAGAATACTTTACGGAATTCAAATTTTACGACTGCAATTAATATTTTTTTTATCAATTATTTTATTATATTTTTTTATTGGTTTAATCTCTAAAATTAATTTAATCTTAAACAGCATTATAAATTATTTACTTTATAATTATTTACAGTATAAATTATTTACTTTTTCTTTCATCATTCAATATGTTTCAAACATACATATTTTTGATGTAACTGTCACCTCTTTTTTTTCAGAGGTAACCATGATTCCAACCTACGACACCGACACTTTAGGCTATTGGGTCGCCGATAATGAGGAGGCACTCGCGGCAAACCACATAGACCTGTCACCGTCCGCATCCCGGTGCACTATTAATCTCCAAGATCATGAGACTAGTTGCAGCGCCTACAGGCTCGAGTTCTAGGGATTAGCAGCCTGCTCAGCCGTAATAGTCGAGTTCTGAGCGGCGTCCGGAATGCATTACCATTCCGCATTTTCGGACCCATTTCTGCAGAAGAAAAAACCAAAAAAAGAAGAAAAAGAGTCGAGCACTCAGGCCGACCTACCGTCCCGTCAGGTGATTCCTGATCCCTCTTCTAGAAGACCCGAAGAAGAACAGCATTTCGAATTTTCGAGATTCCCTCGCGGTCGTAGCTCCGCGGCCTAGAAGAATCGTAGAAATTCTGTCGAACGATGTAGAGGCAGTCCCGAGGAAGCGAGACCTTTTGATCGCGCTCAGGTCTTAAATTGGGATTGTTAATCCCAATTTAATCTAAGTTAGGACGTTCTCCTTATTCCTTCGTGAAGAGACGATGCGGGCGACGAGAAAAACAGAAAAAGAGAGAGGAAAAAGAGAGAGAGATCGCGAGGGTTTCTTCTCTTGCACGGGGATACAAGGTATAAATTATCTACTTTTAAGAAGTCGATTGTTGATAGGAAGAATTCCATTTTGATTAAGATTTATTCTGCGCTAAGAACAGCGGCGCTCATCGACGGATGTTTATATTTCCACGTTTTGCACCGTTCGCAGCCCGTAGTGCGCTGATACCGCCTGCAATATCTTATCGATCACTATTCAAGTCGAGGGTGTTCTTGCGAAGATTTTGCGCTGACGCTAAAGCAAAGAGGAACGATGATCGTAACGTTGCACGAGAGACGATCGATCGCGAATCGACGAAGATCCGTAAGCGCCGCGGTCTTGTGACAATCTGTGCGCTAGTCAACCGAAAAATATAAATTGATTTTTTTTTAGGATATTCCAATTTTTGATTCACTGAACGCGGATCGAAAAATCGATCTCCTTCGCCCGCATCCTCTCCTCGTTCAGCAAATCAAAGTAAAACTTTTAATCTTTGACACAGCTGTCGCTTCAAAAGCACCGCGTAGTATTTAGTGCATCAGTTGAAAGAGAAAAAGAAATAATGAGAGAGAAGTATCGCGATTCAACTTACGTAGGGAGGAGGCATACATTTGAAAACGGGGTTTGATGGAATGCGCATTTGATGGACGCGCACATGTCAAGGGAGACTCATCATTCGTGTCGTTGATGAATCGCGTATGGTCCTTCAATGGGACATGTAAGGACATGAGGCACGAGGAGAAC
This sequence comes from Solenopsis invicta, assembly GCF_016802725.1. Taxonomy (NCBI): domain Eukaryota; kingdom Metazoa; phylum Arthropoda; class Insecta; order Hymenoptera; family Formicidae; genus Solenopsis; species Solenopsis invicta. The sequence continues at coordinate 17,166,917 of NC_052679.1, forward strand.
GATCCACGTTTCACCTACGGTAACATTATCCTTCGTTGTTACAAGACTAACGGTCCCCTTTCTCGTCGTAAATGTCTATTCATGCATAGGTAAAACGGAGCTAAATTCCACCGAGAAGTACTAGGGTAGGAGTTATCTGTGTGTCGTGTTTCTATATCGTAGAGAATAGAGATACGCTGAGGAATGGTGGTCGCGGGCTTGACAGATTCCGTCGCCGCGTGCAAACGACGCGGCCAAAGCCAGCCGAGGAGTCCGATGAGGTTGTTGCCAGAAGAAATACATAAAGGAGAATGCAGAGCGACGATAACATGTCTCAAAACGTCCATCCAAGGGACGAACAGTCCGTCTCTTCGATCGTTTCTTTAAGTTGCCTCCGATCGTGGGAACCTTCGTTTTCCGAGGCTGCGTACTCCGAGGAGTATAAACAGTACTTTAGAAAACAGCGATCGTAGCATCGAGAACCTTTTACACTCATCGATATTATGCGAGACTTGCGTGGTGGACGATGACATACACAGAGAAATAAAATCGTCCTGTTCAAGTGGCCACACATCGCATCGCTATTCCGATGAAGACGAGTGTCGGATACGTCGAAAGCGATAGTGAAAGGTACCATATAATGATCAAACTGTTGCGCCGTATAAACAATTTTACAGCAACTCGTCCATCTCATGGTCAAAGGTTATAAAAAATATCTGAAGACCCCTAAAGACTCCTAGGATAAAGGAGGAATTATCGGGTGAAGAATAATCTGTCCAAAGCAATTCTTCAAAAGAAGAATGATTATGACAGTAAAAACTCGATTGACCAACGGTGTGAAAGAAGAGTTGTTGGACACTTATACCATGACGTAGTGTCAAAAGAATGGTTCAAAAGAGAGAGAACACTAAAAGAAGCTTGAATTGGATCACCGCTGTAAGAAATTACGTCATTGTCCTCGTAATGACAGATCGAACAAAGTTCTATCTGATCAAGCGGCGTGAGAAGCGTTTAGCCGATCGCTGTTTTCTCAAGTATCGACAATGTCCAAAGAAAACCGATCGTTGATCATTGAATAAATATCCGTTCCCAGATAGATTTCGTGGTTCGTCGCTGGCTTGATCTTGAAATCAGCTAGAGTGCATTCGAGAGAGTTGATTGAGAGATCGATGAAACTTTTTGTACTTAACTTTTTCTTAGCTAAGGTGTTTTAAACCAAAGCATGACGAACTGACAAAGCGATGGCGATGTCTACAACGACGGACAACGATCTGATAACACGAAGAAGGAACGTGCCGAGGGAACATCGCGCTTATTCGAGACTTTACGTGGGACATGATTGTTTTCAGCAATGACAAGTCTCCCATTCATTTTTATCTTACGGCAGGATGGTAACAGCGTTCCATTCGTGAAAAGCTGTTTGTCGTGATTTCCTGATGCAGGGGTATGCGTTTATCAAAGGTTATTCGTGAGAAAGTCGATGGCGTGGTACGTTAAGTTCTGCTTAAACAGCACAAAGGTCTAAAATATATGTACAAGATGTACTACGTAAAGTACTTTCGGAAAACGAAGTCCTTTCGGACGTTTTTTACGATTTCAGACATTTATGCTGTATGAGGATACTCCATCTTGTCTAAGAGACCGAAAGAGAGAATATCTTGATCCTTAACGTTCTTATAATTGTATCTTAGAAACCCATCTAGTGCCGAATCCGCGTGCGTACCCCTAGATCGTAATTGTCGCATGCCGACAACGTCATGTCAAGTCGATTGTCTTGAATTAATTAAATTCTAATCGAAATCAAAACGTGTCGGTTTCGACTTGGTGCGTGTATGACCGCAGCTGCGATTTGAAGATGTACTAAAACGCGTACATAAATGTTGATCATTACACGAAATTACGGAAAAAAAAACGAGTTTTAGGCCAGAAGGGGAATATACGACAGGTAACAGAGAGACGAAGTGCGATTAAGCGCAATATCGAACTGTAACTTATAGAGGACACCTTTACTCACCATTTTCGCGAGATCCACAGACGGAAGTAATATTTTAACGAAATTAATATTGCAAAGATGGTGGACCTTTGTGTTTACCATCGACATTCTATGATTTTATGACGAAGATCAAGAGACTTTTAAGTAAAAAAATGAGAACGCCTAAAAAATCAGGACGTTTTTCGTACGTTGTATTGAAGTATGACACTAATGACTACAAGCGGATTTCGCCGAAAGTCGGAGAAAGCTTTCCTCTATATGAGACACATTCGTGCCTACACGAGAATGATGGTGCTCGATTAGACCGATCATTGATGACGATACTGAGATACGGTGATATTGGGAGGAGGGGGGAAAGACGACGATGAAAGCGATTTGTCTTGTCGCTGCAAACGAGAAGCGATAGAGTGGCCCTCGGGCCCGGTTTCTATAGATTAGTGCGTAAGTTTTTTACCGCCTGTAAGTTACACACAATTTTCGGTTCCGATCGCGAGACTTACTTTCCCACACGCATACATATATCGTATATCGCCCACGAGCTCATTTGTCATTCGTCTGATTATTTATTGTTCATTCTTCGTTTGCGTTCATAATTACTTTTTTTATCACATTCGCACTGAGGCGCGCTCATTCGAGTTAATTAGTCAAAGAAACGTGAGATTAGTAATATCGTTTTACCTTTCGACAAAGAGTTTGTTTTGCAGATCAGCGAAAGAGAGGACGAGTGTGCGAGGGACTTTTGTAATAGGAAGTAACGTAAGAGAGAGAAAGTGTGGAGTGGCGTAAATGACATCGAGAAAAAAAAGAAAAACGATAACGATCAATATTGTTATAAATACGATTATTATCATACCAATTACTTTTAACGACTATTGTGCTTGTTATCATTGCGATTAATATTATTGTGCTACTACTATTATTATTATTGCGATTACTATTAATATTATTGATATTACGTTCACAAGAGAGAAGGTCATTATCCTCATCATCATCATCGTTCTCTTTCTATCACACATATACATGAATAGAGAATTTTTATATTTATCGATACCTTCATACGTATGCTGGCGAGTTGACGTGCAAGAGAAAAGTATTTAAGACAGAAGTAGAAGGAGAGGAAAAGGAAAGAAAGACAGAAAGAAAGAGAGGGAGAAGGATGATGACGATGAAATATGTGTACCTATGTATTTACATATTATTTATTGACAAGTAATATAATGACCAGTTATCTAGGTAGGATGTTAAAATTATGAAATTCAATTTAACGAAAACAAAATAAATTAATAAACTATTAAAATGAGAAGCTATTGTCGATCGATGATGATGCGCGCAGGATAGATTAAATAAACGATGAATTTATTGGAGTAATTTAAATAAAAATTATAAAAATAACAAAAAAAAAAGAATAAATAAATGATTAGGAACGAGCTTCACTGACACAGATTAGCGGGAAATATGAAGGAAGAAAAAATATATATATTATATATATATAGATATCTATATAATATATGAATAAAGTACGTAAAAAAGGAAGTGTAAAAGAGCGTGAGAAAGAGACAGAGCGAGAGAGATAGAGAGATGAAAGAAAGAGAGAGAAAGTAGGAGAGAGCGAGAGAGAGAGAGAGCAATTAAGATGTGAAAAACGTGAGCCTCAACACCTGTACGAACCCCCAAAAATCGCGGTGCTCGACGGATGCGAGAACGGTGATATCGATGATTTCTCGGTAGAACAATCAATAATAATTATTAATTAAATGAGAAAAATTGTCGATCGTTCCAGGCAACGGAGGAAAGTGGCTACTTTTCGCTCTCGATGTTCCTCGATTCACTCGCGCTTCTTTTCCTCGATCGCTTCTTATTTTCACGGGCCGGACAGACGGCACGAATCGACAAAATCAAAAGATGCGCCTTTCCTCCGTCGCAAAAAAATTGTCTCGGATATTCTACGAGAAACTCTAGTCAGAAATCTTATTTCCTGATGCGAGGAAATAAAAAGGAAAGCAACTCCTACTCGCGGAGTCACGTTGTTACGCGAAACTTCGCGTTTCCGGACAGCGCGAGATTGGAGAGACGTCCAAGAAACGTTCCGAGGATGCTGGGGATGCACTGTGGACGTAGCTCGAATATTCTCTGATATTTTGATGTTATTCGAGTTCCTCATACGATTACACGATTACGCGGTTCTCACCCGTCGCAGCGCATCCGCGCGTCGCATTCTTTTCGAATAACGAATTAAAAGAAAAAAAAAATAGAAAAAAAAACTTACTGTGGAGTGTTCATGGTGCTATGATTATTATTATTATAGAAATAACGATGTTACGCTATATGATAAAAATGATAATATAATAAATATATACTATACCTTAGAATTTGTCGCCTGTGTGCCTCACGCGTCTTGATTTTCTCCTCGTCGATCGACCGTAGATCAGCCGCCTGTTCGAGATGTTTTTGCACAAGGATCAAGACCGGGCGTGATCCTGCTGCATTCAGAATTGGATGCTGTGCAGACACGCGAAAATGATCTCTACGTTCGACTCACGACGATCGTGACGCGAGATACAACTTTTCGTGGCTTCCAGCGTCGTAAGTTAGATCAATCAGGAATCGCACCGGTTTCGTGATCCCGCTTCTGCATGTTCACGTGTTTTGTTTTACATGTCGTGTAAGTTTGTAATGAACAAAAGAAGGAAAAAATAAATAGCCCCGTACGCCCTGCAAAACTGCGTTCAAGTGCATTTTTAACTGTGTACTCACGTTTTTATTTTTTCATATCACTAAAAAAAAAAAATGTAAAAAGTAATTTAAATCAATTTCACTAATAAATTACTAAAGAATTAATTGGTACAGGTGTAAAATCACATTTTTTGTTAGATAAAATAAATATAATTGACAGCTCGAGTTAAATCTACAATTGTGGTTTTTGTTTTTTCAAAATGTATCGATATTTGATCTATGATATGCATTGTAATATGACACTAGTACTGATGATACAATCTCATATTCTTAGAATATAGTAACATTGGATATCTTTATTGTAATATATCAAAATCATTTTGATATATTCATTGAATATTGAATAGCACGCTCGATTAATGCACGTGTGAATCATGGCTTTACATGGCCGTTAAGTATTTATTCCTAACAATCCTGCTGCACTCTGTCAAGGATGTTCATCACAATGTTGGATATATTTAAATATTGTAATCGCAGCTTTTTTTATAGATACATTCATTTAATACATTGAATATTGCGTTTGCAAAATTCTCGCCATTTCAAACGCAGTGATATGTATTTGCTAATGCACGATTATTTTTCTGCACTTTTGGATTTGTTCAAGGAGGAACAAGTTCATCTTGCGTATTATTGAAGAATCAAGGTTGTATCAATAAAAATATGTAGCTAAGCAGTCGATATTCGTATAGTATTGATTGTACGACACGTTTGACACGTTCGTCGCACGAAGCGATCACATCCAAATGATCGTCCGTTTCAGCTATTGATCTTGAGATTCTCTAGCAAGACTTTGGCACAACGCGTGACGTAAAACGGCGAAGCAATATCGCATCCCTCAGAATCTCGTGTTGTCCGGCATCTTGACGAAATATGCGACCTTGTCCTCGGCTACCCTGTAATTGTGAATCCATCTCGAGCCTTTCCTCAGGCTCCCGTCGATACCGTCCCTCCAGACCCCAGCCGGCAGGTAGACTTCCCTCTGTCTGCTACCAGAATAGAGTACCGGCGCCACGATCAACTCCTCGCCCACGGAAAATTCATCGACCACTACGTGACATGCTGGATCAGCCGGATCCAACATCCAGAGTGGCCTGATAATGGGCAGACCGGTATTCAGAGTCTCGTTCGCGTACTTCTTCAGTAACGGCGTAACCGTCTTCTGTCGCAGGGTAGTCAACCTCTTAGCGATCTCCAGGACTGACTCATCTGAGTATTTGCTTGGCAGATGGGTGAAGCGGATCACGGGCAAAAAGGTAGACAGCTGCAGCCAGCGGGTGTAGAGCTCCTTGTCTGGAAGATCTACCTCGAAGTCGTTATCTGGATTGTTGTCAGACATTGGAAGCGCCACATCGCCGCCCACCGCTCCTGGCATGATGAACGGGTAGCCGATCATGCCATAAGTGAGGACGGTGGGAATGACGGTCGTGATGGCCTTCCAAGACGATGGGAAGGGAGGCAGGGACACAAAGACAGGCGCCCGTGGCCTGGAAATGGCGCTCGAAACGCCGATCACGGGTATGGTGCCTAATATCGAGCGAGTGAAGATGGTCTTGTAATGATCGGGATTGGTCAGAGGCTCCTCGCACTTGTAATAATGCGGCATATCCTGGGCGGTACCTAGGTCGAGGTAGAACGAGTCCACGTGATATTTCATAATTAAACTCTCGAGCTTTGTCTGCAACCAGGGCAAGGTTTTGTTGTTTGTGATGTCGAGCACGCCGGCACTGTTACTTTGCTTGTATCTAAAATTAAATATAAATTTCTTTAAAAAATATTTTTTACGATCAGATTATAGTACGCGTTATAAGATATGATATGCTAGAAAAATCGTATATTGAAAATCTTAACAACCTTGTCAATGCCGGAATTCTAGGATCGCTTCCTCTCTCGGAAATTAGTAATCTATTAGCCACAGCGTCCTTAAAGTTGATGGATTCCGTAGAGATGAACGGCTGGATGCTGAAGACTATTCTAAATCCTCTGCGATGAATGATATTGATAGTTTCTTCCATAGAAGGGAATCGTTCCTCATCTAGGACGAAATCACCTGGACTAGGCTGCCATTCTTCGCTCAGTAGGACGTGTCCTTGGCGCAGGAATCCTAGCGCGATCACATCCTCCGTGTAATTATAAATGGCAGCTTCGTTAATAGGTGAAATTTGCCAGACCGGTTCGGACAGTAAAGAATGAACGGCGTGCAGTTCTTCAGGCTTCAGACCATCCCACAGAGACTTCTCCGCCATCGAGGAGTGCAAACTCTTCATGTTGTCGGTTGCGCAGATAGTGTAATTAAGCTGAGGTAGCGGCGTCAAGTGATTGATATAAGCGAAAGCATCGTGTTTAGCTTGCAGGCAGAAATCAGTGGTACGATTGGCGTTGATGGAGACATAAAGCGGCGTCTCAGGGTCTACTAGAATCGTAGCTCCCTTCGAATTCAGGAAGTATCTCTTCAGCACGTTGCCGAAAGAATGTTTTCTTACGTCGCCAGTGATAAAGGGACTCAGCTCCAGGCGGCCGCGTTCCAGGGGATATGCCATGTTCTGAATCTGACCGGCGCCGTACCAATGGCCTCTCTTCGAGGACCAGTCGAAGCAATCTTTAGGATTGTAATAGGGACTCAAGCTCTGCCAAGTAACATGGTAACAATGCATACCTTCGCGCTTCGTCTCCGCGAGGTAAAGCCGCGTCTGCTGCAGCCATTCGAGGCAGACCGAGTCCTGCCGCAGATGATGAGGAAGGCAAGGGTACACCCCCGTGTTCGGTGGAATACCCTCGCCGAGTCGAGCGGCGACGATTTCCGCCCCGGTGCTGCTGTAGACTCTCATTACCCTTTCATTTTTATTGAATCTGCAAAAAAAAAATTTGACGCGCGATAAATAATTGTTAGAAAGGAATCTCTTACGAGAAATAATAAAGCGAAAATTAGAGGAAGTATTTATCAAGCTGGATGTGTGTGCGATGATGAAGAAAAATTTGTTGTATAAAATATTGGATAATTGGTACTGACATCTCCCTCCCTTCTAAGATAATGTAGCCTCTGAAAAGCTAAGCGTGCACGTTGGGTTGCCAATTGAATACGCATTTTGAGACTGGCACGAGATCAGCACGATAAACGAGCCTTAATGTATTCCATTAGGTGCTTCCTGGCAGAGGCAAATGACCGAAAGTTATTTCAGAGTAGACGACAAGCGATGTCGCCGACTATTGAAATACCACTCCTCACAGTATTGGCACAGCGTAATGTCAATAAAATACTAAACAATTTTGATGCGTTATCGATTTTAATAGCAGGTACTTACCTAAATTTATCAAAATAAGCTCGTTGTAGAACGTGTTGAGTGTAATAAATGTGAGCGAATCCCACGAGAAAGACGATGCAGAGAAATAGGATACCGACAAATGCTTTGAGCCTGAAGAAAATTGGTTTTTTTAGAAAATTATTACATGCCTTTAAAAAATTACTGTAATATAATAACAATCGACGTATAATCCCTATTAAATTTAGCACGTCTATCACTAAAATTTTATAAAATCCATCTTTCAATCGCTCTACCTGTAATCAGCATTTTGACGTCTCGCACTGCTACGCAACGCCTGCGGTAACGATAATTGCAACTTCTCCTTCAGAAGACTGCTGATGCTGTTCACGCTGGTTATCGTAGAAGTCGCGCTTTGCACGCCCGAAAGTTCCGTAGCATCATTTCCCATTTTTTCACTGACCGAAGACGACACGATTCTGCCTTTTCTTCGTGGTGGAGCTTGCAGCGGTACTCTAAAAAACAATTTCGACATCATCATTAATTATATAAAGCTCATCTTAGACGATTCAATTTGTGTCAAAATTCTATCAATAATTTTGTATTGTGTAATACAAAAAATTTTAAAGAACTAAAAGATATATAAAAATACGTAAATAAATATATATCTATCAATATAAAATGTATATCAAAATATACGACGTATAAAATTGTAAACAGAATTTTACCTCAAAACGTCTTATCTGATACAAATATTATAGATTATCTAAAGTGGACTTGAATAAATACACAGTGAGTTTTTCTGTTTCAAGTTTCACTGGAAGATATATGTCATTGTACCTTTGCAATGATACAGCGCTACCGATATCATATCTCGGGATCATCTTGTTGTCTTAGCAAAGGTACTGATGTTTTAATTGTTAAACTAATAAACCCATAACTAATATTTCAACAAATTGATAGAATGAGATTTTATTTAACGTTTTAATTAGTTTTAAATCTACAGTTAAATCTTTAAATTTATTCATTTCTCAATACGAAAATCACAAACACATAAGCATAAACCTATTTTAAAAGATCTACGTGCACTCATATTTGATGCGAAAGAAGTCAGGAGACAAGACAAAAAATTGTGAACAATTATGCGTGTACGAAAAAGCGAAGAAACCGTAATTACGATCGAGCGGAGACTGTTGGCCAAAAGCGGCGATTATGGAAATAAACTCTTAGAGCGCGATAACCCTGAAGCGATATCAAGGAAGGTCGGACCTGACGATGACGATGCTTACGATGACCGTGAACACGGTCAGATAGGTACGCTTGTTTCATCTGCTCAGTCGGAACGCGACCGCAAGTGAGAACGATAAACAGTACCTCGTATGCGTCTAGTGGGGTGTTACAATGCAAATTGCGCATTTAGAGCGCATATCGCCGAGAGAAAATTGCAGGCGAGATATTCATCTCCTGCGAGTAAGTTACACAGAGCTGTTTCTTTAGTCTTAAGCTCGGTGGCATCGGCATTTATAGATTTATTAAGCGGTTGAAACGGGTTAAAACAGGTGCGAACCAGATCCGGTATTGGAATGGCAAATATGACAACGGCATAACGTGTAATACGTTGTGCTACGCTATTATCATACGCTTGAGTCAAGCCTTGCCATAAAAGTTTATAGAAAAGAATCGCTTGTATTGTATTTCACTTGAATCTACATCTGCGAGAAATCGACTGAAGCCAACTGTTCGGACTGGCAAAATTTCAATCATCGTTAAACAAACTGAAACTCTCTGATATTAAATCAGAACTATAAAGTATATACTATTTCTGATTCGTACAAATTTAGAAATCGTAAACTAAAACGATGCAAAATCTGGCTGTTAATTCTTCTGTTCTCTTCTTTTTCGATTTATTTCTTAATTTTAATTGAACACCGAGTCTGACACTCACTTGGCTAACTCTTCGTCATTCGCTTCCTCCTCAGTTTCGGATCCTAGAGGACTTCCATTTGGCGTTGAGCCGCTGTTGCTGAAAGTTACGCTGCTGCTGGTTTCGCTCTCCTCTCTCGTAAATTTCGAGGCGGTACCCTGAAACATCACAATCCGGAGTTCAGGTGCAAATAAGCGCGCGTAAACTGCGTCAGCACCTGTGCAATGAAACAAATCAAATCGTCGATCAATCGTCGATCATGGTTGTAAATTATTTTTGACGATCGTATAGCAAGGCTCATCTGTACCTTATCTAAATATATTAATCAATGATGTATCGAGAGCAACGCTGCGCTTCGACACGCTCAATTTAAGCGTTTCGTGTTTACGTTATTTTTTATTGACATTTGATCTGCGAGGAAATACAAGGAGGTATTGCTAAAATAATTTTATTAATATTTTTTTTAGATTATATATTTTTCTAGATTCATAAAACTTTGCGGAAATTTTCGCAAAGGCTTCTCGCCTGAAACAATAGGTACAACGACCGTATTAAGAAATGCACTTCTTATCAGCAACGTTTATTACTCGTCGTATATCAAGTGGAAAATTTAGCGAGCGTGAAACGGAATATTTTAGGCAGTATTACCGGTTCTCTGCAGTAAAACGTCACTCAGGCACGTTCTCGACCTTCGCTTTAAAAACATTAGCGTTACGCTAATTACTTCGTATGGCAATATTCCTTGAACACAAGTCTTCATATATTATAGAGTTTGATTAAAAATTGGTGACACGCCTTAATAATTAGTATAATGCGTCGCTTGATTATCTTTATTGTGATCTAAAGTATATCTTATCTCTCAAAGTATATATATCTTTTATATTAAATTTACTAAATTATTAAAAAGCCTCATGAATATGAAAGATTTTTTGTTTTTATCTGCAGCTATTTAAATTTTAAATATCTCAAATATAAAAATGTATAATTAGACCGCTTTGAGGAATCTGACGTTATCACGCAACTTTGTTATGCAAATTACAATACTTTCACTCGCACCTTCTGAACGACGTTCAGCTTGCGTTTTTTAACGTCAGTCAAGGCATTCTTTAAAGAATATATCAAACTGCGTCTGTGGTCCTTGACATCTATCTCGTACCATTCATACCAGTCCATACCACTCAACGGTCACTTCTCTGGCACTTTCGTGCCTATCCGCACTCTTTCACGCTATATATAACACGATGTAAAACACTTCATCCGACATTAACGTAAGACTTGTATGAGGTCTTCCAAAGATAACTCAAAGATACAAATCAGATTGAAGTATTTCTTTAGTGGAAATTTTTTGAAGCATATCATCCAAAATCAAATTAATCACGATGAAGTTTCTTTTCATAAACGCGCAAAAGCGAAGAGAGATACGATATGACGTTATCCTCGTCATGCGAGAGACTGACATTGATTACGTTCAATGGATGAGAACTATGTTGAATGTTATTTTGTTTGACTTTTGAAACTTTTTTTTCACAGTATCGACGAATGTGTATAATTCTTCTTTTTTTTTCGACGCTTGAAGAACATTTCTGTCATCGTCAGTATATTTTGCGTCAGCCTCTTCTAATATTTACATAAGTTTATATACGAGTGAAGGACTTCTCTGTTCTAATAATAGATTGCTCAGATATTTGTGACATGCATTCTAACATAGGAATTTTCGCATGGGAATTAATTGTATCACCAATGCAGTTACGTTTATTAAAATAAATTTAACTTACGTTTTGCCTGTCTATCCGAAGATCGTCCATCTCGTTGAGTTTGCTGGGCATAGATATGCTGGTCTTACGTATGTTCGTCGCGCGTAGCGCTGTTACTTCCGGCAATACTTTCACCGTCTTCGTGTCGTTGTCGGTTTCTTGATTATTCTCTTGCTTGGTTGCGTTAACAACGACGTTGACATTATCACTCGGTTTGCCTGGAAAGTCTGAAAGCCAATCGAGAGGAATAATTGGATAAAAGTTACAAGTATTTGAGCACGCCTTAAAGCAAGTTGTGACAATTAATTTTGCGGAAATAACGTTAAACAATCAACAATAGTATAATCTCTAAATTTGCGTAATTCAAACTCGTTATCGCTGTATAAATATTCGCACGATATTAGCGAATTAAAAACGAATGCACCTACGCAAGTGGTATGTTCCTATATGCTAACTTATCGCAGTGCAAACTCTCGTAAGAAAACATCGCGATAATTGAAACGGCGGCGCCGATCAAGAGAGAGATCAAGAAGATTTCATTGGAGTAATTAAAAAAAGTTAATGCTTTTTACTATGACGGTGGCAGAACAAATAAATATCGAGCAATCTGATATAACCTTTCACAATCTTCTCAAACATATAAATGACATAAATAAGTGGAAAAATTAGATTGATTGTGTGACAATCGAGTCTTTCTTTCTGAACGCAAACGAATAAGATAACGTAATAAAAATAATTTTAAAAAAGTGTTCGGTCTGTGTGCGAGATAAAAATGTGTGACTGTTCGCAAAAGCGAGACGACAAGACCGTTGAGAAAGTCGGTCTGGAAACTGTGACTCTTTTTTCGAAGTGTCCTGCACCGTATCGTCCTGGAAGAGATATCCTTGAGCATACAGTTTCCATTGGCTCCGATCGGATGCCGATTGATTCCATTCAATTCACCAGCAATGCCACAACAAGCGATTCAACAAAAACTTCGTTGACAGATGTGGAATCGTCTAGCGAATCTAGCAGGACGGTAAATTATCGATTAAAAATGTTCTCTTTGCGTTAATAGAGATTATTTGTCGCAAATAATTAATTACATCGATAATTACAGTACAAGTTTGTTTATCCCACAAAAGACAATTATTCTGGTGAAGAAGAAAGCTTTAAATTATCACGGGTCTGCGTGGAGACTGACAAAATTAAGGAGATCGTGGAAGAGGAACTAGATATCGAATATACATTGGCCATAATAAAGCCGGAAGCGGTGGTCTACAGAAAGGAAATCGAGCGTCAAATATATGCGGAGGGATTCGAGATTTGTCAGACTCGTTGGCTACAGTTGACACCCGAACAAGTTGCCGAGTTCTACAACAACCGCTTCGGCGAACTGTGTTTTCCTCATCTGGTGGCATACATGTCCTCGGGACCCATCATAGTGTTTGTATTAGCAAAGGAGAACGCCATTGATGAATGGAAGAGGCTCATGGGACCGACCACGGTATTATATACGTATTAGAACAATATTTTAAAAATCCGAATTTCTCAATACCCCAATACTAATTTCAGGTGACCGAAGCGCGTTTATATTTTCCTGACAGCATCCGAGCGAGATATGGTCGCAAAGGAGATGACTTAAAGAACGCTGTCCATGGCAGCTGCGGTCGCGAACAGGCTGAGAAAGAAATCCACTTTTTCTTCCCTGATTGTAGAAAATTACTTCTTGCTTTATTTCTACTTAATTTCTTTAATATTTAATAGCTATTCAATTATTTTGACGTTAATCCAGAAATCTCTCCTTGTTTCTTTCTTCAGTCATAATTGAACCCTGGCTAAGAGACGAAAGGGCTGAAGACTATTTGTGGGAGACTGTCAATCCGGTTCTCGTCGAAGGCCTGACATTGGTAAAACAATTTTTGCCAAAAAAATTTACGATTTATTTTGCGGACCATTTTTTTATTATCCTTCGATTGATTTTACAGTGTTGCAAACACAGACCGGCCGATCCTGTATTGTGGTTGGCGCATTGGCTGATCCTGAACAACCCTAATAAGCCTAAACTACCGGAAGATCTCGCCTTAATTCCTACATAATTCTCTTCAAATTATCTCGTTAACCTGTTTTACACTTTAACACGGAACACCCGCCGTCTTACCCACTAGATCTATTTCCTTCGAAGTTTCGTGACGACATGATGGCATCCTTTTCTCTTTCTTCTCCTTTTTAGTATCTGTCGCGGTCTGCGGAATGTACCTCGAAACATAAAACAGAATTTTGCAAAGTTTTGCCGTGTAAAATAAAACTTGCGCTGCTGAGTTTTCATTTTTTCATCTCATCTTTCATTTGTAATCAGATTTGAAAGGATATCTTCAATATTCATGAAAGTTATTTAACGCTAGTCTATAATTTTTAAAAATTTTCTGTTTGTTTAATTTTTAATTAATTTTATTCCGTCTGTCCCTCGATTCAGTCAAAACATTGAGAGAATAGAAGTGAAGACAATAAAGTGTACTACTCGCACAGCGCACATTAACATCAGTATATAGTTACCTGGACTTCACCAAGCACTGAACGATGTCGACGATCGCTGGCTTCTCTCCGATTATCCGAGAATAGCCTTGTTCGTCATTCGCATCTTTCTCGTTCCTACTGACTTCCACACCACGGTATGTTTGCCGCGGAGGACTCTCCCGCCTCTTCACCGCATTCACTCCGTTCTCGCGATTCTGCTTCGCGATCGGCCGCCGTTCGCGTCGTTCGAGCCTCGAATTATCGTTCGCGCTTTGATTTTTCGTCAACACTCGCGGCGCACCGTTGATATCCCGCGCGTTCTCACATCGCACTCCATTCCGCTTCGGCTCCGCTCCGTCGATCTCGAAACGCACTCGCACCGCCGCTGTACCGTCCACATCATCATCGAAACCGTCGCGGCTAATTTCCTGCGGAGCCTTGATTAATCCATTGTCGACCTCGCCCGCCTCGTCGTCGTGCCTTGTCTCGCCGGTTCTCTGCTTGTTACTTCGTAATTTTTCCTTGGACGGATTCGGCGACGGAGGAGCCCTGCTAACGGGTGATTTTTGAAAAGCAATGAGCAACGTCATTAAGAAATCAATATGTGTAATAGTGACGTTGATTGTTAATTAATTATTCATATACTATATTTTTATCGCGTTTACGATTATTTTAACAAATTTGCGCATTCAATAAATACTAATGTGTGTTTAAAGATTAGATAGAATTTAATTTAAGAACATACAAAATTTAGAAACACAATAAGAAAAAGAAAAAAATTATTTTATTTACCAAATGATTTTCATGTTACACAAAATCTTATTTGTATCATAAACAAACGACAATATATAATAATTTATATAGGCATAGAAATTTTATATTGCAAATGTTTAATTAAAAAGCTTATCGATGGGAAATTGAAGATACCTTCGCGGCGAGTACCAAGGATCCAACCAGATTGGATCTATTAATGTCGATTCCTCGGATTTGGTAGAATTAACGTGATCGAAAGAGCCGGTACCAGGTTTGTACCAGGGTGACGGTATCTTGAGGGATCTGCTTAAGGTCGGCCACTCCTGGCTGGCACCCTCGTCCTGATTAGAGGGTAAGACGGTCAGGGAGACGCCCCGTCGTTCGGCCAGTCCGATCGGATCGACACTGGCCACCTTCACGTCCCAAGGATCGACGATGGATAGCAGCACTTTCTGCGTCGTAGAACAGAGACGGGATGATGATCACAGAGATCTGGGCAGCGTGGGAGGGGCGAAACGCGAGAACGATCGCTGGAGCTGCCTGTGTGAGTGGGCTCGTTAAGTCTTGTTAAAGTTATCCGCGGTGGTCGCGCTCTTTTTCTCTCTTTCTCTCTCTCGTTACGTCTGATTCCGATCAGGACGAAACTGTCTCTCAATTATAATAGCGCACTCGTGGGAAAGATACGTCGACTTGAGAGAAAATCGAAAATTTTTTTTTCCGATCTTTTCTTTGCGAGACAAAACGGATCTGATTCTTCAGTAAATAATTGATTGAAAGCAAGTTTGGCAAGATTTGGACATGGTAAGAACATAGCAAAATAAAAAACTATGAATTTGTGCATCTAAGGGATTTTCTTGAATGAGACACAATGTAGAAGAAATTTCTTATAGCTAAATCTACTTTTAATTCGTCCGATGAAATTGATGGATAATGCATAATATCTTGTTTGACGTCTCCATAACTTTGAATTAATGACGGCGCGTGCTCATCCTAGCGCAATAATAGTTAGGATAATATAACACAATAATAGCGCATCGGTCTTTTGTTACTGAACGTGTATTATTTGCTAGGAACATATATTAGTTCTAGCTTCTCGAACAAGTTTAACGCCTTTAGTCATCGGCATTTAGCAATTTGCGGTATAGACTAAAAAGATGAATCACGTGGAACGGTTTGACAGATCCGATTTATTTCTGCTAGTTCCATTACGTAATGACGCGTAAATCCATAACGAGTGATTGTTTATGCGACTGTTATGTCACGACTAATAAGAAGAGTTGTTTGAGGCATGAAATATTATCCTCCAGAGCGTTACGGAATAAAAAAAAGTCTTTGCAGCGTCGATCCACTTTAACGCAAATTCATGCACATTCAAATTGTTGCAATTCGCTTCGAGTTTCATGAGTAAAACTTGTTTTTGGATGCAAATATTGGAGGGAATAATACAGTTTACGATACGTAATGCATTTTCCTTGATTATCAGAGTTTTTAATTAGATACAGACTTTTTCCTTGTTACCTCGCCATATTAGAACGACGATAAAATTGCGTTGGTGATCTTAGTAAAATATTGGAATTGTGTCCGAAGAATTGCGATATTTCTTAAGAATTTAGGTCAGCGTAATCAGATAATGACGCGCACAAAATATTTTGCAATAGACGAAGTTTTTATCAAGTGTATTGGCAAATTATTTATTGAATTATTTTTGTTTTGCATCTCACTTTGCGATAAGAAAGTAATAAATCTTTATATTTTGACAGCAAACCTAAAAAGCATTGAATTAAAGAAAGACTTGTTGATATTAAACCAAATATTGAAAATAAACAGCTATAAAGTAATTTACTATAAAGCTACTATTATTACAATGTTTTTTTATACTGAGATAAATGTTAAATAAAAATGTAATAAAAATTATATAATAATTAAGTAAAATCACATTCTGGCAGTTATAAATATGAAAAATCTATTGTAATTGTGAAATAATTAATCTATCTGTTTAAAATTGTAATGGAAATTATATTGCTTTATATAATTGAATTTCTTTAAACTATAATAATTAGATTTACACCTTAATATTAGTTAGAAGGTGATTTAACATTGTGACTGTCGATTTCCTTCAGCTGTTATCTTAACAAATGTCATCGATAAGACGATTAGTTTTAAAGTCAGAAGAAAGATTTTAATCTTTGTAACCGTCCTACTCTTGTTAAGATAACAGCGCACGTAAATATTATAATACTTTAATGTCTTTAATTTATTATAACTTTATAAATTCCTTAAGAATTAAATTGTTAATTATTTCCTACATAAAGAAAAAGATTTATCGCGGAGAAATTATAAAAATTATTATAATGACAAATACAAACTTTGACAGCTTTTGGAATGTACGCACTATGTCACTAATTAGAATATAATTATATGAATTACAATAGCGTAAAAGAAAAAATATATGTATAAAGTTATAAAAAATAATTTGAATTTTAATATTTAAAATATTAATTTGATTTTTAAAGAAAAAATCAATTCATTTATTCGCACTCAAGGTTCGATTTAAACGGCTACCTTTTCACCGCCTGTCTTCTTCCTCTTTTTTTTAACACGATCCATTTTTTTTGTCAGGCTACAACAATCCTCTCGGCTGTTCTCAGCGCGCCAAGCCAGGCGATCGAATTAAATCCGCGATCACCGTTGAGCGATTTTCTCTACGAAGAAGTTCCACCTTCCGGGGCAGGTGGTCTTAAACTGATCTGTCGTTCCGTATATCGGCGGCCACTTAGCGATATCTTCTCAGACCGCCTTGCATGTATCGGTATCGCGTATACAAGGTCGCGTGCACACGCGAGCCTGCATACACCAGTTACAAAGGTATATTACGTAGACTGTGTACATCCACTTTGTACACGAGCGCGTGAACAAGAGCGCGTAATCTTGCGTAGTCGTGAGTACACCATCCGTTTCGAATTTATATTTGTGCTTACATATTTTACGACCGGGGCAGAACTTTAATCCGAGATAGTACTACAGGAATTATAATGGGAAATGTGCTGGTATTCTCTTATGTTGGGCAGCGCGCGACCACATTTCCCTGGAATATTACCAACGCGAATTTTAATCCCTCCGCGTGGAATGCTTGAGCTATGTCAATTTGCTCGCGAATCACGATTATTTGATTTTACGTATGAGAACACGGCGAATTAATGAAGAGAAAAGACGACACGGCGATCTCCCGAGTATTCTTTCTATTTTGCGATGAAAAATTTCGACGCTTCCACTTGGACGTTTTTTTTCTTTTTTGCAGGACAAATACGAGTACATTGCAACGCTTGAGAAAGCAGTCTCGCTATTTCATTTCGATATTATTTGCTTGTTTGTACGACCCTGCTTTACGTCATCAGGTACATTTGAAATTACTTGCGTTTACGTAATAACAATTGTATTGCACGAATTGTGCCTATCGTGTTATTTTATCTATGATAATTATAATAATAATAGGCAGGATACTTCGTAAAAAGAAGGCATGATAGAGGCATTCTATTTCTTCTGTTTTTATTATACGCTTCTCAATAAGATGGCTCATAAAGAAATCGAATAATACTTCTCTCGCTAATTCGAAATACTAGTTTTACAGCAAACGTTTCGCGAACTGATGTTACACGGTAAATTGGAGCATTTGTTATTACGTACTATGATTATACAGAATAGTTTAATTAACGCCTAAAGAGTTAACTGTAATGATATGGTCTTGTAATAACAATAATTAAATTATACTATCTAATTCGTCATTCTGTGTTTGACAAGCTCGTTAGCACGCTAATTAACGAGATAACAAACGATAAACGAATTAATTGATTTCCTAGTAAGAAACGTTTTTCTTGCAAAACGACAAACGCAAAATGAACGAAATTTCCTTCTTTTTTATCGAACAGCTTCGTGAAATGAAAGACAGCTTTCGTTTAACTTACGACACTAGCACTGTCATAAGGCAATGATCGAATTATAATAAAAATACTGCAAGATAAAGATAATTTTACAAAACTGTACAAAATATCATTAATCCGACTATTTTCAGATCTTACGCATCAGAAGTCTCAAATTCAACTTGGACGTATCTCGGCGATCACCCCGCACGATTTTCTCGAAAAATATTCGCTACCAATTAACTACCAATTAACACACGCAGTTTCTTTATAAATATTATTGCCATTCTCCAAACGCACGTGGCGGATACGATGCCACTGACTTTATTTTCTTCCGGTCCAAAAATTGTTCGTCCGATTACTTCACCGATCAATGAAACCGCGAAAGGTCCCGTGTATTTAGAGGCGTGTATTTTGAGAGAATCTTTCTGTCGCCAGTAATATAATAATCAAAGAGACCCCTCGGGTTGTTGCTCGTATCTCAGTGATATCGTCTGACCAAACAGATCGTGCGGAAGTATTACTAGACGCATTATTCAACAAAGTTGTATCGCTAATTCTCTCGTTTGCGGATCCTAAATTATACAGAATGTTAGGTGATCACCTGAAGGTTCATACGGTTTATCTATCACCAGTAATAACAATGCCGGACGCACGTATTACTAACTACAATTCACAGATCACTTTGCACCGTTTTCTCGCAAAACCTACCTCTTTCCTTTCTCTCTCTTTCTCTCTCTCTCTCTTTCTCTATCAACAAAATAATAGAAACCATTATTGTAACTGCCTTGTTCGTTTGACCAAATATCTAAGTGCACGCGCGATATATCACAACGTACATCGATCGTCTTGTATGCGTGTTCACTCGGATTCTCGCGCGTTTGGTTATAATTACACTATATTATGCACTCTATATTTCTATTATCATTAACAGTATCATAACTATGCTCTTTCGCGAGTATATATATATATATATATATATATATATATATTCTTTTTCTTTTCTCATTTAGATTTTACATTGCCACATACATTTCTCATTTGTCGCACGCGCTCGATACTCCATGAATAAAGTTTAAAAACGTTAACGGTAATAATATATTTATTTTTCTATTTATTATCTGCTGAAATTGCTCGCAGTCAAGTAAGCGACAGATTTAGAACGAGTGGATTTTAAGCGCTGCGAGAAGGCAGGATGCATAATAACGTAACGGAGAAAAGTAGAAGAAAAGAAGAAAGGTAAAAGAAAAACAGATGTCAGATCATGAGCATGGCGTGCAAGAGAACTCGCTCCAAATATTCGCTTTCTACTGTGGATATCTATGCCAACACGCGTATTACGGCCTTTTGCAAAATCCCGCAATGCGCAAAGTAGTGCTAAGTATTATCCTTATATGTTTCTTACTTGCTGTTATTATCAATATCTCTTTTAACATTATTAATGAGTATTATTCTTCTTTCGTATAAGGTAATCGGTTACTACTCGACCTTAATACATTATTGTTTCGAAATTTTACGCTTTTTCCTCTCTCACTAAATCCGTTATACGCTTATATAATCAAGAGGTGAGCATTAACGCCGCATTTCCTATTGTACAGTACCTTTATAAATTCATTAGGGGGGAGTAGTCCGAGATAAAGTTTCTTAATCGAGATTTATTTTCAAACGTCGATTTGAAAATAATCCTCGACTTTCGTTACAATCCTCCCCGATTCACTTGCGTTAATTATCAGACGGTCGCTTCATTTTTTTTTTACGCGCCACCAGCGTAATAACCTTGCGTTCGAGTCGTTACTGATCTTATTAAAACGCACACACGCATACACACACACGTACACAACTGAATTTCTTCTCAAAAAAGTATATATTTGTAATGTTAATATGTACAGTTTGTTCTACTTTTAATGCTAATGCTCTATACATACTAATGAATTAACAAAATGTGTAGAGGACTGATCGATACGTTACATATCGATTGCGGGACACGTGGTACCAGCCGTAGCCACATGTGCATTAGGAATCTGTTTGTTACACAGGATAGTTTAAAAAGAAAAAGAAAAAAGAACAAATCCGTTCCTGCTTATTGTGAAGTCGTCGATGAACGTGATATGTATCTATTTTTTTTTCCTTTTTTTCTCAGACGTTTCCAGGCCTCTCAGCTCACAAGCTTTTACTCGGAAACAATAATGAGTGAAACCTACCACAGCGATAAATTGGACGCGCTGTCGATATTACCATTGAGATCCCTTACAAACATGCGAAAGCGATGCTTCTCATTTTAAAATATCCTGCGTAACGAATTGACAAATTATTATTGATTTATAAAATATTGCACATTAGAAAATGCACAGGGTGCCACTTCTATCGTTTGGATGCACGATCGATACGCAGATCCAACGAGCATGAGTTTCGGGTCTATTAGGCGAACAAGGAGGAACGTTTTACGTAAGACGATCGATTCTCCCGTCGGAAAACGAGTTGCGTGCTGTATAATAATTCATAGGCCAGAAGGATAGGTGGTTTCTAGGCGGATAACCGCGCGTATCCCCGTAGTATAATAATAGTTTACGTATCCGTACACTAACGTTATTCTCGCTTATGTCATCGCGTGCACGATTTTGTTTATCGTAATGAAGGGAAAAACGGCACGTGTGTTTCATCGACGAAACAAAAGTCCCCGCTATATCGATAACGTAAAAACCAAATTTATTTTCTTGGTCGCTGACTGCAAGTTGCGCCAAGATTCCCTCACCAGGTCATGGACGAGCACGTGATGTACAGTATAAATCCGGATTTAAATCTGTACATCACGTGCCGTTTTCAATCGGATGACTCGCGAGCGTCGCAGTAATCCAATCGAATTTCGTTTCTCTGGCAGAAGTATTTGTTTTTCACTGGGATGTATCCTACATTCGCACGCGCGAATCTAACTCTTCTGCTAATAACGGTGGGCAAACGCTCTCTCGGTGCACAGCATCAATATAATGTTCGGCGAAGCCAACAGATCGGAAAATTTGATATGCTGAAGGTGCTACGCTAACTCGGTATCGCTTCTAAAAACTGTCCTAACTCTAATAAGAAAAGATTTCGACTACGAAGAGACCAAGTGCCGAGATATCCCGTGAGAAAGAGCCTTCGACGTTATACGCCGGATACCTCTTAGCGTCGTACGTTACGTCATTCTCCTGGATCGTCCCACTTTGCTTCCTCGGCTATTCGATCGAAGCAATCCGAGAGGAACGTATACTGCAAGAATATCACCAGGATAATGGATGGCGAGCTTGCGTGAAAAATTACGCGTGTCGCGGTTGCGAATCGTTTCGCGATAGGTTCTTCGCTGAGTATACTCACGTAAGGGGTGAAGACTTTGAGCCAACGGGGCGGACGATTGTCCTGGCGCGTGTATTGGAAGCAGAACGCCATCCCGTCTTCGTCCACTTCCCACCGGACGATGGTGTTCCATTGGAACTCGACCACCTGTGACTCCAGGGTACCGTCCTCCTTCGCGGCGTGCAACTTGAAGGTCGCCATGCCCACAGCCGGTACCACATGGCCCTCCTTTCTCGAGTCGCACGCGCAATGCGGAAATACGATGTCGCCATACCCGTTGAGTTCCCTCGCTAATTTTAGATACTGTGGAAACACAAAGGTTCGATTAAGCGCGGAGTTATCGCGCCGCTGAAAATCTGTAAGACCTGTATAATTTCCTTCATTCAGTACGAACCTCGTGCTTTCTCGACGCATCCTGAAGAGCCTTCAACTGATACAATCGTTCCCCCGCAGTAATGTGACCCCTGTTCACCTCGTCGATCGTTTGCCAAAATATCCATGTCAACGCCTGTTCGCTCAAAGGCCTATTTACATTGAAAAGCCACCTCCTTATCGCCAGGCACGTCGCACTGGCGGTCGAATAATTTTGAATGTATAAAGTATGCGGGTGCTCGTGAGGTTGCAATTTCCTCTCTACAATACGACAGTTGTGTTACGTCACAAATAAGCGAACAGTAAATTTATTCAGAATTTATAAGAGATTGCAAGTACGAATTTTGTATACCGAAATTGTACTCGACGATCTCGAACAGGTAGAAGTACTTGGCGGTTTCCGCGTCCAAGCCGACCCTGCAGCAAACCGCGTCGTAGACGTCCTTCACCGACGCCGCCTTAGGAACGGTGACAGTGACGACTTCGCGATCAGGTAGCAGAACCTTGAGATCAACCGCCGGACCCTGATCGCCATCCTCCTCCAGTCGATCCGTCAAAAATTCCTGCATGGCGTCGCTCTCCGCTATTACGCGCACCGCGCAGACCTTTTCCAAATACTGTTCCAGACCGCGTCTTCTCGCGTCAAGCTGCTGCTCGCTCAATCTGCAACGCGAATAAAGGAATTCTTATTCCCCGCGCAAGAGATTTATCTCGTTTTTCGCGCAAGAAAGAAACGTGTAACACGCGAGGATCGTAGCAAATGTTCTGAGATCCATAAGACTCGATTATGAAGCGCGCCACGATACTGAATGGGCTCCATTCATTCCGCGGCTGGACGTGATCTACGTGGGCGTGTGAAATTAAGCGTAAGGACGTTACTGGAATGGCCATTTTCCCGGTAGCTTCGGAAAATTGAAGCCTATGAACTCCTTCTTCAGCGCCATATGCAACGCCGCGAATTCCCGATATCGGCGCGAGCACAAGTGCCTGCCGGCCATGTGGACGTTGAAGACTACGTAACGCTCGTGCTTCCTCTCGCGGACGTGATAATCCGGCACGCTGATGGGCAAAGACCGCTTCTCGCTGTAGTCCACCGAGGCGTAGCTGTAAAAACAAAAATACAACGCACTTAATGGACGTATACGTGCATGCGCATGTGTGCGCTTTAATCGATCAATCTAGATAGATTGCGAGATTGCCAGTTATTAGAATCACCAAGGTTGCTACTGTTTCAAATACGTCTTTTATCAGCGAGATAATTGCGACGATATCAGGAGTGCGTCGCAAATGCGTTATATCGAAAAATGCATTTCGAGATTTCTCGACTCACGTCGAAGCAGCGTGACGTTCGAGTGTTGCACGTACCTCAGATCCTCGCAGGGCTCCAGCCTCTCCGCTTCCTGCGGCGTCACGGAGATGACGGTCAAGGTGAGGACGTCGCCGCCCGATTTGATCAGATCCACCACCTGTTTGTGAGTAGCGCCCTCGACGTTGACGTTGTTCCTGCAAACGGAGGCATCGTTATTTTAGCCCTCGCGATACAGCCGCTCAACTGTAGCCGCGATTCGTAAATTTCGACCGACCTCAATTGCGATTGCGGAGCACCGGCGTAATTCCACCGCTTGCGATTTTCGATCCACTCGCATTGCAGCGCAGTCATGTAACACGTCAACATATTTCACGAAGATTGCCGCGCCGTTATCGGCGCGATAGCGTGCTAATCGCAAGCTAAACAGCGACACGTTCGCGGGATCGTGACCGATTCGCGGGTGAGCGACAATTTGCGATTTTCTGCGACTAGCACGGCGCTCATCCGGTCTTCAGGTCGAAAGGAGCAACGCACAGGCCTTCGACGAGGTCACGATCCGGCCAATCTCGCTCGCGCACGTTGTCGGCGCGGTGGCTCTCGACCGTCAGTTGCAGCCAGTCGAAAGGGAATAGGATACCGGTAATCGGCCTTTTTAGCACGAGTTTCGAATTCCAACCGGTGAAAGGATTGGATCGTCGCGATTGGTCCACGCACGGAGGCACGGCTCTCCCCGGAGGTCGACGAATGTCGTCGCACACGGATTTCCACGTCTGAATGCGAGGAAAGGCGAGTCGTGTGCACTTTATACGTTTCGTTATCGCGAATGTACCGAGTGGGATTCGTTGTAAGACATTATCTATCTTCTGGACCTCCGGCCCGTGATTGACGAACGCCTGGCTTATCGCATCACGATTCTGTCAATTCATTTCATGAAATTTCAAGACGTACGTTCTATTTAACATAGGCGTAATATATAATTCGTCGAAAGGGAGGAATCTTTCTCGAATTTGATCGCGCGAGCGCGTTATATTGAGTGCTGAAGTCGGAATTACGAAGCGCTCGCCAAATGCAAGCTCCTCCTTTTCGGCAGCGCGCGAATTCAAGCGTCGAATATAACATAGAAAAATACGATATCTCTCGCCAGCTGACGAAATTAGGTTGGGCGATCGGTCAATAACGACACTACGTATATAAATACTAATCTCCATTAGGAGATAATGCGCTTCGGTGTATGGGCGAGTGTGTGGGCTCTCGCGAGCACACAGATGCACGATATTTATAAGCATCGTGGCCGCGTGTTGTTGTCTGGCGAGGCATCGCTTCCTTTCTCCGCGACCGTGCGAGCGGATTGCAAATGCACCGTGACCGTGCGTTGCTATCTTCGCGTTCGCGAAGCAAACGCGGCTTGGGCCCCGCTAATTACGACCGATCGAGATATAATAAAGCGTGCGAGACGCGTAATGATTCGCGCCTAAGTAAATGGGACCCCTAATGGAGCTTAATGATTGACGCAATTCCGAATGAATGACTGTACGTCTCATCGGACGCATGCAGCGAGAGCGGCTCCTTTTATATAATATTCACTTATCGTCGCTCGTTAAAACGAGCGTCATCGTCGAATCTTCGAGATCAGCGATCTCGGCTAACACCATGATGCTATCCATTGTTTAATTTATAACTTTCGATTGAGACGGCCGCTTTTGTTGCCGAGTTATGGCTTTCTCGACGATCGAGTACATCTTCAGCGGAGAAGCTACGCGACGGAGAAGCGCGTGAAACAACTTTGTGGAAACCATACGAGAAGCAAAGCTTTCAAGGACATTAACATGAGAGTTTAACGTAAGAAGTCATATAGAATATGAATGAATAACGAGACAGCGCGTAACTAGCGCGGTTGTCGTTAGAGCTCTCTTATGCAAGCGCCGCTTGAAATAAAATCGTTAGAAAATCATCGAAGGATAAAAATAATATGAAAAAAATAAAAATAATAATGAAGGTAAAAATAATCGGCCGAAAGTCTCGAAACGCGTTGTTTCAATATTTCAAATATCCTTTGAGATTCGATTACGTTGCGACGAACGCCGTAGTGTCCGACCGCGGAGCGCAGACGGCAGAAACCGCGAAATTGGACGAGTGAAAGCAAAAGTCAGTTTCACGCGATGATATACACCGTGATTAACGAGAGGAGAGTGACGCGAGGAAGAACGTGACGGGGAGAGAATCTCGGCGGGACGTCAATTCGTCTCCTTCAGACGTCGGCGAGAGAAGCAGAAGAAAAGCTTTCGATTTCGCGGCACGAGAAACTGCGCAAAATAAAGTTGCTGAAATCGACGGGGGTCTCTCGCGAGACGCGCGTCCTTGAACCGAGCGAAGTTTGCGGGAACCTTAGATCTGCGTGGGTCACACGCAGACTTCGTCGCGGCTGACAGTACGAAAACGTCGTGATAAATAAACTGGTGAATTTATCGCGGCTCATTATAAATGCAAAATGCTCGCGATATGCCGATAGTATCGCGAGGCAATATTTCTCTATCTTTCTCCCTCCCAGTTTCTATAACCGTAACTCCGATCCAGTTGTTATCGAAATAAGGAGCATTGTATACGCGCGCGCGCAGCCCTTTATTTAATCTGACTGGACATCTGCGTCACATTTAAAACGAGCGTCGCGGGAGAAGTTTACTTCTCGAGAGAAATTGATACCGATGTATCATCGACTTTCAATTCTACGTATGGCTTTATCTCCGAGTTCTACGTGTAACGTAACAATCGAATCTACCAAGGACGAGCCGTTGCTAGGTATACAAGTGCGCGTCATCAAATAAAACTCTATGCAAATAAGTCCGACAAAGCGGAACAGAGAGCGGTAATGTTTTAAGCAAATTAGCTTTTAATTAAACGGAACATGATTACCCGCTCATATAGAGTGGCTAATGATCGGGTATGCAAATTCAATGGCGCTGACTATCCCGCCGACGGAAATTGTAACTGCATCTAGCGAGTTTAGACGGACGGTTAACTAACTTAATTCGCGACGATAAAGGTGTTTGCTTGTCGCGTTTATCATAATTAAGTATCCCGATCTTTCAACGTTAAGGCGAGCCAAGGAAGTGGGAATAACTTCGAGGCACGCGTATTTATTATTCGTGTTAAACCGAGGTAAAACTGGCGAGATGAGACTCGAAGGTATTCCTCGCACATTCTCTTTTCCTAAGATTGGTTCATCGGTAAGAGCTAACCGGTTAACGAGCAGCGAGAAATTCGTTGAAATAATCAATTGACCAGTCTAAGATGGAAACCGGTCTGAGGCTCGCAAGCTTCGACAGATTTTGCAACTGTCGCGTTTGTTAATGCTCGCAAATGAGACGTCAAACAGATTGAATTTACTCCGTCACGGGAATCGTGCACGTTTCCTTTTATCATCGTTACATCAGAATTTGAAAAGTGGATAGCTCACGTGCATGTGTACCATGCACTCGCACCAGCGAGTCAGTTAGCGCGTTCAGTCTTCTGATTATTCCGTCTAAAAGTTACGCGCAGTGTGTGTAATTTTGTATCTTTGCGACGCCCCTGTATTTTCTGATAAGCTCCGCGATAAAGCGAAAATTTCGAACAGTTTCGATATTCCTGACTCAGAGGCGCGATAAAATTTCTCAGCGCCAGTTAGTCATGCTAATCCTGTTTCTGGAAAAAGATACAGGAGATAATTTACGTTAAAATGCTTTCTCTAACGTAAGCGAGATCCATGGTACGAGACCTACAGGATTTCTAAGCGCATCGGAAGATTATCTAATCTGCCTTTTACGTTCACGCGTGTTAGCTAGAGCTGTAATCCTTGAGGAGTCACGAACGATGGCAGGGGTAGTTGCTAAGCAAGATATGTATAAGTGACTTATCCTCGATGAATATGCATATAGCTAGCGATTAATGTATCTCCATGTACCTTAAATAAATGTTGGACTTTGGAAGTACATAGCTTTTAGCATTGATCGCGTGAGCGAAACGCGAAATTCAGGCGGGTCTGTCAAGCGAGAAGACAAAGATCCAGATCCATTCGTAATAGTGTTTCACAAGTCAAAGGACATTTAGATATCTTTAAAAGGGCATGCGTAGATTGCAGATACATTTATTCAGATTTTCGAGAGGAAAATGTTCAATCTGTATAATATTAACTGCTGTTTGCAAATCTGAGATTTTTTTCTATTTGAACATTTACGTAAAGACTCGTGATATTAACGTTAGTTTCGGGTTTAATTTGATATACACTTGCATCTCTCTTTTTTTTAGAGGGATAATCAGAAGACTAAACGCGCTAATTGACTCGCTGGTGCGAGTGAACGGTACACACGTAGTCAGCTACCAACAACAAGCAAAATTAAAACAACATTTTCCAATGAAGAAAATACAGATAAATCTTTCCTCGATAAGGAAGATAAACGTTATACGTTGTAAGAAATACTGAATAACTTGGAAACATTAAATAGCATGTAGACATTCCGACTCGAGTTATTATCAATGAGTCTATCAAAACACTTTTATATTCAATAAGATTAACTTGTATATCTTAAAATGTGATGCTTTTTTTAGAAAAAAAGAATGTGTCACATTTCTAGTATGTGCATCTTCTATTATTACTGCGATAACAAGTACATGCTGTACAAAAAACAGAAACGCATCACAAATACTGAATATCAAAAATAACAGTTGAAAATCTTCAATAATGTAACTGGCGACGGACTACAGAAATCAAATTGGCTTGATTTCAGAGTATCAAAGTATGTTGATGTGTACGTTCTCGTTTCCTACGTCATTCATTCTTCAAATATTTCATTCAACAGTCTCGGAATTAGATTCTAAACATTCACGCATAAATACATCCAACGTCGCGTCTTTACTCGAGTGCTGCGAAACGCGCCAAGACCGAAACGCGGCCGATTCGCGCGTTTGATTCTTCAGGCTCCAGTTGTGAATTACTCCAGTTGGAATTCCAACGCAATTCGGCGTAGAACGTTTTCGTGAACCGGAGCCGCGCTGGTCGTCGAGGCGGCGGCTGTCGAAGGTCGGAGTCGATAACGCTCCCGATGGTTCCACCGAGAGGCGAGCGCGGATCGGGAACGCGGGTGGAAGGGACGACTCCTTCTACTCACACTTCCAGGATACGATCGCCCTTGCGGACGCCGGCCTTCTCGGCGGCACCTCGCGGTAGCACCGCGCTGACGTGCTGAAGCGGCGCGTACAACTCGCCGTTGATGCTCCGCAGTTGTCCACCCTCGCTGACCTGGCCGCGTACGTTGAACCCGAAGCCCGTCTCCGTCTTGTAAATCGTTACGCACCGCGGTCCCTGGCCGACCGGATCCTTGTCCGGTCCGGCGGCCGGTGGATGCTGCGGTACGCGCGCGTTGTTGTTCACCATTGTCACGGCCGCCGCGTTTCTCGTACTGCCGTCCTGATTCACGGCTGGCAAGCGGTGCACCTCCGACTCGCAGTCCGCCATGTTGCACTCTGGCCGCCCATTCACGGCGGCTGCTACCAGTCACTATCACTCGCTCTCGTTGTCACTTGGACGATAGGACCTAGGGATGATAGTCGAAGTGGAAACGGTACAATCGATGTTGGTGCGGCGATGCGTCGAAGTCGGTATCGATGCCCAGACAAAACGGCCAGTGAACGATACTCAAATTGCGAGAACGATACTCAAATTGTCGATACTTTTCGCTATCGATTCTAGAGACGTTTTGTGTTAACGTTATAATAATAAAAAAAAGACCTATTATCAAAATTAAGAGAACACGTTGTAGCAACAATCATTTTATTTTTTTGGATTGTCGCGAAAAAATTGACGTAATCATTGATTTTTGTGAAATAACAAAGTCTAGTGACAAATCTGTTACGGTAAGGTTTCGGAATTTTGGAAAATAAACAGAAATAACTTGTTCTTAACGAAAAGTGGAGAAGAAATCTTCTGTTTTTTAAGTAACTAATTAGACTCCTCTTATGCTTTTCAATAAAAAAAAGATATTCCTTGAATTTTCTAATAATATTGTGACAATTGTTGAGCAGGTGGACCTAGGTGTCGTCACTTATACCGAGCTGCTACGAAACCTGTAAATGTCGGCGTGCCGCCTTTCATCTTTTATGTAGTCATTGATCTTCACCGCCTCTGTCGGTAGCACAGCCGAAGCCGACAGAGGGAGTCTGTTTGGTCTGCTGCGACAGTAAGCTGGTTGCTGAAGATCAAGACTGTGCTGCCATCAACTTCAAGTCTCTTACTTGCAAGTAGTCAGACTCGATTAATGACATCGTTAATTTATTTTTTTATTTCTAACTTTGTGTGATATTTGTAAATAGCAGATGTACGATGATAATAAAATTAATTTACAATAAATACAATGATTGTCGTTTGCATTTTTTAAAGTAAAATACAAGCATCATTAAAAAGTCTTCTGCAATCTCCTACAGTACAGAATAACAAAAGCATTGCCAAATATTGCTATAATATTTTAGCAATATTGCAGTAACGATAAAATGTTGGCTTCAGAAATGTTGATACGTAATGTTGCAGCAGCGTTAATACAATATTATATGTGTTGCTGCAATGTTACTGCAATATTACGTATCAATATTTCTGAAGCGGACATTTTGTCATTACTGCATTGCTTTTGCAGCAATATTTTGCAATGTTTTTCTGCGGTATGTTGTATGGGATCAAGTGTGCTTTGCTTTTTTATTTATTAACAATAAAATATTCTTTTTATTTAAGATTTAATTTTTTTTTTATGACACATACAGTGTCATGAATAGTAGATGTTGGACAATGATTCGTTATCGAATCATTGTCGAATTGTGATATGTTGAGCCTCTTTCATTGATCGCCTTCCGCTAGATATTAGAGACTTAATATTCCGATGAAGTAACATCATGACTCACAAAGTAAAAAGCGCATGTTGTTCTTTTGAACGGATGTGAGATCGTTTATATATGTTGCTCGGCTGCATCAAATATCCATTTACGAGCTAAATAACGTACCAACAATTTTACTGCGTATTAAACATGTAAATATTTCGCAGAACAATATGAAGCTTAAAAACCGTGAAAAGTGCTTTAATTTCATCATGTATTAAATTCTGTGAATATACGTATATATTCACAGAATTTAATTCCCGTTACATCATGCACACAAAAAATTTTATATACAGTACACTAAAATAAGGATTTAAGAAGAGATGGCAAGTTAAAAAATAAAAAAAATCAATTTCTTTTTAAATCTTTAATTTGATTCATAATTTTTTTTAATTTCTGAAAACTATTTTTAGCTTTTTTAAATTACTATTTCTCCATAACTCCGCGTTATGTATGAATATTTCTTTTTCATTTACATCTACTCTATATGTAATTATCTCACGTAGGTGCGAAATTACGGAGAAATTATTGCACGACACATATTCAGGGCGCGTTTCGCGTATTAAAGATGACATGTTTTCATCTCTTGCAATACTTAACGTACATATAAAATATGCTATTATAAAATCCCAAAAAGTATTTTTTTTAAATCTCGTTTAAAAATAGCATTACTTAGCATTGCTTCTGGCAACTTTATGTAAAAATATTGCATTATTGCATTAATTCGAGTTATCCGAGGTGTTTAATGAGAAAATATAATGAGAAAATAGAGTACAGTAATTTTTGTTACTGATCGAGAATCCGTATCCATTGTTTTTATTTTTCTTTATTTAAAAAAAACATTGAGTATTTTATATAAATGATTTAAAATAAATTATAGAGCAGGTAATTATTTAATAAGAAGAAACTAAGTAATTATTTTAGAGTTAAATAAATTACTTAAAAATAGAAAGCATTCTCTTTCATATTTTTCAGTTGGAGTTCATATATCCTTGTTCATTGCCTATTTTGCATTTTATCCACGGATGCAGAGTGCGTCGTTAACCGTCGCCCACTGCAGTTAATATTAATTAGTAATTAAGGGAGAACTAGCCTTTATTGCTGTTTTAGTTTCGCAGTTTTAGAGAGGTAACTAGGAGATAAGCTAAATCGCCCGTAGAATTTTAGAAAATAAAAAATATTTAGTAAAACGATATTAATAAAACAGTAATATATTTTTTACAATAAAAATTATACATTTTGTGCGTGCAATTAAAATAACATTATGTCAAAGGTGACACAAACATTTGCATTTTTGCATTTTATTTTCTGCGTACATAAATAATGTATAATATTATAAAAATTATATACATCCATTGTTTAAACATATTTTTACAGCCTAAAAGAAGCTAATCTCTCTCCATCATTAATAATAAGATTTAATAGAATAATTTCTTGGCGGAGGGGCACAACATTTTATTTATATAAACTTTCCACGATTTTTAATAAATCATAAATGTTCTCTTATTAAAAATTTTTTATTCTTCTCCCACAAATATATACCGTATCTGAATAAAAATTCAATTTCTCCTTCTTGTTATTTCCGTTATACCTGCCATTTTCTATTTCCATTTTTTTCAAGACCCAAAACCTGCCAAAATTTTGATAGGAATGATCGAATCTGGAAAACAACAGGCGAGAGGTAAAGGAGAGGGAGAGAAGGGGGAAGGGGTGTGAATTCGCCCAGTGGGAACTGACTGGCCTTTCACCTGCAGGAAATCCTATGATTGATGCCACATGGCACTATGTTGCTGCCGCATTATATGCACGCGCACACATTGTATACACTCCCCTGATAACTATGGCGCGAATACATACTGCAATAACTCGATATGTAAACCGGCGTACGCGCTGCAGTGCGTGATGGAGAACACGAAACGCATTTACAGCTTCGTCGAAGGACAGCGGACGAAACGTCCTCTCGCACTGAAGACAATATATAATTTAGCCAAAAAGTCGTTTCCTGGTTTTTTCCCTCCACCGACGTTTTTCTTCATTTCACATCATAATATTCATGTATGTGTTATTTTGAACGAGTAAAAATCTCTTACGTCTTTACAGTTTTCTTTGAAAACAGAAATGAATGTTGAAGATTTCTTTTCTGCGAAATGAATGTTTCTCTTAATTAAGAACTGTTTATTGTACCTTAATAAATAAATTTTTTAATTACATAACAATTGCAAATTTTAATTGTTATTGTCGCCACAAAAGTAACAAAGAATCGTTTCATTGAAATGGATAATTTTTGTTCCAGAGCAAGCAATGGTGATCATTATTTTGATAAATCGTAGCAGAATATCATAGCAGATATAGATCACTACAATGTTAAACTTTTATTATTTGATTGATAGGAATTTCTTTGTTGAAAGATATACATTCTCTGATTTCTAAATTTTTAGGCTTTTACGTTTTGACAGTTCTAATGCAAATCATTTATTTTTATTTTTTTCACTAAAACTAGTCCGAGTTTCGAGGTCGCTGTTTTTTAAATTGAGATAGAAATCGAGAGAAAGCGAGAGAGAGAGAGAGAGAGAGAGAGAGAGAGTGAATTTAAAAAAAAAAGTTATTTTATATTATTTTCTCTTATAAATCTCTTTCAAATAATATTTTTCTTACTTAATATTTCTATTTTGAAGAGATAAAAAAGAAAGAAAGTTAAGCTTCAAAGTTATCATAAAACAAAGTTATTATAAGTACGAAGTTAAATTGAACCGCATATACCGCATTTAATGTTTCCAGCTTCTTGAATTAAAGTCTGACCAATAAATACAAAGCATTACCGCTGAAGTTTAAATCGCGTCTGTCTCGAAAAGTTGATTTTCGTTATTAGTAGGATTTCTTCGGTGAGACTCACGCTTTCATTGATTACTGAAAAAATAAAACAATTTGGTACAAAAAAATAAAACAAAATTAAACACTTCATCTCTTTACAGTATTACAGTACATCTTTACAGTACATCTCTTTACAGTACGAACCGTTATAAGTTGAAATAAACACAAATCGCGCTTTTACGCGAAAGAGATCTTGCACCACGACAAGTTCAAAAGCACAATCTGAGTGACTTCATGTAGTCATTTTATCCCTGTTCTTTTGGATTATTTGGATTATTTGGTGAACAAGGATGCATAAGGGGCACTTGGGTGGTGTTTCCAAACTCAGAGATACCCAAGTTGTAGGGAAGAATCTTACAACACCGGACATCTTACAGTATCAGACAATTGCTTTTAACACTAGATAGCAGCAGATTACTGCCATGTCTGCTATCTCCCTTTGTGCAACATCATTGTATCTCCCTTTATGCAACATAGTTGGGGAACTTCTATTTCTGTTTGTGTAGTAAAGAATACATACATGAGAGCCATATTTTCGTAACGATGTCGAATGTTTTTACTTATTTTTCAATTTTAATTCCTTTTTTCTTCCTCTTTCTCTTTTATGTATTTTTACATTGCAAAAATGACATTGATATATAGTTTAATAGTTCAAGTATTTACTGTAATTTTAATTGTCAGCAGATTTTAAGTTTGAAAAATTTTATTAAAAACAAATTTGTCCGGCATTAAAAGACGGTTTCTAAATTTTATGAAAATTAAACATTTTTATTTTTCTAAATAACTTACATTTTCGCGGATATTTTTAACTGCAGATTCTCTAGCCCAATAAAGGATGTTTTAGAGTAACATTGCATTTAATGAAAATCAATTATTCTGAACCATTTAAAAATTACAGCAAAAAAAGCTTATCACGTCCGGTACTACAAGATTCCCCTACACTGACAGATTCTAATGTTTTAGAAATTAAACATCGATAAATAAAGAATGATGCATCGTTCTCCTTGATGTAAATTCCTGTAATAAAAAAAAAAAAAGAAAGAAAAAACGGATCGTGCATCGCATCGGGCTGGCTCCCTGAACGTTGCTCAGTTTCGCCGGAGGCCCGCGGGCGCGTCTTTCGGTTTCCTCGCGCACGGCTCGGCGTCAGCGGCCCGCTGCATCCGGAGCACGCCCACGGCGCACACGTGACGCGGGATATACCCGCGCGACGACGCGGTCCGGCGCGGAACGGCGCGCCGCCACTGCTGCAGAGCGGCCGTAACGTAGAGAAAGTCAGTTCGACGTTGGCGCCGCAACAGACGTACGGTGGTAGGACGCGCCTCCCTGTAAAAAGCCACCCCACCTGCCCTCACCCACCGAATTGGGGTACCACCCGCGAACGCTCTCTGACGATTAATCGCGCGGGGGGTATATGTACGAGAGCGCGGGGGGCGAAAAACAAAGGAAAAGTAAGCGCAAATGTGCCGCGTCGATCACTCGCGAAGGTAACATTGTTAAGGAATATCCTGAAAGAAGAAGAAGAAGAAAAGGAAAATTGTTCGTGTCCCAGATCCGCACCCGGTGGGGGATCGAGATCGATCCTCGGTGTTAGTCGAGGGTGTGGACCACGTATTCGTGGGGGTTACCAGTGATCGAGGAGCGCGGGTCGCGGTGCACGCAGTGCCTTTTTCCTTTCGTTCTCCGTTTTTCGCGCGGGTCACCGTCTTTCGGGTCCCGCCCCTTCCGGTTGGCACCCTCAGTTCGACCTCCGGTCCCGCGTGGACGCTGCAAAGCGACTGAGTGACTCTCCGTCTCCGCCGTGCGTGCTTATCCCTCGACCCATTCTCGCTGAGATTCCGGCCACAGCATGCTTTCGTCCTCGAGGGCTTTCCCGCCGATTCTCGCCGTGGCGCTCGTCGTCTGTATCGGTGAGTGTTCTGCCTCAGAGTCAAATCGAAGCGTTTTCAAACAAGAGGTATTGTCAGGGAGAAATTCATCTCGACGAAGAGTTCCGCGAATCTACGTTACATCAAAATAATGCGCGGTTGGAATAATGTGTAGATTTGAAAACGTGTTACACCTACGTTTACGAGATCTGGGGTGGGGAAGATGTACTCGAAAGTTTGTCCGAAATTGCGTGCCGAAACTTAAGCAGCGCAATGAGTCTCAATAACATCAAAATGACATTAAAGTGAATCGTGATTGATTAAAAAGTGACCTTGTCCAATTTTTTTCACCTCCAGATAACTTTATCTATAAGATATCTCTCAGAGAATATTGTGGTTTTTATTAAAAGTCTAGTACATTTTGTGTCGAAAGTTAGTAGCATGAAGAATAGCTATCCGTTAGACACGTAACCAAAATTTTTGGTAAAAAAAAAGAAAACAAATTTTTAGCTAATTGACGAATATCTTTATCTGGAAGATGTAGCTATCGGAAAGTATGAAGAAGGGTATTAATAATCTTTTGCAATTATTTTGACGTCATTTTGATGTCGTGATGACCTTTAGTTCTGCTTGGAAAATCTCTTTAGGGATCGTGATGTACATGGGATTAGATACCCACAGCAGGAAACGCCATAAGGAGTTAGTTTTATCTCCCCTCGAATTGCCGACACAGGTCATTGATGTCTTAACTAATGACCAACAATTTTGCAACGTGTACCCATCAGTTTTACGGAGTGAGTTTATAAGCAATATAAACGAAAATATTCTCGAGAGTAACATCTTGAGAGTTTATATCTCGCGCAATTATCGTTACAACTGTTAATTACTCGATAAAGTTAAAAAAAATATTGCGCGTCATGTCAATAGCAATTAGTCGTAGTCGCCATTTCGCAGAACCGTCAAGATTGATTAATTAAGTGCCGGTAAATATATTATACAATTAACGCGGTTTTATGTATTGTAATTTACATGTATCACGCACACATACATTTTGTTCATCGAAAATAGTTACACTCAACGTGACACATTTAATTACTTGTTACAAAATTACGTTTTTTTTATGGAAGTGCAGTATTGCGCTGACGCAATAAAGAGATTGATAGAACGACTCTTTGGGAAGCATTAATTACCAGGAAAGATATAAAAATATTAGGCGGACTGTCTCATGAATAAATTCAGTTGCCTTCAATACAATTAAGAGCTTTTTCTCCTCTTTTCTTAATAAATTTCCAATAAATAATTAAAATTGTTTTAGTTAATAACACAAGCAAAACACGTTTTCTGTTTAACAATAATAAATATAATTTCATTGAACAATTCTGTTCACTTGAATAGTTGTGAGTTAAAAGAGTCGGGGGTTACACGGTTTCTCGTTACATAACATTTTTAAAGAAGAATGGCGACGATTTGTTAAAAAAAAGAAGAGGAATCCAGAGAACGGATTGATCACTTATCGGCATTTCGGCTTCCTCGATAACGACCGATATTATTCCGTGAAATATTCGCGCTTTAACGAAATCAACGCACGATTGAACGCCGGAGATCGCGGTTAATTAAATTTTCGACTGCCCCACGTAAGTGATACGCCATGGATGGAGAACGCGAATCGAATTGCGATGATGCCATTTGTGAGCGGAAGATAAACTGTGCCATGTAGATACGTTTGGTTATTACATAATGTAAGGCACAAAAGTTTTTATATAATCCGGGTATAAGAAGTTTTTACATAAATGTTCTCGCATCGGACTACGAAATTTGTTTTACACCTCAGCAATCGCGAAAAATAGGTGAAGCTGCCTGTCAGTCGAGAGAATGACGCGATGAGAAGGTTAGCATGTTTGTAAAAATATTTCCGATAAATGGTCAATGGTATTTTTCGAGCTGCTGCAGAAATGTAAGGACTATTTCGAAATGGGTTTATGTTCCTTGACACAGATATATTCGAATACATAATTCTCACGTTCCCTTGTCGTCGATCCGCTTCGTACCGGACGATTATGCATACATCTAGTTACATGCATATCGATGGGTGTTTTGCGCACGGCGAATTATAGGCCACTTTCCCTTCTCTCCGCCCCATGAAATTGGCATTTCGAGAAGGACGTTCAACGCTTATATACATACATACATATATACATACATACACACACACATACATATATATATATATATATATGTGCGTATGTATGTATGTATGTATGTATGTATGTATGTATGTATATGTATCCGGTATCTAGCGGCCCAATTCCACAGTAATAGTGTAATCTTGCTGATGAATTGACTTTTCCGAAGTATTACATCTGCTTGCGGCATGTGAGATCCAGCTGTAAAATCTATCCCAAAGGTCAACATAATTACGCCGCTGGATCGCAGTGCGAGGAAAGTTGGATCTCACAAAATGCTGCGTTGTAATTTCTTCGCGCCTGATAAAGGTCAGCGTGGATCACAATGCGTTTACACGCAGAATATTTAATGAAGAGGCGCGCGATATCACAAATTGAAAATTTTCTGGATTTTATGACTCCGACTGACGGACACGACGCAACGTTAAGATTATTATATCGCGATGAAGAAAATTAATTGAAGTTAGCTATGATTTAGATAACTCGTCTAATTTCCTGATCGGTCAAGAAGGTCTCTTTAAGTTAATCGTATTTTGAGATTACATAATCAGGAAGAAATGTAACCGATTGCGTAAGACAGTCGGGCTGTTAATCACGTCTGGACGAATCGAGACTCTTCTTCCCATGGAAGCAATTACGTAATGGAGATTCGTTTTTGCACATCATTTAATAGAGCGATGAATATGGAGTCGCTGCACTCTCTCTCTCTTTCTCGCGCGCGCTCGAACCTCTTGTCCCTGGAAGCTGGTAATCCGAACGTAGTGTCATCTTGGAGTTCCCTATTCATTGAGAATAGTAACGCGATATGGCGCCGTAAGTACACAAGATGCGCAACTGCCGCTTTATTACTTTGCGCGAACGAGTCCCGTCTGTGTGTTGAGGGATTACAAAGGGACCCGGGTAAATCTGATCCTAATCCTCCCCGGCGCTCGCAATCGCCGTCCTGGGAGGCACTCATCCCGCCGTAGCAATTGTTTATTTCCTCTGAGTTTTGTATTCAGATAGGATAATTCGCACCAGTACTTTCTCGCCCTTCCCCGGGATGAAGCAGTTGAATATCAATATAGCTATTTTTCGTCCGTGAGTCGCTCGAATCCTTTCTGTGTTATTACATAGCCGCCGATAGATCTCGAATACGCGCTCGATCGAGCGTGCAGCTTTTTCGAGTACCAGAAAGGCGGCGCATATACATACAGATAAACACGACAAAACTGGGATACGTTTGTATCTGATAAAATGTCGATGTGGGCTGGGGTTTCATTCGCGATGTTTACCATTGCGCGCCTTTGGAAACTTTGTCGCTCCCTTCGGTATCGCGCACATCGTTGCAAGCAATCGAAATGTCCACGCGGACATTCGCGTTTATCTCGAAGTCAAAAATATGAGCCTTGGAAAAAAAAATGGGTCGGGAAAAATACGTTTGACCGAAATGCCACGACCCGTTTTCTTTGTGCCGCTATCGCGCACAATTATCGACCTTGTTAATTCCTACAAGAAGGCACACGATGCATCGAAAGTCGGTACGATAAAAAACCAGGTAAAAAATAATAAAAAGGTGAGAAAGAAAAAAACCTACGTTGACGACAATTCCAATTTGTAAGACGACAGGCCTTGACTTATGGGCCGAAATTTCGACTGTGACCAGCCTCACTCGCATGCTCCGATATCGCGATGTCCACGACGTTTCTCCTACGTCGAGAATTAATCGCGGAAGTCATGAAATTATAATTTATAGCGATTTACGTTAATGCCTATCACGCTATACATTACCCTTATCGGGTCCGAGCAGTAAGCAGCTGCATAATCTGACTCATTGCCGTTGCATATCGCGCGCGTCGTGATTCCTCATGGTCCATGCATCCTCCGCGCTATCCTCGCGTCCATCCGTTCGATAACGATTTCAAGGTCGGCCTTGAACGATTACCGTGCCGCGTTGAAATTCCAATTTCGAGGAAATAACGTTTTTAACCGAGCGTATCATTCTTGAGGCCGATAAAACTGACAGTTTATTGGACGTTATATCGTTTGAGATCACTAAAGAAATATATTCTCGACTTGACGAGTAATAAATATCGACTCGTATTGTATCCACATTTATTAAACTCTTTGTATACAACGTGAGCGGCCGGATGAAACGTTGTTTCCTGTTGTAAACGTTAACACCGTTACTAACACCATCTCGTCGGATGTCTCCAGATGCAGCGAAAGCGAAGACAAAGGAGAAGAAGCAGCTGTCTCCTTGTTGAAGGCATTCCTCTGTTAATGTTTGTAGCCTTCTTTTTTTCTTCCTCATAATTCTTACAATTCCTTTATGTTCACGGCGCTTTGTACGTACCGGCCTCTTATTTTCAAGAACGTCAGCTCTACAATCACTCGTTCATCAGTATCGACGTCGCCGAAGGAAAAACAGGAAAGGGAAAATCGGTAATGCGACGCGTCCACCGAGATCACCATTCGAAATAAACGCAGATTGTTTTTCACTTTCTTTTACCCTTTACGATGTTTTCCCGACGTGGACAAGCACTTTTCCCTCCTAAAGTGTCCGCTCCGCATTACCTCGTAGATTTGACTTTAACTGGCGAGCGCCATCGTGTCCTTCCATCTCTCGAAGCTATTTGCGTTTTACGACTCGCAGAGTTCTAACCGATAGAATCCAACCGCGAATCCTCCGACCTCTTCCCGAAGAAGATCAACGGTTGAACCGCGACGTGTCGGATCTGTGACGGCCGTTAATCCTCC
Organism: Solenopsis invicta; assembly: GCF_016802725.1. Taxonomy (NCBI): domain Eukaryota; kingdom Metazoa; phylum Arthropoda; class Insecta; order Hymenoptera; family Formicidae; genus Solenopsis; species Solenopsis invicta. The sequence goes on from NC_052679.1 coordinate 17,207,292, forward strand.
GGCAACTGGAATGTCACCCTCGTCGTTGGCGAGAGAAATCGGACCACTGTTCGGTGAAATTAGAACATCATCGCCATGCATAGCTACTATCCGGCGGTTGGCTATCGGACAGTCGACGACATGACTTATCATCGCCGCGAGTCTCGAAGTTGCATCATAATTTAGCCGCGATAAGTCAGTTATCTGTCCGTGAATGCAAACAGTCTAAATGGGAGAAATGTAGACTTGACTACTGATGCATGGAATTTACTTGGGAGAAGATGTCTCCCGGCATTTCCATCGCTCGTTCTCTTGAGCATCGAATAATAAATTGCCGTCACTTCCGTTCACCAAACAAACGCTCGCTCAGCTTGCACGGCTGCTGCCGTTTATCTGAAAAAGCGAGCTATCCTTCTTCTTCTTCTTCTTCTTCTTCTTCACTTCAAGCAACTCAAAAGAAGCAGCGTCAATCTCGCGGAATACTCTCTTGTTAATAGAAGAAATAAATAAATTGCGAAACTGGGCTGTGTCTACAAATGCACAATGTCACCGTGCACAACGCAAAACGATGTATCAGTTTCGAATCGACTCGAAGATCGTGGAAGTCAAGCGAATGCGAAAAGAGGGAGAGGCGACAGTTTGCGTGATGGAATGTTCCTTTAGTCTTTCCATTCGCGAGTTAGAAACGCAGTCATTTTCCGTACACAGAGTGAGCGAAAACGTGATGGCTTTTAGGGAAGCATTTAGATGAGCTTATCCAGGTTGGCGAGTATAAATTTAGCTTGACTATTTGGCGGATGGGAAAGGCCCGGCGCTTCCAAAGGTCTTCCATAATCATGAGTTTGTCAAGCCCTCGATATTCATATATCGACATCTATTTTCGTGACACTTTGTTGGCTCACGTAGAATAACAGGTTCGATCGTGGTTATATATGCATTCTCTCATCGTACGTGTTTGCTATTGTAATCCTGTCGGTGACGTCGTCGATTGTTGATGACGTAAGAACCTGTATCCATATAGCCCCGGCATAGCGAGCTTATAATAGTAATCGGCTAATTTAACGGCCATGTGGTAGTATCTTTGTTGTAAAAAATAAATCAAAAGATAATATCAGCATTATCTTTTCATATATCTAGAAATGAAAATGACAGTAAATTATCTGGTAATTTTGAAAAGCTGGTCAAGGCTGGTGTAATTAAAAAATTCATGTAATCAATAATAAGTTCATTGAAGAGACGTAATGCTTTATTTTTAGCCTCATTATTTTTTCAATATACGTCACAATTATATTATTATACGTATATTGTACGTGAGCCTGTAGAATATTTAGTTTTCCAATAGGCGCATTAGAAATTGCTATATTTATGAAATATAATAAAATAAAAAATCAGTTGTTACTTAAAATTTCTCAACTTATATTAATTTTTGTAGCCGCTGCTGCGGCAAATATTTCGTATGAAAGATCAACCGCGCGTTAAAAAGTACAGCTCGCGCTGACGTATCGACAAATCGTGTACATGGCTTAAAACTTCACGGCAAGCCGGAAGTAATGCATCGAGACGAAGAGTTCAATTCCGACTGGAACGCCCGCGACCTAGTTCAAATGTAGACCGCTGTCATAGAGTGTGTTCCTCACAATACCGCTCTCCGCACGCGGACCTCTCCAGTTGTGAATTTTTTAAGTACATCTTTTAGAGTAATGCCAAATGTATATACCGAGAGCATACCACTCACGGATACGAAAAATATCAAAAGGCGAACTTTTCTCACTTGTTTTGCATTTACCTCAGAGTGGCGTTCTTTAAAATCCTCTTAACCAAACAGCACAGCAGCTGTTGATGAAATAACTTACATTACGTTGGAAGCGCGATCGTACTGCGCCGGAACGAGCCCGCGATTAAATTTCTCCCAACTCTCGGAACGATTTGAAGACGTTTTCCCGCAAGCGGAACGGCTAAATAGACGAAACTGGAAAATCAAGCACGTAGTTTCAGCTTTACGTCACGGTGGTGGTTCGATACTGACCTATTAGCGTAAAGTAATTTCCGTTTAATTTTGGTGCTCACGAGCTCCGAGACTCCGATGTGCGTACGCGCTACGAAAGTCCTGATAAAGCTTTCAACCTCTACGTTTGCCGTTTTCGCACCTTTTATCCCATCATCCCCCTCCTTTTCTCTCCCCCCCCCTCTCTCTCTCTCTCGAGCTGTCCCTTTCGTGGCCATATGCCGCTTAATGAGTCTTTAATATCCTGCAGTTAAATCTAGTAATGCTTGGATAATGAGTCATATTTTGCCAATGTCTCAGTGATAGCGATCGCAAGAGTGTTGAACACACTTTGATTTAGTTTAGAGAATCTTGAAAAGAACTTTAGCAGCTCTGATTTAAAATATATCGATTTTATAAAAACGTAACAGTTCGTAGTCAGCTGTCCGCTTTTCTTTACGACGCTAATAATGTCAAATGTAATAGTAATTGAAATACAATATGTAAATCAAAAGAACATTGAGAGTACATTTAAGGAATTATAGGACTCTAACTAAAAAAATAAGATTGTATTTTTTAATAGTATGTAAAACTTTTGTTTAAAAAGATAAATTGTTTAAAAAAATATATTATGTGTTTCTGTTTTGAAAATGTGTATATTTGAAAAAGTAAGATGCAAAATTGAGAGTGATGTTAAATTTTGCATTTTTCTCAAAACATCATTTTTCGAAGCGGTAACGATAATTGAAAATATGATTTATCCAATCAATTTGAAATTTGAAAGCAACATTTTTAAAAACTTTCAGTATTGAATCATGGAGGCTTTTTCCAATTTTTAATGCTTTTTTAAATTAAAAAATGAAAGAAATTTTTCGGAAAACGCATTTTTAAATTCAAATATATGCAAAAAATAAAATTTTATGATTAAAAAATGACAATTGTTTAAAGTTTAATTTATTACGAGATTGAATCGTAGCTATTATGTAGGTATATGTACATTTATTTAAATAACCAAATAATTTCTGCTTTAAAAATATGTATTCTAAACAAATATTATTATTTATTGGTTTCATTTATATATTTTTTTAATTTTAATTTCTCATTTTTTTAATAAAAATACATAATTTCAAAGCAGAAGCGCATTATTTATCTATCTATTTGAATAAAAGTTTTACAAGGTGTTGAAAAATACCCCACTTTTCCATTTACTAGAGTCCTACAACCCCTTACAAAGCGTAATAAATCAAGAGTAGTACATTAAGGAAATTAAATGTTAGGAACTTGGCATTTCTTTCACGGTACAAATAGCATAAATGGCGAGAAGATTAGATATTTACGATGTAAAGCGTAATGAGAGAAGTGTATCACCGAGAAATTTAAATTTTAAGATAAATCTAACATTCTCCGGACTCTTGGCATTTGACTTTCATTCGTCCCTCTTATCTCAAATGCAAAAGCTATTTACAATGACACGTAATATCTTGAGACTCCGCGAAATTATTGCAGAGATATCCCGGGACGTGACCCCTTAGCGATAGGAGATCCGGGAGTCGCGCAGAAGGTGGACGACAATAATTCATCGCGTTGCTCGCAGCGCACGTAACGAAGGCATGGCGGAGCCCGCGATGCGTTCGAAGGGAGAGAGAGTTTGCGATGAAAGAGCTGCATTCTCCGTGGCGACCCTTCTCAACCTCGATCACATCGCCCCGGCTTCGCCCCGGCACTCCGCCACCCGGCCCGCGAACCCACTTCCATCAGGTCGAAAACTTGATAAAACTTCCGGACGAGAATTTCAGATACTTCTCGCCGTCGTCGCGGTACCACACGGCGCGATCTTTTTGTTGTCGCGTCTTCTCCCGGGGCAGCCCATTTTTACCCACAACAACGCCGTCGTCCTACTTGTCAACACCGTAAGACGCTGTTTTGCACGTCGAAGTGGCGTAAAATTGGAAAATAATGGCACCCACCGTCGCTTCCTGACGTCGCACAACAGATTTTCAGATTAAAGGCACGAGTTTCTCTCAATAGGGCTTATTTCTCGTTTCGCGGTCTCTCGGCTTCTGACAATAGGATACCTATCTGAGACTGTAAACCTCGGGCGCTAATTGTCCATTAAGCGCCTAATAGCTTCTACTGCATTCAACTCTAATGATTTCAAATACATTAAGACTCGAAATAGAAACCTTTGAGTATTTTAAGATAGAAGTTTGCCACTAATACTTGCCACGTTAAACTCCAATTGAATTTTATTGGCGGAACTTTGGCGTGAAAATCGAAAAAACACTTTTATAAATTTTTTCTAAATATAAATATTTATGAGCATGAACAGACGCTTACTAGGAGAGACCGGAGTCGGTTGTCATAGTTCTTGAATAGTAACTTTCAGAGAAAACTGAATGGAAAATTCTTAAACATTATACGCATTGTAATACACCTTTATTATCCCTCAAGTATTAAAGAAGAAATATTACTCTTTTAGTAATTATAAAATATTATTATGCTAATAATAAAATATTACTCTGATATATCATCGTACAAAGAAGTTATTTAATTTTAAATAAAGCTGTGAAAATTTGACAATTAGCAGAGTGCTCGAGGTTGATTGTCACGTAGAGTTTTCTTACCGTAATGACGTTAATTTATATTAAATTTTAAAGCGACTTGTTGAATAGATAAGTTATGTAATTTCACTGCTTCAACAGCTTTAAAATTAATATCAGGTAAAGCTTTACCTCTATCCATCTTCCTTTTTAGTGCCATAGTTTTTGTACCATAATTTCTACGAAAAAAAGAAGAAAAATAAATAATTGTATAAAATATTTTCGTAAACACAATCTTCAAACAACTGTTCAAGATGTATCGATTCAAAGAGATTAAAATTAACAGTCAGTTGCCACCGATTCTGATGTGTTTCAAAGAAATACATATTTCTTTTTAAATTAGCGCAATTTATAAATTTCTCATACTTTTTCCAAAACTTGTTTTATCTTGAGCCTTTTGACAACCAATCCCGTATGACAAGCGACTCCGGTGTCCCATAGGCCTAATGCAATGATTTAACTTTAATTAGGCATAAGCGTTAGTGCACGTCATGTTTGCTGAAAAATTTGATATTTTCGTGATGCCAGTGTCAAGTGAACAACGCGCGCCAGCATATTTACTGGTGATTATAGGTGAATAAGCTTCGCAAAAGCGTACATGCACTTCGTGAAGGATAAAGCCTTAATTTAGAGCCCGCGGGGGCGCAATAAGTTACGACGTTCCTCGTCTTTCGTGCCGCAAATTCTTGTAAGTTAATTTCTACCGCGCCACCGTCAACTTGGTCTGTTTGACGTTCATTTTATATTGGTTTTCTGTCTTGCGCGAAGCGTAGAATGTTGCGTGACTCACGTAATAATTCGATCAAGCGGCATCGTTAGTTGTACGTTGCCTCGGCTGCATATTGCGCGCGTCGCGCGGCTGCGAGCGTTTAACGTTTGTTTATTTATCAATCCCGCGAGATTCATTTGCAGAATTAATTTCCGCCTGCTATTTTGGACACATATAGATATGTATATATAAGTGGATTTTGATGAGTATCGCTTTTTTTCTCCGGGATTGAACTCGCGTGGGTTGCGGCTCGAGAATATTCAGCAGAGAAAATTTACATAATATATATTTCATATAATTTTGTGATTTATTCATAAATTAATGCAACTTATAAATAATACAGATAATTAAAACACAAAAGTGTATTCGATGTATACGAGCGTTATTTCTCCCCGAAGCTCTTATTCAGCAACGGAAGTGAGAGGCGTGACGGGAGGGGAAAAAAACAACGGATAACGAATATAATATCATATGACTCATATGATATCCACCCCTCGCGTATCACACTGCTCCGAAAACTCATTTTCGGCCGGGGGCTATTCCCACTTCGGGAAACTCCATTTTCTTCGCGCCTCTTCCTTCCGCCCGTGTATTCCGCGTATCCGCCGCCTAATCCTTTCTTCCGCTCGTTTCGCGGATTAAAAATTCCCCCCGCGCGATTTATCGTCGGTGATTCGCGCATTTGTCAAAATGATTTACGAGCCGTGTTCGCCCGTGAATGTTAACGATCCGCCGGCTTCATTTGATTTCTTACGTGTCGAACTTCGCGTCGCGACGTGGTGGGAAAAAAGAAAAGAGTTTGCTTCTACGGTCGTCGTCGACGTGACGACACGAATGATCTTTCCGAATCTACGCGGTCACGATGCGGCGTAATTTTGCGGAAGAGATGTCAATGTGTGGAGAAGATGCGCGCATCGCTCTCGGTCGCTTCACTTCTTCCAGATTTATCTCGGGCAGCCACCGATGCATGGAAGCTTCAGTATAAATATTGATAGAAGCGGCCGTCTCCCTAAATCGTGTCTTGAGTCTTCGAAGTCTCGTTTATGATATTTTTACTGTAAATCGAACCTCGCGGAGAATCTACGAAAATTTCTTACACGAGGGAACGAACAAGCGCGCGCCCGCCTGCAGATATACTCGCGGCACGAACGGGGAATTAGATAAAACGCAAAAGATTATTTTGCGCTTGATTCACTTGACGTGAATAAAACGCTTAGACGCCGGACAATATTTTCTCCGAATGACTTTGTTCCGTGCGTGAGGGCACCGGAATGACTTGTCAAAACGGCGCTGAGAGAATTCTCATGAAGCGTTCTCATGAAATGTCAGCGTAGATTACCCCCGTCATTCTCCAGATAAAAATGCACCTGCAATCGCGACTGGGCAATCGAGCAGCCGTAGTTCTCGCTCGTGGCCTTTGCGAGCCACCGAGATCTCTGATTCCGAGAGACCCCCTCTACACGACTATACGTTCTACTACGTCTAATTAATTAAAATGTCAGCCACGCGAATCTGTTAGAACATTTCAATCTGCGTTTGATATTCGCTCTTCCATGAAGATTGCTGGCTGTTCATGCAAATAAACGTGCAAGCATAAACAGAACATGTGAATTATAAATCGAAATGCTAAACAGGAGGAAACCTGCTTAGATAAATCATACCTGTACCTAAATCGTGCGTGTAATTTTGATTTAAAAATATTTACGAGATAAAATTTACAATGCCCTTGGCGATAAACATGTAAATAGTAATCGTATTATTTTTTTTTACCTTCCAGTTAAATTTATACTTTTATCTTTTGAGTTTATGAGACTGTTGGATTATTAGATAAAAATTTAATTATCTCATATTTTGTTTTATTATTTGTCATGCGTTTTTTAATATAAACATAATTTTTTTCAAGTGGTTTTAAGTAAATTTAATCTATGCATTACTCAAATTCTCTTCATCTCGCGCTATATCAATAGTATGAAACGCATTCGTGAGGACTATTTTAATGTACTTTTATTATTTCGTCTGGATTTCGTTACGTTTAACTTAAAATGCGCGGGCCACTAGCTGCAAATTAATACGAGATCAAGTTTCGTTAATAATTTTTAAGTTCGTCATGAGACACGATTTGACATTGGATACTTATTTGGAAGACGCGACTGTGCTATGCGGAATGGGGAAGGTCGGGGCTCCGAGTAATTTCCAGTTGGATCACATGGCTGCGCTTGCGAGCTCGTATTAATAACGTCTTTGTGGCCGGTGGTTTCTTCCAGCTCTTTTCTCACCCTAGCATCATCTGGAGCGTTGGGGTTTGACCCGCTTGCTCATAAATCCACGATGCGCGCCGCGCCGTGAACCACGTTCTCCACGGTTGAAATTTCAATGAATACTAAAGTTAAACAAAACGATACCTGTGTGATACACGTGTACGCGCGATAGATCGGGGCGCTTTACGTGCACGAATATCGCCTCTTTCCGTTTTTTTTTCCTCTCCTCTTTTTCGGATGTGCCGAATAAAATGGATATTCGTATGTAAGCTGAATTAAATTCCTAACATTTTCCATCAACTCCGGCTCTCCGCTTCGCTATTCTCATCGTCGCTATTCTCCGACGATGAAAACCGTTCAGAAACCGTTCGAGAAACCGCGCGCTCATCGATATCGGTCATCGATATTGTCCATGCAGATGCTCTTCCTACGCGTAAGAACCGAGAGACAGGGTACCCCTTGCGCTCCCACATCTCCGTCGCAATTTCCAGCGAGCTTACGAACACATGTCAATAATATCCTTTGTGCGGGAGCGATTTCTTTCGCGGCCTTCTCTCGTCAATGATCCCGCCGATGTGCCCGCGAGTCTCATTGAAAGCGACAACAGGGCCAATTTTCTTTTTGTACGTAGTCCCCTAAGGGATATCATCCCCTCGATCAAATGACTGATGTATATATTTTATTTGCGTTTTCCTTATTCGGCATATTCAATTGTTCCCTGTTCTTCATTCTCTGTTTCCTGTTTCATTTATTGTGCGCAGCTCCTAATGCTTCGCGAAGGTGAACCTTGACATCTTCGTGGCCTCGAGGACGTGACGCGAGAGAATTTCGCCCCGTGATGAAAACTGCGCGAAGTCGCGTCGTCCAGCCGGACAACTTGGAACTCGGAAGCTCTATCGCCGTGAAATAGACAAAGAAAGAGAGAAAGAGAGAGAGAGAGGCCAGAGAAAACCTGAATCGATTAATCGATGCAACCGCGACTATTTATGGCACGGCAAGATCGGGATAAGAAGCGTCCGTGCATTACCGATGGCATTGGTGTTTTTTTATTGCGCGCTAGATGCTCCGTACGATAGCGTCGTAAACACGCGACATAACGTAGACGAATTCGCACAGATTGATCTTCTCTCGGGCTGTTAATTTAAATTTTACAACGTATTATTGCATAAAACAGTTTTTTTCTTTCGTCAAGAGAGAGAGAGAGAGAGAGAGAGAGTATTTTTGTTCGGAAGGACTGCGGGTTCGATGCGCGATCAATCACGGCGAAATCTTTCAGTGGAGTAACGTTTCACGCGGCCAGAAACGTAAAACTATCTGACAAATCGTTCCGCGTCTGTAATCTCGCGTGGCGGTCCGTGACATTTTTCTCTGATGGCTTTAGCCGGGATCGTCGCAGTTCGTTCACGATCTACCGGCGAAGAAATCTGCAATTCAAAAGCCGCACTTTCGTTATATTCGGATGGGAGGCCTCATTAATGATTCCACGATTGTCTCTCTCCCTTCTCCCTTCTCCCTCCCTTCCCTCGTTCACTTTGGCACCGCATGTTTTGATAGAGCGGAAATTAAACGGCGGTGACGGTCTTTAATCCCCGGCCAGTGCGGACTTCCTTCTGTCAACGGTATCTCGTCGCGAGACAAAACTCGTCGATCCCGCGATCGCGTTCGCCCGCTGAAAGTTCGACGAGAGAAAGTTTTATTCACCCGCGATTGGAAGGGACGAACAATCAAACAGGACGTCGAATCGATAGCGCGTATGGATTCTATATTTTTCTTTTTTTTTGTATCGCGGTTATTACATCAACCGATAATTCCAAGAAAAATGAAATTTTGTTTGAGTTAAGCGAGTGGAAAAGACTCGCGATCACCATTTCCGTCAATTGATGTGCAACCACGACAGAGTGGCCTTAAGATGAACGGCTTAAAAATCTCTACAAGGTGTGTGACACTCGAGAAGAAGATAGCACAAAAAATATTAAATGAATTAATTGTGTGAAGAATCGTAATCGGAGCTGAATCAAATGAGATGGTGAACTTTTTCATAACTGTGGTACAACTTACCTCGCGCGGATCGCGAATCCCGTCTTTTACGTGCGGAGAATAGAAGAGCGCCCTTTCTTCCGGTGGATTCAAAGTTTTCGCGTTCAATTGTAGAAAGAAAGGTGAACCGTGAATTAATGAAGCCCGAAGAATTTCTGCGGCGAATCAATGTTAAACGGATCACTAAAGAGCAGTTATTGCTTACAAAACCGTTGAAATAATAAATCCAAATTTAAAGTTGTTATTCGAAAGAGAGTGGATTATTTTGTGTTGGTTTTATAAATTTAAAGTTATTATTCGAAAGAAAGTGGATTACTTCGCGTTGGTCTCATATAAAAATTATGTCGCAACACTCGTTAAAGAAGTATTCCGATCTAGAAATTAAAAAATTATCACTTTCTTTATTGATTTAATTGGACATTAATCTGAACAAAAAAAAATAAAAAAATAAAAAAGATTAAGTACGTTTAATACAAATGTGATTACGTTCATGAATTACAGAAAAGAAAAACTATTGAAAATTTTCAAGAAAAAAATTGAAATTTTACCGAAAAGAAAACAATCCATTTTTTGCTGATAACAAAAAATTTTGCATATATTGGTTGTAGTTTGTTTGATAAAGAAATACTTTATATGTGTACCAAGTTTGATGAAGATTGCTTTACCAGTAATAAAGATTTTAGGGACGTTAAAATACTAATTTCGAGAAAAACAACATCTTAAAGTTTTACTCTTTTACTTTTTGTACGTATATAAAAAACGTTATTTTCATCTAATATATCAGTTATATTTTTAAAAGCTCAACTTTTAAAAAATGCAAAAAAAATTAAAAAATAAAAAATTTCAAAGTTCTAATCCCTTAAACAACGAATAGTCGAATATCGGAGAATTTTTTTTATTTCTCGTTCGATTGACATAGTACGATTTTTAACGTTCTTGTCAATATCTACGCGTAAGTTCTCTTACCGTTATAATTGATTGTGTATCGACGTAAGAATTTCTGGATTTCGTCGCGTTATCCGCGAGTGTCATCTTCAAACGCGACAATGTGTGCGCAGCTACGTTTTCGTACTCTGTCAACGGGAAAGGCTCAGTTATCACGTATTCCATTTCCCGATACAACCGGAATGCCTCGAGGCGATTCGCACCCCCACGCAGCAACCCCCGCAGACGTCGCCGTTCTTCCCATCGTTTTTCATCGCGACCAACTTTTCCCGTCCCAGTCCGTGAAAAGTCTGTTTCTTCATCGTGCATTCGCACATCCGCCTAGCGCGTCTACACAGAAACCCACTTCTCATCCTGTTAATTAACCACTCCTACGTGCGCCTTTTCTCTCACTGTTGTTGACAACGCGAGAGATATAAGCCATCCATCACCGTGTCCTTTTGAATCTAACAAAAAGCTCCAAGGTACGTGTACGATATAAAGTATAACGTTGACGGATGAAAAGATTCTAATGATATCAAAAATGCTAAGAGGTTTACGAGTTGTCCCCGTGTCTTGATCCAATGTTAATATTAACGTTTTGTGAACATTCCGATAATTCCAAATGATATCGAAACAAATCCTATGCTACGGATGCTGCAAGTTGTAGAATTTGTTAAAATTATATTATCTCAGACTGATCAATGACACGAAACGATAATCCGTCATCACGCATTCGAGATCCGGGATTGCGGGTGCGGTTGATTTCGGATTCAGGGTTCGTGCTTGAGGAACTTCTGGCGGCCAGACGTCGCGGGAAGACGGCGGAATTTTTTTGCGACCGTCCTCGCTGATGAAAAAGGGATGCACGGTCGAGCCCGGAATAAGTCTTATTACGTCGTGGACAGGCACACAGCGGGGGTACGCCCCGGATTAACGTCAGCCGCTCGAATACTCGAAGAGACAAAAGCAATTATATCCGCTGACCTAGATGGTCGTAGCGAACGAGTTCTTGCGATGGAGATTTTACGTGCCGCGACAAATACGTGTCAAGCTTTATGCGGGACGTGCACGTAAATCCCGAGCAAAGTTAATCAAAAGCAATTTAACTTATTATTCGTTTCGACTGTATGGCTGTCGTAGTCAAAGATTTATTAATACTACACCGGTGAGAACAGGGACTCCATTTATTCCACTTACAATTAGTATTAGAAATTCAGTTCCAGCGGATCATTAAGGGCGACAAAGAAATAATTAACTTGAGAAAGAATTAAATGCCTTTGTCTACAAAAGAAATCGACGTTGCTGTTTATTTTAAAAATAAATAAATGTTTATGCGATAAAAGTAACTTCTCTAATTTTCTCAAGAATTAAATGCGATTTCCCCCGGAGTGCGGAAATCATTCGTCTATCCGTTATTGTTTTGAACCGAGTCTTTCAGTATCCTCGGGAGGTAATGAAAGCTCTACTCGACAGCTTGTTCTTTAGATTTTCCAAGTAGTCAGACATAGTAGTTAGGCTAACTACCGACGCTCGAGTGCCTCAGCACTCAAATGATCCGAGAAAAGCGCGTAAATCTGTAAAGTGAAACCATCCGCCTGTCTCTCTCTCTCTCTCTCTCTCTCATTTTTCTCTCTGTAGAATGTGAAAATCCGTGTAACCACTCTTGCCCCGTTTTTCCTCTGCTTTACCCTCGACAGCTTCCGCGTTACCTGATATCCATCCTGTAAAGTTTTCCCGAAAAGGTTATTGGCCTGCCGTATCGTGTTTCTTATAAAACAACAAAAATTAATCTCTAATTTTAAATAATTTATTTTCAACAAAGCGGTATTATTTGTGTGAAACTCAAGAAGAGATATATCGCTCTGCACGCATGCAAAATACAAAACTAGATAACGAGTCATGACCTTTAACTGTGAGAACTTTTTTCCAGTCACATTGATTATTATATACACTTTTTTACCAGATATTTTAGCCATGAAGAAACAGCGATAAGTCTTATGCGATACAGAATTTTTCTCGACGCTCTTCTGACTCTCAAGTTCGCGCGATGAGACAAGCGACGTATCACGTCGCGGCACGTCAGTCCGATTGCCGTCTCGCAAGATTGGCTCATTAAATTGGCGTAATTATATTCGAACACGGCTGTCAGGTGCAATGACATCTGGCACGGAACCCGCCCTGAAATTTCCGGCAAGCAACGTCGACAATCCGGTCCACTTCCCGGCTATTCCATTTATCTCGCTCCAAGTTTCCCTCTTTGTTCACCGAAAATTAGCGAAGTTAGCCCACTCGATGGATGAACTTATCTGCCTGCTCATGCTCATCGTCGTTAAATACGAAACCTCGTCAAAATTTTGCGGATATCTTCGCGGAAACTTTAAGACGAGAGAATTGCGGAACCGAGCGTTACTTAGAAAAATAATTAATTCTCGCAGAAATGTGAAACATTTTACACTACTTCTTACATTACGTATAAACAGGTGTACCTTTACTTATGACATGACTATCTCGACTTACAAATTTACGACTTATGACCAGCATATTGATTAAAAGTAATAACTACGCCGAGAAATAAGCACTTAAAAATTTATGGAATATAAATTTATTTCACTGAAATAAATCTTTATTTAAATACGGCGAGATAAAATTTTATTTCCAGCAATTATGAAGAAAAATGAGATATATTTTACAGAGATGTGTATTTCATAATCAAGATTAAATTTTTTTTATAACCAATAAATATCAAAGAACATTTCACAGCAACATTTGCATAGATATTTCAATTTTTGTTCTTCAGTAAAATAGATTATAATAAAGCTAATTAAGCATTTATTAACCATTGTTCCAATTTAAATATTAATTAATTGTAATTTTATAACGTTAAATATTGTATTAAGAGATAATATTATAAAATATTATTTTTAAGACAAAAAATAGTATTGTTTTTAATCACTTCTTAAAGTTAATCGAAAGATAAAAACATATAAAATATAACGCATGTACAAGACACAACATAACTCATTGTTCCACAGTGTCCATTGAAAAAATTGCAATTTTAAAATTCGAGTTCCTGTTTCCAATATTTAATATTCCTCAGCCTTTACTTGCAGGGCGCCTTTAGTTATAAACGTAGAGACCTATTATCTTTTCGTCTTTACAAAGTGCCTTGTTTGGCGAGGTCGAAGTTCGACGATGAGGGAGAAGAAAAAACACCGCGCCCATAATTTTCGCGGCGCAACGAGTTGAATGCGACGGTGACTTCGTAGCAACCGGCAATTATAGCGCAATTAGAAGCGACGAGGAGTGAAATTCAACGATGAGGTCGACGATGAAGTGCTTTCTTGTACGACACGCCGCCGGTCGTCGTCGTTGTGTGCGGCGTGATTCACGGTCGTGCTTGCGCACGGGGTGCCGCGGGCTTGTAAAGCGCCGCTATAAATGTGTGGCACGAGGGTAGTCGCGAAGTTTTGCCCCGATTAATCTATTTATGCCTCCCCCCTCGCGCGCGTGCGCTTGTTAATAATCTCGGGGGTGCATCAGTGGGCTTTATGCGATCGTGTTTAAAAGTTGATCCGCGCACCCGGGACCATCCTTAACGATCCTCGCGAAATATAGCGTGCGGGTTTTCGCGCGAGAATTGGGTGAAGTTTGAGCGAGATGATAAATGCGCCGACTTTATATACGGGGCTCAACCTCCAGACATTTTAATGGTCTTTTGCTACGTATATACATATAGGTAACCTTAAATATCTCTTTGAAAACTCCCGGTACTATTGCGGGCTTATTTGTTAATTTCAGAAAAGTTGAGCAATAATTCATCCGAGCGGCAACCGAACGTGTATGTATTTATGAAAATTTTTTATGTTATACGCATTGGCGTTTCTATAAGTCGCCTTGTGTTCAAAAATCTGCTGAGAACTTTTGGCAAAAGTCTGGTAAAGGTAGAAAAATTTATCGCGATGAGTTTCACGATGTCCCGCGTATCTCGTAACTCGAGAGAGTGATCGGTGTCTCGTCACTATAGTCGAGCAAATATCAATCTGGCGACAGGATTCACGTGATGTGCGCGAATAGATAGGGAAATCTGAGATATTCTGTGTGTTATTATTCGAACGATGCAAACGGGTAATACATGCGAGTAGGATACCGTCGAGAAGGATACCGAAGATTTAAATATTTTGCTCTCTTGCGATGGAAGCGAGCTGGCGCGAATTTGACCGCGCGAGCGCAAACATGTATGTAAGCCGAAACCGTGTCGACGTTCCCTTTTATCGCAAATGCGATACCCTCTCGTCTTTACGACGGTATCGGCAAGATAGCGTGTCTCCGAATTTTCCAGCGCAGTCGCCGAGGAAAGCCACACGGTTGTTACCTTACTTTTATTGCCCCGAGTGCCGTTGACGACGGCAACGATAGCAGAAATACGCGCTGGAAGCGTTAAACAACGCTAAGGGAAATACCATGAGAGGTTCGCAACAAAAGTGTATAAAAGAGGTAGAAAAAGCGCGCAGATGAGTGCTTTCGGTAATTTGGACTTGGCTGCGACATCGGTTGAGATATTAGAATAGCGGACACACATTTGGTCCCTTATCAACTCGGCTTGTAGAATTCAAAACTGTGGAACGCCTCGTAATAATTTTTTCTTTTTCCTTACTCGTGCTACGCGTATCGCAAATGTAGCGGAAACCCGAGAGCTCGTTGGCATAAGAGTTATTACGTTCTGTTTATGGTAAAGGAAATAATAAAAAAGTTATTACAAGATATCTCATTTATAACACAAGTGCTATTTTCAAAGTTGTATTTAAATCACACAAATAGTACAATAAAAAAAAAAAGAAAAATGTAATTCAAGAGGACACAATTTTTAGACGTTTTAAAATTTCGTATTAATGTTCGTTAGCTTGAGAGAGTAAATCCAAGTGACACATTATTAATTAAAAAAAAATTTCCGTATAACGTGTTATTTTCAATAATAATAGTAATTTGTTATAATAAAACGATTAAGGTCAAACGTGTATAGAGGTGAAGAATGTTCACTCATATTTGAGCAAGTTTAATTCGTCTATAAGTAAGAAGTATGTGAGTTCTCAATTACAATTTAACTCTGACAAATATTTTTATATTGAAGCACGCTATATTTAAGACAGTTTACGTTTGCTTTTCTGTAACAGCAATTTGCTATTAGAGAAAGAACATCACAAAGTAACTTTAAAAAATACAATTGTTACCAGGAAATATACAATTGTGACCTGTTTTTTACTTCTATTACGTTTTCATTAATTTAATATGGAATTTATATAAGCAACTTATTAGGTTTGAGTAGTAACTAGTTAAAAAGTTAAAAGTTAAGCAAAAAATTAAAAAAAGATTAAAAAAGTTAAAAAGTTAATAACTTTTGACTTAATTTAGTTAATTTTAAATGTGTTAATTTTTAACTTTAACTAAACAAATGTTTAATGCAGGTAGTTTGCTATTTAATTTATGAGAAAAGTTAATTGATCGTTATTTTGAAATGACGCTCTTATTAAAATTTAACAATTATTTTAATAATAATAAATAATAGGATTATATTTTATCAATATATCTTATGTAAAGTTAAATTTTACATTTTAATTTTACATTTTACATTTTAATTTTACATTTTACATTTTAATTTTACATTTTACATTTTAATTTTGCATTTTTTAATTTACATTATAATTGTTTTGTTATTTAGAATAATGCAATTTTTAAAAATTACGATATTCTAATTTTATATAAATAACAATTTAAAAAATTAACTTTTATTTTAACTTGCGTTAATTTAATTTTAACGTAACTTTAATATGAGTAAATTTTTCATTCATATAACTTTTAACGTAACTAAATTAATTTTGTGCCATCAACTTTAACTTAATTTAGCTAAAAAATTTATTAACTTACCCAACCCTGCAACTTATACAGTAATATGTGCCCATGTGAGGTAAACTGGCTATGCGATATATTCGTTAAAATTATTTCATTTATTATAAAGAAACTAAGAAACAGCACTATATATCGTTTTCAGCACAAAAATGTAGAAAAAGCTTCTCTATCATATTACTACAATTTAATCGTGATAATCATAATAATTATATAAAATGCCGAAATTGTGAAATTTGTGCCAACGAGCCTCGGTCTCATCTGCGAATGCGCATACATATTCATCCGTATAGGATATGCGAAAACGCAAACTTTGCCGTATGTATTCTCTCTCGCGCTTTTGTAACAAAAACACGGAATTTTTTGTTGCAGAATTTTCAGTGCCTCTTCTCCCGCTTTCGGAGCTCGTTATTACACATTTGCTCGTATTTCATATTTCGTTCAAGTGCATGCGTCGTGCGGAAGCTACGAAGGGAGTGTGCTACGAGAATATTTGAAGTGACAGTTTCGAATGGAGTATCTCCTCCAGGAGGATCCACCACGAAGAAGAACATTCTCAATGCGGCGCGAGAAGTATATCGTAGGTGTTAGGCGAATAGCTTTCTAAGTGCTGTCTCGGTGTGCGCTCCACGCGGTATCTCGCTCGTACATCATTACGGAAATATTCGAGCACGACGCGATACACTGGGAACCCTGCCTCGCTATCAAATATAGGGTGTCCCGATGCCATCCCCCTCCGTACATTCCGCTGGATGCTGAATAGCTGCGTGCCGGCATTCTGCATATCTCAGACGCGACATCCAAAGCTCCTTCCGTCGACGATACTTCTACGTTTCACGGGAACAAACGACGTCTTCTAAATTCGGGATGCGACGCGGAGATGCGCGAAGGGACCGGCGAGTCCCTTTGCTCGATAGAAACTCGGCGGGAAGCACTCGTACGTGTCAACCGCAAGGTGTCACGACTCCTTCGATAATCGCATTCCTTTCTGCAGCACAGAAGACGGGGGCGCTACAGTCAGACCTGCAGTTTACTACAATGTGCATTTAGAAAACGCTGTTTATGAATACTTCCGTCGCGAATGCAGGAAACGTAGTGGACGCTGCCTGACGATGATAGGGGCCCCGTTCATTTTCTCGCCACGTCGTAAATGAAGAAATCCAATTAATTCAAGATACGGCCGAGAGTCGGACCGGGCATTCGCGAGAACCGCTTTACGGCCGTCCCAGCGTAATAAGACAATCTCGAAATAATCCCTTCGCTTGACCCGCCCCGCTTGTTCGGTGTCCCATCCGCCGCGCGCCAGGAAATTAATCCGCGGCAGCCTCAAACAAAGGCCGGAACGTAAATAGCCGGCAGGAAAATGACGACGCTACGTGGAGGATATGCGGTGTATTTTACGTTGCGTCAAATGCGAATGAAAGGGCGGATTGTCGTCACGATGAAAAGGTGTGTGCGTCTATCCGTTTGACGCTCCAAGTGGAAACGGTTATGATATTTCGCCGATTGTCAACCGCACGACTAGATATCGCACGACGTTCTCTCTCCCCGTCTCTAACACCCTTTCTTCCGTATTTCTACGTCTGTCTGTGTATTCAAGCAAACGGGACGCTTCTCTGGCTTTTAAGGTAATGAATGTATCGCGATATCAAGACCATCGATCATTTCATTTCGGTACATACACCGAGCTCATAAAGATTTATGTGCATGTATTAAGTGTAGCTTCTCTTTCTTTTCAAAGTTGCGAGTTCGATGAAGCGTATCCTTAACGAGATCCACGTCGGAACAGGAAACGGTGACTCTTTCTCGATTCTACATCAATCTTACTGGGTCTGTGATTGATTGTCTTGATTCGCGCAATGCGATCTAATTCTGTCATTTTCAAGCTACCGTGCCGCATTGGCAATGTTGATCACATTGAGGAGATCTGTACTAATGATCGATCCGATCGAGTCGCAAAAAATTCATCGCATAATACTTGGGCGTGACATTGCAGCCAGTCGTCATTAGCCACACAGTGCACATTTGATGGCTGCGAATGTCAGAATCCGACGTGCATTCAGTATTGTTACCTACCTACGCCGCTGACAATGCTCGTGAGAGACACTGGCGGCTTGCTGGGAATACTTGGCGGCAACCTATCCACTAGGTCATACCGGGCAACTTCCGTACGCAAGTACTCGGGTGCAAACAGACTTACTGGCACAATACCGACGATGACTGTGTCGACGCCTCGCGCTACGAGACGTGCCGTGACATTGCAATATACTGACGACGGTTCTATTTCTCCAACTTTCGGATTCAGCGAGCACGAACGAAAGTTAACTTGGAGTGCCTCAATTATTGAAATTGCTCTTGAAATTGTTTATTATATAAATAATATATTAGAATAAAATATTTCGAATGCATATACAGAATGTCTCGTAAAATATTAACTTTTTCGATGATTTTATCTTGATATTTTTAACCGCAGGTATTGTACGTAAATTTTACAACCCTCATATTTTCCAGTCATTCAAGCCAACCCATTTTATACAAAAAAAAAACAATTTTGCTGAAACACAGATCTGAAAATAGTTATATTGAACTATTTAAAAAAATTGTATCGGATATTTAATTTAGTTGCTAAAATGTCAAAACTGCTTTGCAGCAACATTATTGTTCTTAGACGTTTTATAAATTATTTTGCTGGCCCAACATAAAATTATTTTCTAATCTGTGTCTAGTTGAATTTTTAAATCCTGCAGTAAAATTATTTTGTCCGTATAGCGAGTTCTATTTCTGAGCGCTAAACCATGTCCACCTATGTCATTGATCAGCAGAGAATCCTACCGTGTTAATAATTAGATTATATTTGTGTTTGTGAAGGTCTCGATTGCAAATATTTTGTCAATAAGAGTGTAAAATGTATGAAAATTTTATTACATTAGTTAAAGGTGACATATTTTCTCGAACGTAACATTTACGCATCAATATTACATCTAATTCAATAGCGATATTATTCTAGAACAAAAGATTATGAAAAAGATAGACGTATAATTCCAAGCAAATCACTGAGAATTGATTTTTCGATCAAAATGCTTACTAAATACTTTTTATTCAACTTATCTATCTATAAATTTATTGTTTATATTCTGTATACTATAAAAAGAATAAGAATATATGAAAAAAAAATTTCTTCATACGACAGTAATTTCATAGTATATGAGAAATCTTGAAAATTTTTTGCTTCATACGGTGTACAGCACTTGACGCGATAAAAGATACGGAACGGAAATGGTACAAGTAACGGAAATATGTTCGGCGAGTTACTCTGGCGAATATCTGAAGTGGAAAGAGACGATCGCGATGGCACACAATGCAATTTGCTATTATAGATCGATCGGAAATTTAATTAATGATTTATATCTGCAGCAGAAATAGACTATCATCGTCACGTTCAGGCATCCTCACGTGTCTGACAGCTATTTCTCTTCCGAGACACGATGCCCGAAACACATATCGCTCCTTTCTGCAACGCTACCAATATTCGTGGACAATCCTTCATGGTTCGCGCTGTCAGTACGAAGTTCGCTTGATCGATCGCGTTTGGCTTGGAGCAGACTAATTACAAGTCTCTGCTCACGGCAACGGAGATTCACCGTGATTCGGACAGTGGATTCGTAAGGAGAGTATAGGCTTTTCCGGTATTTTCCGAGCCGATCTATCAGTAACTTGGCATTCCTCGTAGCGTCCCTCTTCCGCGAAACGTGACCCGGGTGCCCAAGACGCCTTCAAAACCACCGATATTACCGGCTACGATACCTCTGCTGGTTCCGACCATGACAAACACGCCGTATTCGCTCGCCAATTAGTCAAAAGCGAAAAAGCTCGGTTGGACTTTATCCTTTCTGGACAAACTCGATTACGGTTCTTTTCTAGTTACAAAAGTGTCGATCAATTAAGCTGTCCGCTTCTTCGCATCATTCTTCAACTCCTCGCATCATTTCGCATTGTCAATCTTCATTTTTATTATCGCTCTCATTTTGCGGTATTCGTGGCAATTCGAGCGGTAGAACGCGACTACGTCGAGTAACGAAGCGGAACGGCTGTTTTCATTACGACAGTCGCTCGCGACTTCGAGACGTCGTAATTGATTGCGCGGACGTTATATCGCGACGTCACACGCGCGTCGGAAAAACCGTCGCCGAATCATCGATCTTCGCTCAGTCGTTTACCAGTGATACTTTCGCGATACTCGCGGATGCAGCAGCAATAGACGGGGCTGGGGTCGCGAGAAGAATGGACACGATTTTCCCCGAGACTGTTCGACTCATTTTTCATTAGTCTCGGGAATTCTCTTCCGACGTTATGCGAGCGCAACCGTGGAGCCCGATTCCCCGTCGAGCGTGCAGACAATGTCAACTTCGATCTCGCTCGCTTCACTGCTTCTCCGTCGACAGACGATGCAACTTCGACCTCGTCTTCAAAGACCAGCCAATCTATCTTTTGCGCGCGTCACATGCTGGGGAGGGAAGTCTTTCCCCGTCTTCACGCGCATCTTACCCTCTTGGCAGAAAAATGTTATTTATAACTCTTTCTTTATAATTGTGTATGCATATTCTATCGAGCTATATATAGAACGGAAAATATTGCGATATAAATACTTTTGTGATTGCGATATATATATTTCGATTTTCTAATTATATTATTATTGAAAGTAAATGCAGGAAAAAAATACAAATGCGCGGGAAAAACGATTTTGTGTGAAATACAGATCTGAAAATAATTATGTTGGCCCATTAAAAAAGTTACATCGGACGTTCAAGTTGATTGCTAAAATGTCAAAAACTTTTTGTAGCAATTTTATCATGCTCGAGCGTACCGCATAATTATTTTAATGGGCCGTTAACATTATTATCTGATCTGTATCCAGCTAAATGTTTTCCTGCGGTAAAATTGTTCTCTACGTGCGGGAAAAGAAAAAAAAATAGAAAGAACACACAGTGGATACAGAACACGAACCATTTTAATAACTCGCAAATATGGACGACAGCGAGTTATCGTTGCTATATAAAATAATTTTGGATGGCAGAAAAGTTATATGTATGTTCTCATGCGAGGTTCGCGCGGCGTTTTGTGTCACCACGCAATAAATGTAACGGAAGGGTCGTATTATTTTCTTTATAAAAGAGAGAAAAGAAACAGGGAGATGGTTTAATATTTTCGGAACACTTCTCACTGCATTACCCTCGAAATACGCATCTTTTATCAGAAAGTAGAAGAATCGAGAGTTTGTTAATATTGCAAACTGGACCGCCATCTCCAACATTCGTCTCCTTTCACGAATAATGCATAATCGACGTTACTACGAAACTAGAAATCACTGTGAGCAATTTCTCAAGTCTTGAAGCGTTTGGGCAAATGCGCGTCGTCCCGAGGATTATTTGTGCCGCAGCTATCGCGTGATCTAAAACCTAACGTGTCTACTTTCTCGATACCAATCATTCTGCGAAAAGGCAAGGAGAATCGTTCATATTAAACGGCTCGTTTCCCGATGTTCCCAAAAATGATTCGTTGAGAGGTGAACTTTCAAAACGGAGGTTTGCACGTCGTAGCTCCGCCGCAGGAATTGTGCAAAGGGTCCGAGAAGAGGAGGAAGAGAAGAGAGACTAAAGGGGCGAGAACGGTAGGACCGAGGTAGAAGAGGATTTTGGAGGGCGGTTTTGAGAGGCCTGCGGCGAGCAGAGATTAAATCGTGCCGCAGTAAAGAGCTAATCTGTCTATCCCTGTCTATCCCTTCTCTTTTGCTGTCTTTCTCTACAGCTCGCCCTTTCCGTTTTCGCGTACTCCAGGAAAAGTGGAAAAATGGTAATGCTCGCGACGCGCGCAACCGCCGCGTTCTCTCGGACGCCGTATATCGACGATACAACGATCTCTATAGTGAAAATCGTGCGGTTAAAGATCGACCGTATCTCTGGGATTTCCTTTTTGTATAGTGTTCAAGTGAATTTCTCAGATTTCGACGTATTACGCATTAAACATTCCATCGTTTTCGTGACGAATCCTTCTTGACGTCGGTGGCAGGAAGATGCTTTCTTCTTCTAGAATTCGATCTTCCTGAAAATACTTTTTCGTACCTTCGAGAAACGACTTCCTTTAGTAGCGCATCTTCTAGTTGGCTTCGCCAACTGGAAGATTCTTTTCTTCGGAATTTCGTCTTCCTTGGGACGAGCCTTAGTCTCGCCAATGGAAGGTTTTCCTCGGGATACTACTTTCCACCGGAAAAACTCCGGATTTCCGTCAATTTCCAAGGGAGTATTATATAAAGAACTTGAAGTTTATCAAATCGAGGAACTTACGCGTCTGATTCCTGGCAATAGAGATTTTCGATATCCACTGTATATCGCGCATTAAATCGCGATACAGTTAAATACTTGAGAACAATGAATATTTTATAAAAAAATTCTTGCGCTTGAATAATTCGAAAATTAAATTCTTTTAATAATTTTTTTTTTTTAAATTAATTCAATATTAATATTTATTCGAGTATTTCGAAAATTTATGCATAGACTTTAATTTTTATGACAATACAGAATTTATTTCTGCTAGCGGAATTCCGTGTTACAGATCTTTTTATGAGAGAGAGAGAGAGAGAGGGGGGGAGTTTCTTTTCACCCTTTTTAAAACGGAATGAGTAGTTACATGTACATATATGGAGCACTCGCTTCACTGAATTATGTATACTGACCAAGCTTTTTACATTGCAGTAATGGGCATCTCGTGCATTTTAGAAGTAACTGTAATTCTAATTAGTTAATTTCATGCAGCATATTTCTGCTGAATAATACTTCAAATTCATTTTTAAAACACTTAGTGTTATATATGTACACACACACACACACACACACACACACATGTTTTTTTTAACGCACACCCTATATACGTTGTATAAATCAATAATTACACAGGTTTAATATTAAATTTAGCTATGAGTAAAATTTTAAATGAAACGTATATGTTAAAAATATGTATGTTGGAAAAAAATAGGCGAGCGAAACAATCTTGTTCTGCAATTTTCATTGAATAAACATTACGGTCTTTTTTTCAGGCCGGAATTGCCTGACAAACGGAATTTTTCCGAATGTGACGCAAATGCTTTTACGAAGTGCGTGCACGCGCGAAATGGATTTCGCACTGGCTTCCGCATCTCTGTGCACTCTGTCATTCCGTTTCTCGACCACCGCTCACGCGAAGACGCTAACTTTTCATTAATAACGTAAACGCGCAAGCTGAGCTTGCGTCTCGCATCGCGAGGCAAAGTTGTCCCTCTAATGCCATTAATAAATTCCGTTGAGAATGCAACGAAGCGCAGCGGAGGGAACGAGAAAACCCGTCGTATCTTGAAATACACGGTACAAATTACCTCAACTGAAAAACTAGTTAATCCTACAAACTGATTATCTTTCCCTCACCGTTTCGTCGCAGCGGCTTAGTCGGCATGTGCATATTGTCGACGTAATAGTTCAAATATTTTCGAGACCGTAAGGAATGTCATATCTTATGATTAATACAAGATGTTCATTAATTTAACTTGTCGACGATCAAAATCTTTTCTTAGCTAAAATATTAATATTCCTAGTTTAATCAAAGAAGAGTTGCTGAACGCGTATCGATAGCATTTGTATTTTATATTTTTATTTACATATAATGTTTAATGAAAAATATAAAATAAAAAAAAATGAAAAATAAAAAATGAGTAATACAGATAAAAATTTACAAGTTACGTGTCTTGTTTTATACATTTTAACACTTTAAAAAATCAAGTACAATTTATGTCAATTTGATCAAATTATGTAGCTGATAATAATATAATTATATATGCAATTTTGTACTGAATTTTTACATTTTTATAAAAGATTTATATAAAATATTTTACATGCATTGTATATACATATATATATAATTGTTAAAAAAATTGAATCAATATTGTTGAAATTTATAAAATTTATCAAGTTTCTAAAATTGTATCATCAAAATTTTTATTATAATAAATAATATGCAATATTGATAATAGTAAAACTAATTAGTGACACGAATAAAAATATACCAATTGAAATTGGTTAAACTAAATTCCAATTTTATTTTGACGTCCTCATCTTTCTATTATTGTTATTTATTAATCATTAAATATTTGATTATTTTATCGATAAATTATTCATGAAATACGTATTAGTGATTTCTTATATTTTCAATTATTTTAATTCATATATTCGATACTTTCAAAGATGACACGATTTAGAAGACTTAAGATGATCAATTGTTTAAATTGTATCTTTATAGCATGTTGCATAAAAACTTTATAATAAATTAATTTGTAATGGCAAAAGATTAAATAATGTAGTAATAGTTTTGAAACACCAAGCTATATTTTTCAACGTTTATTTGCGTTCAAATCCAAATGAGAAGTAATATTAAAAGTATTTAAGGTAGTACGCGTTTAGCAACTCTCCCTTACACTTTTATAATTACATTTTATATAATATTTGCAATATATATTTTGTAATTCATATAAAATAGATTATATAATATTATAATTATAGATAATTAATTATTTAATGAATAAAATATTAAATTTATGTAGACAGAGCAAACAGATTTTTTGCAGACCTTAGAATAATGTTAAATAATTGTCATACATATGTACGTGACGGTTCTTGCCTCGTCAAGTACATAGAGTAAAAAGATTACTCAATTTAAATAATTAATATTGGTGGGTGAATCGCGATTAATTAACTAAACGAGAGTTAATCGAGGAAGAGATGGACCTCTCTCAAAGGATTTCCAGCGAAGGGCGGCTCTAATGAGCGCGGTACTTTGGAATTGCTTCCAGCCGCATCGCTCCTTCTCGTGCGTGAAAGATCCCCGACGGGAGTTACTCCGGTTAATTATCAACTTAATTGCCCGCGGTAGTTAGCAGAAGCACCGGTTAGCCGCGGATGTCCGAGCAAAGTTCTTTTTCTCGGTTTACAAGAAACGTAAAGTATATCCTTATATATCACTCTTTTGCCTAATTAACGCTCTCAAGTGAGTCTGATGTTTCAATTTCTACAAAATATCGTTTGTGACAACGTTGGGCGTGGTAGTAAATGTCGTGATTGAAATTCACGTCACGCTACCCTAGAAATAAACGACCAGAAGATAGTTTCTCCTGCGTGGCTTATGACAAATCGTGTAAGGAGGGCGTAATTTTCCCGTTTGCGGTCGTCCCTGTTAGACGTGCCGACAGCGGGCGGGTTAAATATTTTTCATGGATCCTCTCTCCGAATATCTCGGGCCGCGAGGAGGGTCAAGCCACACCAAGGGAGATTCAATACATTTCTCTAAAGACTCTCTCCACCATGGAAGATGATACTATGCAATAAGGCGCGCGAGACAAGCTGACGCGGAAGATAAACGTCAAGTCGCGATTTGTTTCTTTGCCGTCTCGTGTCGGAGAAGTTGCGCCAGTTTTCTCTCGTACTTTATTGCGCCTCGTATCCACGATATCCTCCCATCTGACACTTTGAATCTCGGACACTGGGAAAGAGGGAGAAAGGGGAGAGGGAGAGAGCCCGGCGAAACTTGCTCCGACTCTCCGAATGTTCGCGAGATGCAACCAACCAGATTTGATTATGCCAACCCGAACCAGAGTTTCGGCTCACGCTTTCTCGGGGATTTGCGATCTGCAGCGATCCCACTCGTGAATGCGCGCCGGGAGCATCTCGCCGGGATCGGAAATCAAACGGATTTCGCCACCGATCGCGCTTCGCAACCATCCCCCCCGCCCCCTGGGCGCCGCGGAGCCACGGAGATCTTGCCAGACCCGTACAATCGAAATTGCTGTGAGTGAAATGTTTTAAAGCGAGGAATACGAGCGATTCTCGCGTACAAGCTCGCGAAAGTAGGGAGCTTTTTACGGGTTTGGCTGTCGGTAATTTTAGCGAGCGTACAAACTGTATTTCGTTAGGTACGGACGAGCGTTGCAGCGCGCATCGCCATAAAACATTTAAACGATTCTTTTGCGAGTCCGGGATCGGACCGAGTTTATTGCCTCGGGAAATTCGAACACATATGTGTGAGAGAATTGTTTAATCGTCTGATAAAACGTGATTCGGGATTTGATTGAAGCAACGTCATTTGCCGTAATTGAAAAACGTGGCGCGCGCGCGCGCATTCTTCGAGGATGTGTTATTAAGTCCGTCGCGCTTCATCGACGTGCATCTTTTTATCGCGCGTTTTCAATTGTACTTCTATTCCGCATGATAAATCTTTCCCATTCGAGCCGTTCAGTAGTTTATCTCTCTCCCGGGGTTACCTCGCACCATTTATCTTTTCCAGCCGTGCTTAATTTACCGTCGCTGACTGAATCTCGGCAAGATTATCTTGGCCGTCCGCGATCGCCGCGATTTTCAACGTGTCCATTTCCATTCATCGCGAGGAAGACCGCCCGACAGCCGAAGCTTCCAACCATCGTATTTCATTCGCTGAAGTGTTCTTAAACAAATCACGGCGTTCATTCGTAACGTTCGGTCAAGGGCGCGATCACACACCGCGTTAAGTCTACGCATATATCACAGTGATAAGTCTGTCATTATAATAAAAATCATTGGAATAATTAAAATTTTTAATTACTCGTATCGATGCTTTGGAATTTAGGTCTCTCGCCCTCGTCAGTTCTTCAACGCGCAATTTTTCACCTCACGCCGCGCCGCCACATGCGCATTGAACGATCGTGTGCCAACGACTCGTACTCCGAAATCACATTATCCTTCTGCGAGCCGATGGCAGAAGGCGCGAGAGAGGGCATTTTGGCACAGGGAGTACATGCAGCACGGAGTCTAGAAGCGCGCCTGGTGCGCCGAGTGCATTCACTATTCACTTATCTAGGTCGGTTTGCCCAACCCAGTCGAGGCCTCGACCCACCCCGAAATCCACCTCGGCTTCGTCAAACTCTCTCTCTCTCTCTCTCTCTCTCTCTCTCTCTCTCTCTCTCTGTTCCCCTTCCGACTAGGCGAGATCCACCCAGCGCAATCCGTAACGTCTCGTTAGTTATCTTAACGATGCTTTTATTTGGCGGGGATTTCCAGCCCCGAGATCAGAATCTTCGCGAGAGATCGTGTACGATTCGATTCAATCCTCGATCTCCCTTTGGGTCTCCGTTATAATCGTCCGAGCGAAATAATTGCTGTCGATGAGGACTGGTATTGATGTGCCACCGGCCGTGAATAGTTTCAATGTAATATCATCGGGGGACAGATGTTATTTGCGTCGATTCTATTTTCGCGATGGAAAAAAGTAATGTGAGAGAGACTAAGAGTGAAAAAGTTGTAGCGATGACGCGCCACAAAACCGCGAGTCGGCGAGAGATATAGAGATGACAAGTGATACTTAAACTCTGTGCAAAAAAGAAAACTATTATTCCTCACGTGTTTGCCTTATGAATATTTTACGACGTGCCCGCACGAATCTATAATAAACACGATTATCTGTCATTTCGATTAAACGAGTTTCGCAACAATTTCCATATGCGGTGGCATTTTCCCATGCGGAACTGTGATTTGGTGTAACATTTCATGAATACAGAATTTAGTTTAGATATTAGTTATAAATTCGAAACAAATAAAACGCATCGACACTACGAAACATTTGCCGATCGTCAAATTCTTAAGAGCTTCTAGAAACGTCCGTGCACGCGGATGCACGCGAATAAATTGTTTCCCCCCGTTTATAACGAACGGCAGTCTCGGTCACGAGAGAGATGCCGAAAAAGAAGATTGATTGGATTATTGCTAATACGGAATTCAATGAAGGAAGCGTTAGAATAAACGACTGCGATGCACGCAAGGGGCGTTGTCACGAAGTATAATAATGCCGATAACCCGGGGCTGTTAAACATATTTCTCTTCTCGCGTGGAATTCCACGTGAGAAGAGGACAGAATGTGTCCGCGTGCATCGTCGCATTGCACGCGCACGCGAGTGCATCCCGATCCTCGGCGGCGCGGAGGGGAGGGTCGCATAGCACCCCTGCATAGTGGTCATTGCGGTATCACGGTGTTATGCGAACGGTACGAGCGCAAACGGGACAAAGACGTGTACGAGAATCGTTTTGCACTCGGAGCGATTCGTATCGCGGTACGACAGCGTCACGCGACAAGCGTTCGTGTTCCGCAAACGGATGCGAAATGTAATACGTGTTATCCAGGGTTAAACGCGTCTACAGAGATACATCCGGTGATTTCCGCCGCGCGAAAGTGTCGTTACGCGAGAAATTTTAATAGCCCTTGTCTGCGCGTTGTAAAGATTGCGTTATGGTGCGAAGTGGTGCAAGTCAAATATGGTCAAACGTTAAATCAGTGGATCATTACCGATTACAGTCGGACAAGTGCCGAAGTGAATATTAGTGGATACGTATTAATAACGACTGAAAAGAGTTGTGTTACACACACACACACACACACACACACACACACTCTCTCTCTCTCTCTCTCTCTCTCTTTCTCTCTCGTGGAAATGGTGTAATTTTGAGATTTTCTGAAAGCATGGTCCACTGCTCGACTGTTTTCTTGCAACGTCATCCGGAAACCTTGTTGCTTTATGCATGGGTGCTCTTGCCTTCCCCCAACGTCTGGTGGAGCTTACGGCGCCTCGGACGCTGCTAATCTTATATCGCTTGGATGCTAACTTGATACTGCTTGAGTGCATCGCATTCAACATTTACAGATTTAAACATACCGTTTACTCGGCGCGTTTGTTGAGGTAACGCGGACGGACTTTACAAGTTCTTGAAAATAGAACTGAAAATGCTGTACCTTACCTTGGAAAGATGTCAATAAATGCGTCTCAACATTATTATGTTCTGTGAAATCCTCTTAAATAATAAGCAAATTAAATTGGCAATAAAAAGAAGATCTCCTCTCTCCTCTTCGCGATTTATTCCGTGATATTTTTCTATTCCTCACGGGAAGTATTTATTAATGTTCATTTTACATTTTGCTAAAATTCTGAAAAAGTTATTCAAGAAAATATTGAGTATTACCTGATATATAATTTCTCTCCCAATTTGAAGACAAGACTGACTTTTTTTTTTGCTGATTCATCAAACTCGCGCTACCCTTTCACGCGGTTCCCGTATACAAATGACAAATTAATGCTACGAGAGAACAGTATATCTCCGTCGGTTATTAACCACGGCTATTCAGACGTGATATACGAGAGTGTAGGAAAAATGAGAGACGATTGCGCGAGGCGCTCTTGGTGAGAAGGACAGTAGGAGGTTGCCTTGACAAGCCCGCGGTATATTGAAGTGGCTACTGCGCGCATTCATATACGGCTCCGAGGGTGAGTTCCAGAGATTCGGCTTAGTCACGAATCTACCTCGGTCGGAACACTCCCTCCCTCCCCCAGCCCCCGAACTTTTTCGTTCCACTTCAACTCCGTTGCTGCTACGCTCCTCAGAGAGCTTCTTCGTGGCGAGTGCTTAGTCAGCTAATTATCCATTTTAGTTTGCAAAATTACCTGTTTCCTTCTTCTCGACAAAGATGAGAGCAGCTAGACGTTGGTACATCTTGAGAATCAGCGGCGCAACGACGCGAGAAATCCTCGGAGCACGAATTCGACGAAGGGGATGACTCTTGACATGATTGGTTGATATTGGGGTCAGGTTAGACGTCGTCGTGTAAAAGCTTTAGGGCCACCAAGAATCACTTCATCGACTTGCTTGAGCATATAAGAGCCGATCGACATCTCGCCGATCGACGTCTCGATCAGTTTTGATCGAAAGGTCACTGCCTTCGAGATTATTGCCGCGACAACACTATTGTAAAGTTGTGGATTTTGAATACTGAAATATATTTAGTTTTGATGATATCTCGTATAAATTTTAGAATGTGTAACATGAGGCCTTTGTCATTATTTATTAGGGATGCCATAAAAAAAATTTTCTTATTTTTATCTATAATGAGAAAAAGCGCGGTTATAATTAATAATTTTTAAACTAATTTGCACGCCATTACGTTTTTTTTTACACAATCTTGTAAAACTTTTAAAACTGACAACAAATTTTGTTACCGGACCAACGTAAGCGAGATCAGATTGATGTAATTGCGATTAAAGTGTAAACCCACAAACGTGATAGGAGGATCCTTCCAATAGATTTCTGATAGCCGCATACCGTGATTCATCTGCGGATCCAAAGCGATTTCTATCGATAGGAATACGTCTGCCAACGACGAGCATATCTGGCGGGTATCTCTCCTCGTTTCTGCTAACGTCGAATCGAGGCGCCTCTGAATGTCCGATTGGCTCAACTGCCCGTGAAATGATGTCGTTTCTCCGCTCGCAGATCATTTACGTCTCGCTTTGTGGAGCCTCGTCGCGTCCGTGAATCACGTTGTCACATGAGTTACGCGGCCAACTATGTCTTGTCTACTGGTCTACCGAATTTGAAAATAATACCGCGCCTGGAGATATAAAATGTATTTTTATCAGACTGTATCTTTATTCTCAGTTTAAAGTATTTATCTCTTGCAGAAGCACTTGCAAACGTATGGAGTATTATTGTTTTTACAATTACAAAAAAAAACCGTATTATAAACTTTACGTTTCAAACTTTTTTTTACAAAATTCTGAATTTGCAAATGCTCTCGATTTAATTGTTACATTCAATCTGAAATTTTATAATTAAATTGATATATATTTTATGAATCTATTAATGCAACTATTATGGCTAGAGCGTTGATCAGTAACGGAAACTGAATGCTATAAATCCTCAATTGATCGATAAAAAGAGGAAATTCTATTATGTCGAGATACAAGCGGAATGCCTAAAGCGTCACACCACGCCAATGTCTGAGACAGGCTTTTGCTCTCCGTAAGGAAATTCCAAGAGTCGGGAGTACTCGGATGCCTCGCTCGGAGTCCGACAATTTCGAAATTCTTTGGACTTCCTTACGATAGAGGATAAGCCGCGGGCGCAACTAACTCGACGGGCGTACTTGTAATGGAGAAACAACAGCAGTTCGTCTTCATTAAAGGCACATCGCTCGTTCACTTTCGAATGAAAATTTCGAATGTAATTATCATTCCTCGCGTCATTAATTTTAAATGTCGTTAATTATATAAATGTCCACTTACAATAACTTTTCACTTAAAAATCCGATAGTCTCGAGAGTCACTTGTAAAATCACGGGATTACTCTCAAGAGTTGACGAGCGCTTACTATCCCATCTCTCTGCATTTCCATAGATACCTCTATATTATAACGGGCGCGAATATTTCCGTGAGAAACGTCGCATCCCGAAACTTACTTCTGAAAATTACTTTCATTCTTCAGTCCGGGTAATAATCCAGGCTTCATTCCGCGCGTTGATACACCAGCGGCTTTCGCGGCCAAGAAAAAGGCTAACTTTTCTCTCAAGCGTACTTTACGTGATGGTATCGTTCGATGCAAGTTGCCCGCCACAAAGCCGATTGCGGCATCGAGATCGGCATTTCCGTTTGAATACCTTTGCGACGACGACAAAATCTTTCCGCTCGCGTAATGACGTTATACCCTCAGCTAGTTTCGATCCTTCGTGAATTACGAATTTCCTCTCCCGCAGAGAATCTCGTCCGCGAGTTTTCTTCTTTGAAGTTGCCATCTCAGTGGCATCGTCCACGAAACCACGTCACATTTTTATTGTACCAGCGAGGAATGTAACATGGAAAATAATTTCGTCAGTAGAGTTCATCTACTCTACAGAAGTCGCGTTGCAAGTTAAAATTACTTAACTAACTGTGTAACTTTTTATGTAAGATAAAAACTTTATGTAAGATTAAAATATATTTTCTTAATATTTAACATTAGAACTTTGTATTTGTGGGGGTTTGGAAACAACAAAAGTTTTCAAGAAATTTTTCATAAAAAGAAATTCCTAATTTGCATTATATAGATGAAAAGAATTTTCATATAATGTGCAATCAATTATTTGAAAGATTGCTGTAAGAGTTTCAGAACATTTCACGGACGATTACAATAATCTACTACAGAAAAAAATTATTAATTTTTATCTTCACTTTCGGAACCGCAATGCGCTTGTTTCGTATCGACAGGCACAGCGATTAACTCATTCGTCGTTAACGAACGAAACCCTCGCGTACTTCGTCAGAGACTTTGCTCTCGTCGGTTCGAGTTCTTCCTCGATGGTCGCTTGAGCTTACTCGGGGAGACAAAGTTTAAATTGTTTTCGAAACAACGGCTGTAGTCGCAAATTCCATTGTCAGCGATTGCCGAAGCGAATATTTAAGAAAATCATCAACGTAGAACAATTTATCTTGCAGTTGTAATCGCTATATTACTTTTATCTTAATCAATGTAAATCATAATCGATATGACCAAATTTTTAAGCTCAAATATCACAAATATTAAAATACACTTAATGTTTTCGTTAGAATTTACGGCTGAATCTTCAGAAATTGGATGAATTTATGAAATTTGCGAAATTATTCATTGCATACACATTCCACAAAATGAAGCTGCACGTTGGTACAAACTCCATTATGCCTGATCGAAGGCAAATGTTCGCGGGAGGATATTAAAGTTGAAGAGCAGAGGAACATGGATAGTTTATCTTATCGCATCGTTGCACATAAACTATCCTTTAGTTCGCATAATAAAGTCAGATTGGCGTAAACCATCCCTGACGTTCTACCATAGTTAATGACGGTTAATGACAAAGTGACGTTGCGACACGTTGCATGAAAATTACGCTGCTACATGTAGCTGCGATGTTGTAACTTTTGACATTGACTCAATTGATATACATGCATATCGCCAGTGTCACATGCAAAGAGCACTATATATTTTCCAACATACATGTCCAAAAATGATAAAATTAATTTTCGTCTACTTTTTGCTTGCGTCCAAATTACTCTCATTCACTTCTTTCTTCATCTCTTTGCTCTTTCAGTTAATTAGTACAAATACAATACTATTAGTACAAATACAATAATACAAATATTTTTTTGAAAAAAAAACCACAAATATGACGACAATTAATTGTTCGAAGTCTGTGAAATTGCATAGGACGACCAATTTCAATCTCCAGAGTATCGAACGCGGTTTCGGCAACTGGTCGATCGCGTTGGCCGCACGTACATACCTCTCTCGCCCTTTTGCCCCTTGAAATAATGACAACAGGGGAAATACATCTCTCGACACGTTGGCCACGCTATCAATACCGCGCGCCGTATCCGGCGAGAATGCGGGTTCTATCGCGCGTCGCGCGCGCGTTGCATCGCCGAAAAAATGAGCGGCGAGATAAATCATCCGGATTGCGCGAGCGAGCAAGCAAGTGGAAGATACAGGAGCGGCACGTCCGTCTCGGTGAAATTTACTACCAATATTTTTCTTCCTGCGCCCCGAAAACGGGGTCGAATTTACGTGTCGCGTCTCCGTCGCCGAACACGCGCCTCGCGGCCGCGAAGCGGATGGGACGCGGCTATATCTCTATGCCACACACGCCCGCGTGTCCGCAATATTGAGCGAAACAACTCCCGGAGTCCTCGCCCGCGAAGCAGATTCCGTTTCAGGATTCTATCCAGTCGCGCGCGCATTGCGAGGAGAAATCCGCCAATCTCCCACGAGCGAAACTCCACCGGAAAACGGGTTTATTCAGGTTTATATCGTCGTTGTAATTTCGGCTCTGTTGAACGTTGACCGCGCAATATGGGATGAAGAGATCGAGCGTGTATTTTCGCATCAAGTTGTTATTCCAGTTGCTCCGTAATGCCGTTGAATCGCGGCGAATTACGCAGGCATTATTAATAGGCGAGTTATGTCGTGAATGTTCATTGTCTACTGATGTGGATACGGATGTATCCTGGTGGAGCGATTTCCGGGAGATTAGAGGAACGCGGTTGGCGTATAATCGAGCTAAGGATTTGCTAGATTGGTGTATCGAATTCCGAACGGTCGTTTCGTAGAAGATTGGAAAAGTTACCTCTTTATTGAGTCAATTCCGACGCAGAGGGCGGATGCTCAGTCAAGATACGGCAAAAATATTTTATTGGAGATAGAAAAACAGTACGGAGAGCAAAAAGGTCTTTGATATGGGCGCTGATCCGTTCTCCCTTCGCTCTAGAGACTCTCGCGAGTGCGCTAGGCAACACCATCGTCGCGGATCGAGCTCGCTTTGCTTCTTGTTATCGGATTATTTTTGCGGCCTACCTTATGCGATTTGATTTCGAAACCTACGCTCCACCAGGGTCCGTGTATTGTATACTTTACTTCGTCGTGACGTTGCTGCGGCGGACCAATAAAGAAATAGGGTCGCGAGACAGAAACGCAATTTTCTTTTTACGTTTGCACGAGTTTCCTGTTTACAAGTCGAGACGTTTGATATAAAATCCCGTTATTCTTATAGATACGCGACTCCGCGATGAGATGATGCAGCACAGATGATGAGATTTATCTGAGTTTTATCTGTCTCTCTACCTGTGCGACTGTCTGACATTTTCCCGTTTATCTTACAGTTTCAATTTAATGCAGCGCAACGTATAAATGAATGTGTGCAAACGGACGATCTTAATACTTTGTCGAGGACCGAGTCAACAGCGCGCGCGGCGAAACATCGGTCCGGATGAGCTCGCGAGTTCATAAAGTTCTAACGAGGTTCCAACGGTGGTTCACCTCTCAAGGGAACCATGCGCCGGGCGAGAGTCCTCGGTCCTTCACAGAACTGCGTTAGGAGCCGTGTTAAAGTTCGGGGCAAAAGACACACCGCGAATCTGCGCCGGGGACGCTTAAAACGCTTTATTACCCTTATTAATTACCGACCTCGCTTTTCCGCCTTTTATAAAAACGCTCAATGCGAAAACCGCCGCAAGTTGTATTTCCTGAGCGTGGAAATAATTAAGCCAGCTCCGCCGCAAGTTTCATCGAGTGGGTTTATCGAAAAAGTATTCTCATTAGTAGTAGCGCGCGACATCAAAGTTTTATACGCGTTAATCATTTTAAATAATAAATAAATGTACGGTGTACATAAAATTTTTTAACTAGTTTAAAAACTGAGGCAAATTTGCAATTTACAAGAGGAAAATTTGCAATTTTCGAAGCAGTTCGGTGAACGGTATTTAAGAGATGCGCACTTAAAATCTCGCGCACTCAAAGTCTCGTCGTGGGTTCTTTTTTCTCTTTTTTTTTCTCCCCGCTTCTCATCGCGAGAGGAGGGAGCGCGTGAGTTTAATCTAGCGAGCGGCGAATCTTCCGCGACCTCCTGCCAGCGCGTCTCATCTGGAATCGACGGCGGCGCTTAGCGCCGCCTCATAAATCCCCGATTTTACGGACGTGCATTATACTCACCGGCGAAAAAGAGGTTCGATCGGTCCGGCCGGCGCGCGCGGCGCGGCGCGGCGTGAAAAAGCACGGTAAAACTTTCTCTCGCGCTCGCATTATGAAACTCGACCAACTTCGCGAAAAGCGAAGCCCGGGCCCGCGCTATTACTCGCGCGGGGACGGAATATGTGCCGGGCAGAACGCCCGAGTTTTCGCATTTACGAGGCGCGATTAAGCGTTTTATGGATACCATCAATTTTCGAATCCTATATAGCGCGCTCGCGCGCCGGATTAAGAATCGGATCGTGAGTGTCGCGTCAAGCGGCCAATTACGAATCTCCCTACCCGAACTCGGCCCTCCTCCCATTGCCGTCGCGAATTATTTTCGTCCCGAAAACGGCGCGAATATGGAGAGGCGAGAAAATGGATTTTCGTGCCTCGCGCGATTTGTATTGTAGATTGCTTCCCTCTCGTTCGGTTCTCTATTCCGGATTATTCTTGCGGCAGCAGCGCGCTTCCCATGCGGTCTCACTTGACGATTAAATGTTATATGTGTGTCGCAGGTGTCGCGCACGGTATTAGATGTTACAAATGTGGACAGTACAACGAGGGAGTTGGCAGCATTACACCGTGCATTAATTACACCGCACACATGCTGATAGAGTGCCCACCTTCAAACGAATGGTGCATCGTAAGTACAATATACATATTATTTTCCATTCAATTTGCCGAATGAAACGACGCGAAACAATCCGGTGAAATGTGATTGCCGAGGCGATCTTGCGGAACGCTGCCAAGTACCGGGCAAGAAAATAAAAATCATATTCTACGGCCCGATACGTTCAAAATTGCAGCGTCGTCGAAACATTCGCGCAGCTGGAAACGGAACGGACTCGAATTCGAGTGTAATCCGCCAAAAAGATAAATATTTCTTTCACAAAAATAGGCGTCGATGCGGCGCCAACGATCACTTGACACTCTTCCAGAGTCGCCTATAACGACGTTATTTACCTCTCGGCGGACTCACCGATGTCGGATTTATGAGATGAGTCCGCGCAAATTGGCTCGGGAGTCTTCTGCAAGCTTGCACGTCTGTTCGCCAGAAAGAAAAGCTTCCGGCTTCCACGGCTATCGCGAAGAAGTTCGGTATACATCGTCATCTCGCTCTACCCAGGGAATTTCTAAAATTTAGAAAAGTAACTTTTGTTCCATGGGAAAGTACTTGGGACACGATTATAAATATTCCAAGAGTTGTATATCACTTGATACGACTAACAGTAAATTTCAGTGCGAAATCATCAATTGGTAATATCGAAATATTTTAAAGATTCGATTATTGAATTTAATATTGCATATCAGAGTTTCCCAAACTTGTATCGCGATTTATTCTTTGAAACGGCATCCATCTATGAATCATGAAAAAACAGGGAGAGGGAGGACAAAATTGATTGTTTATAATACTTTAATTCTTCTACTTTTTAATTATTTATAAAATATAAATTTATAAATTCATTTTTTAAAGTACAAGGTACGAAGATATGATGAACTTATTTCCTATTTTTATTGATAATATTTATGACGTTGCACCGAAGAGAATCATTTTTGTGTATAAGGAATTCAATAGCTGTTTGTTTGAAAATTTGGTTTCGATTCCTACCACAGTTGAAAAAATGTTTGCAACCAAAAATCGATTCGCGATTCTCACCAGTAAGATCGCGAATCGTACTTTGGGAATCCCTGTTATATTTATGTACTGTTTGTTTATTCAAACGCACATGTCCGTAGAGTGGATACGCTTTAGTGCTTGTCTAGTGTAAGGCGATGCAATTTTAATTCGTTAATTAGAATCTAGGTGTGTACGTATTAAGATACGTAAATGATTCGTGTAGCGATCCTTTTTCTGCATTAACCATACATTGCGAATGTTTATGCCTTTCTCTCAGTACAATGAAATAATTTATGAAATCACCAAGCTCCGTATTACCGAGAACGTATCTGCCCCCAGTGATGCATGGTCGAGTTCTTCTCTCTCCTCGAAATAAACCGCATTATTAAATCTTTCGATCCTTCCCATTCATCACGCAACACAGAGAACGATTTTGGCTTCAAATAGAAAGGAAGTTAAAGCCTGCGCTCGATACATAATTTAGCGTGGTAATTTACTCCGCGGCTTCTATTCCTGATTGGTGCTCGCTCATCCCTGTTGCCTTCAACGTTTTATTACGTTTTTGAAACAGAATGTGACGAGGGGAAGACGTCTGCGTCACGTCGAAAGGTGGATCTCGGTTAGGCCAAAAATGAGGAGTAAACTAGAGGAATTTATTGAAACGAGGGCGACCGATATTACCTCGCGATTCGAATAAGGGGATCAATGGCCTATGTACGTACGTTTGGGACGCAAATGAGATTTCTGTGCATAAGAAAATCTCACGAAATCTCCTGGAATTTGCTACGAACGAATTCTACGGAATCGGGAAGCGAGGTGGAATAGATGTAGGCGATGGTCCGTCTGTGTCTGCGACAATGGAAAACGATTGGAAAACCCCGCCTCGTCTCAGGGTTAAACTGCACGGAAGTCGTTTTCTCGCGGCTCCATGAATCTCGAGGTTTACATTCGCCGTCTTAATAAAACGGTACGATCTAATCAGCATAACGACAAAGAATCTTCCCGTTGCTTTGTCGAGCTAAGTGAAGCGGCGGCGCTCATCCACGATGAATCCCTTCTTCCCGACTTTTCTCCATCGTCTTCGCTTTTCAGCTTCGTCCCTTTCTACCCCCTTACTTATTTCATTTTCCGTGTTGCGGGCATGAAAGCTCGCACACTGAACCCAAATGGAGTAACACGGAGCTCAAAGAAATCAGCCGGTAACGACTCGAATCATCCTTCACGGTCCCGTTTCAAAGGCATGAAAATGAAAGGGTCATTAGTTAGTTAACAAGGCAGACGAGATTTGACGTCCATTCGCAAAATATTACACTGATGCAAAAATAATCGCAATTTTTGTTACGTTAAACTTTGATGTTTTGGAATAAACTTTTTATTTAACTATGTCACGTCCACATGTTATATACATTTTAAAGCTCGAAATTCTCTCTATTGATTTATGTGTTAATGGTTTTTTTTCACTTTATTCTTCTTTATTTTAAGCTGCCAAATTAGAGATGGAAGAAAAGTCGTCTTTTCTTATTTTCAAAGCTCTCTTCTTCATTACGAACACATTTTTACAACCAATGTTGAGTTTTACATTCATTAATAGTTCTCTGACTCAAATACCTAATTGATATTGCAAGCAGTTTGTTTTACCTCCCATTAATTTGCTCTCTCTTCGTCTTCTAATTTGACAGCTTAAAACAAACTTAAAATAAACAGTAAAAACGTATCATAAATCAGTAGAGCGATTCTTGCTTTTTAAAATAATATATTACATATAAATAAAAGTCAATAAAGATTTATTCCAAAATAAACACCAAAGTATAAAAGAGCAATAGACCGCAATTATTTTATTGTACAAAAATTTGTATGATTTTTTTTGAGATACTAATTATGCTAATTAAGATACTAATTTGAGATACTAATAAAGACCTCAAATTATCGCGAGACGTTACAATTATCATGTTTAATTGATCTTAGGTTCTTGCTTTTCGGTTCTGTTATGTAAGTTTTTGATCTTCGCGAAGGAACAACGAGACAACGGAGAAACGTAAAGAAAAAAAAAAAGAACTAACCCATGCCGTCGTCGCGTTCGACAAGCTTGTAATCCGTCGGTTATTTTCGTCGGCGAAATTGAATCCGAGAATCTCGCAAGTGCGGGGAAGCGATCATCTGTAATTAAATGCTCTCCGTGCACGCGATAGCGAGCGCTAGTCTCTGAAGTCTCGTCGTTTTCGAGGTAGCCGACAATTCCGGAACGGCCGAGAGGAGTTCGATGCCTCCGGGCCGCCGGAGGTGCATTCACTGCAGGCACTGCATTATTACGCGCGCGCTCGCGCCGCTTCCCCTTAGCGCACCACCGGACATTCTGATTTGGCCTTCAAATTAGTGCCAGTTGCATATGCCACGTCGTATTAATTAACATTTAGCTATGTTATCGGCTGTGGCAGTCCTACATGTATACGCCTCTCTCGTGAAAGCGTCCCCCACCCCCTACTTATCGCTTGTTCATTTTTTCTCTCTCGAAAATTTGCAGTATCGATAACAATTTGATGCACGAAACTTTTGGCACGTTTAATGTTTTGAATTCCATCCAATTATTTGATCCATCACGTCGTAAAAACCGATCGCCCATCACCCAGCGTTCCATTAATGCGCAATGAACGTGTAATTATTTTGAATCGAGTTAAAGCGAGAGTACACGGGATAAAATTCGAAATTTGTGTTGCAAAAGCAAAGCATCAGAATAATTCTCATATTTAAACAACAGCTTTTCTGTTGATTGTCTAATAAAATAAACAGAGGCTACTCTGAAGCGAATTCAATTTGCACAACGCATTTGTTTAAAAACGGAGATGTTCAGAACTTACAATTATTCAGAATATAATTCGTTATTTACAAGAGTTATTTTTTATCGATTTAGCGGACCGCCGTAGTCTCCAGTGTGTCCAACGTTCCTAGTGAAAATTTTAATAATATTTGAGTTGATATTTCTTCTTAAAATTACGACATTCTTTTGTTAATAAAAATTGTTACTTCGAACAAAAAGTATTCGAGGATTTAAAAAAATTCCATTTGCGCAGTTTTATGATGAAGAAGCTGCGTCAGTTATTAACTCCCGTTAACTCTCCCGAGCTCTTGTCACTGATACCATTTTCGTCGTAAAAATAATCTTCTTTTAAATAACGAATGTTCGTTTGCACAGCCGTCGTTACTTATTAACGCCGGATACACCTCTCAGATTTCAGAGGTTTGTACTAATATGAGATTATTTATATTACACAAGGAGCCTTGATACGGAATATCTGAGTGTTATGATCGTTTTCATGATCAATTTGATATCGTGACCGTCTATATAATATATTCAAGTCAAATAGATATATCCCGAGATTAAGATTATTTCTGTCAGGCTTGCTTGGTAACGAAATCGTCCTAATTTTATGATTATAAATACAGACGTCTCATTTGTAATAGAACAATCTACAGCAGTCAGCAGTTTCCACGTTATATCTTGACGATCGCGCGACGAATTTTCTTTCACCGCCAGAGAGTTCGCAACAATATTTCTATTTTCTTCGGATTTTTCTGTTTCAAAGGCACTCACGCCCCAGAGCGCTGACGAAAGGATAAATTTGAGGGTACCGTGGATAAATTTGGGGATACCGAAAAACGCGAGGTGGAATACGGGAATCCACTGTGAGTCAGGTTGGCTTTGCCACTAAAATCGGATGGCTGCTCTCTTTATCTGCCGTTCAACGGCACACTTTTTTTCACCCTCGCGCACGATCGCGACGTGTTCGTCTCGCATCTGCATAGAGATTGGATAGCGGCGGTATATATTTCGGTTTGAGGGCGTGAAAGCTTAATATTCGTCCATCGGTGAAAATCGCGCGAGATCGAATGAAACGAGCGATACGAGAAAGCTTGCGCGACTTTTCGTTCCTAACAACGACGTAAAAGCGTTATCTTTATTCTCTTTGATTAAAAAAGACAAGGGAAAAAACTTCAGGGCACAAAAAGATTTCATAGCATTTACGATCCGCTGATCTCTCGCTGACTTGAACGTCACGATCGTTCACTCTTCAATTTTCTTTATCGCAGTGCACTCTTTTTCATAATTGTTGTATTTTTACACCGGCGTGATACGAGACTCGGGTTAAAAATGTATCAGACATACCTTGGGAAATAAAATTTGGAAATGTGTTTAATATTAACACTTCAAATAAGCTGTATACATGTGAAAGTTGTGTAAATAAGATTATATTTTTATTTAATAACATATTTTTATAGTTTATTTATTCTATTTGTTGTTAAAAGTTACACTATTTTTTACAACAGTAAGAAAAATCTCAATTTTTTTGTGTAAGTATTCAAGATGATACAAAGTTTTATTGTATTGTCTGTCTAATTATTATGCAAATAAATAAACAAATTTTATTTTATTTACAAAACTGATCTCTGCATCGCAATAAAACTTTACATAAATTATCTTGAATATTTTTCATTATTTCATTATTAATTATATTTTCATGTCACAACACACATGTCTACTTATTATTGAAATAACTTTTTATCCAAAAAATTGTCGCAAAATTTTTTCTATTACTTTTAAATGCAATATAAAACAATCTCAAATTTTTTCATAATTTTCTTAAATATTTTAAGAAATATCCTATATATCCTTAAACGTCGGACGTTTATTTCTTCTTGATGGACGCAAATTTTTATGACTGTTCAAAATTTATAAAAGCGATATCCTATTATTATTATTATTATTATAATATTTTTGTTTATAAGAGTCCGTGCAAAAAAATGTGAGAAATTTTCTACCAATGCCCATGCGATTCGCGCACGTGCC
The DNA here is from genome assembly GCF_016802725.1 of Solenopsis invicta. Taxonomy (NCBI): domain Eukaryota; kingdom Metazoa; phylum Arthropoda; class Insecta; order Hymenoptera; family Formicidae; genus Solenopsis; species Solenopsis invicta. The sequence continues at coordinate 17,249,590 of NC_052679.1, forward strand.
GAATCAATAATCTTGTATCTTCAATTAAGTCGCCGAATAATGTCACTACCGAAATGCTATCTCCGATCTAAACGACCGCCGAGATTTCCGCAATTTCCGCTCGAGAATAATTTCGATTCTTCGCGAGGAGAGAATCAACCCCGCTATTCTTGAATACAAGCAACCATTTTCAGGATACTCTCAAACATTCAAAGCTTCACCGCTGATTACTAATTAGCTCTTATTTCTGGATTTCAGCGAGTGGTTTGCGCGTCGACTATTTTTATTAAAGAGAATTAAAGAGAAAGAAAACAGTGATTATCACGTTTCTTTGTGCTTTTTCTTCAAAAACGTGAAATTTTAATTGATATCAAAGACTTGATCAATATCAAAGGCACTGACAATGACTCATTAGATTTCCTACTTTAATGTTTTATACTGCAAAAGCAAATTAGATAATCCTCGTTAATAGAATTAAATTTGACTCTGCTTTAATCGACTTCAAAGTAACAGATAATCAGTTACCGTAATCTAAATTTTTAAACGGCGCTGAATTAAACGATTAAAAACGGACGGAATCTGAAAGTACTATATTTCCAATATTTCCGAGTCACAACGTCGCCGTTCAATCACGTCGAGCAGGTAAGCGGAAATGCCTTTCCAAAATCATCTTTCGTTTATAGGGTGTTCCTATAGGTACTACGTAAAATCCCGACGAAGGTCAGAGTGATAAATCGGCGAACGTTCGGTACATGGCACGCACAGCTGACGCGCACGATCAGGAGTTCCGCGAGATCGGGCGCGGGCCGGTTTTTTCGGAGTCGCGCGATCCCGCCGGAAAATGGAGCACGTTTTTTCCTCCACCGTCGCCGTTTCGGCCGCGATTCATCATCTCGCGCGGTCGTTTCCTCACGGGTCTCTCGACTCGATGGCCTCGACTCGATCGCCGAGTGCCGCTGATTTTCGCAGTAATCTCGGCACATTTCCCACGGCGAACTTTACTCGAACACGAAAAGTAGAAACGTGTTTGCGTGTGTGTCCAGTTGTTGTAAGTAAATTGTTGAAAATGACGGCAATGGCCTCGCAAAATCTTAGCGGATTCTTCAAGAAGCAAGTCGCAGCGTCGGAATTCAATTTCAACCTCACAAATAATGGAAGCGTGACTCTTAATTGCTACACCATTAATACTAAATTACCGCTTTTATGCCTCGTACGGCCTTTCGCGGTTTTTTTTTTGCTCGCTTCATTAAACGCGATTCACTCGCTATGACGCTATGGCTCGCTGCCCACAATTTTGTGCATCGTCCTCGAGTAATATAATCGACACGCGAAGTAAGCTTTGAGAAGCAAATTGGAAATAATTACGACATATTACACGTGAGCGTAATTATATCCTGCTTTATGTCAAATATGACTAAAAGCGTCATATCTCTTTCTGCTGAAAGAGAAAATGTAATCGAAAGTGTTGATTATTATTATACACGATTAAATTATATTAAAATACTCTTGCCTTTGATACAGCGTTGCAGTCCCAGCTATTATTCTCAATTTTGTTATTACAACATAACGTAATGGGAGAACGTCCGATTTGGCTAACATTTCTGACGCAAAGGGTTGAAACTTTCCCGCGATAATTGAGCGACGACCACCGCAGCGTTTGCCGCATCGGATTTTCATAACGCGCCTCTGCGCTGGCGTTTTTATCGCAAAAAAAAGAGTGGAAAAAAACAAAGAAAACAATTCGGCCGTTTTCGAACCAATAAATCGTTGCGCGGAAGTATGTAACAGTTTGCGCGCTTAAACTGCATCGAACGTGACCACGTGCGCGGCGAGATGACAGGCGAAATTGCACACGAACGCACGCACACGCACGCGTACATCTATAATTCAACCTCTGTCGATTTAATTGCGATCCATGCCCGATGCAATCGATTTTCATTTTTTGCCCACGCCGCGCGATGATATGCCCCCGATACGTTGCCTCGAAGAGAAGGAAGAGAAGGGTGATAATAAATCATTTGCGACAAAAAAAAAAAGAAAAGTAGAAAGATAGAATGAAACTCGAAAGTGCGAGCAACTTGCTTGCATAAAATTTCGATGCAACGCGTTTCCGTGTACCTTTGCATTCCTACAAAGTGGCAGCGAGCTATCGCGCGAGGATGGACCGCGCAAACGAAAATATTATTACAAGCCATAAATCTAATCTATCCATTTTACTTGCGCGAAAGAGAATTGATTCGGAAGTCTTCCGCGGCGTGTCGAATCTCTCGAACGGGCGGTTCTCCTCTTCCGTCGACAAATACAGAAGAAACTCGTTTGCGCGATATTTTTGGCCTCCGCGCCGTTACTCGCAGCGAACGCCTTCGATTTTTTGCCCCTCTATCCATTCTCGCTTTCGACTTTATTTTTCCTCCGCCCGACATTACCGGCGCGCACTTTGTTTGATTTTCCCCGCGGTAGTTCGCAGCTCTCGTTTTTTCGCCCGGCTCGTTTGCACCGCGAGCGAAACGGGCGGTACTTCTTCCACGTCGTCGCTGGCCGTATACGGCGAAGGAAAAAGAACTGGCGTGGCATCGATCCCTCTCGACTCCTCGTGATATATCGTCCACTCGTTGGCGGCCTCTCGATCGGCAGCGACGGCGGCCAGAATTTATGATTTTCGAATCGGCCGAAATTGTCGTTTGTTCGGAAAAATCACTGCCGTGAGGGAACAGATAGCCCGGCATTTTTGCGCCCGTGTACGACACGTTATAGGATGAACGGTACAGGATGCAGCGTCATGTTGGATGAAAACGATCGAATTCGCCCGCGTCGGGCAAATCCATTGTCTGAATCACAACTGTTACCGATCACACCGGCGTAAGTGGCCATAGGTCAACGTTATTCGAGTGCCAATGGCTGTGGAGGTGCGTACAACGCGGTCGTTTGTTTGTAAAAGCTTTTTCAGATTGCACGTAAATCACCGCCCGCAAAACTTCGCGGCGCGCGGCTTCTTTAATGCCGTAGAAATATATCGCGGATTATGAGATGTCACGCGCACCACATAGGAATTTATTTCGTTTCGTTAACTCGAAACCTTTAACCGATTCCCGATTTCGTTTTCCGAATTGAAGCTAAAATTAACTGGTTTCCTGTTCGCGGAACCGGCACTTTTCAGGCCCGCAACTTTTCTTCGTGGTTGCAGGCAGCAACAAATAAAATTCCGTCTAGAATAAATAGAACTTTGGCAGAGGCATCCTTTCCGTTCGCATACGCGCGTCCAATGGCGTCATTAATCTAGTAACTCGGCCAGAACCTTCGTCGTTGCCGGCGGTATTCCTCGCTAAATTGAATGCTTGCTCGCTCATTATTCAGCTTCCTAAGAAATTGCCGGGATAGAACAGCCGGAAGAAAGAAGCCCCGGAAAACGCACGGCGTTTGTACAAGCACCGCAAATGTGGCAGAGAGATAAAATTTGCACACGCGGTCGGACAGCGCAGCTGCTGTTCGCGAAAACTCGTCAGCAGGGCAAAAGAGTCTTGCACCTAGAGAGGTGCGATTTTGCCATTTATATCGCCAACACTACGATTTTTGTTTTTTTCAATCGGAACTAGTGGTCGGCAACAAATAAAATTTTAATGTACAATTGGATTTATATTTTCGAATGCGATTTAAAATATGCAACAAATGCAGTTCTAAACCGAATTTTCATAAAGTATTCAAATATTTGTTCATAAAGTATTCAAGTATTCATTCATTCAATATTTATACAGAAGAAACAGTTGTCTTTATCTCATATTTAAACATTGATCTTGATTAATAAATGCTTATTTTTAATATTAAACGTAATTTGCGCTTGCAAAATTTGTTTCTTTTTAATAATCAATAAAAATTCTGTAAAATGTGGTAACAGAATAGAAAATATAATATATAAAATGAAAAATTATTTTGAACATAAACAAATTTTTATTTAGAAAAACATGGAAGTAATGTATGCATTTTTTTCGTATTGAATAAACATTTATAAATAATTTAACTTTTCTTTCTTCTAATTTTACTTAATAATTTCAAATGTATTAATTGTTACAGTTATTCAATATTCATGTAATATATTTTATGCAAAATATTTTATACAATTTTTTTAATGTCGTGCAAGCGGTTCGATTAACGTGCAATAAAGCCATCGATACAATTTTCCATTTCATAAAATTATACGTAGCTCAAAATGGTGTTTGCGATATAAAATGGCACGTGATTCAAAATTGCGTTTATGATACAAAATTACACACAATTCAAAATACAATGTGAGAATCGCGATAAACGCGACACATATTCACATTCATTGCGATTCTCGGGAAAGATCGTAATTACGATGCACAATTTTGTATAAATCGCACATCTCTACTTACACCTGTCGCGATAAATATCGTTCGCGTGTGCGAGAATGCATGTAAGCCGGACGTAAAAAAAAACGACAGTTCATACGGGGACTGTAATGCGCTTAGATATAATGCACGGACTTAATGCCCGCTCTTGATTACTCTCTGCCGACAATAAACGCAGTCCTCGCTGCATACGATGCCCACGACCGTAGATATTAAGCTGTAAATCACGCGCGCGACCGGGTTGTTCGGCCGCGCCGGTCCGCGGCCGAAACGTACCCGGGTAACAACCGTGACAGAAATTGAAATGACGCGCGGCTGCATAACAGCCGTGAAATATCGCGGGTTGGCGAACCCGCTGGTATTAGGAAAAGGACGGGGGAGGGGGAGGGGAGAAAAATCCTTTGCGCCCACCCGTTCGCGACATGAAATATGGGGGACGATACGCGAAACATAAATTATGCGCGTTGCACTTTGGCCAAAACTGCAGGTTGAAGTCGAAATTGGTTTTAAATTTGTAAAATTTTCTAAAAAAGAGGGATAACATTTTTCTGCATATGTTTTGCGATTCACAAAAATAGATAAAAGTAATATTCAAAAATATTAACTGTAGATTATTTGAAGTAAATATCGAAGATTCAGTGTCTTATAAATATTTCTACGAAAACGTGAAGAATAACTGAATGTTAAAGTATATCTCTTACAAAATAAGAATATTCAAAAATATCGATACGTTTCCGTATATCAATATTTTACTTTACTTAAGATTATTGGCTGGCATAAGATGTATACTTTTTGAAGACAGAATTCCTTCAGATATTGTGAAGAGGTAAAAGTGCTTTTTTTCATTCTCAACACGTCGAATTCCTACTTACGAAATAAGAGAAATATCTGCAGTCTACATCCGCGTTCGAACGGCAGATTACAACATTCGCGAATGTTTCGTTTAAACATTCGTTTTTCTGTTTTCAATTATTTAATAGGAAAGATAGCTAGTGCTCTCTGGAAACCAACGCGGCGAAAGTGAGGTAAAGTAGAATACGTTGGGTAGAAACATGTAGAAGAATTCTTATTTTAACCTTAAGATTCAAAAGGTAATATCAAAGGCAAAGAATTTCTCTCTCTCTCTCTCTCTCTCTCTCCATTTTCAGAATTAATATTTTTTAAGCGAACCTTTTAATATTTTACACTATAATGCGGTAGCACTAGTTTTATAATAGATTTTATAACGATAAATGAATAAATTTTTTCGAAGTTTTTGTTTCCTCCCTCTCTCTCTCTCTCTCTCTCTCTATGTTAATCTTGTTTAATAACCACTTATCTATTTTTATATTTAAAAAAAATTAAATTGAATTAAATGTATGTTAAAAATAAATATAATTGACTGTATGATTGATTAAAAGTACTCTATCTCACGATCACATCGTTACCCTGAGAAGAGAAAGGCTGCATCCACATCTATTCTGCACAACTCGCCGACATCCGACAATCCCATCCGACTTGCTTCCGCTTTTTCGCGGCTTCGCGCTCCGTCGAGTTCGTTTTCCTCGGACGCGGTGCCGCTTTCTCGGCTTCTGTTGCGCTTCCTTCCTTCCGTGATGCTTCGCCTTTCACCCCGGACGACATCTTATACATAAAACATCCCCTTTATCCCGCTACGGACGTGCCGTCTACTTTTCCACGTGCATAAAGACGCACGCATTCGCACGTATCTATGCAATTCAAAATAATATCTGCGCACAATATCTGCATGTAACACCTCGCGTCTCGCGAAGTGGACATTCTGAAAGGGCGCGTTGCTTATCGGCGATGCGCTTCGATGCATTTTAACCGTCTCGCCGTCGCAGAAACGATACAGCAGCAGAAAGGCTGCCGCCGCGCGGCGACAATATGACCCCAGAAGCGACGAGACACCTTCGACATTTTAATGCGGCTTCCTATTCCACGCTTCCTACACCAACAACGAAAACAATTTCACCCGGGCAAGGAAATGCCGCGACGTGACGTCTTAAAATGAGCAAATTATTTTATCGGCCGGCTTTGGTTGCTCCTGGGCTTCGCTAACTTGCCGTACGCGATTTAACGAATTCTGTCGCGAACAATGAAGTAGAACGCTAAAATATATTGTTTTCCCAAAAACAGAAAGTTCTCCGGACTGAAATATGTATAAGCTGATATATATCATCGATTTTGTCCTGAAAGATATAGGAAGACAGGATTTATATCCCAGTTCGTGCAGTATTTTATTTCAGTGTAATAGCTTTTTTTCTTTAAATCGAGATTCGATTTTTCCCCCAATCACGTTGCTGGACGTGCAGACAGAAAATAAAATTAGTGACGGTATAATCCATATCCAAAGACGTTTTCGTGTCGGCGCGAGTCCCTGCATAGTTGGAGGGATAAAAACTTTACGCTGAAAGGGTTAATAAAAGTGCGGTGGGTTTACACATGAAGTGATGGGAGTCGGGCGCGCACTTTATCAGATGCCGGTTCCGCATCATAAAACGAAAGGTCTGCATGCACGCGCGAACGCCCGTGTAGTTCGCTGAGTAATGTGTTTGTCTGTCAGTTGCAAAAACAGACGATAAGTCCAAACGGAAAGAGAGTGAAAGAGGTAGAGACTTTCGAACTTACAAGCGACCGTTCGCTGTTAGAGTCAATGTTGCCGCATCAAGGAAAAACCGTGTAACTTGAGGCGAAATCCATTCGTCACTCACGGACTTACTGCGTAGCTCTTTCTGTCATCAAAGTGCTCGTATCGTTTACGATATTATTGAACGCTGCAAACAAAATGGTTTCTGCCAAATAATGTTGCTGAGTTAGCGAAATTAAGAAAAAGTACTCGAGGATATTTCAATCTATTGTTCAGTACGCGACTGCACGGGCTTCCTTCATTTTGTGAATAAAAATGTACGATATTGGATACGAAGGCACTCTTACTGACACAATATCTTGAAAAGGAAGCGCGTCGATTCTGTCTTTGAAGAGCATATGTCTTATGTCAGCCGTGATATTTCTGAGCGAAGTAAAATATTGATACTTCGAAATGCATCGACATTTTCGAATGCTCTTGTTTATGGGAGAATAGGAGCGCGATTTTAAAATTCAATTATTATTTTTGTCTCGTGTTTACAAAAGAATATATAAGGCGCAGCATTTTCGATATCCACAAACGGTTAAGCTAGAATGCGTTTACTCAAGGTCTATCTAATTTTTCGAAAATTTATTGCGCACGTTAAATTTATCCCTATTTTGGAAAATATACGTAATATAAAATGTAAAAAATATCTTTCATTTAAAAACTGAATCCATATTAAATTGCGTATGGTTCAGACTTTGTTATTAATTATGTGGAGTTAATGATAATTATAATGAAAATTGTAACGGGAATTGTAAGTTTTCCAGATCGTGGAAGTACCTGTAAACTAAAATTTCGAGATCCATCCTTTAGTCTAAATGAAGATTACTTTCTTGCCAAGAGGGAACGTCGTTTTCACGACGCGGAAAAAGTCACGAGACAAACGTGTGACGGAGTTAAAGTTAATAACCTCGTTTTTCTCGACCCGCAAATTGCGAAATAAGCCATAAAATAAACCAAACGTATATATCGTTAGTGCTTCTAATTAACGGAAGTAATTGAAATGGGAGGTTGGCAGGATAATTTAAATCACGTTTTCTTTTGGCGTTACGCGCCAAGCACACGAAACCATCAATCTCGATTTAACGTAAATTAATCCGACAGCGGTAACGTTCGCCGAACCGACGTGCCCGATCGAGATGTCGCGGTGTATTCGATGGGATAGGCAAACGGAACGAACGTACTCGATTCGACTCACGCTCCTAGTCGTTTGATTGTAAATCCGCTGATCAAACATTTAATTAAAACGGTGTGGCCTATTTAACACTTCGCGCCGGGGGCACGAGGTTGCATTGTAAAACAACGAGGGTGCTCCTGTTCCATAACAATTGATCGCTCATAATTGCCGCTGTCACGGCATTAAGCGTCCGCTTAATTTGTCAAAATGCAATTTTACCTCCGGAGCTTAGCTACCGCCTCATCGGCAACTAGAGCCTGAGGTTTTGAATATTTATGCCGGCTTTACGATCGAGACAACTCGGCTCCCGCGAACGTTCCCTCCATGGCTGTAATTATCGGTTAAGTTGATTCATTACGCGTCTGGCACTCCTATTATCAATCAAGTAACTAGGCTGTGTGCGATATCGGCGAGACAGAGGACTCTTCCCGTTAGACTGTTCGTTACACTCTGAATAAAGTCGTTCGCGTATTTCGGCGATGAGATATTCTATATATATATTTCTATGTTTATATTTTTGGACATTTTTTTTACCGTATACGTTAGATTGATATGCATATTACATATTTAATTTTGTTTATTCTTTTATGCATTTTTTATATCACTTCTCGCGCATGCTTAAGACGAAGTGGTAACAATAAAAATTACGCAATAATGATTGTTCGTTCGGAGGAAAAATTCTACTGTGCAATTAGCAGCAAATCGTCATGAGCACCATGGTTGGCGCGGTATCAAAGCATACTTGAAGATCCGCAGATGCATTACTGGATACCAGAGTCAGAATGAAATATCAAGGAACGTGAGTCGGTATCTCGCGATGATATTTCAAAAGATCTTCACTGTGCATTATTCCTTTGCTGTCTGCGCCGAATATCGCGTTCTCTCTCTCCGCCGAAAACTCTCTGCCCGAGCCATTAATAATTGATATAACAATTGCGGTAAGATGCAAAATAATAATTTACGAAATTCGATCAGGATCTTCAATCAACGCGAGAAACTTAATCTGTAGATAATGCAGGATCTACAAACCTAATGGTGGAGAATGGGATGAATATATTATGCAAAACGTTGAGAAATGTATTCAATTATATATGATTAACTATGTAATACATAGTTACAGAAACAAGAAGATATTTAAATAAAATACAATGCCTCAAAATACGAAAGTAAGAAAATCGGATTTATTTTGTACTGTTAATTATCAGCCGCGGAGCAGCGTCGTTCATTAAGAAGAAACGAAGAGAATTAAACGTCTACGTTTCGTAGCTCTTTGATAAGGGAGTTCTCGTCAATAGCTTGTTGTCTTAATGAGTTTAAAGCACGACGAAGCAAAGTACGGCGCGGAGCGTGTTTTCTGGCGAATGCTATACGAAAGGTCACTGAATGCAGAAAGGATGTTGGAAGTCCTTTTAGAAAGAAAACTTCGAAGAAAAGGGAAAGAAGTCAAATGGAGCGATGGGTGTTCGAGGGAGAAGCTGCAGCTGTCGAGAGGATCCGTAGGTCAAAGATGTGTCTCTCGACGAAACTTTACAGTGCTATATCTTTTATCGTGTGACCTAGCTCGCGCGAGTCGGTTGGGAAAATTAATAGCTCGCTAGTTAAGTGTGCCATTATGCTAAACGTAGGGAAAGCTTTTCATTCTGTAATGTAAGGAAGTGATATATGAAACGCGGAGAATGATACAGACTTAAAACGCACTTACAACTGAATCCGTTTCAATTGCAATTGTCTACGTAAACTTGACGTTTGTTGATAATCGTTCGTTATCAAGAAAAGTGCATCGCTCTGATTTTTTTCAAAAATTTCAGATAAATTGGTATCGTGAGTTTGCGATAATCACAAGCTTCTTTCGATACCGTGTTTCTTCGTTCTTGCTTGTCTTCTCTTCTCGGGAGGGAGAGATCTACGTCGAGCAACGTTGCTAAGTATCATAAGGGAATGTGGTTAATGTAGGGTGAGAAACGGATACGGCAGGAAGTTAGCAGGGTCACGACAATATTAATAGCTGTTTCAGACAGCACTCCTAGGGTATCGTTTCTGCGTAAAAACTCTGTTTCTATCCCGTCGCACGGTACTGTTGTTTCATAAGAATAGTGAGAGGATATCAGTTTATTGTGTTAGAGTGGAGAATAATGTGGAAGGCTGGTTATATCAATTTTATTCCGTTTTGATGAAAACTCCCTTCCCATCTCGTTTTTGCATACTAACGACAAGTTATTTCTCCGAAGATCGATCGTTCACGGCTTGAAAATCCTAACTAACCTTTAACTACGATTTAACTGTCAGCTATTTTTTTTTCCAATTTACACGATAATGAGAAAGAAATATTATAATTACCATTTTTTTTTTCGTTAAAATTACTATTTCTTTTTAAAATTTGGATTTAATCATTCCTTTTCAAATTATTACTAAATCACACTAAAATTTTCATTACGAAATTTCACCTAAATTATTTGTATGTGTAACAGTTAAAATTTAATGAATTAAAATATAACAAGGGTCAAACGGACAAAATGCAAAATTAAAATTTGTAATGAGTTATTAATTTGCGAGCATTAAGTGATAAAGAGATTAAAGGTAAAATCAATGTTATCTGTACTATGAAAAATTAATAATAGATGACAAATGTGTCAAGCATAAAGATCTTCATCCTTCTATCAAGATGATTTTACTCTTAATTATACAGAGTTATTTTTCCCACAGCCGTCAAACGATATGTCATTCTCGTTTTTTATGTCGGCAGAATTATTTCTATCTCACATAGAAGGAATTCCGTTTGTCATGAAACAGAATGACATTCTTCAAGATGACTCCTGAATATTTAAATGCCTTTGTCTTCCGTCGGTGGCAATTTTTCTTTCCTCCCGTCTCTACGGCAACGAAATTATACGTCCATTAGCAAGTGTCCCGATGGATGTCCCATTTCAAGCGAAATACGGATAAAAATAAAATTCGTTTGCCAACCGGCGTTTCACGATAACGGTCCGTTTAACAAGAATCACGTCTGCATCTCGTTAATTAATTGTACATCGTACTAATAATTTCGTAAACGCCTGTCAGTACCATGTTCATTTTAAAATATAATTGTATGATAAAATTGAATGTTCTGTCAAGGCTCATTGAATTTATATGAAATCAAACACCCACTACTGTTCAGTCTGCCTGCAGTGTCATAATCATGTAACAATCATGTAATAATGTCTTAGCATATGCATATTATTATAAATTCACGCGTTGATAATAATGTGAACAAGTATAAGCTTCGAAAATGTGATAGATGTACAAAATGATTATCTAAATATTTAACTCCTTTTTATCGTAAAACTAAAAAAATTATTTTTTACAAAAAAATTCTAATAACATTATATAAATAGGTGAGACTGGAGTTTAAAGTAATACTGGTTAAAAAATGTCACGAACAAGAGATAAAAGCGTAAAAAAAAAAATACAAGTTTATTGTGGCGGACATTACGAATTTCTATTCCTTTCTTATACTCTTATCTTGTTTATATTTTTTTATACAAATGTTACAACTTTTACCCATATGTTACTTTTAACTCTACAGTCTCTCCTAAGCATAAATGGTGCATTCGACTTTATGTCAAAAGCGATCTATGTGAAAAGTTTGACGTACAGCATGAGCGATCTGATGATATTAAATTTGATGCACTCTTCAGAAAACTTCTCGACCGACTTTATAGACTGTGCATATCTGACTTGAAAGACGCAGGCACTAACAAATGATTTTTGTGCGATACAATTTGCGAATGGCATTCTCCAATGGAGCAATGTTGGCGGGGAATTTACATGCGTTCATAAAACTCGAAGTCCCGGAGGAAATCGGCGACAAAGTGCGACCGTCAACTTCCCGGAAATGGAAAATGCGAAAAACTTGCGAAAAACTGGGGAAGACTTAACTGTTTCAACCGAATAAATGCTATCGCATTTTTGTGATTTTCGACGATGCGACTTTCGTCGTTCTTGTCAAAAACAGAATGCTATTTAGTTGTCTCGTACATCGAGAAGAAAAGTAGCCGCGAAAGGACTTCATACTTTGTATTATTTCAAAGGGGACACGTACCAGTTTGCTATTCTATCGAGAAGAACGATTCGATTTCACTGGTTTTGATCGAATAAAGATTATATTTCTACACCTTTAAGTTAAATAACTGCATTGCGTCATCGTTCGCCTTTTTTTTACGGGCTTATTTATTAAGAATTTGTTGCAATCACCCTGCGAGATATTGTACATTCAAAGTGACGCGATACCGCGCAATCATGCGCATGCACGCATCGATATTACGAACGCAAATCCTCGCAACAATGCTCCGCGAGCCACTTTAAAATTGCTTATCATATACCGCCAGGCATATCGTGCCTTTGCCCTATTGAGTTTCTCGATAGTACTTTGCATACATTAAGATACACGCAATTGCAATACGTGTCTTCTATGTATAAGTCACTATAAATTGCTGAATCTAGAGCGGCTTTCGTGCGTATTTTGAAATAATGTAATTCACATATAAAAGCATTATGTTTATATTAATTCTGCGCAGGACATTTGCACGGCATTAAAATATGAAAATTGATTTCTGACTCACCGATCCAATGCGCAACGAGCGGAGTTAATCAGCCATGTAGCTACGGTGATTACTGTAACACACAAACAAAAGATTTAAAAATAAAAACTGCGCTCAAAATAATCAATATTTCAAAAATTAATTCTTATACACCCAGAGAAAGATTTCTTTAAATCAAAAAATATTTGTTTGACTCAAAGAAATTCGTGCATTGCTATGCGGTTAAAGAAAAGCTTCTTTGACTTGAAGAACTTTTTTTGATTGTTTCTTTTATTAGAATTAAAGAAACAGCTCGGTTGAACAACGCAAATTTTATTTAAATGAAAGAAATATATTTTTAAAATCAAAACAACTAAATTATTTTTTACATTTCTAACAATACTGTTTTTGAATTAAATAAATAATTTATTTACTTTAAATTAAACAAATAATTTATTTACTTTAAAAAAGATTGATAACGTTATTTCTTGAAATTAAATAAATTTTTATATTCCTCAAAGGTATTTTCACTTCGATTTAAAAAAATCAAGTTAAAGACATGATTTCATTAATTTAAACGCAACTTTTCTCTGTGTACATAAAATTTGATATAAATTTCCTTTCTTTAAGTATCTTTTTTTTTTAATTTATTGCAATAAGATGGAATAAAAAAGAAAAAGATTATTAAATTTATATAAATAAAAAATGATATTTACCCCAAGGTTGCTCCGCTGGAGCCCGATGCCTCTCCCAGGCCTCCTCCTCCTCTCAGATCCTGTAAATCTGTAACATACAAGTATAACAAAAATTATGGCAGCAATCAAAATAATTAATATTTTAAAGAATAATTATATAGCTTGTTAAATTTATTTATACTTTATTTATACTTTAAATAGATATTAATAAAATATAATTTTTTTTAAATCTCTTCATACAATTGCCCGTTTTGTTTAGTCTTCCATATATAATTCAATGTGAAATATTATTTGAGCACTAAGATTCGATTGTTGGCCTTTCCTCGATTTTAATTATCATACACTAGCTGCTTTATAAATATATTAATTATTATATATTATATTCCACTATTATAAATTCATGTTCTAAATTTTGCATTGAAATAAAATGTCAAACGTTACGCACATGCGTGAGTTTCTTCGCGGATTTTATCAATTACTCAATTCTCGAAATAAATATTATAATGTTATTAAATAAGTTTATAATTATTTTAAACCACTTTTTAATGCGTATGAATTTTATTACAATTTACAGTTATTGTAGTAATTTTTAATTACAATTTTTCCCTTTAATGCACAATTTTCAAAGAGTCTTTGTTTAAAATAAAACATTTTTGTTTTAACTTACACGTATAAAAAATAATGGACGAAAAGAATTGATTCGGACAAGTGGAGCGCGGCGCAGTGGTTTAGCGACAGTCGGGTCAGCCGGCGAACAGTAGAAGCGCCCGCGATTAAATCAGCCGCTAGTAGTTGCGGACGTCAACGCTCCGACGCGGTGGCCGTATCTCAACGTAATATCGTAAATTCATTAATATCGTTCTATTGCGCTATTGTCCGACTTGCCATACTCGATAGTCACGTACAAAAAGATCGAACGAATAGTTTTATCTGCAGGAAACTCTTCAGCTCCGCTATATCTGACAATATTGCAACGTATCGAACGAATTCGAAAAAAATTATCACATTTTCCCCCGATTTTCTCTGACACAATGTCACTTGCTTCATACAACGTGCTTCTAATAATAAATGTATAATCTGAGAGAAATGTGCACATAATTAAATTCTATTGTCTTATCCGAGACACAATTTTTTTTTATAATTAAGTTCATTCATGAATTTATAGTTTTTATAAAATTAAATTGAATTGATAAACAAGGTACTTGGAATTAGGTGTGTATATGGCAAGCTTAAATAATTCTGTTCTTGACGTGGATCGTATTATCGGCGTGATAAACCTGGCCAGTTAGCGCGTCAATTATAACCGCCTTTCTTCGCGCGTCAGAATTGCTATTTCACAGTTCAGCGCGCTCCTTTTAAGAAAATTTGCTCGCGTCTTGTCGCCTGTAAAGAAAATACGGCGACCAAGGGAGAGAAGCGAGAGGGATAAGGTGGTTAACGACTTGCTGCTATTACGGCAACGATATTATCTATATATAAACATAAGCAAACCTCCAAGTGCTAGGCTGTTATTAGCTGAAGAGCGCCGTCGAGCGCGTTGTAACGCTTTATCATTGTGTTGCCACGAGGGGACGATGCGTTAATGTATCACTTAATGTCGCTGGAATGCAAGCCCAACTTGGCAGCAACATTACCGATCTCGAAACTCTGATATCGTCGCGTCTCGCGATGACTCGTGACCCGCGACATCATCGTTCGCCGCAATTGCTCCCAATGCTGCAAAGCTCACGCCATAATTGCCCCCAAGAGAGCCGTACGCCGTACGTTACTTCTCGCGTCGAGGTTGCGCTCGAATTCACCGAATGAGATCGATTCAAGTCGTAAAATCGGTTCCGTGTTACACGTACGTGTGATTTAGCGAACGAGATTCGGGCGTACCGCGATGCGAGAAAGCACGGGAGTCAAAAACGAGAGTCGCGATGACGAATCGCTGAACGCCGTTGTTTAGCCAGGCATTCATCGTCGAGCACACACTTCTCCCTGCTTTATGGTGTGTCTCACACGCAAAAACGAGATAAACGATCCCCAGAGGGGACGTAGCGAGGCTCGTCGAGCTGCGTGCATTTCCGACGTGGTCGCACACTATCGTCCGTCGCGGTGGGAAAAAAAATATATAAAAAAAAAATAGAAAGCGGCGCGTAAAAAAGGATCGACCAGCTTGCGCCAGATTGATATCGCCGCACGCGTTTTCACCGCGCCGTACCGCCCGAACGGGGTTCGATTGCCGTCTCGCTACCCAACGGGTCGCCGATTGATTTTATTTACCCGCCTTTTTTTTTCTCGCCAGTTAGTTATTCGCGTCGTTAACGCTGCGCGCGTGCCCGTTCGCAGGCGATATCTCCGCTGATAGCCGATGGGCGGTGCGCGGCCGGTGGAGAATATGGATAGAATACGCTACACGCATTCGCGATTTATGAGATATATAAAAGCGTGATGAGCGACGCGCCTCGCGATTTTTCGTTCTTTCAAAATTAGCCGGAAGCGGCCGCGTTGAAATTTCACAAGGGACTGATGACGATGTCTCCCAAATTGTCTCTAATTGAACAATGCAGATTTATCGATTTAATATAAATTTTATGGAAACTATAAATCCGCGAGTGCATTTAATCATTGAATAAATAATGAATGGGGAAGGAACTCGGGAATTCAACGACGCGCTTTTATGTCTGCGAGATTATACTTTTATTTATTAGTGGCACATTATGTGCTGCTCGCGACGTCATGTCAGAGAAAATTGGAAGTCTGCCGCGACAAGCTGTATACTCTTATCCATCTCTTTCTTTCTGTCTCTCTCTCTCTCTCTCTCTCAAGCCTTCTCTCCCGCATTTCTTTGCATGTCAGATAAAACGGCGCTTCTCTTCTTACTTAGAGCGCTGTTTCCAACGCAACACCCATTTACCGGGTTTTTCCCCCGGGTTTATTCGACTTTCTTTACGATCGCGTTTCCACTTCACAATCGCAGCGCTTTTTATGAAATCCGAAAACAACGGCTGCTTCGATCCGAGGCTACTAAAAGGCACGCCCACTGTGATATATGTACATACTTTATATCATTCCTTTTAAATATCTCTATTCGCATTATTACACATTTTCTTGCTGTCTTCGACAATTGGATATTCACGCGGAATTATGCCAATCAATTCACCTCGATAATTTTACCCGAAATGTATCCTAATACCGTTATTAACATGCCGATTCACATAACTGACAAGTACGAGGGATTTGTTGAATACGCCGTATTATGCCGTATTATGTCGTACAACATATGAAGGTTTCAGCACAACTAAACTGCTTAAGCATTGAACATCATGAACTCCCGTCGTCGTCTAGCTGTCTGCCAAGCTGTCTTAAACTCCTATTACGTCTTTCACGCTAGATAATTCTATTCTCGATTTCTCTGCTCCTCCATTCCCAATTATTATATCTGACTCGCGAGACACGGTGTTTCATTAGTCCTCGTTACTTGATAATTCAAGACCCAATGCTTTTAATCGTTAGTGATGACTTGGAGGAGAAAATTAACTGCATGAAACAGTTAGTATGCTTTTTATGCGTACACACGTTAAAAGAAAAATATTCTTTCATTCATCTCGTCAAAGTCAAAAATGAAAAAAAAATGCGTATCTTCGTTACGCCTCGAGATTTGCGCGAAATTAAAAGAGTTAATGGTAGTCCGTTATTAGTCGATTTATTTTTCTTTCATTACTCCACGCGTGCATCCCTCGCATAAATCCGCTCGGAGAATCCGATCGTTTACACGGTAATTTTGGATCGTTACAGCTGCCGTAACTCGCCGTTTATGTCGCGTCGTCGTGATGGCGACGATACTAATAACAACGGCGATGATAAACCACCTTTATCGCTTTGGCATGCCCGCAAAAGGAAGTACTCCGTTTGTGGCTGGCGGCATCATCATTCTCCCGAAGTGTCATATATAACGCGCGTAACTGAATATAATTTATTATTTGGGAGTTATGCCACGTAATCCCCGACGCTAACCCGGGTGAAAGAACGCAATATCCGTGGCAATATAACGCAACAATGTGGTTGCATCGTTATGGTCGCGTCATTAGGCGGAGCGATGATTTTCTAACGAATAGTTCCGAAAGTAGGTCGAGTCTCTCGCGTTACGGATGCGTCTGTTTGCTTTTGATACTGATTAACAAGCATTGAAACAGAATGTTGTCGCAAATATCATCAAGGAAGGGAATTTGATATAGGATGGAAGATATACTAATTGCGAATGTGTCAAAAGTAAATATCATTTTGCGAGAATAATCCCCGAAATGTAAAATTAATTTTGCTGCCGCGTAATAGGAGGAGGGGATATTTTCAAAATGTGTAAACTTATGCATATGTAACGCGTACATTTACAGGTATGTAAAGACTTAAAAGTAGAAAGATTTAAACAATTCGTTGTGTAAATCTGATTTGTTATTCTGGACATGTTAATGCATGTTGCTCGAAAATAATGAATAATTAAACCTATAACTTCGCGTTTATTGGTTCGCAAATATTGACGGCGCGCTTAAAAAAAAACCCGGATCGATGATGCGAGGCTAATTAAAGCACCGAGTAAACACCGTCGTAAATAATGTAAATTTAATTATGTCGTGGAAAAAAAGGAACGTTCTATCGTTTATTTCGCTAAACAGTGACGATAGCGCGCGCGGCAAGAAAGTCACCTGATGCATGATGGCTCGGATCGATGAAGCCGATAAATTCGCCCCGGCGAGCACTCAGCTCGTTACCCAAGACACAAATGCGCCGCTACTTATCGCCTTATCCCATAAGTAAATTTCCAACAGCTCGCACTTACCCCGCGCGAAGTAGTTCGCACTCTTGTCGCGTGTCGTTAGCCTCGCCCGTTATTCGGTTACTCCGCACTTTCAGGATGAGCGAAATTCGTAGGAATTACGCGGATACTTGAGAGACGTCAGCATCGTCGATTCACTCCGACCGTCAAAGGCACTCATTGTCGAATAGCAATGAGCGCCTTTGACGTTACGAAGCCACATGCGAAAAAAATGAGCTTTTTCGAGAAAAACGCGTTCAAAATTTATTAGCTTTAAATAAGAATTTAAAATTAACTACGGTTTTTCATGTAACAGTGTTCTAGTCTCAATTCAGTTTTGTATTTATTTTACAATAAATTTAAACTCAATTCTTTTCCCTCATCTCTTCCGAGAAAAATATATTATAATACGGTTCCTTTTCTTGAAATGTCTATCCCAATTTTAAAAATAGCCTTGGGCCATGCAGTTTTAATGAAAAAAAAAGAGCTTTACTTTAGAGATATTAAAAATGTCAAAATCTAGTCAAAAAATAATCCGCGCTTCTTCGGCGTGTGTTCCTTACACCTAATCTGTTATTCCTAAGTCTTACTGAATATCTGAAACTCGCGAGAAGCTGGTGAAGAAAGATATACGAAAAATTTGTTACACGTATAATCTTAATTCGTTATATAACCCTGCCTTTTTCATCTGGCAATTTTCTCTTAAACGAAAATTCAATGCGAACTGTGGTTCAGAGTGCTTTCAAGAAATTCGATTCCCGTTCTCATTGAATTTCTCCATTTCGTCAAACGACGCGTCGGTATTACGTTGGTAGGGTGCTCGTTCGCGAGGTGAGCGCGAGAGATAAGCAGGAAAACAATTCTCGTTCACCCCTCTCGCGCACCGGATGCTCCGGGGCGAACTTTTCCAGCTACATCCTCTCCGTTCTCTGGCGGGCCGTCGATGCGATTGCCGATTCTCAATTTCCGGTGCCAAGTAGCGGCCGTCGACGCGGAGGCGAAGCGGGCGCGATCGCCTTTCAAGCCGGAGAAGCACTTAAAGCTGCGACTTGAAGCCGGCAGGAAGAGATAAGGAATAGTGATAGGCAACGTTCCGGGGCTCTCGGGTATCGATACCTGCGTTTTTACTCGAGACTTAAGGATTGCGTCGTTTCAAATGTACGAGAGTACGGATAGTTAGGCGTCAACAGTCACACGCTCGATGCAACACATTGTTGTCTTGTCTGTATTGATCTATTTTTTATGCCGAATAATAATGCTGATAATGCTGGTATATTGATGAATACTCAACATGAATTTTTTTATTCGTTCCTTCTATCTCTCGTTCTTAGTCTCCGCTCTCAAGCTTGATACAAAATAAAGGATCCGGATAGCAAAGACGGATTAAATCCGTAAAAGCGCTTTTTATGAAGATATTTTAAAGCGAATGATTTTAAAGAGGAACTTGTGGCTTATAGATTTAATTTATTCCTGCTCTTCGCATCTCTCGAACAAAAGATATGCTATTATTGTTAACGAACAAAGAAAATCAACCGATAACTTTCATTTTTCAGAATCGGAAGTTGCGACAGATATCTCCCGTAACGAGCATTTTGCCGCGGGAGGTTGCAATCTGTGCTGTAAAGTGTAAACTCGCGGCTCGATAAAGCTTATCGCGTAAAGATATAAAAACGCAGTAAAAATTTATATCGCGCAGTCAATCCGGTTGTGTTTCGCCACCGAGTGTATGTACCTCCATGCAATTGCGTAGAGGAAGAAAAAAACCGACAGAATCTTGCGAAATACTTTGCAAATTTTTTCTTTTTGAAGACCAACATTTCGTCTCGACTTAACGCCGCCTACTTCCGTCGTTTAGCATTTTTTTCGCTTCTCTCTCTCTCTCTCTCTCTCTCTCTCTCTCTCTTTCTTCCTTTCTCGTCTTTTTTCCTCTCCGCTTGCATCTCCAGATTAAATATTCACGAGGGAAGAAATGAAGATTCTTCCGACGTAGAGACCAACTTATTCCGTAAATTTCACTTGGTAAGCCATGAAGGTGTTACTGAACGAGGTATAATGTGAGGAAAACTCTATTTAAAGAACATGTTTATATTAGCTTATACGTAAATATGTAGTTGAGGGAAAAAATAGAAAAAAATCGATTGCGATGCAAGCCATTCATCCATTTCATCGTCACCGTTTTGACGCCATTAAAATTTCTCGGGGCTGTCGCGAACTCTTAAACGTGTCAAACGGAGTGTGAACGTAATCTTTCGTGTTAAAATAAGATTCTCCTCGTTAATCGTATGTCCCGTTTAATTATGCATCCCGGTGGTAATCCCGGCTAAGGGCAAGGAATCGTCAGATGAAGCTTAGGGGTAAATCCGTCCCTCGGGAATAATACATGCATTTCTTATGGGAGACAGACTGGTTAAAAGCTAAATTAATTCTACGCGTTGACTACGGGTCTTTTCGACGAGGGGTCTTTCGCTTCAGGAGCGGAATTTGCGTGATAAACATCGATCAACGAGCGAGCTTTCCAGCCATGCGAGTTCGCTCGCGACGGGACGAATGTGCGAAATGATTTTCTGCTCATCCCTGCTTGAAAATTGCCGCAATTAAACGCTCGTGACTAAACACAGTTTCGTGATTTTAACATTTATTACCGCGGCTCTCACCCCCGTCCTTCGTACGGTCCTTGTGTAAACACCGCTCATTATTTCATCATTACGATTCATGATGTCGCCTATTTCAACCGCAATTATGCGAGGATATTCATTTCTTTTTATTTTGTTATCTCAAAAATATTTCGTTCCCGGATTTACTTACTACTCGTCGCGTTGTCGGAGATTGCAAAACAAAGAAGGTCGTTATTTCGAGGCACAGCTTCGTAAATTTCTTCGCGGAATTTTCTCTACGAACGACTTCATTACAGATTCGTTCGTTGGATTTAGTTTACAAGAATTTGCGCCAGATTAACCAGCGTCAGATTTTCCGTGGCGCTAAAAATCTACATTTTACACAAATAAGTGAACACACGTACAACACACGCTCTCCGAAAGATCGTTCACAAAGTGAAATTGTAATCGGCGAGTTTTTTTCAATCTCGCTTCGTCGTGCATTCCCCGAGCGTATAACGTAATAAAGCGAGAAATGCCGACCGATTTTGTGGATGCGCGTTCAGAGGAACGAACGGAAGATAAAGGAATACTGAAAGCTTTGGAAAGAAGCGTATCGGATAATCAATGTTTTCGTTTCTCACCGCTATTTTGACGGTCGCGCCAGGCAGCTTCAATAACGAGTATCGTCAATGCGAAATTCTTAATCTGCAAAGAGAGTTTAATAGAAGGCGGGCAGATATACAGTCCGCGACCAAAAAGTAGCACACCCAATGTTCTTGTTTATTATTATTTTATAAATTACAAAAATGTAATCTCACGTATACATAGATATTGCATGTTAACTTCTACAATATATACGAGTAGATGAAAATCATAAGAAATAAAAAAATATATATCTTATTAGAATGGGAAAAAATTAATCAAAAACAAATTAAAAAACTTTAAAGTCACCTCCTAAGCGAATGATTTCAATTATACAAAAGCCTGGAGGTTCTACGAAATATTAAATATCGATTTTTCTTGGTAAATATCAACAGATTTTGATTACTTAAAATACTGTGCTATTTGTCGCAGCCATTTTTAAGGATTCTTTTGCTTTTACCGATAAAATAAATACTGTGTTATAATTTTCGTACATATGTTGTAAAACCTGACATACAATACCTATATATACGTGAAATTATATTTTCGTAATTTATAAAATAATCATTAACAAAAACATTGGGTGTGCTATTTTTTGTTGCGGACTGTATGTGCGTGTATAAGTGTATGTGTGTGAGAGAGAGAGAGAGAGGGGAGAAGAAACAGAATCGGAGAGTTTAATATGTACGTCCTCGGGGCGTTATAATCGTCGAGTATCGATCATCCCGCGCTACATGACGTGCTCCGCTTCGAGGGACTTCCCGTTTGACCAATCAGAACCTGCTGAAGGATCACAGCCGCGCGTACTTGTCGTTCCTGATCGTCCTGCATCTCCGCCTCGCATGTGGTGGTCGCTGTGTCGCAACGCGCGGTGCAGAAATCAGAATATTCCGCATCGGAGCGCGCAGGAATTTTCGAAATCTGGTTTCACGATCGGGTGCTGCGCGAAATCGCTCGAAGAACCACCCTGCGATACATTTCGCGCATTTATGGTATAACATGCAATCGTACTACCGGCCGTTTCCTCTCCCGTTGGGCGTCGACGCGCGAGCATCATATTTCACTCCTTTTAAAAAAAAATTTCGAATTGTGCGCGGCACGTCCTTTTTTCCCTCCCCCCCTTCTCCCCCCCCCCCACGCTAGCGCGTGACTACGGGGAGTCGCTGATGGGATCGCGCAAAACAATATTGACAGATGAATCGTTCGCCCTGATTCTCACTCGATAACTCGCGCAGATTTATTGGCCGTGTGCGCGTGGACGCGCGTATCATTTCGCCACGGATAAAATATTCGCCGTCCCACGCTGGCGGGTCGCGCGAGAGAAAAGCCGCAAATTGCACGATGACATTTATCATTACCCGTCGCTTTTCCGTTGTTACATATTACCCGCGCTCAACCATAGAATTTCACGTCGATCTAACGATGTTTCTCGTTTGTTTTTTTTTTCAGAAATACGTCAGCGAAGGATCGACGGTGCGAGACTGCGTGCCCCACTGCACGGAGAAAGGTGAGTGCACGGCGACGATGCATCGCCGCATCGCATACGGACCATATTCCGTAGTCGTAAAAAAAAAAAAAGAAAACGTTACGATCCATTTTCGCAAAGTCGCTCCGCATGTTTTTCGCGCGGTATCTGCGGCACTAAATCCATGCGCCCGCTCATAAATTCCTTGGCACCGCTCGGTCGCCCGATGGGGCATGCCGGTCGGTCGGTATTCCGTAGTCACCCGGCCCCATCGACGAAATTTACAGTGGATAAAACGGCGGCTCCTAAAAAATTTGTGAAACCGCGTGTTATCGGTTGCTTCGGGCCAACATTTGTTATCCGAAAGGCGGTGGAGTAACGCCGCAACTGTGTTGGATGGCGACATCCGGGACATGGCGTCGGATGCAAGCTACGTAGAACCTCTCTCTCTCTCTCTCTCTCTCTCTCTCTCTCTCTCTCTCTCTTTCGGACGAGAATCAACCGAGTTGCGTCATCGATTTCGGATTTCGTCGTGGCGTGTGGCCCGCATCGCACACATCATCCGCGCTCTTTTTCTATCCGCCTTATCCGTCGCACGAGAGAGAGAGAGAGAGAGAGAGAGAGAGAGAGAGAGAGAGAGAGAGAGAGAGAGGACCTGCCGAGAGGATGGAGAACGAATCGCACGCGCTTATAGCCCCATGCCCATGGACGAAGTGGCGAGTGGCTGTGTTATCGGGCCGCGTGACGTTTTATTATCCCGCTGCGGATGAAGGCCTCATACTTTTCCTTTTCTCGCTCGTCGTACTTCTCCGCCACTCGTCCTTCGACAGCGTCCTCCCTGATATCTCCTCCCTCCCCTTTTTTCGTCATATCGCGAAACGGAAGCGCCACGATTAATCTCTGCCCGACGGCACGCTTTGCTGTTTTTCTTTCTCCCTCTTTTTGTTTCTCGATATTAAAACCAGCTGGGAAAATTCCGAGTCCATGATTCTCTTAAGGATTATTATTGTTCCACGAGATTTATCGTACGTTATGTAATACGTTATGAAAATATCGTACATTATTAAAAGCACTTTTATCTTCGAGTTACGATGACAGGATCACTCTTTTTTTTACGCGATTGTAGCCAAGTGTAACACAAGGCAAATATCGAAATAAAAAAAATGTTCATTATAAGATTTGGACGCGTGAGGGAATATCTTTGGTAGCCAGATAAAACTTTCTGAATGACAAATTGGCTGTTTCAGAGCACTGGAGCACGAAAACGTATTGCTGTCAGCAGGATGGCTGCAATTCCGGCCTGTCGTTGACAGCGTCGAGCAGCACGTACTTCGTCCTAGCGATCTCGCTGGCGGTCCTCATGGTGTGCCGAAGCCTTCGTGGCTAATACGTGTCGTCCTGCAAGACGACGAGCCCGCGCCGCGGGCGTCACACGGAACTGCATCCTTCACAAAACTTCAATCACAAAAACTTGCACTGGGTGGAAGGTGGGAGGGGAACGTTGCACCTTGCATTTCAGACGTTCGCACCGAACGCTCGGGGCTTTCTACGTGCGGATATCGCCGCAGAGACGTCAATAGTCGTCCTTTGGTCCTTCAATCCTTTTGTCAGAAAGCTGAATGAAACCTCATGTTAACGTTTGTAATCGAACATATCCTCCTTTTCGTGACGATCAACGTGCTTTCTGCTTTTTTTATATCGGTTTCTCCGGACGCGCTTAACCGAAATGAAGTTGAAACTCGCGATAATCAGCGAACGTTGCATGCCAGGGAATAATGCTCCTTGAAAAAATTCCATTCACTTTATCAACTGCACGACAGGTCACTGTGTGGAAATTAGCACTGATGTACGTTATTTCTGTTGCTTCATCAACCGATAGATTCATCGATTTATCAGTAAACGTGCTGAGGAAATATTTCTTAAAATGATCTCGTAAAGTACAATATATTTCAAACGATCAATCTTTAAGATTCTCCTAACACATCTTTCAGATGCGTCATTTCTTTTTTTTTTTTAGGTTTTCTTTCTTTTGTCGGAATACCGAAAGATAAATCCAACATCGAAGGGTATAACTATTCCGTTTACAAAGATTCTAGTTTGCGGGTAAATCTTACGGACGATGCTTAAAAAATTGTAAAAAGTTTACGTGTGATGCACACATTAGAAATGTTTGTATCTCACAGTTACTCGTGAGCATTTACTTTGATTAAATGTCGCGTCTAACACCGCTACCGTCGCCTTCCACTTGCCGTGACGTATCCACGTTGTGCAATCACGGCCGACTCAATTCAGCGAAGGCTGAATGCACTTGCTAAACTCGGCCGAGTTAAGTGACGCGGAGAAATCGGCTCGTTAAATCCGATGCGTTATCGCGCCAACTTCCCCCTTCGCTCGCTCTATTAAATTCGCACGCTTCCGCATACTTTCACGGATCGACTGCCCTCGATCTGCTAAGTTCTCTCGATCGGATTTGATTGAAACTTCGTTTGGCAAGTCCCGCTTCGAATTGAGATCTCTACTACGGCAGATGAGGCGACATTTCACTCAAAATCATTATCAGTGACAAGCTCGTTGTGAATTTTCTTTGATTGTCCAAATGGCAACAAGAGGATCGTGTGCGGAATTTTTCAAACTATATCTGGCCCAATGCCCGGAAGGTTCCGTAGATATGTGCTTCGCACGCGACAATGAAGTAATCGGGACGGTAGAGATATTTAACACTCGTGCAACACGCGATTTGAGGACGACAAAGAGCCGAGAAAATAGTCGCCATCATCATCATCGTGCCGCGCTTATCCGCTTTCACGGTAGCTTTCGTGCGATACGACTTTGCAGACGCACGTTTGCGCGAGACTTTCCTCGCGGAACGCGTGATCAGCTTTTTCTCCGCTTTACCAGACTTTAATTTTTTTTTTTGTTTTGCCGCAGTGTAATTTTTCCGCAGCTACCACGAACTAATCGGTTTATAATTCACAAAATCGTGTTTGAAAAAGGGACTCTCAAACGAGAGAATGATATCACGTTGGATTTATCTTTGAAACTCTCGTCACCTTAATTTGAAAGAAATATATTAAGAACGTTAAAAATGCGCAATTTTAAAAATGTTTTCTTCATAAAAAAAATAGCATACGCGCGGACGAAATCTACCTTCTGAAAGAGAAAAAAATCCGAACAAAAAAAAGGCGTATTACAAGGTATCCTTGTGTATCGTTCTCGGCATCATGATTTTTTTCTCCTTTGAGCTTTCGCCGGTCAGCTTTTTGTCGAGGGACGGCATTCTGTCGGCCTTCGACGGCGGATTGAATTTATTCAAAAAGTTTCGGCGCCCCATTTTTCGTTGGGCGTTTTATCGACGCTTCTTCCGTCGCTTCTTCCGTCCATCCACCGTTGCTCCGGCCTCGTACATGCGAGTTTAATAACGTCGGGACGACTGGTGGATTGGCGGGCCGAAAAAGCGACGATCGAAGAGTGCAAGAGCCGATATATCAATATTTCGTACAAACGTCGCGCGATGTGTTGGAGCTTTATAAATATTTCGGTGTGTCTCATGCGCCTTTTTATTACATCACACTTTTCTAAGTCGCGTCGCACGGAGAATGCCCGTCTTGCAATTGTTATTAACCCGTTAAAGCGTTAAAGTTAACTCTCTGAGACTTCGCAAACTTGAAATTGTCGATTAAATAACGATCAGCTCGGAAAAAGATTTGAAAAATTTTAAATATGCCGGTGAAACGATTCCAAATAGATAAAAAAATAATCCGATAAAAGAGGGAAGAGATCAATCATATTTATATTAAAGAGTTTCTAACAAGCTAAGTTCATAATTCGCCTCATAGTACATTTTTTAAAAATTTCTTGAATGTTTGAAGAATAAAGCTAAAAGTGGCGTTACGAAAAGAGCCGAGACAACTAATGTTGCCAGTGCGCGCTTTAATGAGTTATTGATGCACGAAGGTGTCAGCATGCCAATATCGTTCAGGAACATTGCTTTTTCATGGGAATTCTTTTAAAATAGTGAAATCCTCATGATCCTTTTTGTTGCTGCGGCGGTGTTATCGATTGTATTGCGATCGTATCAATATGAAGCCCCGCGTCGTCCATTATGAAGAAAAATTCGCTACGGTAATAGAAACAGTTTGACCTTTCGCGATCGCATTTTTTTGCCTTTTATTCCCCGCAAAGCCGATTATCGTTTGAATGATGAATTTTATTACATCAGAAAAAAAAGAGAACACGCACAATAAGAAATTCAAGCTCGTCTGCATCGTTCGTGCGAACACATTTTGCAAATCTCATGCACATAAAAGATATTTCTCGGAAGTACAAGGAAGAGACGCCAGTCTCTCGAGAGACGTAAAAAAAAAAATAAAATAAGTTATTGCTACAAATAAATCAGATACCAAATGTGTTATCTACAGAGAAAACGCATTAAGCTCTTTCATTCAATAAAACGAGCATATGTCAGAAGTTAATTCTTTTTCCTTGTACAGCATTGAACGTTTGTAATATATTTTGAAAGAATTAGAGAAATAACTTTTTTGCATATTTAACGAACATCAAACGCTTCTTTCCACAAGAAACAGTTCACAAGTAAATTTCGTCCATTGTCTTTACGACAAAATCAATATAGTGGAGAGAGAAAGAGAGAGAGAGAGAGAGAGAGAGAGAGAGAGAGAGAGAGAGAGAGAAGAGAGTCACATGCGCAACTGAGTCATCTCAATCCAAATTTCAACTTGATCGAGTCAATTCACGCAAGGGAATACAACGTCCTGACATATCCTGTTTCTTTAAGACGACTTGGGACGGACGTTTAGCATCTTACCGATTTGCGCCGGGAGAGAGCACCGACAAGTTCGAGCGCGAGGAAACGACGCGACGTGGCGACGTTCTCCGCGCGAAAATCGGTATCGATACATTGGACCATAATCGTTGTCAACGACATCGACGTTACCGTAAAGACCGAGCACTTAGGAGAGCTGATGTAGCAACGGAGCCAGCGGCAGCGAACAACGCGAACAAAAATGTTGCTTCTGTCGCTCGGCAGACACTTCCTAGCCGTAAGACACACAAAAAGAGGGAAAGGAAATAAAAGAAGAGAAGAGGATCGAACAAACAAATAATGTGGATAACCTACATACAGATAACGTTTAACAGAGGAACAGTGAGGATAACAATAATGATGTTACTACTATTACTACTATTATTATTACTACTATTGCTACTAATTACCATTACTATTATGAACTACTGTGCATCTCACCGAGTATACATATAGTAGTTACGATCGATTAGGCGAACGCGAGCAAGCGGAGTTGTCGATTATTATGTAACCGCTTTAAGTAGCCTTATAAAATTGTAATTAAAGCGCGGATAATCTACGTCTACACCGGGTGGCGCGAAGGGACGCGACCCTGTCCTCGTCTTATCCCAATTTTTATATTGGCCAAAGTTATTTAATTAATCGAATATCAAAGAATCACTTGTAATTTTTAACCGAACACCTGGATTGTCCCGTTTCTCTTGATTCACACCCTCCCATCGAAATTGATGATATTCAAAATGTCATTTACGAGGATCAGTTCTTCTGTTTCGGAAACGAAGAAACCTCGTTCCTGTTCCTCTCGCGTCACTCGGTACATACATCAACGTAATGGATCACGAGCAGATAGACAAGAAACTAAAAAAAAAAAAAAATTCCTAAAAAGTAGCGAGATTCGTATTAGCGGGTAAGCAGCGAGGGCGATCACGAGTAGTGCATAATCTGTTGTCTGTTCGCAAGAGGAAGGATTTAACGATCGCACCCTGGCAACGCGAACATCCGAAAGACGTGAAATTTAAAAATTAATAGGCAGACGGAGACGGCCGAAAAATATCCAAAATAATAGAGTCCTCAAGGCGAATAGCGGAGTAACGCGAGTAGTCATTGTTCGTCGCGCGCAAACGAATATTAAATATTTTTATTCGCGTATATATAACGAATAATGAATAATCCAATTCGCTATTCGAATAACGAAGGAGGACTGCGTCTCTCGGGTCTCATCTCTGCGTCTTCTGGACGTTCGCGTTGCGGGAACGAACTATCTGTTCTCGCAATTTAGAGGCAGACGATTTATCTAAAGTTAGATCAACAAGAGTCTCTAGGATAACCGTTAAAGCTAATCTATTTCCCGTCTCGAACGTTGGCCGATCTAAACGTCGATTGTTATTGTTGGAGGTGTGCATTGAGGTAGCCGTCGGCGGCTGCGGTGCGAGATTAATCGTTGACAGAGCGCCGGCCCGCATCGACTTAGTATAATTAGCGTAGGATCGATAATCGCCCTTCTCGACGACGATTAATACTCCGATCGCGGAATCGCGCGAACCTCGCGCGATTAGGCGCCTCGGCGAGGAGGATTACGTCAGGTACGCGTCGCTGGATTACATCAAGAGACTTTAAGTCGTTCAAATTCAACTCATTAGCCGCGCTGATCGAGAATCTATTTAACGCCGATACGTCTTGCTTAAGCCTCGTCTATATTTTTATAAACTAATGTAGCACCAGATCGATCACTATCACACCCGCGGACCGCCTCTCAACTATTATTCTTAAAACTACGAATTGAATTTTCACCACGGCTTCATTCAACAAAATATTTTGCGATACGAGCGCTACATTATTCCATTGCAGCTGCAGCCAGCAAATTTAAACTGTATACAGAATATCTGTACACGTGGAATTTTTTTTAATTAATGTTTATAATTGATCGAAATTTCGAGGCGAGAGCCCGTTTCAGGTGAAAGATATTTTGACAAGTGCCAGAAATTACGGGGTTATCTGAAATTGGCTGGTAATTGCCAGAGCATCTTCCTCTTTTTTTTCTTTTTCTTCAGAAAAAGAAGCTCTCGTATTTCGAATCTCGTTTCGAATCTCATGTTGCTCTAAAACTCCGTAGGGATAGAGAAACGTATCACACCGAGAAAAAAGAGCTATGCACACACACACACACATACATACACACACAGTTCACAGACGCGCACTGACAGGATACACGTAACCTCTCGGACCGTTCACACCGTAACGATTCATAGGTGATTTCTTAGCGTTTAAGGTTTTACTATATCGCGAAGGGAATGCTGGATAATAACTCTTCAATCGTTGCGAGTTCTATCAGCTTCTGCCGGCAGCAAGATGGTGAGAAAATATCGCTGTCAGATCACTCGGCCCTCTCAACTCGCGATCTCTCCATTTAAAGATAAATACACATTTTGCAGTTAATTGCGTTTACGTATTGCCGAACATCTACGCTAGTTTAATCGAGTTGATAAAAAGGTTTCTGCTGCAATCATTACTTATATAATTCAGTACAAATGGAACGGTATATCTGCATCAATTTTGATCGTGACGGTATCGAAAGGAGAACAACCACAAAATGGACACACGAAAGCGCATCGCCATAAATATAAAATTGTAATTAACGATAATTGTTAAGCCGAGTGATTTGCGCGATAATTATTATAGAGTTATATAGACGCATATATATATACATATATGTATACATACATACGTATGTTATATATATGTATATTATATGGTATATTATATAAAAACTACGTCACACATATTGCATTACATTATATATATATATATTATATTACATTATATTATTTAGTTACGTAAGCAAAATCATATGTATGACGAGTTGTACATTTATATTAGACACACACAGCAATAATAAAAACTATACTCCGAATATGCGCGTGTTCCGAATATGCTCTTTCATTAGCCTTGAATAATGACACGACACTCGTACCGTCGCGTCGGAGGAGACGCGACTACGTGGGCAAGCACAAATTTATCGCATATATGTATATCGCGATGGTTGGGGGCAATCAATTTGACGCTCGTTCAATGAATATCTGTATATCTTCCCGCACCCTCCTCGATCGATGTCTGCGTCCGCGTCGCGATCGCAGAGGCGATGCCTTAATGCAATTTCCATTTGACTTCCCTTTCTCGACACAAGCAACCGCGTGCCCACGGTTAACACGGATTGCCGTGCCGCGGTCGTATTTTCCCATTCCATCGGTGCGACGATTATTTACGATCGACGTCGTGTTACATTTTTCAAGCGCGGCAAAGTGCTCGACGAAAGCACGACGTCGCTCGGACATGATTGATCGTCCATTCGTGAAACCAGCAATTTATTTAGGGGAGGACGGGGGCTTTGAACAATTACGGCCTTCCTACCGCGTGAGAGTTACGCATGCCGGCAGTCAAGTAGCGAGAAGGTTATGCTTTCCCGCAACAAGAGACGTGTATGACACGTGCTTCCCTTTTGAGTGCGTATAATGTGTGTGTGGACGCTGTAAAATATCACTTTCTACCTTCTCAAAAAACCGTTTCGCCGATTGCCGGAATGATTTCTCACGCTGAAAATCATTTGCACTCAACGACCATCGTGAATACTGAGGTAGGAAAATTTTGGAAAATTCACAATTTGCTGGTATTCGCATCTGACCCTTTCTATCTGTGATTCTTGTGAATCTTTTTCAGCGGAGACCAGCGGATCGCACAACGGATAACAGTCATTAAATCAAGAGCAGTTACGTTATTTATTTTAGAATTTGTACGCTCTGTTGTCATGAACGATTTCACAGAGCGTACCGATTCTTTAATAAGTGTCGTCAACAATTGACAACGAAACACACCGTCCGTCTTGGTAAGTCCGCAAACGCAACGATATAATGAACAAAATCTTAATCGCTGTAATTAAAGATAAAGCGTATTTAAATGCGATTTTCATCCCGATGCAGCTATGCGGATGCAATATTCATTATTAATAGCTTTAGAGAATTAACTTCCATTTTCTTCATTATCATTCTATTTGCGTAACGAAGACATTCAGTTCTGCACTCTCCCTTAAACCGGATTTGTCATCGCCACCCTCATTAAGTATGCTACGCTAACTCAACACGTATCTCTCCATTACCGCAGTAGCGACTTAACCGAGATTAATCGATGTCCTAGTCAAATACACTTAACTATGACGCTAAGAATTACTCGAGGGGGAGAGGATAAACCATTCGCCGTATTACCACGCCGATCTCCCGACCTCTTCGGTTTCCCCAGCGAATTAATCATTTCCTCGAAGAGTGCTTGCGAAAGCTTTTTGGCCTGGACTAACTTCTGGGATCAGAAAATAAAGATCGTAAATATTGCAGCAATTACGTGGCGCGGATATTTCTCCCCCGTTTCCATTATTTTGTGAACGATTAATTAAAGAAATTATAGTTAACAATTACAATCAATCCTGCGTGTTAATTTTAGATTCATTGCAACGTTATCGTCACCAAACAGCCGCCGCGGAGCACGGTAAAAATTATTTCCGTATACTAAAAGAGCATGAAAAAATGAATTCGATTCAGCTATTCGCGCGTATACTCATTAAAAACTTACTTCGTCGTAGATCAAATGCAAATTTGTTAATTAAAAACTTCGCCAAAAGATAAAAAAAATGTCATTTCTAATTACTCATCATTCTTCCTGTCTCTCTTTCATATTTCTTTTTTTTTCAGTTTTTATCAGTGTCGCTTATGAAAATGTACTTAAAGTAAGCGTTTCCCTCAGTTGACGTGCATACCAACAAGTGCGTTCTAAAGATTACATTTAAATTGGAAATGTTTGCAGATCGTCTGAATGTGTACGCCGCGAATCGGCGTCTTTTTCAATTTCTGTAATGCACCGTTAACGAGTCAAATTTAATGAAACACACCAAAGATTTTTCGATGCTGAAACCTAAAGCCAACAAAATTGAAAATTTGCATACAGACTGTTTGAAACTCAATTTTAAAGTTTCAGAATTCTCGCTAAAACCAATGCTCCATATTAACGTCCCCCACCCCCCTCTTCGATGTTTACAGTTTCAAAACTAAACTTATATCACTTTCGAAATAAGCGGCTCATATTAATGATATAGCACTACATCGCTATGTTCGCGCTCCTTTTTGTGACTACAAAATCGCTAAAGCGATTTGATGAAGATTCCTTTGTACATCAAGATTGTGAAATTTTAGTAAAATCTACCGACGAGAAGATACATTAAAAATGTAGCGCACATGTACGAGTTACGTAACGCTTACAGATCAAAGACGCTCCACGGCCGAAGGTATAGCACGGAAATACGCAAATGTCGAAGAAGAAGTTTCAAGAGACGAACTATCGAGTTTCTTCATTGAAATAATAATCATTTATGAAGAGTGGGGCAATTTCCTCTTTGTTCCTTTCCTATATGAAAGACATATCGTCGAATAAAGCTACGAGCAAAATACAGAAAAAAAGATTAATAAATGACGGTCGATAAAGAGATTTCTGCGATTTCCCAATATATTTTTGATCAACCGAGAGAGTAAAGATTAGCAATCGTGATCAGTAGAGAAGATAATCGTATCTTGCAGTAGCCAAAAATGTCAGTTCTCGAGGAATTGTTTCCAAGAATAATTCCGTTAAGCGGTTTAAGAGCCAGGCAGAGCAAAGTGACGGATCGCCTTTCAACGCAGAGAGACTGAGATTTTCCTTCAGAACTGCTAAAATAATTATGTTAGGTTCCTTACGGAGCGTGTTCTGTCGAAGGAAAATCGTCGCGCGACCCATCAGAGTCGAAAACCGAAATCCCGAGGATGACGACTGACGTTCAATAAATATGCTAATATTTCCGCTCTCTATCGGCGGAAATTACGTGTCTTTCCGTGGCACTTTGCCCAATCCGAGTAAAATGACGGTTGATCCTAAGCCGCGGAAATTTATTGCGATCAGAGGATCCTGCGGTCAGCCTGTCGCGCGGTAAGAGACTCGAGATTTCGCGTCTTCGCAGTCATAAATCATCATTCCCGGTAGATCTCGAAAGAACCTGAGCATATTTAGCTTGTCGCCTAATCTTACACGTTTACTGTTATTGGGATAATTTATTTGGGACCTCTGACACTCTCTGCACGTCCTCCCGCGCTACTCGTTCGCCATGTATGAATAATAGCGACATAAAGTGCAGGTCGTTAGCTAAAATAACAGTCGCACCATATCTGCGGTATCGCACGTACATACCCAGCTGTACGTCGTACATAGCTGCAGCGTAACGGGTAACAAAGGAGAATTGCGAAGACATTGGGGGAAACAGCGAGGATACGAGGACACACCTCCCCGGGAATGCGGTACGTCATCGCGTTGTAAAACAATGTTATTTAGTCAGCGTCGGTAGTGCAATTATTTTGCGCGCCCTTCGTTCTGGAGCCCTCCATTTTCGCGACGAATGACGACGGCCGCGTTAGCGAAAACCGCTCGCGTAAAAGCAGACACTTGAAAAATCTCGTAAACGCCCCGGGACAAAGTGCAAGAATCAGCTCTTTGACTTTTCAGCAGTATAAAACAAATAAACATTTGTGCACATACGTCGCGGCCCGACGTTTCACGTTGCGCGCATCACCGGTAAATGTCAAAATGCTGACGAGAAGGCAAAAACTGACAAGGCGTGCCTTTGTACAGCGGGCCGATGTACCAGCACCGTAAGCGTTATTTTTTCACGTCGAGAGCAGCTTGACGCGGGAGGCTTTTTGCAAGCGTCTCTCCCGCATTATCAAGGACAAAAAGAGATTAATTAATTTCGCGGCACGCGAGGGGAGAGGGGCTTACGAAAAACTCGTCGCCGATTAATAATCGCGAAGAACGTCGAATAATTCGTGGTATCCATATGCAACGCGTCACCGACATTCAAATTAGTTTACCCCGACGCAGCTACGCTGTCGTCGTCTGTCGACGGCTAATTAATTAATGACGGTCGCCCCCGGCTAAATGATGAATGTCAGTTACGATTGAACGCCGATCGTTCGGATTTAACGTTTTGGCACGCATAAAGGAGGGATGGAAAACGGTTTATCGAAATCCGTGCGTTTTGCCGGAAGCAGATTTTGTCGAGGGACCGTTTTTGCCCGCTTGGAATTCTCAGCGCGGCGACGGGACCCGCATTGAAAATCCGTCGCTCGGTAAAACTATCGAATTCTCATTGGCTTCGATCCGTCAATCGCGCCGTTATAAAAGTGCGATCGCATCGCGCGTCGGTAGAGAGTAAAGCGCGCGACTCGTGTGAATTCTATCAAATTCGATCAACCATGATAACGATTACCTTTAGAGCCCGTTTAACTCTAATTCAAAAATCACGTTAACGCGTCACAATCTGCCATTGAAAATATATTGGATCAATCAAAGAGTAGCAATGAGGTGTCAATCGTTATAAAAAAAAAAAAGAAGTAACATGTAGAATCAGTTTTATCGCAATGGGAAAGCTCCAAGCTTTCACACTGAAATATTTGGTGAGATAGACCAAACGTTTAGTTAGTGATCAAACGAATTTTATAATTGTAACTATCGAAAGTTGTTTTTGACCAAACAATTATTTTTATTCAACTATAACCAAATAGTTCCGTAAATATAACTAAGCTTTTGGTACTAGTAGCTACAAAATTCACTTAATCATCATTTGGTTACAACTAAACGTTTGATTGATGCTTCTCTCACTGCGGGAGGATAATTCGATCTGTCAATCGGTTACTGATATTCCCGATCTGTATATACAATTCCGGCGTGTCCGAAATCTTTCCCACATGTATTTCACGCTTTCGCGCCGCCGCGTTGCAGTACTATTATATGCCGGGATTGTATCCCAGTGGCGCGTGTGCATTTCCTGCAGTGCGTTCCGCAGCATATCGCGACTCCTTTATTACTTTATGGACCGGTGCCGCGTGCATCCGATCCGCAACTGCACTCCGTTGGAGGTTGTCAAGAGGGTGCGAGCACGAGCGCGCGGGCGCGCCCGCCCTCCCGTTTATGTACTCACCCCGGTACTGCCGTCGGTGTACGTTCACTTTGGCATCCGCAGAATGGACGCTTCGCCTCGGCGAGTTCGATCCAGGAATTCCAGACGGTCCGTTCGACAGCGAGAGACGTCGGTCCTTCCGCTACAGTAATTATTCCACGGACGATATATGACGCGCGCCACGACAACGGCCGATCCACCGTGAAATTGCGCCGTTGTTATTTCGATTTGTCGTACTTGCATTCCTACATCCGATGGGAATATCAGCTGCAACGGGGAATGTCCCTCGGCTTAACAGTTTTAAGGACGGATGCTGCAACGTTACGATCAAAAGCGACGTGATACTCGAGAGAAAAATAAATAATTAAATAAACGCAACTTTCTATTAACATTTAAAAACCTTTTCTATTTAAAAAAAAATATAAATCTCTGGAAATAAATATAAAAAGATAAAGCGCAAATGGAGAATATTTTTTTCAAGGTTCGAATCTTAGCTGAAGTGTTATTTTTTGCAACAAATTCTTTACAGTTTTTGTTTAACAAAAAAAAGTTCTCCTAACAGTTCTCACATTTAGATGCTCGTTAGCATAAGTTGTTATTAAATTAATTTTCAATTTAATATCGTACACTGCAAAACATCTGCTCTAAATATGATGGAAAAAGTAACTTTTTTTTTCACTTTGTAAGTGTGAAATTAAAATGGAATTAGCAACAATCGATGATCGACGAGTCGAGTCGCCATATTGCGAGTTGGTTAAGTTAGGTTGTCCGCTTTAAACAAATGATTATTTGTTTAAAGCGGACAACCTCGCAATATGGCGACTCGACTCGTCGATCGTCGATAATTCTGCTTTAATTTCACACTTACTTAAAGTGGAAAAAAAGTCACTTTTTTCCGTCATATTTAGAGCGGATATGTTTTGCAGTGTAATATTACTAATTCTTGTTCAAATTGGAAAAGTATAATATATAAATAAAATCACATAACAAATATTTATATCAGCACTTAGATCTAACTGCGAGGCTTCTCGTTTATCATTATTTGATTTTTTTCAATAGATTATTTTCTGTTTATGGTACCGCGCGATTATTACTGATTAGGTCACGCGTAATAAACGTTCAGGATATATAATTGTCGTTTCGACAGCTTCACACGAAACAGCGGTACACATTTTGGCATTTTCCGACCGTGACGAAGCATGCTATCGGTTCGAAACAATCGTTGCAGCTGGCATTACAGGAGTCACCGGGCGAATCTCTAATTCGGACTGGATCGACGTCAACCAGTTATGAATGTCAATGCAATTGTTGTCGACGACGACGACGACGACAACGACAACGATAGGTGGTTTGGGAGCATCCAACGCGGATTAAACCCGCGTCGGACCCGAGTATTACGAGCGTGGCCGTTACCGTAAGCACCCGGATGGCAAATTGATTTTAAAGCAATGTCGATACGTCAATGATGGCGCGATGTTCACCCTAATCTCGCAGATCAAGAGACAACAAGCGCGTCACCCGAACATGAAGCGATCGTGCCGTCTCGAACCGATCTCCAGTACGCAGAACGAAAAAGAAAAAGAGCAGAAAAAAAAAGATCCTGCAATGTCTAGCTGCAACCACGTAGAAATAATTTATCGATCGCTCTCGGCTCTTTGCCGTAATAAATCGTCTATATATACTCGCTTCCGGCAAATTTATTCATATCCACGAAATGTCATTGATTTTGAATCGTAGAACTTTCTGTCCGAGGGCGTTTTATTGAACGAAGTTCGGTGCGATTACGCGAATCCATGTAAATCACGGCTCTGTGCGCCGAATTAATTTTTTTTTCTGCGACGTAAAAAGCGCAGCATCTTTAA
The DNA here is from genome assembly GCF_016802725.1 of Solenopsis invicta. Lineage (NCBI taxonomy): Eukaryota > Metazoa > Arthropoda > Insecta > Hymenoptera > Formicidae > Solenopsis > Solenopsis invicta. The sequence continues at coordinate 17,287,202 of NC_052679.1, forward strand.
TTGAGCCGCTTTGTCGCGCGGTGAAATGTCCGCATTCGACCGCGCCGCTTTGCGGGCATAAACTTTTTCCGCGGTTGCGACAGATTGGCGTTGCCCGAGGGACAAGCAGGATGATTATCCTTTACAGAGGACTCCCGTTATTAGATTAAAATGGAGCACCGGCCGCGAGTGTCATTAACGTCGCCAATTAGCGCAGCCCCTCGCCGTCTTTGCGCGCGCCGCAGTATTTTATCCGACCCCTCGGGATCTTTATTTGCCCCGGCAAAACAACGCAAAGCGATGTTTTACACGAAAATACATGTCGCTAGCGGTGGCTCCATTATTCCGTAGGGATAGACACGGGGCCCCAAAGGCACAAGGATCCTTCTAAATTCGCGTATAATACTCCAACGCGCAAATAACATTTGTAAGCTGCAGATTTTTATGCATCCGCAAGAGAGAGAAAGAAGAAACAGACGTGTAAAATTTTTATTATACGACGCACAGAGGAGAGACCGTGCGATTTTATTAACGTGTCTTTCTTCTCGTTTGTTTACGTTTGTAATTTCTATTAATAAACATTTCTATTCCAACATAAATTTAAATTTAGATTAAAATGCGACTCTTGAAAAATATTAAATACAAATTAGCTCCGCTGATTTTCTTTTTGCGCGCTCACTATGTATTCAGAGCGCGCATACACCTGACCCCGTATAATAGTTTCCGCCTTGCTTCACCCCGACATATTGTAACCCCTCGAGTTTCCGAGTGTTCTTCCGCGTGTTCCATTAGCATCGTTAGTTAATGCAATTAACTGTGCTCATTCGGTCGCCGATCTCTTCCTAGAATTATTTAACGTGCAAAACATTACACCGCAAAGATGCAAAATACTTCGTGATGATGTAAATACACGACGACTCGTGCCTCGCGAAATCCTTATTCTGAGCGACAAGAATATTATTACCGTTAATTAAGGGTGTTCTCCTCGGCAACTAACTGCTAATTAAGCATATTGCCAAAGAAAATTATATATACATATATACAATTATGTATGCACTCGCGTATATGAAATTATATAAGTATATATACCTACCTGTAAATAATTATTGTTGACAATGCTGGCGCTCGATCCAAATTACTAACTAAAATAAATTATTTTATTATAAGCTAATATACCGTAATTAATCAAAAAGTCATATATATTAATTTTCCAGCAAACAAATACGAATTTGAAACTCTACATCGAGGCATGATTTGTAACGTGGCTGAAAAAAATAAAGGAAATAAATTTTATTATTTACCTTCTCAACATTATTATTGAGCAAAAAAATTGAATGATTGTAAAGAGAAAATTGTCTATTATTTTCCGATACATTTCTGATTTCAAAAAGATATTTCCACGAACCAGCGCAATGATGACCTATGATTACAGAATGCCAGACAACTAATTAATAGTGGTCAATGACATTGCCACATTAGTAAATGACGTAGTAGTTGTTTCAAGACTTGCCACGAATTCCATTCACGCCTTTCCACGAGTTGTGCATTGTCCAAGATCAAACGTTCGATGGATCCATTTTTTATTCTTATATCCGCATTTGCTATTTAAAAAGAATAATATCGTCGCTTTTCATGGGAAAGAATTCAAGGAATCTGTTTCAAAATTTAATTAAAACACTTTTAAAATAAATATTTAAAATGTTTTTTAAAATACACGAGACACTCCGTACATGCTTTTCTGAAAATACGATAATAAGTCATTTTGAAAGGTCAAAAGGATAAAACGTCGCCTTGGGAAATCTTGTAAGTCTTTATAAATTCACCTAGAAAATTATTGAGCACTAAAATCAGCTTTCGACCGACATTGCCAGTTATTTAAATGTGTTGATACATTTTTGGGTCATATTAGAAATTGTTTGCATTGTGTAATCCAAAGAATAGAATATTGAGTTCTCGTTTGATCAATTAATACGACACGTTTCGTCACGAAAAACAATTTTATTTCCAATTTTTACAATGATATCTAGCACGCTTCCCCGTCCCGTTCGAAATAGCGAAGAGGTCTCAAGTGAGAGGCGAAAGACGAGGTAACGGCACGCGACACGCGCGGCGATCGATGCGGTACGAGCGACGAGAGTACGGCGCGCGGGAGAGAGTAATATCCGGTTCTAAAGTAAAAGGTACTCAACTCAGGATGGATGGATGGATGGATAGGTAGATGGATGGGTGGATAGATGGATCAGGACGAGGAGAGTACGCCGAATGCACGCGCATCGGGTGATCGTCGAAAATGCAAGCGCGACAAAACGGCGAGATCAATGCGTGCGAGACGCGTGCGAGATGTGACTGGCCGCGCGTCGCACAATCGCAAATAATAATTTAAATATTCGTGCGTACGCGTTGCGATAAATGTGGGATAAACGCGCTTGAACGCTTTTTTTTCATACCGCCGTCCTTAAAGTAAGAATGCATTCGGTATTTACACTGCGTCCGGTAATCGCTTTCTACTCCATCGCGATTCGTTACTTGAAGCCGTTGCGCGGAATAGCGATGAATGAAAATGAATGTTTGACACATGTCGACTTTTGCGCGCGATGACTACTTTGATAATAATAGAAGCAAATTTTGTCAGATAACATGTTTATTTAATTAAAAACGATTATCAGACAAAGTATTCCACGTTAAATTTCGTATCACTGTTCCGCTCAACGGCACACTCGAAATCTATCCGAGTTATTTAAAACTCCCTCTTCGCGTGTGTCCCACTGAAAAATTTAAATCGAGCCCCGAAGGCGGCATCTCAACGCGCGTGGAAGTATATTTGCGTGCAAACGATAGGAAAAAGAAAAGCGTCTCACTGTGTATTCGCCTCTCCCGGCACACGATATTTCTATTTTTTTAATTGCTAGAAAAGATAATGTTGACTATACAAGACTGGCAGCGATATCTCCGTGTTCTTCGTGCCTTCACTGTTTTCTTCACTGTCTCTCTCCCTGTTTTCCCTCCGTCACCCCCGCCCCGTTCTTCTATGGACGCCCCCGTCTCGTGGTTCGGGACAATTTTCTACGCTCCGCCCGCCTTACTTCTGCTGGAACAATTCGGACAACACCGAAAGGAAAATGAAGAGACGCTCGCAAATCCACGTCCAATTACTGTAAACACTTATAGTACATCGAAAAACACTACATCGATAATTGAAATGCCTTTTTCATACATGCGTATCAAGAGAGAAGCGATAACATCAAGTAAATTAATCAATTGTACATTATAATCAATACGTAATAAACAATGCTTTCTGCAAAATTAATAAATATTTAGCTGAAAAAAAAGATACTCTGTAAATTGTAACTGTTACAACGATGCAATAAAGTTCTCGATGACAAATAAATATAATTAATCTTATCATGTGCTGTGACTGCTATCAAAGAAAAGCTGTGCAAAACCTGTATTACGTGAAAATATCAGTTAAACGTTTAACGAGCGAACTATCGTTGGTACGGAGAGAGAGATGCAGCTGGCTATTAATTACTGTAAACATTCAACAAGCATTTCTCAGCTGGACCATCGTGAGAGCGTATTTAATCGCGCTGCTTGTGTAAGAGATTGTAACTTGGTACACTGACCTTGGCGGGATCACCGGCGCCGAGATATACGAGACCGGTTGCACCTGCGTACGCCAGCAGGGTGTCGATTGCCTGCTGCGTCTCCAATAGGATCCTAGTCTCGTTCATCCAGTCGCTGGCGACGCTTCTGGGCGCACCCTTCAGCAGATTCATGTACCTCAGGGTCATTTTAAAGTTGCCGCGATCCAACCAATATCTGAAACAATCGATTAGAGGCGATATGTTTAAAGACGTCAGACAGATCCATTTGTATAATATTTTCATTTGCTCGGCGCAGCTTAATAAATTGTAATAACGTCTCTGGGCAAATATTGATTTGTTAATTTGATGTAATCGAACGTTTCGCAAATAACGAATGGCGGCGGTCCGCAATTTGCGGGAAGCAATCAACGTGGAAGATTTGTGGCCGATTTCTCTATGGTTATTCAAGAGTACAACCGGTTGCTGGCCACTTCACTCCACAGTCTCGAGACACACGAAAACCCACTCTCCTTCTCCTTTTCCTTCCTGGTCATTCTCTCACGTTTTCGGTGAAATATCGGACTGAGCGAGTTTGGCGAAAGGCTGAATAGTTGGCGACATCCTGGAACCGGAAGCCGCACTATCGAACACGATCTTCCAGGAAGCGTCAATTTTGAGAGAACAAGAGAGAGAGAGAGAGAGAGAGAGAGAGAGAGAGAAAGAGAGAGAAAAGCCGAGGTTTGCTGAAAACTTTATCCCTAGCCAAAAGTTCGAACAGACATCTCCCACGAGTCGTTTGTTCGTTCGTTTGGAGGACGAAATGTTTATTCATCAGCTTAGGATTAAGTTGGTGATATCCAGCGGATGTAGCTTTTCTCTTGGCGCAGAAACGCCGAGCCTCCAAGAGAAAACCACATGCAGGACAGAACATCGGCCGGGAACTTTACACAGAGTACATCGGGTCGCTTCCGATACGGTAAAGTGAGATTAATGTTGCAGCCCGGCTTACCGGGGTAGATTAGGAAGGGAAGAAAAAACGCCAGTGTTTTTAAAGCAGCGCGAGAGAATTTCTAAACGAGCGGACGGTACAATTGAAAGTCATCCTTTCTTTCGCTGCTCCGCGATACCTAAATCCAAGTCCAACCTAGTTACCCAGTACGTTCTGTTTGGGATTTATTGCAAAATAATAGAAACTATTGGTATTTAATATTATTGATATAATCAATTTAATATTATTGATGCTAGTATTATATTGTCAATTTAAAAATTAACTGATCATTACCGGATTTTGTTCGACCGTATCTGGTCTGCTGCAGAAATTGCAACTTGCAAAAAACAACTCGAGGATCAACTGATATCACGGACAATCCGGTGTACGTCGGAGACTACATTGCCTATATTCTCACACACATATACACACACATTATGACAGATCCTGCAGAAGGGTTACGTGAAATGGGACGCGGCGCGATGTGGAACGTTTATCCGTCCCTTCGGTATCTTGAGATCGACTCTCCTAGGTAGTCCACATGGCCTAATTCGGGGCACGGACGCGCAACGATCGTGGATACTGAAGTTTCTTGCTGCTTTCGGATTTCATATTCGGCGATATCGCTCCGCGGAAACTTTCCCGCTTGGCCTTCACGAACGATTCTCCGGGTCTATTTAGAAAATCCTTCGTTTTTTTTGGGGGGTATGTTCCTTTGCTGTAGATCGTGGATAAGCTCAGTCAGTTTTCTTTACGTCGAGCGATTGTCTCGGTGCACGATATGGATTTCTCATAATAATTTTAATTGAATTATCGTGTAAAACAAAGAATCCGCCAGTATACTTCCTCTTATCTATAAATTTTTTGGTCTATCTAAAGCTCATTTCTTTTTATTTTTAGTAAAGAAATCTCTCTTGTGCGAGAATTTACAGTTTTTATTAATTTAAGAAACTTTATATTTCAAAGTATCGAGAAAAATCTTTTAGCTTCCACTTTAATTTTAATCAATAGATAATCAAGAGATAATTCAAGAGATAATTCAGTTTCGACGAACACAGTTCATTGCTTGTAATATCCATTTAGAAATTTCGTTGCTCGAAATAAAATGCGGATAATTATAAAACAGACCTACTTACGTTGCATAATGCACGTACGGTCGTTCGTGTTTCAAACTAATCGAACAAAAGATGGAACCTGAATTTTAAAACGTGTTCCTTAAATATTCATTTGCAAAAGCTAGGACAATGGTGCTTCTTTCAAGTCCGTAAAATTTTTTACGGGATGTAGTTTCGTGATATATCGATCGTACGTTGCGATAGTACACCTCTCGGGAGCTTAGAAGTTTTACCCGCGGGCGCTGAAAGAATGTGTGCATATCGCAGTGTACCCCAAAATTAAAAATTTAACAGATTCACGTTCGCGTTTTGGTGCATTCGTTCATGGATGACGAAGACGCGTTACGCAGATGTACGTCGCACATATCGGCAATTCTAAAGGCATAACTTATATCGGCGTGACTTATTTTTAACTCGGAACTGATCCGGGAAACCTGGCGATTTCATCACCGATTTCAATAAAGTTTTGATGGTATGTAATATTCATTCATACTGATATAATGATAAAATCGTAAAATCCAATATTCAGACATTCTCGAGAAAATGGTGATAAAAGTTTTCCTATCAACATTAATCTCTTGAAGCTATCATTAGATCAGCAAAAATAGCAAAAAATAACCATTAAAAAAGAACCGGGTATAGAAAAAAAACATTGTAAAATCAGTTTTGTAACAAATTGTTAAAAAATTACTGTAAAAAAAACTAACTACATCAATCGATTCTATTAAAAAAGTTATTAAAAGGATAGATATAACCTTTTCAATCATTTATCGCTTACGCAAAAAAAATGGACAATGTTGGTACACAGAAAAAAAATTAATATCAAATCAACAATGTGTTTTATATATAAGCAAGAATATAAATCTTCGAAAAATTTATAATCTTAAACAGACACAATTTGCTTACATGAAGAGAAAAATTTTCTTGATGTAAGAAAATTATGTCTGTTAAAAATTATAAATTCTTCCAAGATTTTATATTCTTGCTTATATATAAAACAAAGATTGTTGATTTGATACTAAACTTTTTTTCTGTATAAAAAAGTTTTTATCATCATTTCTCAAGAATACCTGAATATTGGGGTTATGGCTTTACCATAGTATAAGCGAATGCTATACGTCCGCGAAACTTTATTGAAATTGGCGATGACTACTAAATTCTCTTTGTCAGTCCGCTGATAAAGCGTGCCATTCGTATCAGCAATATGTTACTTATTTACGTCGCCGAGTGCCATTCGTTACGTCTGCTGCGATATATCGGTTTGTTTTGCATGAGGTTCCGCGCGTTGAAAGAAAACAAAAAGTATTCTTGATAGAATAATTAAGTATTCATCAGGACACCGCTCACGCCTTCTACGAGCGGCGAGGGAAGAATACAACTCAAATTGCATCGCGGAATAGCTCTGATTAAAAGAGCACGTATCGCTGCAAGCTCTACTCTGCAAAATTACGTATGAAATTACAAAATGTCACAAGTCAATTCGCTCAAAGCCATTCAGCTGCTAAATCAAGAAATTACGTTAAATTTCGCAGATCACGATCGTATATTATCTCGAGAAATTACGAGTTTTTTCCCACGCCATTCGTTTGTAAGATGTAAAACTCTTGTTGAAACTTTTACTTTCTTTACAAGCTACACGGTCAATCGGTTTGAAATTTTAATTATAATATTATAGTATTAGTTTTAATATAATATTAGCTTTAATTAATGTAATTCTATGTACCCATACAGCACTTGCAGCAACATTGTTACAATGTTGCAACAATATTTCTGCAATCTTCTGTTTGCAGAAATATTGTTGGAACATTGCTGCGACGTTGTAACAATGTTGCTGCAATTTCTGTGCTGTATGGGGTAGTTTTTAAACAGATTGAAGCATTTTAATTTTTCGATTCTATCTCCTTGAGTACAGGTGCCCCTTCGTGACGCGTGAGAGACGCCGGCTGATTGTATCTTCCAGCATCCCGTATCGCGGCCGTTAAAGTCTCGCTCTCCTCAAACATTTGCAATTTTTCCGCCGCAGTTAAGACACGATCGAGCGATGAATTTTTCGTGCGGACGAAAACACGCGCCGCTGTTCTCGCGGATTTGCGTACGTGAGATCGTTCGAATATCGGATAGAACGTCATTACGTGCCAATACGGATTTTCTCACAGCTGTACAAGACATTCTATCGTCAAAATGAAACTTTAACGACGGATTCTCTCACAAATTTACAGTCGAGCGCTTTCGCACGCTCCATTTTTCGCGCCGATATTTTATTTACGCTGTGGGCTTTAATAAAACATGATTGTAATGTTTTGATGGGACACGACAATAATTTTCGTTGAAAAAATAAATTGATGGGAGCTACAACATATGCGTCGCGAGATATGGTTATCTTTATTTAGTGTTACCCAGGATAAATCGAGGGCACCTTCCATAAGGGCCGGAAAACCAAAGGGCCGCTGACACGAGAAAAACGAAGGGATAAGTTGGTAAAACGGCCAGCGGATTTTGCCGAGGATAACCTGACGAGTAGTAAATGGCGGTGTTCTTTGTCAAAGTGTACGTGGCGGGTATTACGGCAGGTGTTTTCGTCTTTCCCGCCTCGTTGATGGTCGGCTGGATATATTGCGCTCTACTCAGTCCTTAGGGTCTCGTAAGGATAATTTATAGGGTCAACTCGAGACCGGAGCGATCAAGAGAAAGGGTGACGGAGGGCCTTGCGTGACGAGGAAATTGCCGCTCGAGTTACGAGTACAATAAAAGTGCATTTAATCGGCGACACGATAAATTCTATCGGTGCTCAGCATCGACAATTTTGCACCCGCCGTTGTTTACTTTCTCATCCCGTGTGCCGTTTTCGTATCGTAAACTTCGCAAGATGACGGATTTTAAAAGACTTACAAGACCCAGTGTGAATATAATGTGCGATAAAATAGATACTGGGGAAGGTATTCCGCCTCGATTACAATCCGGTCGCGAGTTCCTTTGCGCACAATAAATTCATTCGATCCTTTCATCTACGAAGACGGGAATCTTTGACAATTTACGAGAATTCTTACCTGGCACGTTGGAGTATGTCGTACGTATTCAGCGAGTCTACGTCGATTGGCTCGTCTTCGAGCTCCCTTTTCGGAATTGAATTGGCCGTTTTGATGATCAAGAAACTTTGAAGATAGCTAAGAAGATATATAGGCAGAGCTGCACCGCCTTCAGGCACCATGGCTAATCTTCTTGCCACGCTCTCTACCTAGTAATGTACGAGCAAGCCACTTTAAAAAATTGATATTATCATTTACATAAACGAATTCCGCGAGCTAATGCCGTAAAAAAGAAACTTGGTAAATGAAAAGGGAAACTTTAGAAAATTATCATGCTGTTGTATAAAAATTTATTAAAGTTAAAGGAAAAATTTATTACATTTACCACGTATAAATTGAACTGAACTCGATACATAACAAAAATACCTATATTAAATAATCAAATTTAATGTATAATGTAATAAATTGCACAAAGTAGAATTTATTATATTGTGCAATATTAAATTTGCAGTCAAATTGTACGCAATTTGAGTTATTTTTAATTATTCAAATCACCATTGTTCCTATTCAATTTGTCGTCAATTTAACTAAAATAGAGGTAAACAATTCAACTCAAGAAATGTTTAGTAACTAAATTTGAAATTCAGTTACTAAATGCAAACGTTAATATAAACGCTGTTCACTTTGACACTGAACGATTTAATCACAGAAATAGGTTGATGAGAGAATTCTGACATACAGGAAAGTTAAAATTAACAAAAAACAACTCATCATTAACTCAAGGATTAATTTAATTTGATTCTGTAATATTTAATAGTGTAAAATGCTATATAAAACGTTTATTTGTTCAATTTAAATTGTTAATAGCAATCGGCAATCTCAAAGATCGTTTCGCGAGGGACACGTCTGATTTTAAAGAATGTGATAATTACCTTCAGGAACCTCTCACGGAGGGTATCCTCCGGGAACACGCCTCTCTTGGCCGCCTCCTCGGGAATGCTTTGAATTGCGGCGCACACCAGGGGATCCTCCTTCGCTGGAATCAAAGGAAAACTGAACTGATGCGAATGTACAACTCAACCCATCTGTTTAATTAATTAAAGTACCAATTGACGTCCATTTTTCATCCGCTCGTTCGTTCGGCCAACATTTCGAGAATTCCGAGTGAAAATTAATCAGCGTACGTATGTTATTCGCAATAACCGAATTTCCGCTGTAGCCCAATTTGCTTTGTGGCCACCGTATCCGCAACATTCTGGCTATGTTTTTCTCTCGTTAAACGTATTGCTTACACTGCAGCTACAACGCGCTATGGATACACGTTTCAACTTGCGGTTCTCGTTCAGTTATCGCAAATAACAGGTGTACCATAATAAGTGTACGGTGAGAAGGCTGTTTTTATCGGGTAATCGCAAATTTACGTCAATGGTTGAAACATCGATTGAACCTCCCGGGAATACGCGTCCGTTGCGCTAATTGTCGATTGGAAAGTATCAGCGAAAATTAAAATTACGAAGGCGACTTTGCGGCGAGAAAGAGAGAGAGAGAGAGAAAGAGAGAGAGAGAGATTAAAACGGCGAAAACGCTCGGGGAAAAGAATTTATAGACACTTGGCGCAATTAAGGCCGAACGTTCGTAGGGACATAATTAATGAACACGTACGCGACGCTCCATCAGGCTAACACGGGCTCTTTTGAAATGCCCACCGTACAGCCTTTATGAAGGTTACGCTCGCTTCCGATTAAACGGTAAATCTTCGACGGTGCTCTTTGCCTTTTGCTCCGCTCTTAACCGTTCGGTGTAACCCACATACACACACCGAATTTAAGCGAGAGACCCCGCGCCGTCGTCTCTATTGTTCCAACCTTTCATACCTTGGCTCGGAACGAAAGCCGCCCTTGAAATAGAGCGCGAATTGCTGGGACGCGGCGGCGGGACCGAGCAATTAAAAGCGCGTACGGAACTCATTCTCGAGCGGAGAAAAAGCTACTATAATACTGTGAAAGCTGGAGCAAAACTCTTTCCGCGCGTTTGCTGCTTCAAATTAGACTCTGATTGACAGAGAACAGATCAACGTCGAGAAAAATCAACATCACCGAACTTGATAGCGCTCTCGTATTTCAAATTGACAATTGCAAACATCGAGAGACTGTGAGTGGCAAGGCACGAAGATATATGTATGACAAATTATATTTACGGAAAAAGTCGCGAAAAAAAGGTGAATCAGATGAAATATGTGAATCTCGGCTTTTATACGTTCGAATGCTATTGTTGTGCAGCAAAGTGCTGTTGAAAGCGTGTTCCAACGCGCTGGAAACGGCGCTATGTCACGCCGAAAAAATTCAAAGGATGAAACAATAACACATCCCGTGTAAAAATAATATTTTTTGATATCACAGCGTAGAATAATAACGGAGATACATAAATAAACATTAAGCTGGAAATTTAGATAAATTGTTCGTCTGTTGTGGAAAAGAGACGCTACACGAGGAGAGGGGGGGGGGGCAGAGAGGGCGTTAGGTTTTTAGTCATTTAAATATTTAACTGCGTTCTGTAAATATGCACGTGTACGTATTTAATGTTTCAGAGACCATAATAGCGCGCATGAGATCCTGCGCAATACTCCGCCGAGTTAATTAACTTAGCCCGATGTTGATGTTAACAAAGTTCATATGCGAAAAAAAATGTGCGGCAATCATAACAATCATTGCGAGCAATAATAATTACGGCTGCAGTAGCAGCGAAATGCGACGACTCCCCAGCTACAACTGCAAAGTCTTCGCTTCGCGTTTCCACACTCTAAGTTTCTCGCGTTACTTTAGAAGTTATTCGCCATATTTTGTATCAGCCGCAAACTGCAGCCCACCGTAATATGAAATTACTTTAGAAGCCCATCGCATTATTTCTTCGTTTGAAAGGCAAGTGTGTCCAAATGCACGTAAGTTAGCATATATGCGCATGGCTAAAATATTTCGAATAAATTATCATCTATGAGAAACAGCAGGGCGCATAGATTTTAATAAATTTATATTATTTATGTATTAAAATTTGTAAATTAAAATTTGGACAGCATCCTTAATTTCTTCAATTTTTTAATTACTTATTTGATTCTTAATATATCCTTAATATCAAACTAAATTTTCTTATGCCTTTAATGTAATAAATTAAATCAAGACACTTACGTGCTGCCTTCGAGACGGCCTTAATTTCGGGTTCCAGCGGTTTAATTGCTTTATCCTTTGGTGCACCCAGTGGCGCGATTTTTACTGTCCTAGCCAAGGCTTGACAGGCCGCCCAAAGAATTTGTACATTCGACGCACCCTTCTCCTCTTCCAAGCGTGCTGAAACAAAAATATTTCATTTAAATTATTTGATAAAAATTCCTTGCGGCCAAGAGAAACTTACGCTACGTTTTCGTCACCATTAAAAATTTAAATAGTCTGTTAATAGGCCGGGACGCGAAAGTTCATGTGGTGTTGATAAAGCCCGAAAATCGCGCTCGTTTCTCTTCCTCTAACATAATTTTGCATTTTTTACGGACGTAAATTACCGAAAGAGATAACTACCAGAATTTATATCCGAAAGTTATTACACGTTAGATATTTAAATATTGCAAAAAAACTAGACAAAAATGCAATTTAGCAACGTGTTGTACATGTTACGTAAAATTTAATACGTATATTGTTATTAAGTCTCTAACATCGAATTACGATTCATTAGTCTACAACGCCCTATCATGAAATCATCAAAAAAGGAGATCAACGATCGTCGTGAGAGATCGATTCGTAAAATTCGCTTATTTAATTTGTGCCCATGTGTTCGCTGTGGTTCTCCGATCGTTCAGAAATCCTCGGAGAATATCGCCGTTGTGTTACAGTAACAAACATTTCGCGCGCTTCCATATTAACAATGGCGAAATTTTTGGACAACAACGCTCGTCGTGAGAAAATCCTGACGCGCACGTGAATTATGAAAGCTCGAACTATGCTCATCCAACACGTGTCCTGAAAGGTTGCGCAAAATTAGCGTTGTGCACAATTCCGCATACGGTTCGTAAACAAAGATAAGACTGCGGCGCCGACAAACGTGTAATTCACAAGCATTCGTTGAAACATTAAAATGTTGTGATATACGCGCGAAAATAAAACTCGCGGCGATTTATTTATGTCTCGCACCGAATAAAAGTCGCTTGGGCTATATAGCACGTACTGTCACGTTCCGCCGACACGTATCGGCATCGACATAGCTGTAAAACATGCGTTTTAATGAATCCACACCAACCGCGGCAACGGTACGTGTCGATGTCGGCCAAAATTCTCGCAAAGAATGTTTTGCCGTTACATGTCGTTGGTGATCTGAATCGGTAAACGGCAGAGAATGGATGAAGAGATAAATCAAGAAAAATTAATTAAAATTACCTCACGAAACGATGTATTCTGTTTTTGTAACGTAAGTTTAATCAATTTTAACAAGTAATAAAATTTGCATCGCGGCATCCTAAAATATTCATCAAACTCGTCGTATTTTAATAAGTTCTTGAATAATGTTTAATGCTCTCCTTCAAGTTCTAATTTTATTTTATCTTTTAATATTGCATGTACCCATTTTCGATTTCGTTTCTTTATTTTCTTGACTTCTCGGCTTCGTTTTCGTCTAGAAATAAGCCTATCAGGACCAATTCTTCGCCCGCTGGATGAGCCATCCATTATGATCGCCAAACGTCAATTGTCGAACGGTTGTCGCAACAGTCTGAACATGTGCTAATTTTATCGTGCCGGTGCCAGTACGTGTCGTTTGCCGGAACGTGACGGTCCATGCCGAATAGCATGAATCGACCTTAATAATGCATTTTACAGGCACATCCGTCCGGCACAGATTCGCGAGAAAAAAATTGGCAACGACGGGGAAATAAACAGCCGCATGATAAACGGATTTCATCGTCAATATGGTCGAACTGAAAATGTGTTCGAATACAGTTTATATCGTAGTAAATACCTCCATACGAGTCGAGTGGCGCGAACGTGAAAACATTATTTTTGAAACATACGTACCCTCGGCGGGTCAATTAAATGGTAATATAATCACGGTATTTGCGATTTCGTATTTGTTAACTTCACCGCGACTAATTGAATCATCGTTAAATTATCCTATCGACATAATTGGCATTTAATCGACGGGCATGACGAGCATCCACCTGTCGACCGGCGATTGATGAACTGTAAATCGGCCAGAAAGATGTTCGGCACGACCGTTAAAGCCGCCAAGGCGGGCGCGAGAGGTGCGGGATTCAGCTGGATCTCCCGGTGCTTCCAGCTCGTGATTTATTACGCGTATCAATCCGGAGAGGGTTTACGAAGCGATCTCTTGTCTCGAGAAAATTACTCCGCTCGGTTAGAGATTTTTCGTGCGATCCTCGCCTGTTTTCTCAGATCAGGATGATCTGGTGTACACACACTTCCGATCGTTTTGTCTGACGACACGTGCAAACATCGCATTACGCGAATTAACGTCAATTTAAACGAGGCTCGGTGAACTTTAATTCTCGGACTCGTGACATATAATTTTCTCATTTTAGTACCAACGTTTATCTAATTCAACATTATCGTGATCCGCCCGAAATTACCAAAGCAATTACAGTCGGTCCACGCTCGGGCTTTAAAGAGTAGCGCGAAAGCAAATTACGGTCTGTAATAAGTGCAATATCATTCTTTATAACGACAATCGCTCTAAAAGCACGAACGTTTCCAGGACACAAGCGCGCGCGCGCGTGATTAATCTGCTGCGATAGAGGGGTTCCGTCCTTCTTCGTAATTTTATCGTCGCGGCGAGTTACGGGCCGCACTTTTGTCGTCCAAATATCATTATCGTGCTTTTTCATAAAATATCCATAATACATTCAGCAAGGGAGGGGGGGGGAGGGGAGAGAAAAAAAGGAAATCCTTGCACTTGGCTTAGTCAGCGCAAACCGCCGGTTATCTCCCGTTTTTAAATTACTCGGGCTCGAATAACCGAATCCGCGATTCGCGGTCGCGGCAATATCATTTCTCACAATGGCAATAAAATTCCGGTGCTCTTTAAGCTAATCCTACGCGGGGAGGAGAGAGGGCGCATTTTTATTGCGCGACGCCTCGCAGGACACCGGGGTTGGACCGTATTATCAATTTCGCCGCATAAGCAAAGCAACCTCGCGAATTTGCAACTGCAAACCAGCCCCGGCCCGTACCCTGGGTGAATTACCGAATCCGTCGTGCCATTTCAGCTTTATTGCCCGGTCGGCCCCGCCGCTTTATTGGTGTATTACACACAGGTCGCGACTGCCTGTCGCTATTTCCTTTTATGAGTGAGAGTCGAGCGCGATAGGTAATTCTAACGAAAAATCGAACACAAGTCGTATCGACTTGTCGGCCACGGCGAAATTCCTTTCGTGAAACTGTGTGTGCACTGTATATTCGCCACGCCCTAGAAACTAATTATTCGATAACATTCGGGCAGTTATTAAGTCCGCGGTTTTATATTCGCTTGCCAGTCATCGTCCGATTTTATTGGCAATATCGTTGGATCTGCTATAATGCCACGTAGGTCCAGCCATCCTACTCTTTCATCGCCTATCGAAATACATGTATAGAAAAAAAAAAAAAAAAAAAAAAAAAACAATTTAACTTTCAAATTTTTCAATTCCTTGAATATAATCCTCAAGATAAATATGCAAATATATAATGAAGTACACGTTTTCAATATTTGATTTCATAATGCTTAAATCCTGCTTAGCTGGCAAAGTACACATCGCATACATAATCGATCAATTTTCATTAACTTTATCGCTACTAAATTGCAAAGTACTTAAAAGTCATAAATGATATAAAGATAAATGATCGTAAAAGACGCGGTATTTTAGAGTCTTTTTCGGAGATACGTACGTTTTCCGCATGTAAACGACCGATCGTAAATTAAGGTCCTGCAAGTGCTCTTCTCTCACGCAACATCGGGTCCCAAATTGTATCGGCGAAACGCATCGACTTCGATGACAGCTTAACACGATCGTAAAACCAAAATGACAGACCGATTGCCCGACGTGCGATATATATCCCGGAGTATCTGTTTTCCTACGCTCTCCCTTTTTCCCTCGAGCTTATATTGCCGCGCGATAGACTTTCAGCGAACGATTCTCACGCTCGAGCGGACCGGTGAGCATCGACGCGGAAAACGGAGAAGGTCGAAGGGCTCAGGACGGTTTCAAGCCGGATTCACTCCATCTCGCGTGTCGGTCTTCCACCCTATCATCCCCTTGCGAAGACGAAATCGCGTTATTACGCGGGCGAAGCCGTCCGCGGCTAAACCGGACGTCGTCGCCGCAAAAAGTATCCCGAGCCCCGCTAAATCCGCCGCGTATCCGTGGGAATTATCAAACTCCCGAATGAACGCGTCCAATTATTCCGGATAATTACTAGTTCGCCCGAGCGTATGCCAGCGGCGGCGTATCATCGCTCGGACGAACGAAGTTCCGCTCTACGGTCTGTCAGAATTAATTGTCTCCACTGGCACTCGCGAAAATCGTAATTACCAGACCACGGACATTTTTCCCGCGTTTATCGCACCGCGTGTGAAGGTAAAAAAAAAATAATAATAAAAAAAACAATGACCCAGAAACATTTAAAAATGTGTTTCGGACCCTTTATTTTATAAATTGCTGTTTCAACAACCTAACAAGTGATACAATTCGACCATCGATGTTCTAAATTTCATCCCCGGCAAATATTGGTTACCGTATATATGTAGAGAGATTTCAGTAAACTGTTTGTTTATCTTGTAACTTCGGTACGTGTGTGTCAATTTTCGTACTTCGTTACTAGCTTTATCTGTGATTGTCATGTACTTCATAAGAGCGAAGTAAAGCGGACGTTACTACTGCTGAGTGTTGATTAACGCGAATGAAATTAAATTTAATTATAATAAAACGGTGTATATACGTAGAGCGCTTTTCTCTCCGTACAGTAACACGCTACTTTTGCCTTTAGCAATCGTGTTCCGCGCTTTGTTTCACATATTTTCAATCCAATAATCGTTTATACGCTTGCCACCGTTCATCGCAAAAAATTCCGTACGTTATCAGATGGCACTGCGCCAGGTCACACACCGCTGCTGTCTGTTCTTTTATGCTCTCTCTCTCTCTCTCCCTTTCTCATAATTTTAAATTCCAGTTAATCGATAAGAAGAACATTCAAATGCTGGCATTATTGTTGTAAAAATTTGTGGCCAAATAATACCTATCGGTTCACTTTGATAAATCTGAAATGAAACAGTCTTTCCTCTCTGCGCTCTCTGTCGTTTCCGGCTCATCGGCCTGTCTTTCGCGAGACGAAGTACTAGTTAAATCCGTTCGGAGTGAGTTAAGCGGCGCTAGGCTATGTGACATTTTATGCTCCGGGAGCTATGTGAATTTCGAGAGCTGCTCGATGTTCTGCTTTCATCACCGTACGAAACGTCCCACGTACACTATCTCCCTCTCTGTTGCTCTTTGTCCTTTCTGTGACCCTGTTTTCCAAACGCTCCTGGATTGACGAGCGCGGCGTAACGATGCGGTCGACGCACGACAAAAGGATGGATTGCACAATCCCCCGTGTCGTGCCGACACGCCAAACACTTTTCCCCTGTCCGGCACACATTGCGTCACGATGCCTGTGCGCACCCGCACACCGGGGCACATCGGAGCACTAAACATCGCGTAAAACGCGCAACCAACTTTTCCTCCCATGGGGAGATACCGGCCGCCAGATCACAGCTAAGCGGATACGCGCTCGAGCTTAATCGCGAAATAAGATCGTCCGCAACAGCAACTTTCTAATGAGGACAACCCGATTGCACTGGGCGTGATACACACGGTGACATCGGTTTAAAGTATTTACGATGTGTGGCTGCTGTCTCCTATCTCCGCGCGTGACCTCCGGAAATTTCATTAGTTAAGCAAATTATTTTAAGCGGCTTTTTCGGGTAGAAGACGTATCAAACCGCTACCCGGGATGTTATCAGAATGCTAACTCGGCCACCAAGATAAAAGCGATAAAACAAATCGATATAAGCATCCGCAAACTCTGCCAAAATTATATTCCCAGGCCGCAACGGTGCGGTTAACGCAAAGAATTTAATGTAAAAAAAAAATAGCGGCTTATTAGACTACAGCAACTTTGTCGTACATGAATTTCGTATAATTCTTGCGCTTGTCAAGTTGTCTTTTCTCCCCAATTCACACACTAAGAAAAAAATTGTTAACTTTATTTTTTTCAACTTGATTAACTTTTTTTCAGCTCAAATATATTTATGTGCTTAAGTGAAATAAATGTTGAAACAAAATATATAAATATTTAAATTAAAGTTCAAATATTTTATGTATTTGAGTTAAATATGTAAATACTTTAAATTGAAGAAATTTAATCGAGTTGAAAAATTTCGTCAATTTAACAACTTTTTTTTTCTCGGTGTACGTAAATTCAACTTGTTCAATTGAAATGTATGGAATTTACGTTTGCGATGGCGACTAATTGAAATTTAAGCAATATGTACTTCCACCAAGAGTTTATTTTTTAACGTTTTAATCTAATTTCCATGCTACCTAACAAGTTTACGCATAAAATAACTTTAATGTATCTAGAGCGTATTATTTTAAAATTGAATCCTCTTAAATGAGATTTCGCGGAAAATATGAAAAAAGTTGTATGAAAAAAAATGTGTGCTTTGAAGAATATCACGGTACCGCGAGGAAGAATAGATTGAAATGGTACAGACGTTGACGTGGAAACGCGAAAATCCCGTCATCGGTGGTCTCAGGATAATTGATTGCTTTTCGTTCGAAGCTCTATAAAAACGAACAAAAAAATCTATAGCTCGAGGATCAGGCAATCGAGGGCTCTAGCAGGTAGAAAAATTCGCACATCGGCGACGAGGATAATTAATCGACGCTGCAAATGCTATCCGCCAGCTAGGTTTATTGTCCCGTTCATAAATTAGTCTAGTGGTTAGAGAGCAAATGTATAGCGACCGTCCGACTAAAAACAATATTAATAAATCTATCGCGCCAAGAGTCAGCGAGTGACGAGCCTTTTTCATCGGTCGCATTAAAATAGAGTCTCTGCCGCTTCACTCAATTTCGTGTTTAAGCATACATTAATAAAATTCTAATTTTGTGAGCTTAATCACATATTTCAACGAAATTATGAAAATTCAAATACGAATTAAATTCTAAGGTGAAATTATCTGAAAAGCTCGACAGAGTCTCTTTTTTTCTTTTATTGTGGATTTTTTTGGAATCTTTTACGTACAACTAACGAATACGATTGCAATTAACTATCTCAAACTGACGAGATATCAATCCGGATATTCTAAATCTAACTGGAAATGGATACGTGCGAACGGGTGTTTATTGTATGAAATACAATTCGATCTGTAAACAATTTATAACGTTACGTCAACGTCGCGAAATCAGACGCCACGTCCGGCACGTATGTTTGTACTTTGACAAAACGTGGGGATTTTGACGTAATGTGGGGAGTGCGATGAAGGCTGTAGCATTGTTACGGTTTATCGTATAAACAAATCGAGGGAGAACTAACAGCATGCAAAAAATCTACAAAAAAAAGTTATATCCGTATATTTTCGATTTTAAAAGTAAAAATGTGCATCTAGCATTTATTGTATCTTTAATCAGAATTCAATAGTATCGTCAATTGTCAATTGCATCCTTCATCTCGGTGCAATTTCCCTTTCCGCAAAATTCTAAGGGCAATGCTCCGCGATACCGATCTTCCGAAAAACACTTTCATAAATGTCATTCCGAACACTTGCGCGCCAGTCGAAAGAACGAAACAAGCTCTGCCGATAGAGGACGATCAATTTGGCACTGCAGCATTGCGGATAGTTTTTGATTTCGTTTCGTCGACAGGCGGCCTGTTACTCCCGTGGCTGACCAGATTATTTAAAGCGTCTGTAAAAATGCCGGCGAACGAGAGAGCAGTAAGAACTCGGGATTTCAGTTTTAATTTTAAGCGGTAATTATCCTTACCCGGCGTTAAATTGATATCAAATCTTGTCACGCGATTAACATTTATATTTGTAAATAAACACGTTATCGTATATATTTATTTTAGGCATAATGCAGGCACATATACACACATATACTTGCAATTAGAAATGATAATTGAATTATTAAACAGAACATCAAGCAATAAGAGATTTTTAAAAGCTATTCGCGAAACACGATATCTGTGCGAATATTGCGAATAATTAACATTTAATCAAAGGAAATAACGCACAATTATCCAAATTCTACTAAAACCAAATTTGTTTTATAATAATAATCTTTAGTGAAATATTTTAATTAAATGTTTAAAATTAATACAACCAAAAAATATTTAATAATATTACTACACGATTACTAAATATCATATCACTAAATATTTGATTATATTGATCGAACAGTTATTTGAAACATCACCAAAGTTTAATAAATATCTCTAGGCTTGATTGTTATTACCAAACTCTTTTTTTTAGTGTATCCGCGATTTCTAAATGTAACAGATGGAATTCCATTTTTAATTTCGTTATTAATTAGCCGCTGTCGTCTTTTTAATTTTTTTCCACTGTTCCGCCACAAAGGCAACTATATCAATTAAGACAATCCTGAAAACTTTTAATTGCCGCAGTGCTAAGGCACTAGAAGCGTTCGTCCTTTCTGTGTGTCGGCGTTCAACAAAATTCGCCAACTTCGAGCAACTAGGCGACTCGATACTAGCGCGACAGTCAATACAAGCATCCATTTAATCGGTACCTATCCCAAGACTTCTCTCATTAACAGCGTTGTTTTTCTTTTTTATCGCGGGGAAAAAAAACACCGATATCGCCGGTCTGGTGACGTGCGCCACCGGTGAACATTATTTGTGGCCGTTACGGAGAAACTCCACCAGGACTTTATTTCTACTGTCGTGCAGTTTCCTGGCACGAGCCGGTACCAGCGGAGCACCGCGGGCCGTTGAAATACGAGCCGAGAGCCCTAGTATTCGAGTACCGGCTGGGAGAGAACGCGGCTGGCTTTTCTTTTTGCTCCCGTCTTCTGACGCTAAAACCACACGGCGCGAGGGAGAAATAAGGGAGGAACGTTCTCCTCTTTCTCTCTCTCTCTCTCACTCTCTCGGGAGAAAGTTGCCCCGTTGCATTTCGAACGGCGACGTAAGAACACGGTTAAGCCGCATTCCGACGGCACGGTATCTCGACAGTAATGCGCAGAAAAAGCACAGAATAGAAACCAGGAAAAGCGAGGATCCACGATCATTGTGCGCCGGAAGATCACGACGGGCAAACGAGCGCCTTTCTACCCTTTTGGTATCTGCAATTTTCACCGCAGCACTGACGTAGGATGGAAATTTACGCCAAAATATATTCGACACAAAAAGTAGCAATAAAGTTGAACCTTGGGAAAAAGACGTAGTATATGTTCTGTACATTTAATTCGTAAAATACTTTCAAAGATTTTTGTATTATTTCATTTTCTTTTTTGCCCCTCTTTCGAGGAAAATTGAAGTCAGATTAACTACGTACACCGAGAGAGAGAAAAATGACTGCAATTATCATAATTTAGCTATAATTCATAGTCACTTTGGCGTTAACTGTATTTATAATTTTAACTATGCAAATTATAGCTAATACTTATTATTACTGTAATATTATGTAAGTAGTAAGCGTAATATTTACTATAATTGTGATTTATCATTTATATAAAAATTTATCATCCATATTTTGATATTTTACTACGTTAATATTTGAAATTATCACAATTTATAGTCAAATTTGTTCACAGTTGTAGAACTACACAAACACAAGATTACTATTATTAACATTAGCAGTGGTAATTGTAAAAAAAAATTCTTGGAACTCTTAATCATAATTATTTTACCATAAAATTATAGAAATTCAAACGCTTTTCTCTCAGTACATGCAACGCAATATTATTGAATGATTCGGAATGACGGCTGCTTTGAGATTCGACGTGTGACTCTTTGTCCAACGTAATACTTCCTCTCGACCGCGGGCGATTTTTCTTAGATATTACACGTATTAGTTCCGAGCCTCACGTAAACGAGTGCCTTTCTTCTCGCGGAGTGTTTTCGCGCAGGGGGGTTGCAGCCACGAGCGAAGGGCCGGAAGAAAGGGCCAATGTGGGAACCCACCAGCTCGGCGACCTACTTTCTTCGCTTTTTTTTCCCCCTACCCCTTCCGATTTCGTCAAACCATTTTCGTCGGAACGAAAATCGTGCGGGATAAAGCGTGCAACGTTGTATAAAAAAAAAAAACGCATTTTAAACGCGCATTTAATTAAAACACGCGTGGGGGGCACGATCGGTATGCATCTCGATCAAATACATATTTACGACGGGCGTCAATTTTATGAGAAGAAAATCAATATTTATAGCAAAATATACAAAAAAATGTTAAAGAAGCAAATTTATCCATTATTCACCGGCTTAGCTTTTGATGGGCTAAAATATTCTTTCAATGTTTGATGTCCCGCACCAATATATGCATGTACAGTTTCAATAATATTTTTCATATTATATTTTTACTTAGCAAGCGTTTAGGCTTCGTTAAATATGTATCAACGATTTGGAGCATACAGACTCTCTTCTTCTATTTTATATGTACTATCAATATTCTACCTTTATCTTCATCCCGCGTCGCGTCCCAAACTTTTACGCGTTTCCACGTTTATGCGTCCCACTTCCAGCTGTCACGCCAATAATTTTGAGACGTTCGGCACTGAGGAACACGTACTGTCTGATTTACGGGAGAATTACGACTCTCGTAGGGTTGTCGCGCCGTTCACGCGCGACCGAGGAAATATTGAATCGTAAATGCTCGTGGACATGCAATTAAACGTCCGATTTCTACGTTTCGCCGACATAAAAAAAAGTCGACTCTCGCGGATATTAAGATGCCTCTTTGCAGAATCACGTGGAGCCACGCTCCTTTTTGAAGCACGATATACCGAACGTATAAATTATTCACGTTCGATATCCTTAAATTCACGTTTGCGAATAACATGAATCTTTACAAAGAACAGCTATATCTGAAATACTGTGCATGCGATAAAAGTTAATTCGCCGCGCAAACAATCGCGAGTGATTCAGTAATAAAAACACGAGCCGTAAATTTCGACGGAATATGACTCTCGTAGCCGATCAAAAGATTTATTATCCTGGATTTAAATTTTTCAGTTTCCGTGGGAACGATAACAAACGATGTCCTCTAATCGAACCAATTGATTTGGACGAGAAAACCCGACGCTTCTTTTGTCCTTTCATCTAGTTCCTCAGCGACGCGAAAGTAATTTATTCAGCAACTCATACTAATATAATTATCACAATGTGCAGTAGCTAATTAATTAAAATTGTAAAATTATTTTATCGTTATTTATAAAAAATTACTAATTTTTATATTAATTCAGTTATGAAATTTATATTATGAGATGATTAAATTTTTTATCATACTGCTACAACATATGTATAAAAAATTATTTGCAAAAACAGACTGTTATATTATTTTTATGAAATCATTATATGAAACATTTATCCTATGTAATTAAATACAATATATATGATGTATTTTAGAATCATTATCATAAAATAAGAGTGAATTTAAACTGTTTCTCTTATTACTGCATAAAGTAAGATAATTTTAGATAAACAAATGTCGATTTTGATGGACAGAATCTTCGTTCTATGCTGAATAAAAAAATAGACGTTACAAACGCGTTTTTATTTTCCAATAAATACCTTTTTAAATAAATTCTGCTAACCTTATTCATTTTATTTACATTCCTACTTTGTTGTTCTATTTCATAACCATGACTGTTATCTCTAGCACTCATAAAAGGCGCAATCCTTTTGCATTAACATAAAGTAAAGCTATAGTCAAATTTATGTACTTTAGTCTATCTGGGAAGAGAAAGAAATGCTATACATGCTTCGTCTCAAAGTCGCATTTCAATTCGCGTAACATCGGTTTCTCACTGCGAAGTATATCGCCAAATAAAAAAAGGAGACGGAGAAAGAGGCTTTATCGCGCGCATCGTAAACCCCGTAATAATGCACCTTGTGTAAACCGTGTTAAGCGCATGTATATAAACCTCGAATTCGAAAACGTCCTCGCGCTTTGCGTCGTAAAGGACAAATCCCCGTCGTCGCTGTTTGCGAGATTTCGTCGAGTAGTTGTCGGCTTCAGAACCGGATGTGAGAGGCGATTCGAAACGGTAACCGTCAAACGCAGCTTCCTCTCGTGGAGCTTTCTCACGTAGCCGACGACGCGGATGAATTTAACGCGACGTAATTGCGGTAGAAATATTCGACGATGGCGGTGATCTATCTCGCATTTCGCGGGTGTGGAAATTTGCCAAGGCAGGAAAAGCGTAAACCGCATCGACGTCGAGCGGGATAACGTCGGGAACCCTGCTCTACGATCCCGAAGGATTCACGTCCGACTCGAGTGAACGGCAATCTCGCGTGCGTCGAGTAGGTCGACGTTGCATTAGTTAAGTCTCGCCGAGCGCATGAATATGCACCGCGTATCGCGGTGCTAGCTCGTTACGGGCTTCCTCGATGAATCGCGAGTCAATTTTGTCTCCCGGCGACAATGAGATCAGACATCGCTCTCTCGCATTTACGAAAATCCTCGACACGCGTTGCTATCCAAAAGAGAAATTAGGCACTCCGTCGCAGTTTCTCCCTTCGAAGGAAAACAATTCCGCTCGCCTTCGCGTTGTAGCAAATTACGACGTTTATTGTTTATTTCTTCATTGCCGCGCGAGAGAGAGAGAAAGAAAACTCGTCGCGAGCGCGAAAGCAATAAACGCCTACGGAAATGCAGAGCCACGTTTTTCCACTTCCCGCGAAGGGCCGTGTCGCGACCGTCCCGCTTTTTCCCTTCGCTAGCCTGGCACTCGACATCGCAGTCGTGTACTGACCCTTAATAGCGCCCACGAGAGACGTATGGCGGAAGTTATAATTGGAGCACACGCCGCATATGTTAGTCGGTTTGTCGAGCTGATAAAACCGCGACCTACGATCTCACTCGGTTTCCGCCCTCGTCCGTCCGTTTTATTGCCCCTTTAGCCATCCTGCGCGATTGCCTCTCTTCAAAATATTTAAGTTCTATGATAAAGCAGCATAGCTACATTAAATTCACACTTTTATTACATAATTATTACGGGTTACTTGATAATCACGTTGCCATAAGATTTTATAGCCAAAGAGCAGACTGCTCGAAAAAAACATGCATCCATCTCTCTCTCTCTCTCCCTCTCTCTCGTTGATTGTATCACATGTGAGAGTAGTAACTTTTACGCGGATAAACGGGATCATAAAATGCCGTTGAGTGCTCAAGATTCGCCACGACCGGGAACGTAAACAAACTCGTGAGATCTATGCAAAGTTTATCGCTATCATTTCACTTGTGGTACAACTGCTATCTCTCGAACTTCCAAAACCGTAATCGAAAATAGCCACTTTTATGAAGCTCCGAGAATCTCTTCTACTGCCGAAGATACCAAACGTTATCCACCCACCGTCGCAACATCGCCCACGTTGAAATCTAGAAGTTTACACCTCGACGCCTCCATCCTCATCTCTTTTCATGCCATCTTTTTATTACTAATTTCTATTCATGAAATACATTCCCGCGCCACCGTTGTCGCAGAAGCGATCGTCGAAAAAATGAGAAAGAGAAGAGAGAGAGAGAGAGAGAGAAAGTGAGAGAGATC
The DNA here is from genome assembly GCF_016802725.1 of Solenopsis invicta. NCBI lineage: Eukaryota > Metazoa > Arthropoda > Insecta > Hymenoptera > Formicidae > Solenopsis > Solenopsis invicta. Next base: position 17,312,692 of record NC_052679.1, read on the forward strand.
GGCTGTGTCTTTTTCTCTCTCGTCTCTGCCACTTTGCTTTTTTTTCTCGTGAGATGCTTACGAAAAGTCAATAACGTCTTTATCTTCGTCGCACCCTCGCAACACGGTCTTATGAATCATCGTGGGAGTTGGCGCTTTTCCTCTCGTCTCTATCTTGAGACCCTTCGAGGAACCTGCATTTTATTAACTTCTGGCAGTTTCTCTTCGCGCGGCCCACCCGCCGGAGTCTCCAGTAGCAAACGCGTTGGTAAAGCGACGTAATTCACCAAATTAAACGCAGAACTCCTCGCCGGATAATGGATATTATGCAGCGCTGAGCACCGTATTCCACGCGTTTCTTTCTCCGTCCTTCTCGTCCCGGACACCTCCATCCACACTTCCGTCCGCTTGTTGGGCAAAGTTAATTAACGAGCGAAAAGCGTCTCGCGCGAGAAACAGCCGTGCTCTCTCAGCCAACCGGAAATATCCCGGTCGGCCGATTTCGGTGACACTACTTCGAGAGACAATCCGCAATTAGGACAATAATTATAAGCACCGGTAGACCACCGGGAAATTAGGACATTTTAATCGAGAAACTCGATGAGAAACGGTCCTATGAAAATGTCACAATAGTTTGCGGGGAAGCGTACCGTTATTCTCGCGTCGAAGTAAACCGCAATGAATTCCGGCGAAATTCGTTCTATCGCGGTATTCGCCGTTCGCCGAATACGAGAAATAAAAGCTATTTAAAAAAATCTTTCCTCAATTTAAAAGCTTTCCCTCTCTCTTTTGTTTTCTCTTTGCCGCGACAATTAATACAAACGCGCGGAATAAAATAAACATGAGACACCGTGCCAGCGAGAAATGCGCTGGAATTAAACAATAATCGATAATGCTCGGATAGTAAACACATTGGTCCTTTCGGGGAGAACGGTCCATTAAAAATGAACAAAAAAAAAAAAAAAAAAAACCACCTCCGCGAGTGGACAACGATTTTCAATAATATAACGCCTACGAGTCGTGTCGAGGACGCGAGCACCGAGTATCGATAACGTGTCGCGTTCGTAATCTGTCCAGTGACCGGAAAATTACTCGAACGGAAACTAATTAAAGATAGTTATCGGCCAACGCGTTGCGCAATGAGTGCATATACGAGATTTGTTAATCGAGAATTAATCTCAACTGGTCGGATATAGGAGTGCGGGCAGCGGTGATAAGGGGACTGTTGGGTGCCATCGCTGGCTGTGTTAAACTCGAACAGGGTTAATCCGGATTAAACTCCGGTAGCCCCTCTGCTACCAGTAAAACTAGAAAGGGCAAACACGGCCCGCGATATCTTCGGCCAGGCGCATCTCAGAATGTCGTACGCCTCGTACGCGGATTACAAAGTTACCGCGCAATAATACAGCTGTATGCCGCATATACATACGTTAAAACTCCGTTCGCTGAACTTCGTTTAGCGAATGTTCAATTTTCGATAAACATCGCCGGCGTAACTTTCAACGGCGCCTTCACAAGTAATTTTCAGAAACTCTCGACGGTATCTTACAAAATATGCAGATCTTTTTTACATTTCTTCGTAAACATTTTTAAAACGCGTGCGTGATATATCGAAAATGTATCTAATATATTATTTATATATCCGACACCCAAAAAATATATAGATATAATTTTTGTCAAATTTTTACGTATTCTTTTTTTCTTTTTGTCAGACGCGATAACCTTAGATCGGTTTGACAGCTTTAAGACCACGCTGTTGGGTATTATCCTTCTTTCGCGAACAATTATAGGATCGTATCTTTCCCCCTTTGTAAACATCCGTGGCTAAGTTACATGTCCGGTTCGGTGAAAGGCAGGGGGTGCAAGGCGCAAACAATACTGATCGCGCGAACGCTACACATTCGACGGTGAAACTCGACCCGACCTCGGTCCGACTCGGGACCATGAGAGGTCCATTATCGTCGAAAGGACAAAGAGATTGGGAGAAGGCAAACAGTGGAGATCAAGCGTCTCAAAATGTCGCCGACACTTTCTCGACGTGGACGCGAGCGCGCACGGCCTTTTACAGAGACCCAGGTCCGTGTTTTTTGTCCCCGTAATTAAACGCCAGAACACGACAGAAGGGCAAAGACGACAGAGGCAAAAGCATCTCCCCGAAAGACGATTTGTCTACTAAATGGCACAATATATACGAACATTGAACATTTATTTACTAAACTAACGATCGTTTTTATCGTGGTCTATGACAATTTCTATGAGACTTATCGAGGTAGTTTACCCCCGGGAGAATGATTAGAAAAATCAATTTTATTGAATTGAATAGTGAATTTTGAATCGTTTTCTGATTCGCATAAACTTTAATCAGACTCGAGATTTCTTTTAACGCAATTGCGATCGTGCAATTACACCCTCCTTGCGGAAAAGGAGATGTTGTCTTCTCTCTGGTTCGAAGAAAAAAATACATAAAAAGATGATACATACTTTTAAGAGCCACCGTGATGGCACGTGATCTTCCAACTACCTCCGCGAGCTGTGTCTTATGCTTTATGGAGTTGGCGTCGGCTTGCTCGTTGAGCGCGCGCTGCAGCATCCTTTGCGCTTCCTGCTCTTTGACCGAAAGTGCCTCCCGAAGATGATCGGCGTGTATCTCTGACTGCAATTTCAGCTGCCGCCGCATCTCGTCGTCGAACTTCTTCTGCTCCGTCAGCAGCTGAAGCACGAAGATGGATACTCGTAAACTTGTATGCATGAATAACATATTACTTCGTTCGTTTTATGATTTTTTCCCTACTACATAAATAATTAAGGAGAGAAAACCGCACGGTTTTATATCACACATATAAAATACTGCCTTGGCCAAAAGCGTTACTCTCGATTTACGAGGTGCATTCAAGTGCAATTTTTTTTTCTCGGGCACGGTAACAGATAAAAAAAAACACTAGACGCGTTTTAAAAGACGCAGGCGTTTGTTGAGGATGAATGAAAAACATTGGCAGCATCGCGCGGCTTAAAGAACATTTGTAGCACCGCTTCTCGAGAGCATGAATTTTGACATTTTCAGTGAGCAACTTCAAGTGACACAACTGTTATATAAGTCGGACGATGCTGCCAATTCTTCTTACTCATCCTCAATGAATGCCTACATCTTTTAAGACGCGTCGAATGTTTTTATATTTGCTCCCATTCCCAAGAAAAAAAAATTGCACTTAAATTGCACCTCGCAAATTGAAAGTGCTTAACACTTTTGGTCAAGGCGTTTCACTACGAAAATGTCATGTGCTCCTTTCAGTATTTTTTTTTTTCTTTTGTGATATTAATGTATGTCGGCTTATATCTTAAAATAAACTTTTTACATTTTACTAAATACGAATGCATTGCGGAGTTATAACATCGCGCGTTTCTCAGCCTTTTCCAATCTCTTAGCCACAGGATAAGAGAAAATGAACGTCACGTGAGAGATAAGCCGAAGTTTCAGGAAACTAGATAAGACGTTGCATGCCAGTGCTTTAAAGTCTAGAACAAACAGCGCCTCTCGACAGCTCAGAGACGTTGTTGCGAGGTTACAGAAAGACGAGAACATCGTTGGCTCGATTCTCGATTCTCGAGAAACAACAAAAAAAAATCTCGCGATCTGGACCACTTAACGTCCTTTATTTGGAGAAATAGACTAGGTATATAAAGCTAGATTAGATGTATAAAGAAATACGTTAAGAAAAAAATTTCTAATCAAATTTAACGACAACTAGCTTATCATCTTTCTTCAATATATTCTTTTTGTATTAAAAAAAAAAAAAAATTAGAATTCCCGAGAAGCTCGTGTGTCCTACAATCCTGCGGCAATCACTACCCTCGGCGTGATAATGCCGTTCAAGATACACGTCCCGAGGCATTAGCCTAATGAGACTTTGATGAATTATCCCCACTTAAGGCATGGCCAAGACCGCCCTCATTGGGCAGCGACCCAAGCCTCGAAAGTCTGGTAGATCCTCTATCTCCTGTCCGCCGTCTGTCGTCCCACCCGATTCACCCCCTTACTCCCTGACCAATGTCGTGTTTTGTACGGGCCAACGTCTACGGATCCGTGTTTCAGGGACGATCCGCGGACATGCACCGACCCGCCATTGCCTGGAACTCCATGTACCGAGAGCCCGTGTCAATAATTAACGCCCGGCTGACCCGACAACTTTGCCGGCCCGTTTGAGTCAAGGATACGAGCGAGGATCTCTATCGACACTACAGGATGCAGGCGTTCTCGAGCGTTACTCGCGAATGGCTGCGTTCAGTGAAAAAAGCAACTTTGAAACTGTTGTAAGATACTTTAATACGATTGGTTTACAATCAGATCCGGCGGAAACTAAAGGCACGAATCGTATTAAAGTATCTTACAACAGTTTGCAAAGCTGCTTTTTCTACTGAACGCAGCTATGATTAAATTCCGCGATCTACAGGATGGGAGATAAATCGATCCAAGTTCTCGAGACAGGCAATAATATGCCAAGAATGCGGTTGTCTTTACGCGATGCAAAATGCGGTGGAATCGGGGACAAATGGAAATGAGCCGTAATCTTAAAATTGGCCATTTTTCACGTTGCAGATACTGCGACGATCTGAGCGTTAAAAGAAGATACTGCGCTCGGCAACGGCCCTTAATTTTTATAAACATGGGAAGTTATACAATCTTTCTTGATTATGATTTTATTTATAGAATTTAACTAAAGTTATTTTCCCCACATAAATTATCTGAAATTAATTGAAAATAAAATTGATATTTTATACGCAACGATAAAAAAAAAACGAACAGGAAGCAACGCTTTTCCACTCGGCTGAGCTAAGCTGGCTCGAGCGTAACGTTCTATAATCTGTTTCGGCAAATCCAAAACACTTCACTAACACCGGTCGCATGCCGCAATTGCGCCAAGCCGGATTAATTAAATACGGTAGAGGAAAAACGCGAGCCGTTTATATTCACGCAAAGTCACGCGAAAATTGTTACGCCTGCAGCAAATACTGCGACAGATGTTTCTGCTTCGTATCGTCGATTATGGGTACTGCAGTATTTACTTTGTCATTCTGTTATAATTGTATCAACATTTTTCTCTTAGATTAAGAGTCGAGAATGTTACAGATCGTATGCCGTTATTGATACATGCACTTAATCGAGCGTCCGGCAAAAGAAAACGATAATAATATTCGCATATTTCTCTTGCGATTTAAATTGCAAAAAGGTCCTTTCATTACAGTTAGACGAATGCGGATATTTGTCTCGTGCCCCTCGGTATATAACGTTTATCCTTCTCCCTCTTTCCCTCACTCTCGTATGCTGACGATAACGAATTCCGCTCGGTTCTCGCGTTTATCTCCCGCGAAGACGGATTTCGAACGAACGAAATCGCGCGGCGGTTTTTCCCGGCGCGTAACTAATTTAATGACGACGATTTGTACGGCAATCTACCTGGGGATCGGGCGACGGATGCGGCGCGGCGAGATTCTCCGCGGAAGAAAGGAAAACGGATTTGGAGCTATTAACTTGCGCGGGTCGCGTCTCGCCAACTTCGCTGGCCGATCGAAAGTTTGCCGATGGAAAAACTCGAAGCTCCTTCCAGATATCGCGGACGGATATCCGCGCAATTCGCGTCCCCTCACTTGATGATCGATGGAGGAAAAAAAAACAGCGACGCTCTCCCCCTCCGTTTTTTTTTTCTTAACTTAACGAAATCGAGATTGATTCTCTCCTTCCCGTACTTAAAAGTAAAACGGCCGTAACAAAGGACCGTCAGGAGTTAAGTGTATCGTAAATCTCAATGTAACTTTGGCGAAGCGAAAGAATTTTATTCGCGTCCCTTTTTAAGATCTATAAAAATCCTCTGGACCGGGGAACAGTTCATCCTTATCCAGGGAACAGTTATCCTTATCTTCCATATCTTCGTTTTGCGTTGATGGCAAGTAATACATACGAGAAAAGGTTCGCGCGGCATTTATTTATTAGGTTGCGCATATTCCCGGGTCACGAAATAGAGTAGACTTTACGACGATGATCCTGCCAACCCGCCCGGCACTCCAAATATTCTTTCCGTTTTGCAACGCAAGTTGATCATCCCATTCGATTTGTTTTCGTATAAAAAAAAATAAATAAATAAACAAATAAAAAAAGAATGTCAAGTGTCAACCAGCAATTATGAAATCCGCGCGATAGTTTCCTATCAAAAATAAAAGGCTTTTCGTGAAAGAAACTTTTGAAATGCAATTAAACGAGAAAGAATAAATCTTATTGTCGGTATTGAATCGAACATTACTTCTTCGGCAGAATTTCAATTCGTGATTTGATTACTATGATTTTAACGCTGAACTGAAAATTTCCAATAGATGAAACCTCAACATCTCCCTTAAGTAAAAGTTCCCGAAGAATTGGTCGTTGAAGTAAAGAATCAAACGTCTCTGGATGCTCTTCGTATTATTAAATTAAAGACTCAATGAAAATTCAAGAACATTGACGACGTCACCTTTAAATTATTCCACAATCTTGGTGTTGCAAAATGAGAGCTATCTGCGATTCATGGGAAGAGGCGCGAGGAAAAGGAAAATCGATCTTCGGGATAGAGGAAAACATTTGGTGAAGGTACCACGCGATTCAGTGCAGCACGTACGACCGCACTAGCGTTAACGTAGGAATTTCTCGATTTACAAGACGGGAAGAAACGCTTAAACGCCCGCTCTTTCGCGCGGCTGGTTAGTCGTCCTATACACGTCGAGTAATATTTTTCCTACCGGCGATGGCAGAGGGGGAAAAGGGGGCTTCCGTCGTAAAGCGAAAATACGATCAGCGCTACGTCGCACACGTGCGCTAAGGATCGTTTCTCTAGGACAAGTGCATCGTTTCGCGCCCAAAGAGTGCCCAAACGACTCTCGAAGATATAAACGTGAATGCACGTTAAAGGAAGACGTTCGAATTAAAGTAAGAAACTAATTAACGTTGCTTAAAGTAGATCTTCTAAGCAGTTCGATGTATTTTTTTTCTTTTTCTAGAAGATAAAATACAAGCTTTATGGGAAGGAGTGTGGGATTTTCGCAAACCTTATTACTGTGGAATTTATCAACTTCTATAAAAATTTCAGTTCATCGTAAATTTCAGTTGCACGATGGTTGCTTAATTGTTCGCGCAGGGGCGCGAATTAAAATTATCGGCGATACTTTGCCGAATATCGTGCGGCGGATGCGCTCCGAAAGCTATACGGAAAACGGAATTCGGACGAGTTTCACGGCTCGCATTTTGTTTCTAGGCGATGGTAAGGTAAGCTCCACCCGCGTGCGCACGCGGATAAAACAAATCGCGACAAAGTTTCATCGATAATTCACGTCCGTCGCGGTAAATAACTTTCAGGTGTACCGCCATAAAGATATCCCGTGACCGGGCCACGGACTGAAATCCCAAACGGCGGAGGCAGATAAGGAACTATGAATTTTTCAAGCTTTCTACGATCTTGGGACGTATCCTTACAGCTCGTACTGGGCTTCGCGGAAAACTTTACTTGCTGGTTGTAAATATACGAAACAATAAGCCATTTAACGAACAGATAATCTTTGGATTGGTTTATTTTATATTTATTTATAACATGTATATAAAGTATATATTATAAAATTATATATATATATATATATATATATATATATATATATATATATATATATACATAATAGGAAGATTAAATTGTATGTACTCTTAAAAAATAAAAGATAATTTTAAATTGCATCAACGACTGTATTAATGCAATATGCATGCAAATAGATATTTTGAATAGAAAAATGCACTTTTTCAAAGAACCAATAATTTTCTGGTCGTATACTAATTGCGAGAGAAAAAATATCTTACGATAAAAAATTTACTTAACACAAAAAAATTATTTACTCGATGGGTCCTTAAATAGCTTATTTGTTTGCAGTCAAGTTAAAAATTTATTAATTGAAATATTTATGTGTAAATAAAATGAAGAAATTACTTTTGATCAACTAATTTTTTCTTACAGTTCTGCAATATTTATTGTTCGACTATTTTTATATTCAAGGTAAGCAGATTTTTTAATCCAAGAAAACAATTTAATGAAGTTTAATAATATTAATAATATTTGTAAAATCATTATTTAATTGTAAAAAAATGTAAAAATACAAAATTATATACTTAAGGTAATGTCTATTTATTTAATATCCTATTTCAATAAAAATATTTTTATTTAAATGGAACAAACAATTGATACTTGCATCAAAATATATGGTTTAAAATGTTCTCTTTTTTCATTGTAAAAAATTTTTCTCTCAGTGTTCCAACTTGTTCCAAGATATTTTTCTAACGCTGACATAGCTATCAACACACGTGCGCCCGAAGCATATGTATATATAAAAAAAAATTAATTAACTTCTCTGACTCATGCAAAAAAATTTGACTCTTTTACAATGACCGTTTCATTTGGCGATGAGTTATGGCATGACTTTGCCTCCGTTCTCGCGATATTGGGACGAAAACATTCGGAGCCGCTCGCGTTGACGAAGACGACGACAACGACGACGACGAGTTGTTTTTCCGAGGCGAAACTACGTTAATTAAATGACGCGAGAGAGAGAGCCCTCTTTGCACGACGAGGAACAGCGCAAACGCACCGTAAAGTTCGCGTCTACAATGACGACATGACACACTTTCATTGCATTTGCCCCGACAGCTCGCATCGACTATCGTAAAATGGAGAATCGTTTGTCAACGGTAACTTATGAACAAATTATGCAATGATTACCATTTAATTAATTCCGCTGTCTCTTTCTCATACATATATGTGATTTAATGGATGATTCAGGGATATCGCTCGGCGATACGTCCGCCCGTCCGCGATGCATTAACGGTAAAATATCCGACCGGACGTTAACGAGCGGTACCGGAAGCTCGTAGACAAATAGCAATTAGAGGACACCGCTGTTCCCGTCCCGAAACGAGAACAAAAGGTCGTGCGAGCCCGCCGCGCGGATCGATTCGACAAGATTTATATTCGACGACGCGGTCCCGAGAGATAGAGACCGAGAGATCGGGGATATAAAGACAGGAGGAGCCAGGAAAGAGCTGTCGGACAACTATGAGGACAGTGAGTCACAATGGTTCCTCAGCGGATACCTCGCGGTGGTACGTACGGGCTACGGCATACAAACGCCGTACACTCCAAGGGAATAATATCGCCCGTTGCTGTTGAAATATTGGCGTTCGGCCAAATGGAAATAAATAAAAGGACCAAGGGGGATTGGCGCTGCCGGAGCCAGCCTCCGACGCGCGATTCGTTCGGACGTATCACGTATGTGACGTTGCACTCGGTGCCGCCGATTTAAATTCGTCATATACGAACAAAACACCGATGCACCTGTGCCCCCCGATCTGAATGCAACTCGGCTTTACCGTGTGCGGAAAGCGATTCGGTTTCGATTTGACTCTCAAAATTGCCACGCTCTTACTAAAGATATTTGATAAAGGATTATTAAAGTTGAAAAAACGCCTTATTGGTATAGTATAGAGTCTTGTAAAACGTAATTTTACGAAGCAATGCTGCCGGGATATTATTTTACGTGCCATTCGACATCCTGAGAAAAGAGCAGTAAAGCGTCTATGACTCAAGTGACCCGTTGTTACTTTCTTATTCCGTTATTTCCAACGTTCTTTAATGAAGGTTCGCTTTATCACCGTGATCTCTCTATTCGTTCGCCTTACAACTTAAGCACCACCATTTCCATCGCTCGGTTTTTAACTGCCCTCCCCCTCCCTCTTTCTCCCGTCATTTTTCTCTTTCGCCGCGTAATAGATTTTCTTAGAAATCTCAGAAATTTTTCGCGCCTCATACGATTATCATAAAGGAGCAATTTAATGAAAGAATCTCATTTTATGCCATCTCTCTTTAATTCGCACGACTATATATCTGCGTTCCCTGCAACGACAGTAAACGATTTCACGTGTGACTGTGCATAGTCGTTTGAATGACTAGGGCAACATTAATAATGGCGCTAAAGCTCGCATCTGTATTTGTATACTAAGAGAACAGATCTGAAGCGTATAAAAGCATGCAACATCGCGCGGCCAGTGCACGATTCACACACCAAGCAAGGCGCTTTGAAGCCATTTGAATCGCGCTTGGATATATTGCTTCTCTCGTCACGGACGTGTATACACGTATTATAGAATTAGCACTTCTCTAAAGCGTAATGCATGAACGAAGAAACATAAATGCGATAACGTATAATGGAATAATACGCGTGACGTTTGCACATTACGATTAATAAATTAAAAATTCTGTACCTCATTCAAAGAAATTTTAAATTAATTTTCTAAAGATGAACATCTGAATGTACTCGCGATTCATGTTTCAAGTTGGAAATATATTAAAAGAATTCTTACCTGTTTTGAGTGCTTTTCTTCAAGTTCCAGTCTCTCCTGGTTAGTCGCGAGGTTAATCAGCGCATCCAGCTTTTCTTGAGTTGTGTCCTCACCCGTCGTCCTCAATGCCGCTTTCACTTTAACTTCACTGACTGTCTATAATTAAATAATTTTTCTCTAAAGATCCTGATGATATTGTCAATGCAATATTATCAATCTCGTTAAAAATGACAATGTTGCAGCACAAAAGAGTTTCTGAGATGTAAATCAGGAGGCTATAAGAATTATGTCAAATAAATAATACTAACAACTTACTCTTAATTTCTCCAACTCCTTTTGTAGATTGTTAACTTTGTGATACATATGCAGGACGAATAAATCGAAGGCTTCTTCACTGACAGACAACTTCTTATCATGAATATTTATATTGGGAAATAGAATTTGCAATTCTTCGTTGAAGTTCTCCCGCGCTGTCTGAACCTGCTTCCAGTAGCGCTCTGAGACGTTACTGTTCTGCAGCTCTTCAGTATATTTTTTCTTGGCTTCGTCCACATCATCCATAATTTTTCTAATGTTCCGCCTCGCGGCTGTTTTCATGTGAGCGGCTGCTTCAAGCCCAGGTTCATCGATTCGATTGTACATGCTCTTAAGCGAATCTAACGCATCTTTCGCATGTTCTTCTGCCTGTTGTATGGTTTGTTTCCTCTTTTCTGTTGCTTCCTTTAACCTACAAATGTGACAAATCTGATTACATAATCAATATTCACTGCGAGTGAAGCGTGAACTGATTACGTAAATATAACGAAAATTACCTCTGCCAGACGACTCCACTTATCGTAGTGCCAGCACTTTCAACTACTTTGACAACATCGCGATTGTATTCCTGAAGCGCGTGCACGGCATTGTGATAAGCCGCAATAGCTTTAGCAGCAGCTTCGCCACAATACGTTTCCAACTCGATGAGATTTTGGGGTACCAATTCATCGCGTACAGGTTTAGGAGGCGGTGCTGGCTTCTCAATCACTATAAAATAAGAATTATTTAATTATGTTCCACGTAGACTTCATGTGAAATAATTACAAGAGCTAAAACAAACATACCAACATCTACTTTCTCACGCTTCTCTTTACTAACACGAATGTCGGCAGAATTCTTGTTAATAGGTGCTTCTTTCTGTTCAACCAACGGTTTAAAAGCTGACTTGGGCGCTGTAGTCCACACACATGAAAGTTAGTTGTTAAAAGTTAGTGGGAGCCTTATTTGTTATAATTATGTAATATATATATAATCTTAAGAAAATGTTTCACTCAAGGAAGATCACAGAAGATATGAGAAAAAGAATGACATGAGTAGGAGTTAAGGAATTAGGCATGGATTGGGACTCACGTATGTATTCTGTGTACTGTATTCTTGCCTGACCTGATTCTGATTCTGATGTCTCCTTGATGAACATGTCCAATATCCTGTAAAAAAAAAACATTTACAATTCACTAATAAAATAAATAATTATCACAATAATTATTAACGTTGTACATAATTTTTCTTTTCTTACGTTTGCTTCAACGTTCCAAAAAATGTAAGTACAACGTCGAAGTAACTGGAATCTTCCTGGAAGATAATCCGGATAGCTTTGTCTGTGCCAGGAATCCATCCTTCGAGGGTAGCTCGAACCTCTGGATCGTTTTTGGCGTACGTTAATATTCCTAAGGTACCTATTGTTACAGCCCCTAGAGTTATCAATGTGCCCGAGCCCCCTTTCTTGTCACTGTTAGAGAAAGACACAAGTAATTAAAATAAATCTGTTTGAAACAGTTCTTTTTCTTTTTTTTGTGACGCCCAAATTACATGAATAGCTAACAAATATAAAATCACAAGAAAAATAACAAGAACATGCATTAATTTAATAAATAATGTTCTGTACCTTTTTGATGGTGTTGTGGAATATTTGGGGCCAGTAATCCTGGATATAAACCTGACATCCCTGGATAGCCTAAAAAAAAAACATGTATAAAACTACATTTTGTGTACATATAAATATATGCACGATATGTAATGTCAAAAAAGTCTTAAGTAAAATTGTAACATTAATCAAAGGTTGACCCTTTCGCAATATTAATGACAGCTCAACGCTCGACAAATTTGTCAAATTCAACGCTGATATAATGCACGTGGCAGGTGTCATTTATAAAATTACTTATCCTTACATTAGGAAAACACATGACCGGACATAACCTCACCGCGCATTAATTTCACCGCACGAAATCGCTCGTAAACAGAGCGTAAACGTAATGTCAATCGCGTTTTGGACTGACAAGGCACGAGGACGATTTCCGTCGAGCAATGACACGTCTGATAAGTGGCGAGATCTGTCGAAACATGGACTTTGACCGTAGGGCTCACCTTCCATCCGACTCGTACTTGAAGCGTGCCCACGACTCGTAGTACCTGGCAGTCAGATGTAGCCTGGAACAGTCCTGTTTTTTGACCTGCAAGGGTAAACGGCGATGGGATCAGAGCTCCTGAACTTGCGGAGTTATGTAAGCTCTCGCGAAAACATGCCATCTTTGTCACGCGCGCGCGGACCGGGAAAAGTTCGTCCGCGATCGCGGACAACTCGCCAGGGATTCCTCAGGGATCGTCGTCGTCGTCGTCGTCGCTGCTCGTCCGACTCCACGACGCTCGTCCGTCGACCCCGTGCGGTGACGCACGACGGCCGACGACGGTGGTGGAGTCGGTCGGCGCGGGCTCGTCGCGCGGCACTGTCGCGAGGACACGACGTCACGGCGGATCGTGTCATCGTACGGTAGTTTCACGGCGATCCCCGTGGTATTCCAACGCGGACGATCTCACCCGGATGGTCGCGCGCCGTCTGCCCACGATTCTCTCGCACGCGGCTACGTACCCGATTCAGACCGTTGCACGGAAATTTTAATCCAATTCGGAACATCTTTCGAGCGGCCGGTCAGGCAGCCAGCGGGAAAAGGGGAACGACGGCACGGAGCAAAACAGCTGGGCCACCGGGACCGGGCGGAACTGCCCGAAGAGCAAGAGCGGCGAAAAGAAGGATGTTGCTGCGTGCCGTGGGCGCAGCGCTGCGAGGTGGGTGTGCGTGTGGTCCACGGCTGATCCCGCGATCGGCAGCCGTGTCGCGAGGTACCGTCACGCGTCGACAGTTCGTCGCACCATGATACGCCGACGATTTCGCGTCTGGTTGCGTCGTGTATAATGGGACGTGCGACGTTTGGAGGTTAGGTACGCTGCGCCGCCATGACACGCGACTGACGAAGGGAACGCCGCGGAATCGGAACGCGGGCGCGCGTTTGAACGTGCGTTTGCAGGGATTCTCGTCTTGAACGCAGATTCGCGTCTTTTTCATTGTATCATTGTAGATTTCCGATCCACATGATCACAATGCTTCGTCCATTTTTTTCTAATTGAATTCGGTATAAATTAATGCGCATCAGTCTCCTAAATATTCTATACGTTCCAACTCGCAAAAATCAAGTGAGAGCAATCCATAAAGCAAGTTCGACATTCTGTTTGGGCGGTTGTATGTACGTGCTCGAAGTATGATTCGTACGTACATACTCGAAGTCGTGCATGATTAAACGATACTTGATCGCGTATATCGCGTTAGGACACAAGACATTTTATCCCGAATTTGTAATTCTTTTATCTTGCAAGTACTTACTGAATTTAGTATTCCTTCAGGAATCGCAGCGAGAACGACGAGTACAAGTGCAGCAAGTTTCGTTGCTTCGAGATGCGACTCCGCTTTGAATTTCGTACAACATAGAGGATTTGGGGCACTGTCAATCGCTATCCAGAAATGGGCAGCTACTGGACCTACGCAGCACAAGACATTATTAAAGTAATGTAGAATTGTTGCAAAAGTAATTTGTGAAATGTATTAATTTCTGAGTAATAAGGTGTTGAGTCGTTACGTAAAAGTTAATGTTATCCTTTCAGTCATGCGGCGACGGAAAATCGTCTAGCATTGCCAGCAGAACCTATTAACGTGCCAGTGCGAACATTAATCAAGTTTACCATGTCAAAAGGAAAGCGGCGGACCGTGAAGACAGTCGTAAAACGTTTCTACCGACTGCACTGGTAATATTTCAAGGATATAATCAGACGCGTTTTAGCAATCTTGAAAATTATAGATTGCATCAAATATTCTTGAACGATTCGGTATTATAAAAGCCCAAGTTTGAGCAATGAACAATATTTTTACAGGGGTATCTGGATCAGAACATATGCAGGTCGACATAACAAGCTGTGGACGAAATCAAATTCCAGGAGGAAGAGACTGCGGGAACACGTATTCTGCAATTCCCAGCAGTCGACGTTGCTCGACAAGATGACGTCCAAGTACTGGAAGAGACGACACTACTACGTCGACGATCCATACGAGCCGTATCACAATCGTGAAGAATTTTGGATCACCAGGAGACAACCATTACCATAATCATTACCTAATTGTTAATTGCTAGATGATTGAAGAGGTATTAAAGATGATTCTATTCAAAACCATGTTCTCTTACTTAACTACTAATTACATTTATTACGTAATCAAACGCTCTATCTATAGTGATACTATCTTTCTGGATGCGTTACATAAAATATTCTGTGTGCTTTAGATAGGATAAGTTAATGTTTTTTTTTAAACTAAATAAAAGTTAATGACTTATAATTTAATAACTTCTAAAATTTAGTTACGTTATAAAAGTTTGAACAAAAAGCTCAGTTAAGAGTTGCATCAAGAATAAATTAAAAGTTAATTTTGAAAAGCAATTTTATTTATATTAAATTAGAATGTTACAATATTTTAAATAAAACAATTACAATATGGGTCACCAAATAAATATTTTATTTGAAAATTAAATTTATATAAAATAACAAAGAAATACTGTTTTTTAAACATGGAAATGTATTTTTCTTTTACATAGGTAAATTTGTAACTTAAAAAAAAAGGTTAATAAGGTAATGTTTATGTATTTCAAAACTAATTAGTCAAAGTTAAAATTTAATTCATTTTAAATGAACTAAATTAAAAACTTTTTAACTAGTTACTACTCTGATTTTAGATTTATGTTCATCTTTATATCGAGGTTATTTTAGTAGTCCCTCTCTCCACCCAAATATTAAATAATACTACTGCCTATTAATATTGTATACATATAAACAACAAAATAGTGATTATCACCGAGACACATGAAATATCTTCACAGATTCTCCCCCCCCCCTCTTTCATTACGATAAGAGTTTAAATACTCGTAATTGACAGAATTGATGTGTACAATTCACATTTCTAGGCGCAAATGTCGGAATTATTTATTGGCACGATCGATAATGTTTTCGAGACTATAAGATAATATTACGCAACATTGTATTTTATGTTTTACAAGTTTACAGATATATTCAGTGATAACCAACGTTTTGCCCCTCTCCCTTTTTCATCGATCTGTCAAAAATTACATCGATCGACCTGTTCGCATTTTTTTCTTACGAGGTCACGTGGTCGGACCCCCTACGTGCCGCGCGACACTCGAGGGAGCGTGTGCCTCTCGGTCTCAGTTGCGTCTCGTCTTTCACGGCGTTCATCCGAATTGCGTCGGCTTCTCTCATCACTACCTCCCTCTCTTCTCCGCCGGCGATAAACGTCCGTCAGAAAAATGCCGTATCGCGGAAAATTACGACTTCTCGGCAGAGCGTGCCTCGCGTTTGGGAAGAGCGAGGGCATTCAGTGTCTCGCCGTCGCCAGCATTGCCGGCAGCAGAAACTTCTCCGTGAGCAGCACGCTCGATATGAGGTGAGCATGTAATCCCCAGGGCCGCAGCACGCGGCGGGTGCGCGGAATCCCTCGCGTCTCGGGGACGATCGAGCCCCTGAACATCGCTCCACCGTCTCAGGATAGTATTCACAATTCGACTTACACCCAGGTCCGTCTTAAGGATCTCGAAGAGCTGTACGGTCCTTTCATTGATTATAGATTCATTCTCGAATTCTCTAAGGTCAAATTTAATAGCTCAGGTATAAAGACTATCCTAGGACCTTAATTGCCACGCTTGCTCGTGATAGTCGGTTCAATTCCACGGTTCGGCTGTTCGTCCACGTCTACCTGACAGTCACGCGTGCTGCGTTGTCTGCCTCTCTTAAAAGAGAACACGCCTCCGGACCTGCGTCTTTGGGATCTGCCAGGAATTTTCTCGCAATATAAAGACCGCGGATCTCAAGATCATAATCGCTAAATATGAGCAGAATAAATGAAGAAAAAAAATACTAATATTATATTATTCACAAATAATTGAAGGCGCCTCAGAAGCGATATGAAAACAGCAATTTCACATGGGAAAAATTTATCTCATCGGTTCTGTTTGGTTTCCAAAATATTTTGCGATAACAGAAATTACAGAGTCTTACCAGAGGGCTCGGTTGTCGAAACGTTACGAAACGTTTGAACTGCAAAAGTCGCGCAACATATTATTTAATTTTCCCATTTAGATAAATTATATCGCAATAATAATCACATTAGTCGTCGCAAATAAGTGTGTTTCGACATCACTAAACGTACGTTCTTACTTTAATGTAGATCATAACTTTTATTTCGGTTTAACTCACTTGTTATTTTTTTTAATTCTAAAAATGAGAAAAAAAAAGATAGAAGAGATACAATAAGTTGAATACCACTAATATAGATTAAAATGAATCTACATTGATGAAAATGGACATAATTGCTACAAATTGGAAGATTTCTCCTACGCGAGGAGCACACGCGAGTGCGCGTACGCACATGCGTGCATAAATTTGATAGACACAAACGCTGAAGATATGCTAATAGGAAACGTTTTTATTTCCATATGCATGTGCATACGTTTATTTCGAAACTGACTTAACCGCTACATTGTCTATTCTTTTCATCAAGGGTATTTACAAAAAAATAAAACAAAGAATGGCGAAAATTATTTCTCACGTACGCCGATATTCACAGTCATAAATAATTTTCAATCTTCAATTGAAAGGAAGAAATGTACGTATACATAAATCTGTAATTAATTACGCTTTCAATAAAACATTGAAAATTATTTAAGACTATGAATACCGGTCTTAGGGAGCAACATTTAACTCGGTTCTTTTCTTTTTGTTTGTTCTGATCGTCGTACGCAATTATTGGATTTTCAGCAGCGTGTGCATTAACTTATCGGTTTTCTCGTGCTGTTTTGTCGCGATTCCGTAGCGACGAATTGATAAAAGACGTTGCGCTACATTTAGAAAGTCAGGTCACACGTGACGTAACGAAGCACGATGATTAAATCGACCGGCTATCATGACTTTCCTGGTTCGACTAACGCGGCACCAAACACAATGTATTTTCGTAGGTTTGTCCAATTCACAAGTAAGAGCGGGGGCCCGCAGCATCTCGGGGTCCAGCTGAAGCAGGGAGGTGATATCATCGCCGTGTCCGCGGTCGACTCGCGGATACCCAACACATTGAAAAAGTTTCTGGAGGGCGGCGACGATCTTCTCAAGAAGGCCAAGAGGTAGGGAAAGCGATCTAAACATTTAGACGCGGAGTGTCTCGGAAATGTTTTCATATTAAATAATTTTTGCTCGAGAGATAATAATCGTGTACATAATATTTATTGCACATAATCTATAATCGTTTAACGTGATACGCAATTATTTCTAAAATGCGCCATAAATGTAATCAGATTACAACTTGAAAGTGGTTTGCAGTAGATAAGCAACAAGGCCACAATAATACTAGATAATAATAATAATTTTGATTTGTAATTATTCTCAATTACGTTTTCTGTCATGACAAATTCTAATCAGAAATTTTGAAAATTAAATACATCTTCTGATTGGAGTAGTACGATTAAAAGTTCTCGGAATTATTATGTAATGTTAATGAGTAATACGAAAAAAACAGTTAGTGACCTTATTCTTTTTTTTAATTCAAGAAAAAATTAAAACTTTCAATTGTATTTTCCTTTGTAACAAATTCTTTGCCCTTGGGAATTAAATGCGTTTTTTAATGAGATAATTAAAAAGCTTAATCTCGCGATTTTTCTCCCCCCTTTTTTTTAATTTATGGGACATACATTTTGGAATATTTAATATACTAACGGGTGATACAAGAAAAAAAAAGTATCGATCTCAACGTGAACATTTGTTTCGCCAGGGACGACGATTTCGACCTAAGGAAGGCAGTAGAGAGGTTGGTGCTTTCGGCATTCGATTCGTGTGATAAAGTAGTTATTGACCCTTTTTTTCTTCCCTTTCGACTTATAGTTATCTGTACTTGTTCTTCGCCTACGCACATATGTATACGACAGCCGTTGAGCCTCATTTAGCTAGAGTACATCGAGTCACACCTTTGTCAATCGAATTGCTTTTTTCGATGTTATCAATAGCCTTATCAAATTTATTGATTTTATATTTAATTTTATATTTTTCTCTCTCATAACTTTCCACTCGTTCTTAACAGGTATTCAATTAAATTCCGAGTTGTTATGCATTCCCGGCGAAGAAAGTTAAAAATAAAGTATATGCAAAGCATTCGAACAATTGGTCACAGTATTGTCGAAGTAATTTTTTTCTTTCGTCGAACAAAGGAAAAAAAATTCGCCAACCTTCGGCGCGATATCGTACCGAAATAGAAGACGCGAGAGTGACTTTTTAAAACACGAGAGCAGTACACATCCTTATCCTTATAATGTAATTAATCATACGACGATTGCGAAACGGCGGAATTTTAATCACAGACAAGGTAGTTATCTCCTTATCAATAATTCGACAACGGACATCCTGTTCGTATCGCGATAAAATTCGGGAATGGGTATTTCCAAGCAAACGGCTTTCCAAATCGGACGATCAGCTTTTGAAGCTATATCAAAACGAAACAGTCATTTCAATATATTGAAGAACTTACTTCCGATCTGTGTATCGTCCCTGAGCATAATTGACAAAAAAAACCGGATGTGTCGCGTGACGAATATATAATTATATATAAGTGCCCTCGCGGATTTTTTTCGATCATCAGTGTAAATTGCTCTGTGTCACGTAACCACGTGGCTGGCATTTATAAATCGTGCATTGCATGTTTCCTGTTGTTCGGCTTATCGATTTCGGTTAAGTCTTGGCAAACGTATCGCCTTTATCGATTCGCATCCGTAATCACGCTTCGCTATTGTTGAGAGAGAGTGAGAGAGAGAGAAAGAGAGAGCTTTTGAGCTTTCGCATAGCGCGCCACGTCGCATTTGCGTCGCGCGACATTCAACAATTGAGTCTTATCATTGCAACTAACTCTCGATCAGACACAGCTGTTAATACTAACTCAAGGCGGCGTCTTGTGCCTGCTGCCAATTGGCAGATTCTCAAGCTTCTTTGGGACAGTTGAAATTTTTTTAAGTGAAAGCAGCACGCTGTTGTAAATAAAGGGGCGTTTATTTATCTGCGATTCCAAAATATATTTACATTTATTTTTCAATTTAATTTATCGATCGCATCAGATGACGCTTAGCTATCAAACTGGGACATGTGATAAAAATGGTAATCGATTCGCTATTAGAGCATTCATTTATGCGATATCTCCTTCGTTCATTGTCATATTTCGTGCATGTCAGATAAACAAACATGATTTTCCACGCAGCAACCTTATTTTATATACAGAAGAGATAAAATCTTTTCCCGATGTTTTTTTACATTTTCATATTATGCCATAACAAGGTAATAAACATTGTAATAAATTACTGCTTGCAGTCGCTTAAAATTGAAATATTTCCGTTGTGTAGGATGTTTATTAATAAATTGTAAGAACAGTAGTGCAAATTATACTTATCAATTATTCAATTTCTATCTTCTTTTACTATCAATTAATCAATAACCAGTTGCTTAAAATTGTATAATATTTCTGTTGTGTAGGTTGTTTATTAATAAATTGTAAGAACAATAGTGCAAATTATATTTATCAATTATTCACTTTTTATCTTTTTTTATCAATCAATAACCATTTTGTTAATCAATAACCAGCGAAGCTTTTCTTCTCAATTTTTGTAAGAGCGATATTCCTTTGATAATAATGTAGGAACAAAGCAATCATCGTTAGAACTTATCAGAGTAGCATTAGAATGAGCTAAATTACAAAAGTTATCTGAATGAGCATGTATTCAATTTTTTATTATTCAATTAAATGTCTTGTATTTTCATAAAAATCCGCGAAGGTAATTGACGCATAAAGACGCAATAATTTAAAAAGATTTCAGTTAAACAATTTATATTACACGTCATATTTCACGTGAATTTGATGTTTTGCACGCAATATTTCTGTTATGTAATCTTATCTCCGACGAGACGTAAATCGATGAGGGAAACATTTGCAAAAACTACGACGCATAACATATTTGCGGTGCAATTAATCGGAAACGGTGGCACAGCGAACACAATAGAAATGTAAATCTCGGTTTACCCAAATCGATTAGCAATACGGAATTATTGGCGAGATATTGGACGCAGGGAGTAATTGATGAGATTTAGACGTAGGAATAATTGATGACGTTATTACACACTCGTTGCCGCAAGTTGGATTTCCCATGAAAGCCCGTTTATCGTTTACAGAACCGTATGTCGCTCATCGACAGCGATTATCATAATTAACAGGATTGTGCATGGAACGGGAAATGCAGGACGCATTTCTGCATGCGAGTATAATTAAAGTTCTCTTTTTTTCTTTTTACTCTTTGCTGTCTGTTTCCTCCTGCCTGTTTTAATACACCGCAAAGCTTTTCTATATATACTTAGTAAAGGCTTACGCGATGGTTAAAAAAAAAAGAAAAAAAAAACATTCTCCAGGTTTTTCCTCGCGTGCGAGTTGATTAACTTTGATCGAGTGATTCCGGAGTCTATCCAAGACGCTGAATTAAGCGCGATTGCTTACAGAATAGTCGCCGAGGGACGGAGCATCATGCCCGAGGCCGACGTGAACCTCCTGGCGCCGGTCACGCGCATGGACAAGCTCGCCTGTATCGGCCTCAACTACAGCGGACATTGCCAGGAGCAAGGTATACCGACGCCGGAGAGTCCGATAGTCTTTAGCAAATTTCCCAGCAACATCATCGGGCCGCACGACAACATCCTGCTGCCGCAGATCTCGGACGTAAGTCAACGGCGAGGCAGAGAGGAGGAAGAGCAAAAATTGATTGCCGAAGCGCGGGGATGCCCCCGGGGACCGTGTGTTGATTCCGTGGTGTTTGGAAACCGCGTATTTTTAGTACGCCGGGATTACGTCACGATCCCTCTTTCATTTTCGTTCTATTCGTTTCGAGCCGCGGGCATAGCGGCTCTATTGCGATAGTTGCCTCTTTATGAGCGGTTTCTCGCTGAGTCCGCAGCTCCAATGCCGATCGAGTTGCGCTCGCGTATCTGGTCGCTCCATAGAATCGTCATTGATTCATTATGCAGTTTGTCCTTGACACTTGACTTCGAAAAAGTAGAATGCGGCACGTGTTGTTTGTACAGGGCGTTCCGGAAGTCGCGTGAGCTCGGTCGTAGCCCGATTAAAAGTCAATTGATTTTTTGAATTTACAGAAAATCGACTGGGAGGCCGAGCTGGCGATCGTGATCGGCAAAACTTGCAAAGGCCTTAGTAACGACGACGTAGAGGACTGTATCTTTGGTTACACAGTGGCGCAGGACATAACGGCACGCGATTGGCAGAAACATAAGCGGAACGGCGGTCAATTCCTGCTTGGCAAAGCGATGGACACGTTTTGTCCCCTCGGCCCGGCCGTAATTACTAAGGAGGCGGTATGCGACATCAACAATCTGTCCGTGAGGACATGGGTGAACGGCAAAATGAAGCAAGACGGCAACACCAGCGAGCTCATCTTCAAACCTTACGAAATAGTCGCTTATATTTCGCAGTTCGTATTTTTCACGATGATATGTATATCGCGCGATAGTGCAATTCTGAATACGCGCAATAATTAAGTTAAAATTTCAGATTTATGACGTTGTTACCAGGCGACGTGATCCTTACCGGCACGCCAGCCGGTGTCGGGTACACGCGTAATCCACCCGAATATTTGCAGGTACGTTTAACGCTTAATTAAATTAATTAAACTATAATACTCTCTCATCATATGATGCATTGACGACATATTCGATGCTCGATCGCGATGTTTCAGCGTGGCGATGTACTTGAAACCGAGATCGAGAGTATAGGACGTCTGAGAAACAAAGTGATCTGATCTGAGAAATAGAATACACCTTTGGAAAGCGTTAACAGAATTTCGTGATCCTCATAAGACTGGACCTGCGTTCCCTCAGGAATCGACATCCGCAGTGACGTTGAACTAACCCAGGAATCGCAAACGGAATCTGATTCCCGAAACATATACAAGAATAGGTACTCTAACAATGCCAATAACTTCAGCGCAATTGCGAATATTCATGCCAGAGGTAGTATTGCCCCTTTTGAGGGACGCAAACAAGGGCGCCTAGTATCATCAATAACGCAAGAACACCGATTTTTTTTATGTGTCACATATTTTACGTACTTGTATAATTAAAGCAAGATTGTTTCTATTGTGTCTTTATCTCATCCCATCCCATCTAAGTTTAATAGTAAAAATTTTACATGATTTATTGAATTATTTGAAACTAAAGAATCTTTTATTTCGATCATGATGCACTTGTGAATGCGTGAATTTTTAGATTTATGCAATTTATATTACTAAATCGTCAGTCTAAAATAAAATTTTATTGGCACAAACAGTGCACATCGAAGTACAGCAAAACATGTATTTGTCATAGTATCCATTTTTGTGACGCATCCATTTTCAAATACATATTCTACTACACGAAATGCATCAGTATATACTTATATATAGTGACATAATTACAAATATACAAGAGAATCAAAAACCAAAGGCAATTTTTAAATTACGTGATAACTGGAGCAGACTATGTAGAAAAGTAATATGTTCAATTGCTCACAGTTGCTTTCATTAAAACTGTTAAATATATTTTGCCTGTACCTTTTGATTTTCTTTCTTATATTTGAAATTATTTTTTCATTTGCCAATACATTTTGTTACACATAACAAAATATGCCTATAACTTTTATCACGATATAATTCATTATTTTTGATATTTTTATCAAATTGGCATGAACTGTAGTATATGTTTGCTTAATTTAACTTATACATTAATTTCACTGTGAAAATATAAATAAAATTCTTGTTTATTTATATTATATTAGGAACTACAGTCTAATTGCCTACCGCTATTTCTAATAAATTTGTTATACTGTTCCGGAATTCCCTGAAACATTTTCACCTTGGCTCGTATTTGCTTCCAGGTTAATTGATCGTGATTTTTCTTATCTCTCGACATCGCCTGTACAGAGAACACGCAGATAATCAGCTGCTACTTGGGAATAAACGTCGACTTTATAGGCAGAAAGTCTCACCTTGTAATCTTCACCATATTTCTGTATTAAATAAGTGAGAAACTGCGCTTGTCCGTTTGGTAATCTAAAACGTCGTTCTCTAGGAGCTTTCGCCTCTGCTTCCAACTTCTCCGCCACGTGACCCTTCGTCGCGGTCATCCCTTCGTTCTCGTGATCCGACTCGCGATCCTCGTTTCCCGCAACTTTCCTTTTGGCCTCCTTCACCATCTCTTGTTTGACATTAGGAATTTGCAACGCCTCGTTCGCGTCGTACGCTAAACCCATATTTTTCAAATTGACACGAGTAGATTTCGCGTTCGCCCATTCCTTCTTTATCTGTTCACTAAAAGTCAGACATAATAGAACCAGCAGATAACGATTAACGGTACGCTTTACAAACTTTTACACGCGGCACATTGGAGCCGTTCAACAATAGCGTAAACGTAATCGTAAGTGGTCGTAAGACTGCAGTTGTACGTTTATTTCTGTCAATGTAAATAAACTGTAATCTTGGTTTAACTTCCTTTTTATCTTTTTTTAATTCTAAGAATAGAAAGAACCGAGATTAAAGTTAATTTATGTTGATGGAAATGGACGTGTATCTGCGCCTCGCAAGACTTTACTAACAATTACGTTTACGTTACTGTAGAATGGCCTGCGGGCGCAGGTTAGACGTGGTTTTTGGTTAAAAAATTTACCATGGGATATTCGGTAGTTTCCGTAACTTGTTTCGCATCCTCTTTCGATTTACGTTCGGATTGTACTTCTTCTTGCGTTTTAACTTTCTGACTCTTTTAATTTTCATTTTACTCGAGGTGTCTTTTCAACGCACGTGTGTATCTTGACAATTAAAGCAATTCGACCATCGACAACACGTTCCTAAAAGCATTCCACATAGCGTTCAGTGAACTGTGATTATACTGAGATGAGATGGAGAAGTCGAGCATGGTTTGATTAGTTCCAAAAACCGACACTGTACCGCATAGAATGCAGACTCAACGGTTGAGTAAGCTCTCGCTGTTATTGGTGCATTCTTCTAAATCTAAAGATCTGATTGGATGATGTAGAAGAATAACTCAACATGTTGAGTTTGCTGAACGCGACCAATCGGTGTAATCGATCCATGCATTTGCAATTGTATGAAGGCATTGTCATTTAAAACTGTATCTAATGTTTCGACGTTCACATGTGTGAAGAATTAAATATAAATTGATTTAAACAAGAATTTATTTTAAATTAAGCGATAAAAAATATAGTTGATTAAGCAGCACTGAATTAAGTGATAAAAATAAGTTTTAAATTAAATTGCTAATTATTTTAATAATTTTGACATTTACAAGCATCTCTATGATTCCTGCCAACGCGAAAAAACTGTAAATATAATATATTAATGGCTTTACCGTTAATATATTTGCTACACTTGCTAAATTAATTGCTAATAATTGTAAGTTTGTTGCAATATTTCACAATAAATTTAAAATTATTAATTTAGCAAGTGTAGTGAATAGAAAATGCCGAATTATCATCGTACGTAAAAAAAAACAATTTAAAAAACGTTTATAAATCGTTTATAACCAAAATAACACGAGTCCTTATTCAATGTTTATTTCATTTTTAATTAAAAAAAAATTTAAATTTAAATAAAGAACTCGTGTTATTTTTGTAATAAAAGGAGGCGATTTATAAACGTCTTTTGAATTTTTTTTAATACGACGATGATTCGGCATTTTCTATGCACTAAACTTGTTAAATTAATAATAATTTCAAGTTTATTGCAAAATATTAAAATACTAGAAAAAAATTTGTTGCATAAGGAAATAAGTGATTTCCGAATAAATATTTCTTATTTCTCTCTCGTTGTATCAATGATTTTATTTATGCTGAAAAATAATTGAACTAATTTGTTTTTCATTCTTTATAATAATAGCTGTAAAGAAATGCAGAAAAAAACACATTTTACTTTTTACTATATATGTTTAGAAAAAAAAACACCAATTTTTGCATAAAATATTAAACCGCAAATATAAACAGACAATCTTATCATTTCAAACAATAATGTAGACAGACAGTTATCAAATTGAATGACAAATTTAATTCGGGACGGGAGGGGGGAGGGGGACAAACGAGAAAATACAGAAATGTCCAATGGAGGAAGAAGAAACCTCCAGCGGGAAAATGATAGAGAGAGAGAGCAATGACAAGACCAACCACTGGAAACCATCCCCCGAGTGAGATCACCGCTCGACGTGGCCGAGAGAAGAAACCCTCGTGGAAACTCGATCCCTCGAGATGAAATGAAACGGCAACCCCCTGAAGGACTCGAGTGGGTGGGGGCAGTCAAGTGTGAGTGTGCATATCGGAGTTTTCGATAACTACTATCAATTGACGTGAGATATCCATGATAAAAGGCGTGCGCGCGTGTGTAAGTGCTCGCTCTTGTCAGCGGGACAAGGCGGGCGCGTGATCAGTCGAGGTGTCAGTGTATTTCCGGCGATCCTGATGTGAATTAATCGCGATGCCTGTCTCTCTCTCCCGCTCTCTGTCTGATCCTATCTCTCGCGCGTTCGGACACTTCCGAAATCGGAATCGACAAATGCCGATTTCGCGCGAGCAACTTTTTTCATTAGTCAGCCGCTACTCCTAATTGTGTTCTTAATTTCAAACGCTGATCGTGGTCGAGCATTCGCGTACGGATTGTGCTCGACGAAGCTCGAGGGAGGACAAAGAAACGTGGATGAGTTAAATTCGACATAATGCTCGCACAGTAGCTCGCACGTAAATATTTTCCTCGACGCTCGCGTATTGTACGTAGGATCGTGCTGATAGAATTCCTGAAGTGCTCGGCGGATGTCGCGTACGATACCCGCTTTAAAAATATATCCGCGATATGGAATCTAAATAGTTTTATAAAACTAATACGTTACGTCTTCGATAAACGCTGCGGCTCGATTATAATTACTCGATAGCTCGATTATAATCTTCAATGATCTTCTGCGTCTCTCAAAATAACAGATAACGGCAAAGTCACGTTACACAAATACGCTATTTACGAGATCTGCAAAAAGTAAGTAAATCGGAAGCCCGTTGAATCGGACGCCCGTTTGGTGAAGATTTAATTTTTGAAATTAAAAATTCGAGAAGTCTCTCCTTTTACTCAAGTTCAATTTAAAGTTTTTATTTTTATTCCCGATTTCAAGGATGAGAAAGATAAGCGTTTTAAAAACAGATTCTTTTCATTAAGCTCACTTACTCTTATCTGCATTGTTCGTAGTTCCATTGTAATAAAGCCAATCGTGACAAAGTAACACAGTGGCACGATGTAATTCGCGTAAATCATTAAAAGATAATTCGCTTGGTGAAGCGATACTCCCCGGTGAACCGGAAGGAAGCGGTAAGTGAAATAGCGGCCGATACAGTCGGACAAACCGAAAGGAACTCGAGAGTGCAACGAAAACGTGTCGCGTAAATGAATCGCAAAGACCGGGAGTGCGGCTGCAAAGACGGCGAAATAGTGATCTTATGAATCAGGATTCTGCACATGGTGGGGAGCAATGATAAAAGATGTTTATCGGTTGATCGTGATCGTCAGTGACGCCGGGACGACAATGTTTCGTGATTTCCAATTCGGCGCGACGGAGGATGCGATCTGATCCGAGGTTCGCTCCTTTGGGTCCACTCATGGGTTCTCGCAGGATCGTCATCCTGACGATCTTATGGCTGATGTATCGGACAGAGGGTAAAGTTACGTGCCGCGATGCCGAGGTGCAATTGCACCACGACTGCGAGGCGTTGTGCACCAACGCGAGCCGCGACGGCCTTGATTCTTGCGAGCTGAGGGTTGCCGTTCTCCTACCGGCGGATCCGAGATACGACATTTCTCTATCTAAAGTTCTCCCGGTTCTCGGTAAGAGTTACTCGGGACATCTTCTCAAACAAGCTGAAATCAACCACCGCGGAATTGAACAAACTCAAGCTTCGCACACGTATACCATCGCAAATTCAGCTTCAAATTGTGCAAGAGAGCATATTTTTCTCTTTTACAGAATTAGCGGAGTACGAAGCGAGATCGCGGGATCTGCTACCGTACTGGCTGAAACTAAAGTTCCTGCCGAAGGACGATCGTTGCGACGCTACGTACGCGCAAATCGGCGCGATCGACAGCTACACCCAGTGTGCGCACTTGTTTCTAGGGCCGGCGTGCGATTATTGTGTCGGTACGTCATTTAAAATCCTTTTATTGATTTTTGCGGAATTCCATTTAAAATATAATTGCCACAGAAAATTAATGATTCTGTAAATAAATGATTCTAAATCCTTGTTCTTGATCGCTTATGCTTTAATCCAACACATAAATTACTGCAATTAACTGAGAATGCTGTTTCGTTATATAAGATTTGTTGTAATATATTACATTAAAATTTCCATAATTTTGCGCATAAAGATTTCTGCATTAAAATAATTTGATTGCAGTTACAATACAACAGCAAATTTTAGAGTGTATTTTATGTTAAATATTTTTTTCTTACAATTTTTTTTTACTTTTCGTACGTTTTTTAAGTCTAAATATATTACTGTGTTTCACGTTTTATAGTTTTTTGTTTTTAATATTAAAACAAATTTTTTTTTCCGTATAAACGTATGACATATATTCTTTTTTTATATTTCCACGTTGATTCATTACCGTGACATTAACGAAGAGTTTTTTTTTTTCAGCGGTCGTCGGCAGATTGGTAAAATTTCTTGGAGCACCATTAATTACCACGGGAGGCTTTACTTTTGACTTTACCGAGAAAAAGATCGAATGTAAGGACGAATATTTTATGACCACAAGAATCGGAAATTTAGCCTTCAGAGACATCGCCAAATTTTTTGTGGCCATAATGGATCGGTACGTTCAAAGTTTACGTACATACAACGACTTATCGATTACATTAATGAATAACACTTTTATCGCGGTGCGTTTCCGCGAGAGAGATTATCGACAATTATAATATGAATAATGATTGTTTGAAACGATTATTTGATAAATGATAAGTGGGGATAGAAAAGTAAAGGATGATGAAGTAACGGGTAATAAAATTTCCTTTTACTGTACTTTTGGTTTTTTCATGAATTAGCTACGAGTGGCGTAAGGTGCATTTGATTTATGAGACGAATGGGCAAAGTCAAGTCGGTGGTAGACATACATGTCAGCTTATGATGAAATCAATGGTTGAATTCATCAAGAAGGAACATAACATTACTTACGGCACTTACGACATTGAAACTACGATTACCAGTGATTATCCAGAGGTCTTAAAGGATCACGTTAGCAATTCGTACGGCGGTGAGTAATTTTCCTTTTAATTAGTTATTAGAGCATTTAGTTAAGAGACTTAAAATTATATTAGAAGGATGTCTCGTTAAGATTTAAAAGTGCTCCAAATAAATTCAAAATAAATATTTATCCAATCGAGTTGTACGCCTGCGTGTACAAATATTTTAAGAGAAATAACATAAAGGAAATAAATTCTATATAAAATTTCTTTATACAGCAAAAAAAAGCGTATAAAATTGCAAATAAAAAATTAAAATAAATTTTATGAAAAATGTGAATTTTTCCACTGATCAAATAGAAGAAAAAAGCAGAAAAATTGCTTGTTTTGTTTTTCGCGAGACTTGACGTTATACAATCAATTAGCAAACAAATGAATTTGTTGTCAACAACAATAAGCTTATGAATAAGACTGTAATAAAAAAAGAACTTTTCGAAATGATTTCGTTAATATATCTAAAGAGTTAATTACCGATACATATCATACGTTTAATGATAATTATGTTCTACTGTAATTCTTCCTCGTATGAAATACCATACTATCGAATTTAGATTAAAGAGATATTAATCATCGTTTCGTGTTTATCCATATTTATCGCCGGGCTTTAATTGATTGAACGGTAGACAACGATGCTCCAAGTGTTGTAAACAAGTATTTAAATATAAATTGTCTTGAAATGACAAAACTGTGATAAAAATATCATTTCCATGGATTTTTCCAAAAAAAAACATATGGTTGCATATGGTTGCATCCAATCGCATAAAGTTTGATATACAGACATTATTTGATAATTAAAAAATTGATAATTATAAAATTATAATTGGTTCAACAGTCAATTTACCGTCAACATACTTTGATCAGATAAACCTAAAATATATACGGATCTTATCTGCGACTTTATATTGGCGACAAAAAGAAATTGCTTTTAATCTCGAGACTTTCTAAATGTGTACTGCATATTATATTTGCAGTTTTTATTGCATATTAATTGACAATTAGTAATGAATAATTTGATAAAAATACAGTATATTGTGTATTCTCAAATGAATTATTTTGTAATATTAACGGAAATGCTTTAGTGGTTGCTATAAAATTGGCAATGATCAATACATTTTGAATAATATGAAAGAAAGATGATACATTTCGCACATTAATCATTTCAAGGGGTTTCATCGTAGTTTTCTCATTTCGAGGATGTAATTGTTTCTTCTCTTAATACTGAATATCATGATGCTATAAAAAGATTTTGTTTGAAGGGGAAAAAAGGTGTATGTATAATTCAATATTAAAATACAATTAATATTAAAATACAACTCTTAATAATTATTAAATAGTAATTAATAATTATTATATTGTGACAAACAGCCTGGTAAAAAGATTATATAGTAAATAAAATACGTAATAAGTAAACAGATTATAAATAACATTAATTATATTTTTCTATAATTACACTACTGAATAACGTCATTACATTATAAGAATTTTATCGATGCCAACTTCCATTGATAAGGAAATCCAATTACCAGATGCGGAAAATATAATCTATTAATAAGTCTCAGTTAAATTATTGCTCGTTTATAATATCTTTAACGGATAAGTATTTGCGTAATTTTTTGTTTAACTCTTTTTAATCATTAGGCGAATCATACCTTATCATATCTCATTTTGCACGTTATCGCATAACTTATCATGCTTGGACATTTCTATTATTGATATCTTCTCACACGGCTTTATACGTCACTACGTCTATATTTAAACATTTCCTTAATGAACTTACGAGATTATCGTTATCTATTTAAAGTGTTACAAGGATTTTCACCCGGGAGATTATCCCTTTATATATTCGAAGATAATATCTATCGTGCGTCAACATCAAATAAGTATGTGACACCATTACATAATAAAATAATGTAAAAATAAATTATTAAGCTGAGCTATAAGAATAGCTGAAATAATAAATACTTTCACATACGTTGCAACGTGATGGATATAATATATTTTACTAAGGCATTCTGTAAATAAAATGAAGAGAGAAAAATACGATAGAAGTTAGCAGCGTTGGTGAATATTAATCGATATATTTCGAGTACCGAAGCGTTTTATCAACTGTCGAAAGTATCGCTTTACCGCATAGAACTCGTCAGGTTCGTGAAAACAATCTTATGTCGGTAAAAATTGTTGGCAATAAAGACCGATGACAAGCAAAAAGAAGGTATACGTTTTTAATTAAAACTTATTTTTGTTTAATTATTAAATAAACTAAACGTTTCGACTTACTTAGTCTTCCTCTCAACAGTATTAATAACTTATAACATTATAAATAAATAAATCGGGAGACTCGTACATTCAAATAAATATAAATAGATAGATATAACATTATAATATTATATTCATATTTATTTGACTGTACGCTTCCTGCTTTATTTATTCATAACGTTATAAGTTATTAATGCTGCTGAAGAAGACTAAATGAGTCGAAACCTTCAGTTTATTTAATAATTAAACTGAAATAAATTTTAATTTAAAATGTTTCGTCTTCCTTTTGCTCGTTATTGGCTTTTCACTCAATTATTGGAAAATACAAGCGATTGACTTATTAATGTTGATAATGACTTATACGGCTTTGCAAAGCGAAACATAATTTTTTTTTAGATCTGAGCGTTAAATATAATAACATGTAATCAGAAGTACACACATCACGTGCACGCGGTAATTACGCATATTCATAAAATCTTTTACATCTAAAATTATTACATTTTATAAAATTCATGCAACCTTTTCGCTAAAAAAACAGTTCCGTTCGCTTTTTACGTTACGCGAGAAACGTGCTCATTGAACAAGTTATAATGTAATTTTGTTATCTGTAATTATTTTTAACGTCCTATTGAATCGCGAGAAAAGTTGTATAAGAGAGAAGAGTATATAAACGCATGAAAATTGAAGAACTTTACATTTGTGTCATTCGCATGTCATCCACCAAATGCAGAACAGAGAGACATTTGTCGATGTTATGTTGTCGACATGTTATGCATAAAACGCATTGGTCATAAGTGCTTATTTGCATATGCTCTTAATGCACATATCGTGGTGACACATGTGCACTGAGAAAATATGCAAATGGGCACTTACGACACTTTTCCGGATATTACATAAATATTGCATTTTTTTTACGGTACATGCAACAAGGTTGAATGACATTAATGCTCGGCAGCAACCATCGTCGAAAGCGACATCTCTTATAATAAAAACATTATCAAAAGAATACAATTAAAGTTTTCAACTTGAAAGAAAACCAAAATAAATAGTATTAAATCTCAAGACAAACTTTTAATAACTGTCAAATATAACGCGCGCGCGCGCGCGCGCGTATGTGTGTGTGTCTGTATCATTTTTATTCGGAGTACAGATTATTTTCCATTATTCACGATTTTTTCGATTGATATGGAAACCACTTTTTTTTTAATAAAAATTTATTTGGATGTTCATCATATTCTTTTTCGATATTCCTTTTTTATATTTTTTTTATTTACATTTTTTGTAAATGCATTTTTACAGTTTGGTTTTAAATTAAGAAGATAAAATAAAATGCATGCAAATATAAATCCAAATCGTGAATACCTAATTGTATATTCATGAGCAAGATAATTCAAACTAAATATTAAATTAAATTTTACATATATTAAAAAATTTGTTTGCATAAAAAATGTATTTTTTTTTTTTATTTAAATCTGTATCTTTGAATAAATAGTTCTTGATATTGCTGTATTGATTTAATGTTATTCAAATGTGTTCTAAAATTGTGATATCCTGAAAGTTTCTCTCCTTTTTCTCTCTCTCTCTCTCTCTCTCTCTCTCTCTCACTTATGCTTTCAGAGATTTATTTTTAAATGATAAAAGAATCACGGGGCAACTCTTGCATAAATGACACGATCGATAGTCCTTTCATTTTGAAAAATCTAAAAATTGACCTTGACAGAGGATTTATGATAAATGGCAAGAATATGTGCTCGAAACGATGATGACGAAAGAGTCTAGAATCAAAAATAATTTAGAATAAAAAATTTATACGTATGTTTTTAAAATGTATGATACAAGCATGTTGCTATATTTTTTTATATGCTATATTTTTGTATTTAATAGCATTTTTATTATGTATTTTTATTATGCTCCTACATTCTCTTATTTTTTCGATAATGTTACATATGTATATATGTTCTAAAATAAATTAGTAATGAGGAATGGATTCATACATATTTAGAAAAGGGGGACAGATAGTTAATGATTGCAATCTCCGATTTATCGATAATTTCTACTCATAATTTCCTCTCACGTTTGTGATTTTAGATACTGTGAAATCTATTTCTCTAATATTTGCAGGCACGAGTGCAATAGTGCATTATCGATAAAAGAATGCGATAGAAAGATGTTCTATTATATTTTTTTCGAGATATTTCCATTTAATAAGACAAATTTATTTGTCTTATTAAAATTTTGTCTTATTAAGAAACTAAATTTATATTTATAAGATAAAATTTGCATGCCTTCTTTTTAATAATCATGACATTTTTAACACAAGAATAAATTTGTAGCATAACACACTGTATTAATTTTACATAAGACAGATATAATAAAATCTAAAAGAGTAGTTCGTTATATCGGACTGACGACATTAAAACACGAGATTAGAAGGTCAGTGTCAGTCATAGTGGTTCTTGGTGCAGAATAATAATTTTTTAAATTTTTACTACATTCAACTCAAACTGAGCACCACATTCGTCGAATCCTGGCTGAGATGTTGTTTCTTCGCAATAAAATAATTTACAGTTTTTTTTATTATATATGCTTCTTATATCATTAATACAACTATTCCGGCTTCATGATTGTGTTTGAAGTCCGACGAATATGCGGCGCTCAGTTTGAGTTGAAAATTCTAAAACCTAAAAATAAAAAAAAAAAAGAAATTATTATTCGGCACCAAGAACCATTATGACTAATACAGGCCTACTAGTCGCGTGTTGAAATCTAAAAGAATTTATAGTAAAATATTCTCTGCTACGCCTCTTAAAAATACTTCACAGTTTACATCATAAATTTGGAATTGATTTCCTTTTTCTCTTTTCTTAATAAAAATATTTAACGAGCGTATTTATTCATTGTCTGACTTATCTATTTTTAATTTCAAAACTTCTCAAGGTTTTACAACAAGCAATTTCCGTTAAGCTTAAAGTTAAACAGAAATTAACCACCCAATAAAGTTGTGTTCGAATCTATTTACACTCCCGGAGTTTAAACACTCGCACAGATCTTTTTATTTGTCATGTAAAGAATCGCCGTGATATGCGTGAGTTTCTGATAGTAAAATCTCCGCAAATTTCGTATAACGCTTAGCACGAGGCTTCCGTTCAGAAAGACAGCCCTAAATTTATCAAGGAACGTCTGTTCTCTGAGATACCTCTTCGCGAATCTCTTTCTACAAGATGCTTCACATAATTGCAGGCGCATGCTGCTTTTCGAAAGAAAAAGAAAGAAAAGTCAAAGTCGCAGAAATCACTTTTAATTTGAGGTCCTTTAAACACTGCCTTCGTGCCCCGTGGCGATTCGATGCGGAATGAAAGGTGTGGTGTACAGAGAGGGTACGCGAAAGGATCGACGCATGCGTTCCACATCCTCCTCGTTGTGCTTCCTTCGTGGAAGCGCACAGCAATGTCCACCTACACGATCTCGGAGTGGCGGCGTGCTCGTGCTCGCCTAGAGCGAGCTGGGCGCGCGATGTGGGGGTGATAAAGAGGGAGGACCGGCGGCAAAGATAGACCGATAGACAGATTGGGAGATGGATAAGGAGAGAAGAGTAGCGCGAGAGGGCGGCGGAGAGACCGAAGGGAGGAAGGGAGAGAGAGCCGGAGGCAGGAAGAGTGCGGCAGAGAGTGAGGGGAGATGAGAACGCAGAGGAGGAGGAGCGATCGTCGACTTCGGTGGGCGATCCGGAGTACCGTGCTTTCCTTCGGTTCGCTCTCAGTTTCAATCGCGCGTTCCGAGCTTGCTCCGGATGAGCGTAAACCGGGGAAATCGGAGAGATCGGTGGACCGGGGACCGCGAAATCTAAAATCATCCGTGCAAAAAAAAAAAAAAAACAATGAAGCACCTCGAAATATGAGTGACGAGGGATGGGGGATCACGATCAGCCCGATCGCTCGCCGATCGATCTCGATCGCGAACACCGGCTCATCCTCGTGACTGGCTGTTTTCAAGAGATGCCACACGCGTGCGACACGTGTTCCGTGATGCAATCGAATGATCCGTGAGACGGTGGAGCTAATTGAGTTCACTTGCGAATACAGTTGGAATACAGTGAGAAAGTTGATCTATCAGTGAAGGAGCTGCTGGAGAACGGTCCTGTCGCGTTTCCTACCGATATATCACGACCGCGTCGTCGACGATACGGTCCAGGACGCGCGTGTCGTTCGCCGTTAAAAAGAACATCGGCAAGGCTTTTTTTTTCTCTATCTACGGTAAAGAGGGCCGAGACATCTCGAGTTCGAAATTGTTCGTTCGTGCGTGCAGCTGTCTCTCTGCCGGCTCTCTCGACCGGAAAGCACGTGACATTGTCCCACTGGGTGTTCCAGACACTCCTTTCCTATATAGGAAAGGATCGGAACATGATCTTTGTACGAATTGACTGGTCTACTCACGTTTACGGTTGGCAAACTTCGTGAAATGCAAAGAAAACTTCATGTTAAATCTAATACAATGCTGAATTTTTCACCATGCGATTTCGAATTTCGTGGAAAAGATACATCTGATGTTATTAAAAAATTCGATTTTGCCCTCTTTCTGTGTACGTGATAATTGAAGGTTTGAATTATAACCAATGTATTATGACGGATAAAATAATGGACACCGAATCCACACTATTCGTTTTAAATAGCTATAGCGATTTCTATATCCGAAATTAAAATTATAAATTAGAGAGTTTTACTTTTGGTTTGTGTGTCTTAAATCCTTATAATTAAAATTTCATGAAGAATACAAAGTTTTAATCCCTAGGTGAAAACCTCACTAAAGTTTTAATCCCTAGGTAAAAACGTTACTAAATAATAAGACTAGAAAATACGAGTTCGCGCGATCCGTCATTATTAAAATTATTGCAATTTAATCCAAGATTTTTTGGTGCGTTTTGCAAAAAAAAAAAAAGTTGTCATAACGCGACATCGACTTTGACCGTCGCACTGTTAGCTGCTTTCACGTGTTACCGTCCTTGATCGTCGTACAGCGAGCATCGCGACAGCGCGAAGTTCGGTACAAATCGTTCCGTTTTTTTTTTTTTTTCTTTTGAGGAACATTAATCGTCAACGCGAAAACGAACGAGACGATTGAGCGTGATGTGAGTCATAAAGAATCATGCTAACGTTCCTTTCGCGCAAACTGATTGAAGAACAGCTGGTAATAAGTTCTCGCATTTTTTCACTTTTTGCTTTTTCGATCGTTAGTTCATATTGGCGACGGAAGCAAATATATTCGTGTACACACAACACACACGGCTGATGGTCTTTACTCCGCTCCGAAATATCTCTTTTCCGCCGGGCGGCGTCGCCGTGGCAATGAAGCGCGGGAATCTTTCCGATGCGGATATGCCGAAGTCATTCGTTATGCGAATTTTATGTGACCCCACCTCATCATAAAAAACGAGGCTTTAGGATAGTTTGATCTCGCCTAGCGGATGAAACAGTTCGTGACTTTCATAAATAAAATGAGATTGCATAATTCAAAACTGATATTAAACGCCAGGCTCTGCACGCAGTATATGTTAAATATATGAGAGCGAATGCAAATATGAATCGGCGAACGCTAGCATCGATTAACACTAAAATCGAAACTATTTTGATTCAATTAATTATTCAATTTTTTAATAGTTTTTTTTTATTATATACGGTATAAAATATTTTTAACGTATGCGAACATATGAATAATGTAAAGAATTCTAATAATACAACAGTATTAAAATAACCTTCAAAAAACACGAATAGATAATCGTCAAGTTAACACCTTCCGCGGTTCTAATATTAACACATTATCACATTCTGATTAACGCCTGACTTTTTAATGGTGTGATACTTTTGTAAAAAATAAATGTCATCTAATACCAATGTAATGAAGTTCTGAATAATATAAATAGCTACATGATAATGTAAAAGACAAAGTGCGCTACCCGTGAGGATACAATTTTATTTAATCATGTTACACATAATATACTTTTATTATTATATGCTTATAAATATGAAAATTCTATCATAACATGCATAGTAAGACATAAAAGACATACTGGATAGACAATGTGCCGAGAGAAGTTGTTGAATAATTTACTTCTTTATCCGTCAACCAAGAAAAACTTAAAATTAAAATTTTCAAATTGTGTTATTTAAAATTAATAATGGAAGCAGAACGTTTGATTTTTGAGGGAAAACACCAACAATGAATACTAAATATAGCAATTTTGTTTTAGCTTACATAATTACATAGTAATCAGAAAGTAATAAATTATCATATTATTATATACATCACTTTATGCAACAAAGGTCAAACAAGTTTAAAAAAAATTTGACTAATTTATTCGATTTAAAAATGTTTTCCAGATTGTTAAGAATCGCATTAATTTAGTTTGGAATTCGATTTTTAGGGATATTTGTATGCACATTATTTATATCTTGCATGAGAAATAGTTTTCTTAATTACGATGAATCGTGAATGAGAACGATACCCTCAATATTTTCTCATATTTTACTAATTCTACTATGTAATTTTACATACAACGGCGCCGTGAAGGTTACTAGCAAGTTAGGTTTATTTTGCGAAGTAATTGATCCGAATGTGTGTGTTTCATAAATTAAGTATGATTAAGTAATTTGAAGTTCCTATTTGTGATAAACGCCGCGCTTTGAGCGCAAACTGTCGAACGTTAAATACTCTTGGGTGTGTTCCAAATGTGACACGCAATTCAATTAATTAAGTCGGTAGCTCTGTCAGCCATGAGGAGACGCGATTAAATATTGCGCGATACACCGATACTTTTTCATCTTCCGCGTTAAATCCCAAGTAAACCAGATCTCGCTCGCGTTAATCCGAAAATTCTAAGGATTCTCTTATACGTGCCGATTATACAGTAAATCTCATTAAATACATCTGAAGATAATTTTATAGGAACTGTATACAAAGTTGACCATAATATCGCAAAGTTCGTACAAGCAATTAAATGTTCTGATTAAATTCCGGTTTATATGAGCATGACGTCAATGGTTCCTGACGGCAGAATTGAGATAACGCGAAAACATTTCTTTAATTAACAGTCGCTTTTTGCAGTACAGGATATGGTCGCAACTTTCGTTTTTCTACCTTGCGCGCGTAAAAAAACGAGAATGCCACGAAAACGAGAATGGCAAAATGTTAGAATTACATCCATTTTGTTATATGTATTCCATCTCATCACCGAGCAACCGAGCTACGTATGGTTATTGAAGAAATCCCGGATTGCATTCATTGCGTATCGTATAGTAAACGCGGACACGTGTAAACGTCGCGTCGCTGATGCGATTTCTCGTTTGAAAGTACGTGTACCGAATGAAAATGCACACGTACGGGGTACGAAAAAGGAGCGATGGCAGACGTTTATATACTTTGTGCATTTGACAAACTTGGGGAACGAGGGACACGAGTGAAAATGGCAATCACGCTGAATAAAGGAGAGAAAAATGAGAAAACTTCTAGCCGCTTGGCTTTCTTGTTTTTTTACTGCATTCTCAGAGAAAGTTTGCAAAAAATATATTTTTACTCTGACACAAAAATAATATTTTAATTAGTATACATCTTTCTTTGAGTGAGATACATTCGCAGTAAATGCGGCTGCCGAATGTGTTTGTCTTTCGGAAGAATTCCGAGAGAACCGTGCCTATATGTATACATATACTTCCCGAGAACCCTCGCTTTATTTGATTTAGTATCTGAAGGATCGTATTTTTTTTTGTTTGCTACATTTACGAAGCATTTATATTCCATATTTTTAACGACGCGGAGCAGATAAAAATATTAAAATTTATTCATTCCAAATTTTCCATAATGTTTTTACTTTCTGTTCGATATCGGCAAGTATTTCTCTTATTTTCACGTACAAAACTTTTTCATTCATGTATTATCACTAACGAAAGCAATGAAATGATGGACACATTGTGGACACGTTGAGAAAAACGATTTTTAGCATTCTTATTTTATCCTTTGTTTTGAATAAAAAAGCAACTGCAATTTTTATATTAGCACATTGTTATCTCGAATAAAAGTCCATTTTTTCATTTGTTTAGTCTAACCAAAGTAATTTTTTATTTGTTTCAATATTTTACAAACTAAATGAAAGAGATATGTGAAAACTAAAAAAAGCGTTTTTCATTTCCGGTTATTTTTTGCATCATGCTTAATCTGTCTGTGTTTCTCTTCTCCATACTCGCGATTTCCATATTCATGACATTTTACAGGATGTGAATTTTCGTGAATACAGTGCTTTGACTGTATACGCCCTAATTTTCTATTAATCTTTTCCCACTGCAACGTTTATTAGATAATCTTGTGCTACATACCTAGCGTTGCAGTTCGCGTTTGCATATTCTCTTTTCCCTAAAGCCATTTTCTACTGAATTTGATTTTAGAAAATGTAGGTATACAGCATTGTATCGAGCTTGTAGTCACGGAGAGACAGTATGCTATTCCAGTCAATCCTTTATACCTGTTTGCATGGATGCAATTTTTAAATGATGGCAAAAATCTCTTGTTTCCTAGAACATTTTTACTTTATATTTAACCTTTAACTAATAAAAAATTTATATATAACCGAATTAATAAGAAAGTATCAGACAAGCTACTGCATATGTAAGTAAGAAAAACTATGATAGAAATCTCTAATTTCATCAAACTATCAAGTAAATAGAAAAGTAGGAAATGTGTGTCGGAAGAAATGAGAATATGTATAAAACACGTAATAAATACTAGGCTATCGTGTTTCAGTGAAGGAAAACAGAGGAGTTCACAGAAGCAAATATTCCCTATTCCGAACTTTCTCTATATTATACAGTAGCGGCGAGAACACGCACTTACAAAAGTTTCCCCGAGTTTACTTGCGTGACATTGCTGTCTGCCTCGCGTAACAACACGTCGAGATGAAAGATGATGGTATGCTCGCGGGGGGTGGTTCAACAGAATTCCGCCGCCGAGATCCAAACGCGACAGATACGAGCCACAAAGTTGACGAATACGGAATAAAGTCGTCGTCGCCGCCGCGCGCAAAAATTTTTTTTACGACATCGTAACTTGAGCGCCAAGCACTTTTCGAGAAATTTTTTGTTGCGCTTTATGATGCGGTCCACGCTAAAAGCTACCAGCAGCTTTTGACATATTTCACAATTATGTCTCGTCTGAGCATTAAGTTGCGCTAAATTGCGTCACAGTTAATGGCTCGGTGTAGGATTAAATATATCGCGAGTAATATTGAGGTGTGCTTGTACGAGTACTTGAAAAAAGTGATCGCATCACTTACGTGCGAGTGCAACAAAATTTTTTTTATTTTTTTGCGATATCCGTATCAATTAATTAAACTCGTGCAATCATAATTAAACATATAAAATCAATAAATTGAGGTATAGAGATCGAATCAATTTCTCGGTATTATATAATTCAGATTGAGAAATATAACTAATTGAATCACTTTAGATTTCCGAGTAAGTTTTCCATCAAATCTATGTCTATAAATATTTGCGGATGGTGATTAACGAAGGAGAGTCTTGTAAAATAAAATTAACGGTGATAAGCTCTTCGAACGCCGCGTGCATATCGTATAAATTACATACACGCTGTTTTTGTATAAATGATGCGCATTCCGAGTGAATGCCAAACGTGTAAAACATGCTGTTCGGGGAACAAAGCTTTTGACGATTTGCACATTTGATATCCACACACGGTGCGGATAAAGTTCACGCGAGCGAATGTGTGAAGCAAGGTAGCGTCACACAAGCGTCACAATGGAACAGTCTTCACGCCGCGCAACGTGGCTCGCGTTTCGTTATGCGGCTCGCAATTAATTTCACATCAGCATCGACGCGATACGATGCCTCGATTGCGTTTTCGCTTAAACGCATTTGACAGATCACGTTCCTTTGCGGACGATGGCGGTTTGATTAAATTCATCAACGGTAAATACCGGCGGGCGTTTTCATCGGCCTGATTGTCATTACGATTCCTCGATGATCGTAATATTTATTTGGATATAATGTCCGTACCGGAGGGAGGGACGGTTCTGCCGATGGTCTTTAATAAGTCCTGTCGAGCGTGATTTAATTAAATAACGCGTTGCTCGGCAGTTGCTGATTAACTCGTCCGTATGTAAATTTCCGATGACTGTTAATCCGCCCTTTCTGCTCGCTTAAACTTTGACAAAGCCAGCTGCGGCAATTTGCGCCCGGGAATGCGAAAGTGGTGCTCCTCTGCGAAAATCGCAAGTGCCATTTGAAAACTAGGATTACTCCCGAAGTAAATTCGAAACCTGAAAATTGTCTCGCAGCACAATATCACCTCTACTGACGACGGCATTTCGTGGCGCCGTCAGTAACGAGAATAATTGCAGTCTTCCACGACATGTAATTGCCGTGCAGATCCTTTTTGTTTTGATATGCTCTCTCTCTCTCTCTCTCTCTCTCTCTCTCGCGTATAACGCGATTGTTATCGATTTCTATCGCAATGGTACCTTGTAAATTGAATGATTTGCAATCCGAATTGTACGATGTAAATTATACAAAGCTGTTTATATTAATTACATTGTTCGCTGCACATTAATTAACTTGATAAATGTGTAAGAGAATTATTGATAGGATAGGCTGATGTACGTTTGTAATAATATTTATTATAATTGATGCGCGCAATTGCGCATTTACCGTATCAAAAACCTGATCTGTATACGTATCGTTTATGGATCGACACGTTTCACTCTGTTAATGAGTTTCAAATTCCGACAACTGAAATTTTATTGAAGATAATAATTGCTTCGAAATGCTAAATGCGTTTTCTTCTTGCCGTGAAAATTCTGTATTTGTTATTAATTCGAAACGTTTGTCCTTTGCCCAACAATAACGTGTTTTTTTTTTTTTTAATAGAAGTATCCTTATTCCTGCCGACAAATATTTGATCTTATTCGCAAAGAAGCTTATCTTTTTTGCCTCGTGGATTTAACTCACTTATTTCTCTTGCCGCTGCTTAGTTAATGTTCCTTATCCAATACGCTTTCTACCTCGAATCTTCTAACTTTTTTTTTCTTTAAAACTACTTGCAGTAAAGAATATATTTCGAGGGTTAATTATAAGTCTCTTTAATTGTGGAAGTTTCTCGCTGGAACGATAATATTTTATAAATCGATGAAACCTCAAAGAACAGGATTTGATAAAACTCGTTGAGAGTACCACTTGTTGCAGCATCATCCTTTCGCATAAGTTTATGAATATTCAGTTAACTATTGCGAATTGAGGTACACGCTTCCATCTCTTTGATGATTTTTCAATAAGGCAAAAATAATACGAAACACAAAGGATCCGTTTCAAAGAGTTCATTTAACTTTCATTGAAGATTCATTTATCTTTAGGGAATACTTCTTATTTAACTACTTGTTGATCAAATTAGTTTTTAATTAATCAAAAAAGTTTTAACGTATATTTAGAGGTAGATTAAGTAAAATAAATAGTAAATTTACATTTCTTTAAAGAGGGATTTTATATTTCTTTCTCGCATTTTTTTTTTAAGAAGAATTTCCTCTAAAATATGCAAATGGCAGTGTTTTGCATATTGTTTCCAAATCTCCCTTTATCATTTCGA
Source organism: Solenopsis invicta (assembly GCF_016802725.1). Lineage (NCBI taxonomy): Eukaryota > Metazoa > Arthropoda > Insecta > Hymenoptera > Formicidae > Solenopsis > Solenopsis invicta. The sequence continues at coordinate 17,355,728 of NC_052679.1, forward strand.
AGTGACTCAATTTAGAAATCAGTTCTCAGGCACCCTTCGTGAACGAATGCCATCGTTACAATCGAATACGAATGAAGTTGGGTTGCCCGTTTCGTGACTCCGAGAATCCGGGTCAAATCCAAGTTTTTGTCTGCAGTGATAAATTTTCATTTTCGGGGACGATCGACGTAATGAAGCTATTATTGGCCGTACCAAAAGTTTTGTGAGCACTATTTCAACTAGCAATACGATTCTGCGGTCTTAACGTTGATCACGGACTGATATGGATTGAGTGAAAGTTTATGTACGTTCTATGTAATCTTTGAGATCGATCAATGCCAATGGTAATCAAAATTGTAACGAAATGCGCAATTGCGAAAGCTACGAACCTTCATTGAAAGTGCAACGATTGTTTTATCGCGACATAAAATTGTGCAGCGGCGCAAACTGTAACGTATTATCTGGACTAAATTGCGTTGTCAATATTGCGACACGTTGCTCGCGTTAAGCTGTAACGACGGCGTGTTACGGATAATTACGAGAATTTTTCTTGTAACTTATTGGCACGTAATCGCGTAATCCGCGTCATCCGAGATGTCTCCCGGCTGTTAGCGTCCCTAGTGAGCACTCGTATATTTTTATCGCGCGGAATCTATGCATAAAATATGTGCAGATTCCGCGCGTGCACGTTGGGATCGAATACGTGCCGGGAAGCAATGAATCAAGCATTAATTCTCGCAGTAGCATGGATACGAGAACTCGTAGCTGAACTATACGGGACATAAATCCGTTTTCTTACTGCCTCCTTGCGTTATGCGATTAAAGCAGCAGCATGATCTTGTGATTTATCTCGCACTCGTGTTTAATATACACGGAGAGAATTTTTCATTACGTTTAACTGCAAATTCGCGGCAAAGTTTACCATGTGTGAGGCAATCTGTCAAATGTTGTAAATAACGATAGCAATTTTTGAAATATACAAGAGACATTTTTTTATAAACTAATAAAAATTATCATGCATTGTAAAATGTTCCAAAAAAAAATTTTTACACTTCGAGACAAAATTGTTTTTTTCTATAATAATATTTATAATTAGGTTTGAAATTTGTCTTTATGTGACTATGTATGTAATGATATATATATTGTTTATCGAAAAATACGTTGATTTTAACAGAATTCGAATCCGGACTTCTGAATTATAAATCTCTTGCCTTATGTACTACGCCATTTCTTTCATTAATGACGTTATATTGTCTGTTAATGGCATAAACAGTGCCAATTAATTTATCACGCTGCATCGTAAAATTATCACGAGCGATTAAGTCAGATTGAAAATATCATGCTGTACTGCCAATAAAATTTATATAAAATATTGTATATGCTTATCGCTACTTGACCTATTCTATTTAAAACAATAAAGAATTATAAAACATTTAACATTTTAAATTCATTGAAATTAATAAATCAAAAAATTATATAAAACTATTCGAAATTACAATGTTATCCTGCGGCAATCATAATTTTGAGGGTAAATTTCATGAGAAAATTCTCTGAGTATATCTAAAGCGAATAGCTTTAATTAACAATTGTTGTGACAGAATAATGTGACTTGGACTTGACGATAAATGCTGCTACAGTGTTCATTAATCAACGAGCGAGAAACTTCCAACTTTCGTACGAGCGTAATTGTTTAAAATTGTGCAGAGTCATCACAAGATAAAAGAATAACAATTTAAGCGCGTGTTGTTCGCTTCATACTGCATCCGCGCTAAAGTTAGATTAGATCTCGCCGTTGCGAGTTAAAAGTTACATGACGCGCGTCTATCGCGACTCGAAGAAATTTTGACGTGCTCGGTCACGTACGTCCCGTTTGCCCGGCTCTGTCTGCCTCGTGTAATAACATCATTCTTCCATCCCTAATTCAGAGGGTGCGTTCCATTCCGCATTTCTTTCCTCTTTCGTGCGCGCGGACTCTAAAGCTAGGCGCGAAAACCAAGAGACGCAAACAGAGAAGACGCTACCTATCCCCATTACTTTTCCGCGTAGTAAAAGATTTGTCGACGGCTTTCAGGTCATATGTCCCGGCTCTAAAATAAGAAAGCCCGACTACTTGAGGCATCGGAATAAATTGCTACATTAGACTTTGATGAAACGATCCGTTTCATATGTCATATAATTTAGCTACTTGTATCGCATCGGGTTTCTTCACAACACATCACTAAGGATTGGTTTACTAAATAATTCAAAGATAAATTTGATCGGACAGGCAGGCATAAAATATATTAGCTCAGTTTTACTTATAAGATATCCGGCATAACTCAATGAGTTCATGTGGAAAATCTTGTGATTAATCTTGAAAGGATCACAAAAAAAATACAGAACCTTTAGATTTCTACCAAATCGATCTATTCTAATATTATTTTTATCTTGAAAAAACAGACAACGTATTCTCCGTTTATTTCATTCATCACACAATGAAAATATATTTTTCTCAAGAAGTTAAATATTAAAAGTCACTAGAACAACGGATTAAAAATGAAATAAATATTCTGTGACGCAAGTACGATACATTGTATGTTAATTAATTTAATTAGGAAGTAAAATACATATATAATAATATAAATTTATACTAACTTTGAAAACTGCTCTTATTCAAGCTCATCATAATAAATCATCTAAAATTTGCGTCAAAGTTTTCAGAATAGAATTCCATTAATAATTTCATATACCCCATGTATTTTAATGTACATATATTGTATATTTTAATACATATTTTCTATATTGTTATGCATGGAAATTATTCATTATTGACATTGTGCATGTTAAATGAATTACAAATCAAGACACGTTAATTAGATCTCTTTTTAAACTTGATGTCTTGTGGTCACAAAAAATCGATTTTCAAGAATCAAAGTTCTAGTGTGTATTAATTTTTTAATTCAGATTTTAGAGCATTGACTTGATTCTACGCAACTGATTAACGTATTATACATGCGATACATAACATTATCAGTAGAATTGTATGCCAAATTCTGACACAAATCATAAATTGTTTAAAGTGATCTTAAGATCATCGGGACACAACACAATTTCTTATTTTTATGAAAAATCGTAGGTGCAATCTCTCTTATGTGTTCCGCAAAAAACTAAGAAAATATTAGGATTGTAGTAGGCGATGATATGTTATCATTGAGGGGGAGGGAGCTTATTTTTATCGTGCGTTGTTCAAACGCATCTTTCTAACATTGCTAAATCGTTCTTGCATATTTCAGATAAAAAACGAGCAATTTTCGGTATAAACTTACACAATTTAAAAAAAGTGGTGACATTTTACAATTATTTGTAGACTTAAAATGTAGAAGTAAACATGCAGAACAAATACGATTATGCGTGCAGTGTAACGAGATTAATCAAGACGTTTCCCACTTTCTAATTTCGGTACCCGTTTCGCAACCGAGCTCCTAAAGAGCACGTATGCCTCGTAATTAGTGAAGTCATGATGGTCGGGACGTCTAATGATTATCGTTTCATCGAAGTTAAATTGGACCGCGCCAGGAAATGCAGCGAAGCTCTCAAGCGAAGATCTAACGCTTTACAGGAGAAGCGAGATTATTCACAGCAATTATCTTACGAGGACACTAATGTAAAATTAAAAAAATTCTTCCGTGCGTAAATGCAAGACGTGTTCTTACGCGCATTATGAGAATGGCGAAGAACGAAGACGAACGAAAACACAGCGCACGCCCGTCAAAATCACGGAGGACAATCAACGTATTGTCTCTCCGGAGGGAATAAAGGATGTATATCACTATATATGGAAATGTGTTTAACAATACGTGGCAAAAGAAATGCGAAATTATGAGTCGCTGATCTTTTTATCCTTTTCATCCACGTATCGCGTTGGATGCAAATTCAACAAGATATGAATCACGCCAAGCGCGTTATTATATGTACGCTTAATAACGAACGCTTAAACCACGCGAGATACATTGCGCTCGGGATGCTCCACATGAGACTCGATGTAATACTAAAATGCGAGGGGAACGGCTACCCGAACCCTACGAGCAGCCGAGAGTGACTCGTTCTTCCTCTCGCGTAACCGACCGCAATGCGGAAAATGCTTCGCAACGCGTAATAATTAGACAGACAGCCCCGTCGAGATAAAGGTGTAACGCGTGTCAGGGGAGACGCGATGGCATCGCGGACGAGAAAGCGGTGGTGCGCGAATGGTGTTTTAGTACGATTGACGCTGACTCTGTCTAGTTTGTGCGCGAGTCATTGTGCGAATATCGGCCTGATGACGACGACGACGGCGACTACGGGGACAACGGGAATGACGACGGCTACGACGATGACTACGACGGCTGGTGACCTTACGGAATGCATCGGGGGTATCCAGATAGTGAGATCCAAGAAAGAGGTGAGACTAGCTGTGATCGTGCCAGGTGATCCTCGCCACGAGCAGAGTTTGCAGAGGGTGTTACCGGCGATATTGCTGGCTGTGAAATACGTCAGCTCACCCAGGGGACCTCTACCAGGATGGGACATCAAGGTGGACTCTCGTGACTCAAACTGCTCCAGCATTAAGGGACCGCTGTACGCGTTCGAGTTCTACACCAACAAGACAGCAGGTCGCACAATACGTTTATATCTTCCGTATCTTCTTTTCCCACTGTTCTTCTCTCGATTTCCTTAGTCTTCGCCTTCACTTTTCTCTATCCTTATCGACCGTCATTCTTCATCTCCGGCGTAATCGAGAGACACGGCGTTTCGACAGACTACACGGAGTTTGAAATTTTATATTGAAGAGTTCCAAGTTCTTTTGTTCGTCGAAATTCGATATCTCCTCGACTACTACGGCAATTATTTGAAAGAGTTCACAGACGCGCGGTCTTCGCATAATTGACACGACAATTTTTGTAAATTTTTTGAAAGTTGAAACAATTGGTAGTAATTCACGCATTAAAATTTTTGAACAGGTGAATAGTACAAATGATATTTCAAACACGCTGGGATTCTCGATTACGTTCAGCAGGTACTTAATGTCAAATGTGTTAAGCTTTAAATATCGGATTTCACTAACATCGTTTGCTGTCTCTAATTTAATATGTTACTAAATGCAAAGATTTTTTAATATTTACGATGCGATATTTATCACTTGCTGTGTTTATAATTACGCATTTTTACTTTTCTTAATTCATTGAGCTTCAACGTAAAATATTTTAGTTTTTACATTAAATATTTTTAATCAATTGTATATGTTTAAGGGATTAAACCATTGCAAAGGTTAAAAAAAAATCAGTTGTTTTGCATTTTCTGAAAATTACATAGATATGTTTTTACATTTTGTTCATTGTTGTATTTAATATTGAGTTTAAAAACCAGATGTAACACATAAATTTTATTCACTCAAAATATATATTTTTTCAATTTTTTAATCTTTCTTTTTTATTTTTATTCACTCGAGTATTTTTCGTCTTTATTGTCAACAGAAGAATTTTTCGTTATCGCCATTTGAAAAATCGTTTAATCCCTTAAAAAATAAAGTAAAAAATTTGAAGATAAATTGAAGTTCAAGAATTTATGGAAAGACTGACTCCGGTAAAGAAGTATAGCATGCGACGTGTACGATAAATCGCGCGTGAAGTCGGGAGGCCCATACATCAAGAAAAGTGATTCGTAAAGTAGTTTGTACTTGCCGTATGTATAGCTCGGCGCGAAACATGTGGAAACAACCATTAAACAGCTCAGGTGGCTATTCTATGCCAGATGGCGTGTACAGTGATTTTATATTACTTATCGCTAAACTTCCGAAATATGAATATACGAAGTTTACGTCGGTGTGGATCGCTAGCGATTCAAGTTTCCAATGCCGCTTCTTGACCGTCAGATATTTGTTACAAAGACTTAGGTGCATTCAATTGAATGTAACGATCGAAAGTGCGAGCAAGAAAGGGGGGGGGAGAGAGAGAGAGAGAAAGAGAAGAACGCGGAAAGCACCCTCGAACACGCAGCACAGTTTAATTTTCACAGTGGGAACGTCGATAAATCGCTCGCCTAGACTTCCGTTTCTACTTGCGCGCCTTGAGGACCACTTTTCCTTTTCTCCAACCTCAAAAAACGTATTACACGGTGGTTGTAATTAATCTACCTGTTGGCCGCCAACGCGATTCACGAATATTCTCTGCGCCGAAAGCATCCCCAGATTTGTGTAACGGATTTTACTCCAATCGCCCTTAAGCTGATTTCGCATTTAAATGGAAACGAATGTAAGGGGATGACGCGGGATAACGTAACGTAATATACGTACGCAAAGACGGTCTCCGTTATTTATGTTGAATAATATGCATGCAAAAGGACATCCCTTTAAAGATGATAAAGTGGATTGTATCATTTATTAATAACCTACGGAATCTCGATAAAATCTCTTTGTATGCAGCGTCAGTGAAAGCTTTGAAACATTTTTTTTAAATACATTGCACACTATTCACCTGTAGATTCTGTAAAACTTTTTAAATATTTCAGAATATTCCGCTGGGAATATTAAATCGATGATATACGAGAGAGAGAGAGAGAGAGAGGGAGGTAAGAAACCTCTGGTGACTGTGAAATAAATTTATAGCGTTGGAAATTGCAAAAATATGTTTTGAAAATAGGCGGAGAGAGAGAAGTCCGTAAATTTTTTCTTCTTTCCACGAATCGACTTCCTTTTTCATGGAAGACTGACGTTATGAGCTTGCTATAAACTCAGACGAACGGGGAATTGAATGCATTAAACGACGCGCTAATTAGACGTAGGAGTGCACTAGGATCGTGATCGCGTCGTGGAGAAGGCGCATCGACCTCGCGGTGCATCGTCGCCGCGGATTCCGAGGATCGTCTCTTAGAGCACGCGTTATTGTACCAATTAATCAGAGACGATATTCCTCTAAGGGCCCGATGCTGTAGGTTTTAATTGGGCCCCGTAGTTAGAGCCATGCGCCACTGCAGCAGCAAACGCCTCGGCAGAACGGGCCTATTTTTATGAGGGGGTGACGTCAGCTTGTGTCAACTTGCAGCTGCAAACTGTCGAATGAGCTGCCAGCCGCAACAATACGACGGGAACGGATGACGGCGACGAAACGCCTCTCCTCTTGTCGGTCAGTCAACCAAAGCCGCATCTTTTTTACGTCGACCCTCTGCCTCGCGCGCGTTCAGACTCCCGTTAAATACCGCTTTAATTCGGCTTAATTAGTCCCGTCGTGCCGGTGGCTCGCTCTTCTCTTCGGATTAATTGACCTCGCGCCCTCCTTTGTAAGCGAATCATTTACTTTCTCAGGAGTGCGTGCGGACCGCCGATGAAAAAATGTCTCATCTCTGTTTGCGAGATGAATTTACGCGTTAATAAAATAGAATCGTACACGCGCGATCGAAAATAGCCGGGTAAAGTACGCCGATCTCTCTCTCTCTCTCTCTCTCTCTCTCTCTCTCTCTCTCGTGGAAGAACAATTCGAGCGAGAGCGAGATAATTCGTTTGCTTGAAGGAGAGGAGCAACTTGGTCAGAAGAATTACCTTCGCGAAAGATGTTTTGAGTAGGAGAACTCTATAATTACTTGCGCCGCCGGCAATGAGAGAATTCATTATGAGTGTTGACGAAGAGAGTGTGTATTTTCCGCCGGTTCTGTTCGATATTCGATTGACAGTCCGTTACAGCTTTAATTTCGCGATACTTATGGAAGCCTAATGCAATTCCATTCCCTTCTCTTATCGTATCTTCTCGGCTTGAAATTAATGAAAACACTTATAATTGACCTTCCTTACCGATCAACGAAATTAATCAGAAAACTCATTTTAAATTTTGCACGGAACTAATGTTAGCCATGATTCTTTCCTCGTTTTCAATTATACGAATTTTATCAAGGGGTAGATTCAAGCAAATTAACTCTCAATCCGCCTGACGGAAGCTAAATTGATGAATAAATCTATCTTTATCAATCCCGATTAAATCAACTCAAATGCGAGTTTTTTTCTGGCAAAAAATGCTGTCGCTGAAGATTTTGAAAAACGTGGAAAGGCGATTTTTGCAGAAAAGAGCATATCCTTCTTCCCTTTCCTTTCCTCAAGTTGGATAAACCAAGAAGTGGACCATCAAACATAGCATTCAGAGCATCCTTACTCTTTTATAAGTTTAATTCAATGTTTAATTATCGAGACCATTAAGTCTGAATATAAAATAGTCGTGAAGAATAATGGCCTTTCTGGAAGTCCTCCCGCCCTCCTGCCCCTCCAACGAGAAGTTGACTCCAACTTGTCAAAACTTCTGCCATTAACATTAAAAGTGAGGGTTCTTTGCGGTACTACTTGTAATAACAAATGGGATACTTTAAAACCCGATGTGATTAAATACTACAATATCGTGTAAACTTTAGTGTTTACGTTAATATAAATGTAGATTAGGGATTAGGAAAACTTCCTCTCCTTATGGACCGTGTTACCTTCTTGAACGAGTTTGTTTAAATAAAATACCGGCACGGTCTACAAACAGCTATTAAACAAACGACGCTAAATGACACGCGTTGTCGATTTTGCGCTCCAGATCACCCGAAGCGCGAAACGACAGCGGTTGATTACGGTGATCCATTAATGAAGAAAAACAAGTTAATTTCATCGGGCATCAATTCGCGGACTTCTAAATCGTGGCGCGAAGAATTTAATCTTTCAGTCCTTCCACTTCTTTTTGGATAGTTACTTATATTTCACCGCGCAGTCGAATCGTAATCTCAATCGTAAAAAGTTACGTGGATGCAAATTTATTTTTTTCTGGATATTTCAAAGATGGGAAGAATGTAACAGAGCGGAACCTCCTCGAACGAAATTGCCGATTCAAAATATATTCCGTTTATATTGTAATTCGCTTATATCCTGCGAATAAAATTGCGAAGTCGCGACGTCGACGAAACGACATGCGATTGTAAATGATGCAAATCGAGCCTGCGAATGCGCCATAAAACGTCTGCCCGCGGCGACGATACCGATAAAAGACTAAATTCTTCAGCTGTCATTCACCTGTTGATCACGTCGTCGAGAATGACTAGTTTCGCATTTAATGCGCTCGGAGGCACTTATAGACATTTCGTTTAAAACTTCGTTTTTAAAAGAGAGCCGAAACGAAAGTTTCTCGTCTCCGATGCCAAATCGCTGCGTCCGCAGTTTGCTAAAAATTCGTTTCTATGATGAATTCATGATGATTATTCATGATATCACTTCGCCGGAACAATCCGCGCAGAATTTTTCGCTGAGAGGGAAAGAAAGATCGAAAAAATTGCTTGTGTCGCATATGGGGTAATGCATGTGTGTGTGTGTGTGTGTGTGTGTGTGTGTGCAGATAGATTTTGCATAAAGCATGCGATAAAAGGTCGTGTGTGAAATGTGGTAAGCGCATCTTCCCTCTTCTTACGACGACGCCCGCCGGAGCTTACCTCGCCTTGCGCCGTAACAGCCGCAAAAATGGCGTCGCTTCGTCGTAAATTGCTCTCGGAAACGTATTTTTTTTTCCTCTCTTTTTTCCCCCCCACTCTTACCTATCTTATTCCTCCTACGGTGGAGATGTCGATTATCGCGAAAATAGCGAGATTTTGCGTCGGCGTCGTTCGTCAAATTGGCGAAAGAAATCTTCCGCTGAGTAAATCGACGCGCACATTCAATATTCATTTTTTTTTCCTTTCTGCGAATTAGCGCGATCCGGCCGAGACGCGCGAGCATCACTTTTTCCTCTATATAAATATTCATGTCGCGCTATTTGACGATGTCACGGTTAACACCGATCTATAAATATGTGTCTATAAATACGGGAATACAGGTTCACGTTTATTACCAGTCTATTTTCATTTTATTAAAACGAAAGTAAAACGTTGTGCTATCGACGCGAAATGTTTCGCACTCTTAAAATAAACCCTGATAAGATTCGCCGCGTTACGCTCTGCACTGACACAAAAGCAGTGTCTGTTAATGTTAGTTAATACGAAACTGTATTACATGGTTATTGGATTACAAGTTCCAGTACTTTTTGACCGCTTTTTCCTCTCCGCGCGCGGCAAACTCTTGCAACAGAGGTAACGGAGCTCGGCCGGGCTCTCTCATTCCGCATAAGGGTTATCCCGTGTACTTCCTTTTTTAATCCGCGCGATTGCCGGTTTAAATGGGGGAAAAAAACGAACGATTGGAACGATCAATCGGCGCGGTGGTAAGTGGGTCATGGTAAAAGCGGAATGAGAAGGGAAAAAAAAGGATGAAGTAGGAATGGTTTAATAGGCAAACTCAACGGGTGACGACGTGTATGCGTTCCCCGATGAAATTACTTCCTTGGCGTTTTATTCCACGTAGACGCGCTCTCCACTGTCGAACGTTCCTCTGCACAGACTCCGGCACACGTCCGCATCGTTTATTAACTCGATTTGCCTTATTTTTACCGCCGGGTAGACTCCGATTTGTCTCTACAATCGCGTGTGTATCTGGCCGTCGTTTTTACGCGACGACACGTTAAACGCGCGCGTATGGACGGAAAATATATGACTTTGGTTACACGTGTTACTTGAATATACATCGATATTCAATGTACGTTTTAAACCGTTTTACCGTTTTAAATCGGCCTCGAATCAGTAAATTTCGGATTCGCTACTGTTGAATCATGATATTTTATTGCTTCTATTACCTCGCTTTACGCGAGGAAATATGTATTTTCCCCGGAAATGTTTGAAATTTATTCAGCTGAGGGGAACTCGCGTTCTCCGCAAAATTTCCGCTTTTAAACTTCTTAATGTCGAATAAACGGGTGTTATCTACTATGCTATTATGCTGGGACCGTTCATTTAAATAGAATTGAACAAACAATTCCCTTTTGCAAATGTAGGCGATACGCGACTCATGACTTTTATTTTATTTTATTAATAACTAAAAAGAAATTTTCTACTTTTCCGATTAAAACGTAAAATTTTACATTTCAAACGTGAAATAAATTGCTGAGATTAGTTTTTAAAATCAACTGTACTCAAACGTTACCACTCGAAACTTTTGCGGATTGTCGCGGTTCTCTCACTAAATCACTAGCATGACGCGACTTTCTTTTTGGCCGTAGTAAATATTTTACGCTGCAATAAATTCTTCTGGGTTTATCACACATCCCGATGTAATTGACTGCATCGCTGAAAATAATTTTCCTACACGGTAGGTGAATTCGTGTCATTTCATCCAAGTTATTCCAGGCGTTTGCTGCGACTGCAGTCGCAATGCACTACTATGTTTATGCGCCGCGCGGCAATAAATCCGATCTAATCGAAACAGGCGGAAGTCATTAGGCTTTCTTGATGCTTCGGATTGATGTCCATCTGATGATGGACTCGATCTCGAAGAAGCTTCAGAGGTGGCCTACTTTTTCTAACGAGATCCAAACGACTTGATATAAAAATATTTAACATAAACTTGTGTGTATAACTTTTAAATGATTCAATCAATAAAACTGTAGCCTCTTTCTCGTTTTCTGCTATCAAATGTGTTCTGAATTTTCTATCAATTGAGATGCTTACAATTTATACTTGCATTTTAATATAAATGCTTACATTACACTGAGATAAAAAATGATTAAATTTTGATAAATATTTAAATAATTGTAATGAAATATTTAGTCATGTTACATAAATATTTGCTTTTAAGAGGCGCGGTAAATAATTACGTTACACAGAGAGAAAAAATTGTTAAATTTTAATAAATATTTAAATAGTTGCAGTGATATATTTACTTACAATACATAAATATTTAAACTAAACAAAAAAAAACTGATAGCTAAATTAAAATAATGATTTTTGTACTAAATAAATATTTATTTACATTTATTAAATATTTTATTCCAACCATTCAAAAAATTATTTATTAAAATTTAGTAATTTTTTTCTCTCAATGTAGAAGCGTTACAAATTATTTAAGAAATAATTATTAATTTTTTTATTCTAATCATTGAAGTTGAATATGTCATTAAAATGTCGAATGTCTATAATAATAGACATTAAGATTTTATGAAGTTTTTAGAGTTATTCTAGATTCGCTGGTACAGTTTGCAAAATTAGGCGCGGAAAGAAAAAAGACAGGATATAAACACCATTTACATCTGGTAAATGGCAGAAAAATGACAGTGATAATAATTCTTGGAACAAATTCTTCCATTTTTCATGTTGAACGCACTTATTTTCTATTTGTAAAGTACATTTCATTTTTCATTGAATTTAAAGATGAGCGCGGTTTTCTTCATAATGCAAGTTCAAGTATACGTATGTAGGTCGCATCGATGAAAGTAGATGAGTTTAAAAGCAAGAAATTGAAATGTGACTGAATAAAAGTATTTGGCTATGCATACGTGTTTCGTAGCCAAGGCTATTTTATTTCTTCGTTACGCAAGCAATAATCCTGACGTCGCGATGCATACAAGCGTGCTCGAGGATTCTTTTGTACCGGAAATTTTTGTCGACGAGTGTCGACAATGTTCTACATTTTTGTTATTATTTGAGATCATCATGATCGCATGAATTTCGAGAAATCCTGATATTAAAACATAAAATAATATTCATATTTTGTGCTTAACTAAAATGCATTTTGTTTATTATTGCTTTTATTTCGCTACAAACTTAAAAATGTTTGTATTTCAAATGTGATTAATGCAGTTGTATTGAAAATAATGTTGTTGAAAAGTTTGCTTTTTTATTTGTTTTATATTTCTATGTTTTTAAAAAATTCTTTTTTAAATTTTAAATACTATCATTTACACCAAAAAACTGTATTTGGCAATTTAAAAATTTCCCTGTTGGTTTTATTTTATAATAGTAATCTCTTCTAAAAAAGGTATCATGAAAATTTTTTTAACAGAGAGAATTCTTTTAAAGGATAGATTAGTAGCAGATATTCTTAATTTTTATAAATCTATATAAGTAAAATGACATTATATGATTTATTCTAGGATTGATTTTCCACAAATATGAAAGAAAATGTACTTTTTTAAAATATTGAAATACGCTCTGTTTTTTGCCGAGCATGAAAATTAAATATGAAAACAGAAATAAAATTATAATAATGATCGTTAAAACACATGTTGTCTGAAACGAGTTTAGATGTTTGACTCACTTTTTATTACCATCCCATTCATTATTTAAATATTACGATGTTTGAAACTTTGACACTGAACACTATACTACGCTACACTGATCAAATTAAAACTAAATTATATATGTTTTAAATAAAAAATAAAATATGATCTGCATAGAATGACATTGATTAAAAACAATATATTCCTACTTTCAAAAGATATTCTACAAAAAAAGAATATATTTTCATTTATTAAGAATATGTGTTAAGAAAGTAAAGTACACAGTCCTCCTTTTACTAGAACACAATTTTTTTGGTATGTGTTCACGAAAAAGTTATGTACACTTCAAAGATATGTTTCTCAAAAGCAAAAATATTTAACATAGTTTTTATTATGAATAATATATACACGTCTATTATTATGCAAAGATAACAGTCGCTGTTTTTGCAACATCCTAAAACGATAAATTTATTTTGCTCATGAGGATGCAGACTCGCGTTCGTCGGAGGGAGCGAAACGAATTTATTTTTCTTCCTTATTTGAGTCCACCAATATGAAGTTATATGTGAAGCATATAGGAAGGAAAATGCCAGAAATGTTTTTATTGGTTTTAAAAGATATAATGCTTTGTTTTGAATATACATCAAAAACTAGAATGCAACTGTAGTTGCACTGTACATTCCATTTTTGGTCAGTACTAGATGTATTATCGAATACCTTGTGTATTATGTAGATGTCCATTAGTGAGCAGGCCATTTATGTGCGTTATGCATGCTCATTTCCATCGAATATGAAAATTCGGTTAATAAAGATAAAAAAGCATTTTTTTTATTACAGCTCTTCGCTCCTGTTCGATGGAATTATTAAATTATTATAAAGGATGATTGATAAATATGGACATTGCTTGGTTTACTGTGACGAGTGAATTTTCATACAGTCGATACATTTCCATTTCCATTTCTTTTCGAAACTTTCGCTACTGAAATCGTGAAACATTTTCTCTCTTTGTTTGAAGTAGTATCCCCCGTCCAAATAGTAAAACAACCAAACTGCAGTTTCTGTTGTTTTAAGCAGAACTGCAATTTGTTTGAAAGTACTGGCGGGATGAGTGGATTAGTTCGTATTTTCGACAGACGTCTGAACGCGAAGACTCAACGAAATTTTTTTTCCTGATCTATTCGCATCTCGAGATTCCAACTAGATGCATCTAGAGCTTCTTTTCACATCAGTCAAGGTTTTCCATGTCAAATAAGATTGCAAAAATTTCTAATGCTAATTCCGTTTCGAATGTGACTTCGGATACGTCGCGTATATTTTGTAACTCATTTTATCTCTCCTGAATATTAACTCGGAAGCGAAGGTGCAAAAATTGTGTTATGAAGAAAAACAGAATGTCGCAAAAATTTAACATATAACTTTTCATCTCGGCACTGAAAGGTAAATACATTTATGATCTTATTCTGCCGCGATTGCGGAAGATCGTGTATAATATCTGAATGGCATGCAGCATCGCAGGTATATTTTTCTTGCCACCGAGAGCGAAGAAACATCGTGAACCGAAACGAGGCAGCCGCGGGAGACGTAGTTTAGTTTTTAATGAGACGCCGCACGTTCTCACGGCGTTTACTATTCACCGCAAGAACTTCGCCTTTCATTCCCTTTGACTGTTTTCTTCGGAAAAAGTGTGAGCTATTCGTTGTTTCTTTTTTTTTTTCAGTTTACCACATTTTTCTCTAGGTGCACCTCTAGTTCTGTAGGACATTATTAGTGTGATATTTGCTGCTTTTTTTTTTAACAGAGAAAAATAGCGAGGTAAAAGAAATTTTCTAAAGTCATGAATTACAAATACTTATTAGTCCTGCTTACGTATTGGCACGATATAAAAGTTGCGACTGTTTATTCGTTTTAATTTAATTCGCGACAGTCGTGGCATAAAGTAATTAGTTTCCCTTTGCGACTGCAGGTATCTTCATAACAGAGGTGGCTGCATTCTTTTGTAATATTATTCGCGGTATAGATAAAAAAAAAACGTGAATGTTCTGTCTGTGCTTTGAAGAGCAGTAAGATAATGCCGCGCGAGGGCATAGTTATTATCCGCAGTTAGGGAAACGTTCTTTCATTAGTCACGAGATTTAAATCGAGATAATCAAAATCACGATAATAATTTTCGGAATTCTCTTCAGTTTCACTTGAAAGAAAACAAGATTTAAACCAAGATACTCGAAATCGCGAAAATAATTTTTAGAATTTCTTCAGTTTCACTTGAAAAAATATCTTGATATATATCGATTTTACGTATATATAATTGATATACCAAAATATAATAGAAAAATTCAATATTTACGGAAGAAAAGAGAAGAAAAAATATAAATATATATACGATAGAACCATGAAAGTACAGTAACTATAACAAAACGTATATTCGTGGTATTTCTCTACCAAGCCACGATAAAACGATGACATACGGACGTAACGAGTTAGATAAAATTTCATTTGTTGAAACATTTTTCGTACGTAAACAATGAAAAGATTGTTTTGTCAGCGCGCTAATCCAGAATCGCACAAATGTCACGAGAGAAACCCTCATACGCTGCTACGTTTTTTTAAATTACGCCGCGGGCAGTCACAAAAGGATATACCTATAATAACTCTGCGACTGCATTGCGGTAGCCGGCGGTAATTACAAAGTGATGATCCGCGACATTATCTCTCATTCGACAAAAATCACGTAGACGTCGAGCGAGCAATAATGAAAATTGAGTTTTCGCTAAGCCAGCAGGAACGTGACAAGAATAGCCCTTATCCTAAAAGCCGTTAGGATTTTCGTAGACGAAACGAGTCTTCAGTTATCCCTGGTCCAGAGAATTCACTCTCCTAGGACGCATATCTACGCATTTAGGGGACAGGTAACCCTCGCATACGTAATATAACACTTGTTGCTCCATTCGAATCTAAAGGACTGGGAAAAAAACTTACGGGGAAAAATAAGTCTGTCTATAATAGTATCGACAGTCTATGCAGAGCTTGGAATACCTAAACCGGCTCTCGAGAATACTGTGAGTCGTATTTTTCTTTTATCTTGAAAAATAAGAATTTATAAAAATACTCAATCTTAATATAATTCTATCGCTCTATGGCAACTTTTCATGACTGCTAAAAGCACATTAACAATTTTATATTATACGTAATAAATTAATTTGATAGGTGAACACGTATAAATGATTTTAGGCAATATCAAACATTTTTATATTTCACGTAAAATGTTTTTCTATTATGGTATATCGCCGATTTGTATCGCTACACCGCTTAATTCGCGCGCTATGAACTGAGCGGTTTTAAACATCAATTTAGAATTATTCATGATTTTATCTTGCCTCTTCAAATCACCATAAATAAATCATACTCGTAAAATACTCTTTTTACTCGTTGTAGGAGCTGTATTAAACGTGTTTCCGTCGTAAAATCCACAGAATCCTGGTCTATTTGTGCATCTGTATAATCTCTACGTGAAAATATTGCGGTATACCGGAATATGGGATGCGACTGCAATAATTCATCGCCCCGTTGAGAATGCACTTCGTCATCTGCGGCTTAATTTTCGACCGAATTTACGAGTCACGTTTTCACGCTCTCACATTTTAGAGCCTCGTGCGGGACGAGTTTTTATTCACCTGACGAAAGGAAAGTTTCAACGGGGTATGCTTCTAAAAAATGCGTTCTGAACACTGAACACAATGGGATACACAGAAATATACTTCGCTTTTGTATACCACATTTTTTTACATTATCGCGATTGCAACGTATCGATAAAAATGACAAAGTATGAGTGCATTATGTAATCAGTAATAAGCCTTCACATTCAGGATAGGTAATTGTTCATCGCAAATTTCTCGCTTAATTTTACATAATTTTCGACAGTTCTAATCTCGAAAAAACTTGATTCATTAAAAAATTCTATTATTAGATGTCGTGTAATTTCATACTTACATTAAATCCCTTCGGAATTAAGTCTTTAATTAAATTACATAAGATCCAATTAAAAATTGATTGTGAAAAGAATTGTGTGAGGAAGTGAGTTAAGATTACGTGAAGATAGCGCTATTAAAAGCAGGGTATTAAAAAAAAAAGTACGCGGGACTTAATGTAAGGATCCGTTGATGATACGCCGAGGCTTATAAGTTTCCCACGAGAATCTTCGTATACACTTGCCATAAACTCCGGTAACTTTGGCAGTTTCGCCGGATAAAAGCGACCACATGCAGAGCCGCAGCGACATGCATGCGGCGTTAATCGGACGTAACCGCTTTACGCTGGAATTTGCAGCCACAATGACGCTAGGCAACCTGACGCAGTTATTATCATATTACATAGCTTCGATCGATGAAGATTGAAAGCCCTAAATTGGGCGCACCGCGGGGATCGGTAGCTGTCAGTGCGAATTAATGCATTTTAAACGCGGAGCGCGTGTCGTTCGGACCGATTATTCCGTGGTAATGTTTGCCTTTATGCGGCATTGGATATCGACGCAATATCACCCGTAATTGCTAATTAGAACCGCGGCTCCATGGAGGCGCATTGCTTGCGGGTAAATGCGCGGGAGTCGAGAATCGGGGATTTAGCGAGTTTCAGGTCGCGCGGATTTAGCGGGTACACGTAAACGAAGCGAGGGCAATTGGAAGCCTGTTGCTCGTAAAAGCTGATACGCCTTTAATTTCGAACGGTGAACGAGACGCACCGACGCGACATGCCTCTTTATTTCTGGCCTCTCGTGCTATTTGTTTCGCAAATAAACTTTTGTACGAGATCATTTAAAAAAGGACATTTGTGCGCCCAATTTTTCGTCCGCGCGGCATTTCGCGCGAAATGAATGTCACCGCTAATTGCAACGAGCATTGTGTAGAAAATAATAGAATTTTGATTCACTTTTGATTCAAAATCCCATGAATAATAATGCGTTTCTTGCGCAGCGGGAGAGTAACAATCCATTTAATTAGTTGAATATTCTATTGTGCTCGCGTACATGCTCGCGTTGCCGGGTTCTTCCTTCGCTAACCGTGAACTCATGATACCACCTCGGTCGGCGAGATTTTAATTGCATCCGGAAAAACATATTGCACGTGTATCAGGTGTACGTGGATGCGTATACACACACACAAGTGATAAAACGTACCCTTATTAAATTAGGTCAAACAATTGTAGGCTCCACGTGCTACGCGGACGATACAACAAGTATTTTTCCGGATGTTTATATTCCGCGGGAATATTTTTGTCACGTATCATCAGCCGCGACCAAGACATTCGATATTAATAGTCGTTAAAAGCGCATCCTCGAACATGCAATGCATCGACATTTCCGTAACCGGTTGCGGTCTGATCTAAGTGTACCCTCCGCAAGTAAGCCATGTGGGCGAACGCGAAATGTACCGGCTTAATTTAATTGCGCCCACCAATCGATACGTTTAATCAACTGTGTAATCCACGAGTGCACATCTTGCAACCGAAGTCTCCTCGATAAACAATGTACTTGTTATCGACGTATCGGCTCATATAGGCGGCAGTGATAGGATTATAACGTGGAGCAAATATTTGAATTCATAAATTCAGATTCGTGTTATCTATTTCGTGCACGTGGAGCTCTACCTTGTTACGTTTTCTACGTTTCCATCGAGTGGACTCGCTCCAACGTATATACGCGAAACTGTGTACAGTTACACACATACGAATCGCACAGGTTTATATATGTGCCACGGCGATAAATCATAAATAATCGCTCGTAAAGCTGGCTTTCAGGATTATGAGATTTGTCTCAATCAAAGCATCTTTCAGTAATTTTTTAGATTTTTCCGTTTCTTCAGCGACAGAAGAAAACAGATCGCGATTTATTCGTGAAAGAAATTTAACGTTAAATAATCATAAAAGATTGAATTTCGCATTAATCTCGATGCTAAACGAGGCATCGAGCTTATCGTAACGTTTCACACTCTCAATGGGCCTCCCGACTAACCTCAGCGAAAAAATGGCGTAAAATGCGATAAATCAATTTTCCGAATCTTCTCCTTCCAACGCAACAGACGCTTTCCTGGGTCCCGTGTGCGAATACGTGATCGCGCCCGTGGCTAGATACGCGGGTGTATGGGGCATACCCGTGCTGACGGCAGGCGCGCAGGCGGAAGCGTTCCGTTTCAAGGGTGATTTTCCCACGTTGACCAGGATGATGGGCTCTCACCAATTGGTGAGCGAGGCGCTCAGACATATTCTATGGCGTTTCGGATGGAAAATCTGCGGCCTGCTGTTACACAATTACAACAAGGCCAACAAGGACAAAAAAGGCAATTCCGAGTGCTACTTCAGACTCAGCGCCGTCTTCGGGGCGATCGAATCCAAGCTCAATTACAAGCCGGAAGTCAAGGCGTTCGACCAGGAGACGACCACCGCCGAGGAGTACAGAGACTTGCTCACCCATATCTCGAAAACTGCACGGAGTAAGTCCGCTCGATTCAGTCAAGTCCGATGATTCCTCGAGCTCTTCCATTGATCCATTCGCTCTCTTAATTGCAAAAGTCTTCTTATTCTTCAAAAGAACTGTATAGTATATAATCCGTATATAAAAGAACTGTACATCAAATAGCAACAAAAGTATCAGAAGTTCAATATCTGTGACGTGTTTTTGTTGCACAAAAATGAGACACGAGTTTATCATGCAGCTCAAAAGCGCATGAAAAGTTATAACGAACTAATCTATTTTTGAACTGCATAAAATAAGGATCGTGTAACGTATTTCTACTTACAAAAATAAAAATGTGGAACTTTTCTTACACGCATAAATTATTAAAGTGTACATATGATCTAAAAATATATTCAGAGCATATTACACTCTTATAAAAAAAACATATGTTTATCAGAAAAGATTCGAAAAAGATATTAATATTTTTTTGTAAATTACAGGATACAAAGTCAAAGGGGAAAAAAGTTGATGCAAAGTTTTAATGGAATAAATCCTATAAAAAATTAAAAACTTGTTATACGTATAATAGGATTTTTTCAGATTTCTCTTTGGAAGGAGATTATCTTTTCAGGCGATTTTTTTCCCCTTTTTACTATTTTGAAATTTTTAAAGCAGAGACTGTTCGGATTGTCTGTAATACTAATGCTAGTTTATTAAAAAAAATTTTTTTAGTCGTATAAGTAATTAAGCGTACGCCAAATAGTTGTGTGCCGTGCTTTCTACTTCGAACGGAAACTTTACATAAACAAATCAATTTTCGTCGATGTCGATGTGATATGTAATATTTAGCGTTTAACACCGCTAAAGGACATCGCGTTGTAAAATCGGGCTTAATAGTCCACGAACAGTGAACTTCGACACTGTCATTTAATTGATATCGTTTACGAAGTTTGACTCTACGAGTGTGCCCCCTGCCTTTCACTCATTGACGGCGTTTAACACTTCAAACATGTCAACTAAGTTTAACGCGCGTTATCCGAACATTAAATTAATTTCCATTAACAACTTTATCAATGTGGGTAAAGCACAATTAACGCAAGTCCGAGGAGCTTTCATCGGAATTACGCCTGAATAGGAGGACGCATTTGCATCGCGCGTGTTTCTCATGATTACGGTGTAATCGATCATTCTGCAAACATTACGAAAATTGAATATGTCGTAAGGGTAACCAAACGGAAAATTCTTCTTCGCGTGCAATTAATTAATTTAATGTACCCGAGTGAGACGTTGCAGTGATCGAGTTGTGTCGTAAATTCCGAGGCACTTATCAAAACGTCGTGTTTCGCGAGAAATTTTCTCTCACGATACCGCACAGGTGATTCGTACGAGCTGCATCTTGAAAATTTCTCCGCGCTCGTTTCTTACTGCTCCTGATGCGGTCGATTCGTTAAATCGCATTACAAAAAGTAAATTTCACGGTGGATTTACTCTCAATAGAAGTGAAACAAGCCGCAAAGTATATATCTTCGATTTGATGCTCTCTGAATGTGTGGCATTTGCAATTTTCAACGAGATGGCATAAATATTTCAACCCAAATATCGGATAATACTTGGAATTTATTAATCATAATATAAAGAATGAAAAAGATTATTTCTTCTTACACTTTTCACAATTGAAATTTTTCTATGAAGAGCGTTTTTTCTAAGAGAGATATAACAGCATTTCAAGAGAGATAAATTAAGGGATTAAAATCTCGCATTTTTTAAAATAAGACTCTTAGAAGCAAATGCACATGAAGAATAACTTTTTAAAGAAAAAAATAAAACAAAAGCGAAGAAACCAAATCTTATATTTAAATAATATATTTTATTATTTTCTGAAAATGCTATTTGAATTTCCAAATAAATTTGCTACTACCAATAATTAATTATTATTTAATTCGTTCCGAATCATTATTATTACTATCGTAATTGGATATGTAACGCCATCAAATTACTTTAAGTTTGTGGATTCCAGTCGCGTGTCAGATTCTTGAAACAACGCTCCGGAGGAATTCGTGGTCTATCGGGAGGTCGACACCATCCGATTTCCGAGACGTCGACATTAACTCGAGAACGTGGTGCATTGCATCGTCACGGATCTCTATGTTAAATTACTATCAAATGCCATAAATCGTCGATTAATTAGAATTTTCAAACTTTCTGTGTACGTGTCAAAAAAAAATGAGGATTTAAATTCTTATCGAATCTTTGTCGCTCTCCGTTTCGCGAAAGGAACGAATGATTCAGTCCTGTGTTGTCTTGTCGAGTTCTCACGACTGTGCTAAAAATAATGCGCCAAACAATAATGCGGTCTGATAATGGGATATCTGCTTCATGCTTAATGTAGGTTGGATATTAATTAATCTCGATATAATGTGCAGAGTCAACGTTTAGTCTTGGCGTTATTTATCCAAGATACTTTCTGTTATGACTTATTGTGAAGTAAAAATACTTATTTTCTGAGTATCTGTGTTATCAATTTCATATCGTCTTTAAATGGAACATTTATCAAACGTTTTACGCTGGCACATGCAATCATATGCACGACACAATTTTTCTGAATGTATGTCTGGTTCAGTTATACATATTTTCAAAATATTTTATCATAAATTTTGTACATATATTTGAATTATTATGATTAGAATATACATGGTCATTGATATATGATACTTAGTATATTTAAATATAAAAAAATATGTATTCCATGATAATTGTATTTTATCTTTCTAATATATTGTATTATATTAACACAAAATATTTTCTATCTTTATATAATCTTGTTTCATGTCGTAATGTCTTTTGCGATAATTAATAAATTATTTGCAATTTCATTTTTCTTTTTTCTTTTATACTAACAAAAAGATTCTCTAAAATTATATCAGGTTTAAATTAAAATCAAATTTCTAAAACGTTATGATTTTAAAGCTTCCGATTATAACTGTTATCGAGTTTCGTTGAAAGAGGTGTTGCAAAGCAAGTGTCTGTTGTCAGTATTATTACATTATCGTGTCCGGGGAAACAAAATTACACGACAAGTTTACGTTTAACTCTATTCGAATGACTGCCTTAGATACCGTGTGTCTACAGAGTAGCGAAGGCGAAAGACGAGCTATAAAAGAGAAGTAAGAAGATTCGATCTATGTGATAATGAGGCTATTCCCGGTATACAGACGTATAACATCGATCTACCCATTTTACTCGCATGGGCGGCTGATTCGTCTTTTCGTTTTACGCCTCGACTGCTTTTTACTGCCGTTCAAATTCTCAATCAACGGAAGGTGTGACGCTCTCGATGGAATCGAACCGATCGTTTATCACGCTACTCTGCGTGCCCTCTGTATATGACTTTGAAATCGTTTTCCATTCCGATCGACTTAACGATTGTTTAATCAAATTTCCTTGCTTGCGTTAAAGACGATGCCCTTTCCATATCTACTATCGATTCAGATCTCGAAGAGCTAAGAGAAAAGACGCAAGTCTTTCACGCTATAGTTTTTTACGAGTATGCTCACGAAATGCTTTCATACTTGCAACTTCTACACAAAAACTAAGTAAAAACACCTCAATTTATCAACAAGGAAAGCGTCTTAGGAAAATTATATGAGCTTAGAAAAAGTACCAGCGATGCCAATAATTAATTTTCGAAAGTGTGAGAAAGAAAGGTAAAAATTTCTGCAGTTAACTTGCACTAAAACTCTAAATCTCTAAATATACTAAAGAATGCACTGCAAAATGCCAAATTATGATTAATATTCATCACGTATTCTATCGTATAATTTTATATTATACACATTTATCGAAGTAAAAGACATTAAAAGTACGTTAGGGTACTTTAGTATTTGCAGTGTCTCAATCTACTGTAAATTGCTGTGCGAATAGTTCGAATTCCAATCGAATCTAATGAAATCACAGGGGATTAGATTTATTTTCGAATCTGAAAAGTTTGAATTCGAATAGCTCCGAGACATTGTAATCATTGTAATTATTCGATTTCAGATCGATCGTCTATTTTAATTATTTCATTTATATTTTCTGCGACCAGTCTTGTATCAGTGCGTACTAATTCTTGCATGATTGTTTGTCGACTGAAAAAATTTTTTTTACATTTCTAAATCTTATAAGTCATTTAAAAATTTATACACAATAGATAATAATCTTCGTAAATTTGTATCAATATTTCATAGGTTTGTCTCATAATTTTATAGGATGTACAACAAAACTGCTGTATTATTTTTTTCCTAACGTGCACTAAACTATCGTACTATCATTTCGATAGGAACATTATAATTTGTACAATATGTAGTCTCAATGCGCATTTATTAATATAATATTCTCATCTTTATTATCTATCATCCACTATAACTTTTTACTTAGCATATCACTTTTGTGATTACTTTCTAAAATTCTTACGATTAATTTTCTCGTCCATTAAAAAGAATCTGCAACGTCATTGAAAATTCTTTATTACGTATAAATTAGCATGTAATGTAAATCCGGGAATTTAAGAGAAATTCGTGAATCAGAGAGATTCGATTCGATTCGACGTGAAAGTTTCAGACAGATTCAATTCAATTCAATTTCGAACATGATATCAAAGATTCGATTCGATTCGATCTTACAAATGTTCGATTCGCACACCTCTAGTGTATCCCCATTCTAATGCATTCTCTAACCGTATCTGTTTAATCAAACCGCCTTAAACGTCACGGATAAAGAATCAGGGCTGAAACGGCGCGTAAACTTTAGCCGATATCGATGCCTTTACGTCACGTCCACAGGATGCCTGCGCTCACATAATGAAGCGAACTTTAGCTGACTTAATATCGTATGACTCTTGTTAGTTGTCGTCATCGGCGGTAACTACAGCGACATTAAATGAAGAGCATCTCTAATGAGAAACTGAGTGGGGATAAGCCCATAATAACGCAACGACGACGACGTTTCGCATCTTATTGCATCTTACCGGCGTTATGAGACAATACGTCTCGTTCGTTCGCTTTGTTTCGAGAACAATGTATTATTAAGCAAAGTGCGATGCTCTACAATATCGATTCATTTGAAGTAAATAGCATCGATTCGTACGCAAATAAATTGCACAAATTATATTTGATAATGTCAAATTTAAAAAAAGTGTTTCATCGTGTATCAATAAATTGGAATAGAATAGATGAAGTGCTAGATTTAAGAATGTATAAATCATATCTCAAAATATTACAAAAAATTTAAAAATTTCATATATTATTCTGTTATCATGTTCAAGTATATGTGTAAAAGTTGAACATAATTCTCTTACTGGTTTAAAAATTTTTTTTAGTTTATTGTTTTTAAACTCACGTTTTGTAATACTCATTTGCAAGTTTGTTAAGGGAGCAGCATTATACATTAAATTATTTTTTTATATATATACTAATAAAACTAATAAGTATTTGTGCAAATGTTCATCTGGATTCACTTACCCGTTTAAAAATTATTTACCTAAAACAGCAAAATATAATTTTTTTCGCTGCATAAGTCATTATAAGCCAAATTTTTCATTGTTTCTTGATTTCAACTAATTTCAGGATTAAAATTCGCGTATCCATAACCAACATTTTTTATCATTGAATAGGAACAAAAAAGGAATAAACTTAAAATGGTTGTAGTATTTAAATTTCAATAACTTTTAACTAATATTGTAGAGCCAAAACATGATTAAAATGAAAACAATCCTCATTTAGTTTAGCCTCTTGTAACAAATTAGGCTTTTAAATTATTTTAAAAGCATCTTTTTTTTATGAAATATCTATTAATTTTAAAATATTAATCAAATAATAAGCATTCAGATAAAAAAAATTAATATTGCGATCTCAACGTATCAGTTACTAAATCTTACAGAATTTCTTGGTGTCTCTCAAAATGTTAATGTTCCAAATTGTGCCCTGATCCAAAGTTAGTTAGAAACGTATGCGAGACTTGTACCGATTAATGGCGCATGTTTGACTTGTCGTAAAAGGGATTATGACTTTGCTTGGATAAACATTTATATCTGGCTCCATGTTGCGGTGCAACGATGTGAGCAGCCACGAATTATTTTATGAAATCGAATTTTGCTTAAATATGTTTCGTGAGAATCAAATCGGCGAAATAATTTTGCAGGATTAATTTTATTAATAACGTGCCTAAATCTTATGTGATTGTAACTCTACGCTTAAAGAGGAACTGAAACGTTCATTACCAATGTATTTACAAATTGTATTTGCAATTTTTAATTAAAAAAATACTTCGTACTAAAGAATTCGCACATTAACTGCGTTCATCTCTCATAACCATTACAGTTTTATTTAGTTATTTTATAACCTCTAAGAACAATTACGTACAGCTTTTATTAGCGAGTACAAACAGCTATCTTTTCAAGATACATTAAAATGTGTATGTGTGCATGTATGGATAGAAACATTGCACATACAACGTATAATAACTATATAGTGTTGTGAATTGCGTAACAATTTCACAGATATTTTTCTAGAATATTAGACATTTATGTGAAGTCAATTCCTGAGAGTGCCGTAACTGAACAGTTTTCTTTCTCTGAAATTTCTGACGATCAATAAAACTCGAGCGTAGATTTTATTTAGATTTTTGCCGAGGAATAATAAAAATGCTCTTTGAAATGGCAAAGCGAAAAAAATAATTATTCCGAATTTATATATCCACGCAATTTCTGCAATATTTGATTTCAGAAAGACTTGCTAAACAATTCAGCATCTAATAAAATTTGCATACTTTTAATACAAGTTTTCTTCACGCACGCAATATTCTTGGTTTATGAAATTCGAGCAACTTTATGCGTTCGTTATCTATGTATGAGAAAAAGTAAAATGCTTGACGAATATTACAGAAAATTTTCTGGATTCACGCGAGATTTCATATCCCTCGTTGTAACACGGAGAATATTCGTCTATCCGTGATAACTTAAGCACGTATAAAGTTCAACTTGACAAGATGATGCGCGTTTTGATGGAGAGGACTTGTATGCGGAAGCGTTCGCGCATCAAACAACGATGTAGGAGTAAAACTGTGTAAAATGTCGGCGTGTACGGTTTTCCACTTTAAAAGAAAACGGTAATCGAAATTTCTTTGTCTTCTTCGTCCCTATATATATATATATATACATACATAACTATCGAAATTTCTTTGTCTTCTTCGTCCCTATATATATATATATATACATACATACATCTTTCTGAATTC
Source organism: Solenopsis invicta (assembly GCF_016802725.1). Classification (NCBI taxonomy): domain Eukaryota; kingdom Metazoa; phylum Arthropoda; class Insecta; order Hymenoptera; family Formicidae; genus Solenopsis; species Solenopsis invicta. The sequence continues at coordinate 17,382,533 of NC_052679.1, forward strand.
CGCGTTGAATCCGCTGAGCTTAAGCTGGATTGAGTTGGGATAAAGATGTCGAAACACAATATACGACGATTATATAGATCGCCGACGTTGAGCCTTACAGACAGTATTGTTTGTCATCTTACTGCCATACTCTGATAGTGTGTTGTAATTTTAGAACGTACGAAACATATATGAAAAGATTTCCCACACGTAATTAATAATAAATTACTAATAAATCTATACTATAATAATTTCTACATTTATATAAAATTATATATAATTGAAGAACATATCTCTCTATAAACCGTTTTCAATCTATTTAAAAAATGGAGATGAAAACCTCATTACAAAAATATAATTTTTATTTTTTCAAATTAATTTAAAAATAATCCTAACAATTATATATATTTTTATATAAAATACAAGATAAAAGCAGTAATTTTATTTGCTAGCAAATAAAGTGAATGCAAAAATATTTTTTAATCGATCATTTATTGCATTCATTCTTTAAAATATTCACGATACTTGCGGATATGTTAGCACACATAGAACTGTATATCTTCACATAAAATTAAGTAGATACACACTTGTGCTACATGCCGTATGCAGCAAGCTGTAAATGCGATTGGATCGAGCGCATATCGCAAAGTGGTTCGACCACGATAACATTATTTATTTAGATCTCACCGTGTCTCCCATCTTCAATCGTTTTTCCTCGTTTCAGTCATAGTGATGTGCGCTAATTCAACGACCATCCGAGAAATATTGCTGGCTGCCGAGGAACTCGGGATGGTGGACTCAGGGGAGTACGTTTTCTTCTCCATAGAGCTCTACTCCAGGTGAGTAAAATAAACTCGCAATTTTACCGCTAAGAATAATTGCACGTGTTAGTCGTTGCAGCGTGAATAGCATGTTATTGCGGAAGTTCCGTGCGGAATGGGAAATAGTAATGAACCTTGCGCGTGATCATATAAATATAACACATCACGTATCAGTATAGCGTTTTAAATAAGACAGAATGTAAGATGATTCTCGTAAACTTTAAAAGAAAAAGAATTGCAATAAAATTGTGCTTATCTGACGGAAGATTAATTTAACCGTATAATGTACTAAAAACAAAATTAAGTTAGAGTTTCAAAGTACTGTTTAATTTGCGTGTAACACTTTTTTTCTTTTTTTAAATTTACTTTTTAATACATATACGAGATATCTCATTTAAATAATCCACGTATAAATATTAAAATTCCGCGGATTAATGACGCAAGTGTGAAATATCATTTGAGATAGCCTGTGCTCTAAATCAGCTTACGAAATTTATACGAATACGGGTCGTGTATTAAAAAAACTAGGGCATAACAGGAGTGCTTGTATGTACAATGACGCGTGTCTCGCGGACACTAAAGTCTTATAATTGAAACGAATGTGGAGTCGTAGCCAGTACATACGACTTGGTTCCAAATAAGAAGAAAATTGGCATGAAATACGTCTCGAGTTTGTCTTCAGTATTCGCGGAAGGACGAGGAACAAATAAAAAGAAATTAAAATGGGCTCTGACGACGTTGTCTTCGTAGTAGATTGAAGTACAACCTATATACGCGCCCCTTCTACATAGAGAAAAAAATGTATGCAAGCAAATGAAGAATACAATTTTTTTATAGAAATTTATATAAACATCTTCCATTGTTAATGGAATATCATCAAATATTATTCAGTATATTTCGATATTAACTAGAAGCAATTTCTACGGTTATCTGAAACAACATGTTAATATTAGTTTAGTTATCTAACGTAATATTGTTAAGATGAGACAAGATTTGCTTTGTTCGTTTCGCTTACTGAAAGCTTATTTTAAGCTATTGAGGGTTTCAGAGTACTGTTTAATCTAATTTATCCTTTGCCACACTGTCGACGCCATTGTTTCGCGTGGGATCGTTAAAGCAGTTTGCTCGCTTAGATAAACTTGCGTTTACGTATGCGTCTACTATGTATAGTTCAGAGCATTAATGCCGTCCGGTGCGTTCTCATTCACAAAGAGATTGCCGGTGCCTGATATGCGACTCACCGATCTGATTCTTTCTATCGCAGGATAAAGCAATCGAACTACTCACGCGGTTGACTTCGAAGAGGCGTTTCTTAAATGTCAGAGTGATAATGATAATGATAAACCGTGTCGGGCAACATTAAATTTTCTGTTTGCGCAAAGTGCAGGTATATCGCACAATCGCGCTGTTAACGAGGCCTCGAAGAGCTTCGTCCCGGAAAATTACTAATCCCGGTACATCGTAAACGTAAGTCATAACGTGATTCTTTGCGATCGTAAGGGACTTACGATCACATTCGCGGACATTATTTTGTCTTCTTGATGGTCTTGTTTGGGCAACGGTCACGTGACTGCGGACGAAATCAAAGTGAAAAGCGGAACTTCAGTTTTAACGATACCGAAAGTAAATGCGGATGTTACGATTGTCCGCTTACATTAAGGAAGTTTATATCTTTGGGAAACTAAAACATTCGATATCTCCCATTGCATTTCGCTTTCTCTATTTCACTATAGCTTTGATTAATAAAGGTTACCGCGCAATTTTGGGTCAAGTGGAATTCAATCCGTTGTATCGGAAACCTCAAACCACAGCCCTTCATTTAGATTATAGCTGAGTCAGAATAGACACAGTCGTTGATCCATTGCAAACTGCATAAAACCATTAAACTGTTAAGCTATATAAACTCCGTCAGTAACAAGGAAACTATGGAAACAGCTTTCGAAAGAGAAAATACAGAGACGACAATTTTCGCATGAATTTAACGAAATCGCGTTCTCGTGAATTTTTTTTCCAAAGCGAAAAACGAGGAAAATCTGATTTAACGAGATTCATGTGAGATTTAAAATGAAGCACGGGAATGAAAAGCAGCTTGATTATCTCGCGGTTTGAGCTACGATTGGCGTTGACTTTAACAGTATTTGCAATTTTTATTCATCAGGTAAAAATTAATTAATTCGGCAGCCTTCCTACAACAGCCAGCTCATCGTAAATGACAAAAAAAATACCACGCGTCTTTTAGATTTACGTTCGTTAGGAAGAGAATGTATCCGGCAATTTTTTTCTTTGGATAATCGAGCATTATCCAATATTCCTGTCCGTTAGATTAGAAAGTCGAGGAATTTCCAGAATGCCGGGGCGGAAAAAACTTCCCGTGACTTGAGATTGCTTTCGAACTATGCCGATTCATTCGCTCACCTTAAACCCGGGAAAGATGCAAAAATAAAAAATGAATAAGCGAATCGTCGATGCGAACGCCCACGGTGACACGGTGTTATTCTCGACGCCATCACTTTATTTAATCATGCGACCTGCATTCGTTTGCTGCCGACTGCATCACATTTTTTTTCTACGTGAGAATTTTCGCACCTTGTAATTCGAGTGTTACACGCGTTACGAATGGTAGATATTTGTGGCTTTATATCCAATTATAATGTAACGATCAAGTATCATAAAATGAAAGTTATGATCTCTGGTAATGGTATGAAGGCGAAAAGCTGGTCGGTCACGGTATAGTTAAATGATGTTTCACCGAAACATAAATTAATTGGGTCGCATATAATGTGTGGTTCTATTATAAGCGACTTCGGATAATGTGCGAGAACATAAAATACGTGATTGTAAAAATTCAATGCTTGTAATGACTCTCAATATGAAAAACTATTTTTTATAAACTCATTTCAATTAAATGAAAGCTTAAAAGCAAAAAAAAATTTTTTTAAATAAGAAAATAATGTTAACTTTGCAATGACATAGATGCTAAATTTGACACGTACATATTTTTTAATAATATCTTATACAATATCTTTTCTCAATCCTTTTTTAATCGAATTTAAGCTACGCGCGAGTTTTACTTGTGCAACGTCATAACTTTAATATCGTAATATAAGTGACATCTTTTAATACTTTTATGAAATAATAAAAATATTCTTTCTAAAACTTTTAAACGTGCTACATAATACTTTCTTATCAAAAGAAAACTTACTTTGTAAAAGCAATTTTTATAATATTAGAATTTTCGTGAAATAAAAGTTTTCGAAATCTGATCACTCAACGATTCGAACGCGTGAATCTTTTTATCTAATAAAACACGTTTGTGGGAAAACTTATATGTAGAGTATCAAGTGAGTGAATGTATTCTAGCGATAACAACTCCAAGGAACCATGGAGGATCGAGGGCGACACCGACGAGAGGAATGAGAAGGCCCGAAAGGCTTATCAAGCGTTGCTAACGGTGACGACGCGCACCCCCGACAACCAAGAGTATCAGAATTTTTCGCGCGAAGTTAAATCCTTGGCTCAAAGCAAATACAACTTCACCTTTGGCAATAGTTCGGTCTCCACCTTCGTGACGGCGTTTTACGACGCCGTACTGCTTTATGCCCTCGCCCTTAAAGAGAGCCTGCAGGAAAAGCCGGGTGAGGTCATTCCAGATGGCGGTAATTTGACCCGCAGAATGTGGGGAAAGAGTTTCAAGGGTAAGCTTCAGCTTCTCTCGTTTATTGTTGCTTACATTTATAGCGAAAGTCAATCGGGCGCGACTTTAGCAAAAATGACGCTGGATAAGTCGATCCGATCGTAGAGGAATCTCTCGCGTAGAATTTTTTTTAGAAGTTCAAGAGTTTGTTTTATCTTTAATGATAAAAAATCGTGTTTCGCATTATCGGTTTTTGTTGCATCGCGTCGCTTGTTATCACAATCAACAAAGCTACAGAACAAATCTATACAGAGAACGCAACACTGCTTCGAATAAAGTGAGAAAAGTGAAATAATTTCATGAAACTTTCATCAAAACAGATGAGAACTATTATTACTTAAAGATAATGCGATGCAACAGAGATATTTTGATAAGATTAATTGTCCCAGTGAATCGTCACTCAAATCTGTCATTGATATCGTTATGGCTTTCCATAAATTTTTATGACTAATGGAATCGATTTATGCATTTTATTAATAATTTTTTTCTTTCTTTCTCTTTTTAATTCCCTCAAACGTTATATAAATGTTTAACATTTTCATTTTTGCTTTATGCATACACGTTTCAGATCTTTATATACTTTCTTTAATTATAATATAAATTCTTCGATCTATTTAGAACCTTTCAGAAAATGATTGCGCCTGTACACATAAATAAATTTATATTATTCAAATATTTGTCAGTCTGAGTTTACGTTATTTTATCTTGCAATATGAAAATGCAAACAATTGCTCTTTTGATCTGACTTTAAATCTCATCTACGACGAGATCTTTGAAGTATAACTATCTTTTATTCCCTTTTACACGCTATTTCTCTACGACCTTCGATTCTTGAGTCTTCTAAGAATTTTATAGCTGACGTAGCTAACGTCGAACAAAATGCAAGATGGCCAGTTTGCTTTGTGTCTTAATATGTCCGTGTCTCACTATATTCTCCTACATTCAAATTCTTACAGAGCATCACTGTATTTCTGTATCAGCTATCTCGAATTGCAGTAGTCGTCCATGCGAGATTTTAGTATCGTGTGCAATGAAATGCATTTTCGAGAATTAACAATTCCGCAACTGCTTGCCGCTGTAATTCCACTTTGATTAACCCCCATTGAGTGTCATAAATATGTAATGTCGTTTTGTTTTTGCATAATTATGACTAATTCCAGGAATAACTGGCGATGTAAACATCGACGAAAATGGCGACAGAATTGTGGATTATTCTTTGCTGGACATGAACCCAGAAACATCCAGATTTGAAGTAAGACATTTCATTAATAGCTATTTATGCCCAATTTTATCCAAAATCCTGCAATTAAAATAATTTAATTTATAATATTGCATCGTGATAGCGAATTTAATACATCGAGCTAACAATAAGACTATGTAAAACCTAACTGTAGTTGTCTCTAACACGCATATTTCTTTTACTATAATACATTCGTTCTAACAGCAAATTTAGCGCCGGTCTTAAAACACATAGCTAAAGCTAGATTTTATGTTTGACATTTTCATCGATATTAAGTTCACTATTTAACGTTCATACTTTCTCGGCGCTTATCATCTTATTCGTGAAATAATTTCTCGCAGATTGTGGCCAATTATAATGGTGTGAATAAAACATTGGAATATATTCCCGGGAAGCAAATTCACTGGGCCGGTGGTCGTTTGGAACCACCTCCGGATACTCCTGCTTGCGGATTCGATGGGTCGTTGTGTCCCGATAATTGTGAGTGGATAATGCTTTTTTTTAATCTAAATGTAATAACAAATGATTAATACACGATACAAAAATTGTGAACTACACAAGTATTACAGAAATGTGTGAAATCGCGTATGGAGAAATAAAAAGATTTTTACATTTGCATTTTTAATCACATTTGGTTACTAACGAAACATTCTAACGAAATAAAACGCAGAATTTTTTCTCTTCATAATTGTCTTGGTATATTACAATTCTGGTTTTTCTAGTATATAAAGCCATTTGACTTTCTCTCTCTTTCTCTCTCTCTCTCTCTCTTAAAAAAAATATTTTTTCATTTAAATTATTAATGTTCGACACAGCTCTTCCGGGATACGCTATTCTCTCCATGGTATTGAGTTCCATCGTAGTTGTTCTCGTCGTTGGTTCAATACTTATTTATCGGTAAGTCAAGCTTACTTTTAAACTGCAACTTTATGTATTTCTTTTATGCGAGTTTATGCAGCATCAACAACGATGCATACCATTGCGTATTATTTTGGATGAACTGAGATTTAGATATCGAGAAACAAAACGGATGCGATGAAACAAAATACAATATTCCAACCAAACGAACGTGCTTATTCATGAAGGGAAAAAGATATTTGTAAAATGGTTATAGTGTGTGTGTAATAAAAACTAATAAACAATAATTTCAGTTATCATCGATGGTATGTTCCCGTTTTAAATTATACAACGATTTAGTTGCCGCCCTCTTTTTCACTTCTACTTTAATTAGAGAAAAGCAAAACTATTTTCCACTGGAAATTGTGTTTCCTATTGCGTTTATCACATGCCTTCCTATTAAAGTATATCAATCTACAATAATCCATACACACACATACACACACCGAAATATTCCAGAATAATAAAAAATTTTTTCAATGACTCACTTCAGCACATTAAATCAATAACTAAAATTGCCAAAAGAGCTATTGCAAATAACTTGTGCTTTTAAAATGTATTTCTTCAATACTCAAAAATAATCGCCAATATTTGCACTGATGTTGCATTAGTTATAGCAGAAACTTGTTATTAGAAATTTAAAACATCGTTCACTTCGTCTCTGTGAAGAGGTAATGTCGACAACCTTCCCTCCCCCCTCCCCCTCCTCAAGTAGTACACACTAAGTGCAAATATATATACTTCAAGTTCATAGCAGAGAAGCTTCTTTGAAGCATGACACAGTTAAAGGGAAATAAGGTATGGAGAAGACGAAGAAACGAGTGATGCAAAGCGAGACACTTATCCGCACTGAAACTTCTCAGATGCTGCGAGTTAATCGATTTAATACCATCTGTCCGACTATACGTTACTTGGCTCCCCAAGTGTCTTTGTTTCCCTGCTTTGACAGTCACGGAAATATTTCCAAGAGCTTAAACAAATTATTTTCTTTTCTCTCCTACAGTAATTCTAAGTACTGAAATAATTTGGAGAAGGATACTTGCAATTTGGTAGTAGCAGAAACACGAATGCAAAAATTTCACGAGCGAAATGTTAATGATAGTTCATAGTCGGACCAACAGTAAATCGTCATACTTATTCAAGTATCCTATAAACACAAAATATTGCAGCAATATACAGCAATATTGCAGAATGTTGCAAATATTGCTGCTATCTTTATGTATAGTGTTGCAATAATCTGCGCCATACGGGTATTGCAAACCATAGAAAATGGCAATATTATTCTGAATACCGAATTTTGAATTACAAATTCTCTGCATTTGTGACGACTCTCTGATAATAAAAATGCTAAACGAAAAGTGTCCCCTTTTTTAGAGATCTTAGAAAAAGAATACTATTATTTAACATCAGTATTCCTTCGGCTTTAATATTGTGTCAACATTTTCAATGTTACATGTTATAATTTCATCTAATTGTTTCAGTATAATTAAGTATAATTGCATTTGGCAATTTTAGTATTATGTAATTAATGTTGCGTACTTATAGTACATTAAACAGGCGTTAGATCTATAAAGCGTGTTAGAATTTATGACAAAATTTTACGATAGTATTTCTAATTACTTGTTTTATTATTATAAAATATAAAGTATAAAAGACAGATATAATAAAATTCATTACACCAGACATCGAGCAATTGCAAATACATTGGGAAAAACGATTAATTATGTGTGAAATACGACATGACATTCGAAATTTATTGGTAACGATATCAGATTTTCCATTTAACAAAATTGTGATTAATAACAAACGATAATCTCGAACCCTGAATTTCGCAAAAATAGTGTAAACATATTTGCAAGTAATATCAATACACAATTCCCATTTGATTGTTGGTTCCAGCATTTAGACTTTCAAGTTTTAAAATTTAATAAAACGTTTATTAATAATAATCAGCGATTATGTTGGAACGCGGAATTTTAAATTAAGAAGCAAAATTATTAAATGTTATAAAAACTTTCAAAACGGATATTTTCGTTAAGTAATTAATTTAGTAAATTTTATTTTTTCGTATACGTTCCGTCGTGCAATAAATCTGGCATTATTAGATATCATATAATTTTAATATTATTATAAAAATATACATTTTTAATTTATTGCATAACTAATTGTATTTTTAAATTATAATAATCCCTTCGTATCCTTCTCGACTTATAATCTTATTATTATTTTTTACTTATCCGTATTTCTACCTCGTATTTCTACATATCTATTCATATTATATTCGTATTCCTAGTTACCTATTTGTACTTTTACCTTATTTATTTTATTTTACGTGATTCTAATCCGTAGTTGTGATCACCCGAATGGAGATGGAATTTTAATTAAGACTTATTACACAATCATTTGTACGTGACATTTAATTCGAGACGATATCTTTTCTCCATTTATGTGCAATCAAACATGTGTGAGCAAAATTAATTACTTGACGTTGAATCAACTCATTAAATACAAATTTCCATAGATTGATATAAATAAAAACGTTTTACTCCAATTTTCGGAATTTAATTAATGGGGAGTGGAGGCAAAATTTTTATAAAATATAATGTATTTAAATCAATTAGACTCATTCTAACGTTGCTCTGCCAGCGCCCAAAGTCTTCCCTACGCTTTTCCCTTCTCTCAAATTGCCTGGGTTGTCAGCTTCGCAGAGTCTCCCCTCGACGTGATATTCTCCAGATTGTTATTTTCTGAATTACACAATTCAATTAAAGGGGAGCAAAGAACGACACTTATAATTTACATATTATATATATATATATATATATATATAAATTATATTCCACCCTAATTAATGTATTCAGTACCTTTTGGTACTTGCCGCAATTATATTTAGAGAGATAATGCGTAACGATACACGGAGCGGTTATGTAATGTTACTTGTTTGTTCGATAACCTTATGTTCGCATACTATACGCTGTAAAAACAAACACTAAGGTCAAAACCTTTATCAACATGTTGACACGACGGAATGTTTAACGTTTCATGTAACAAAGTAATTTAAAATATCTTGTTTACTTTACGTTAATTTAAATAGGTTACCGATGTCGGATTAAATAAATCATTTAATTTAAATGTTTAAGCGTTAATAACAGTCTTGAATAGGAGTGCTATGCTTGGCTTGACGTTAAGCTTAGTATATTTAACGACTATCTGCTTTCGGTAATTATTATCGTCGTCCTTTTAGTTCTCCGGCTCTTCTTCCGGGTTTATTACATATCGTCTTGCATTATAACTGGGCTTTACACACGTCGTATATTTCAGTAGGATTTTAATCAAGAATGCGGTAGTGCAGTTGCACAGTTGTACAACTTGTTTATAAGGACCATTACGATTTTCCTGTTCAATAGAGTGTACTATTATCGATATTACGGAACCGACGTTCCAATTATCGGTAATATCAAATTTACCAATATCTTTAGAAAGCTTTATCAAAGTTTGTTGGAAGTATTTCAAATTATTGTAACAAATTAAAGAAATTAAAATAAGTAATATTATTCGTAATTTTCATTGAAAACAATTTAATTTACGCAATATTTTACTAGAAAGTGCTGACATAATTTCATAATTCACAAGATGTAAATGCCGAGACGGCGCGAACGAAGTACAAAAAGCCATTAGTCACATTATGCAGTTCGTGTTTGTCTTCTGTTTCTCGTGAAAGATGCCTTTTCAACAAGCAACCGCACACGCGTTTCGCCTCGAAAATTTACCTCGAAAGCCAAACAGCGTATCTATAATACTACACATTCGTGAAACGTAGACGAAATTGTTTCGCGTAAAAAGCGAACATAACTCGACGCGCTCAAACGATGAGTATGCCGGCTTGATAATTCGTTGAAGGAATAAACATGTAAGGGAATTTCATCAAAAGCCACAGAAATGAGGAGACTGACAATAATATTTTTTTTAGCGATGTATCACGTATAAGATATCTGTGAGGATTAAAACCGATACATAGACACGTACGCAAAAATACAGACAGCACGCAAAATATCGAATTTCAATGCGGGTATGCAATTCGATGCTATGGATACACAAAATCCATGCGTTCATTCGCGAGAATTTGTAGTGAGTTATATAGTGCCAAATCTATCGAATCGATCAAGTTCAGCAAAACTAGACATATCCGTGTCGTGTTCTACAACCCTGGGAAACACGTAGGGTTGTAGGATTGCACTTTCGTCATTCAGAATTCATCTCGCGGACGTTTGACGGTGAATTTTCGATGAATATATCAAACTCATTTACTTTGAGAAATTCCGGACACATGAAACCTTTATGCGCGGAATAATATCCCACCTAGGACAGATAGGCGTGTGGTTATGAGATACGCCGGCACGTAATTACCTCTTGCGCTGTTCAGCGTGTACATACATACGCGCCCGCCGCGATGGTTGCGAACTTGTTAGTCATATGTTCTCGCAGATTCGCGTGCATTCTCGCAGATATCAGCTACCGGACGAATAGGATTCACGTACATGCAGGCAGTACACACACGCACGTGCGAGTTTACCGAGGTGACAAATTGCATCTTTGTAGGACGGATATATCGCAAGAATATTTCCGTTATATATACGCGACATGATAATTGCCGTTGATAAAAGGCATCTCTTTAATCAGCGAAGGAAAAACGCGCGATACGCTTTGTCGTGGGAAAGAAAGATAATGCGATTGTGACCGGAATTTATCCACGACACGTACGCTTAAGCGCGCGGTTTATCACGCGGCCATAAAATATTGCGTAAACCTCTTTTTCTCTTAACGCACCTCGCCCGTGACTCGCCCTCCGCGAGAGTCGCCCGCCGATAATATTGTCGTTTGTATTGCAGGCGCTTCAAACTGGAAGCGGAAATTGCCTCCATGACGTGGAAAGTGAATTGGAACGACGTACACATGGTGCCTAACGCGAGACTAAGGGGCTCCATGAACTCCCTAATCGCGACTAACAGACAGTTGCACAGCAGTGAACTGGTAAATATGACGGAAAGTGCAATTCTTGCGTAATCTTTGTGTAGGATTCATAACGTGATTCGCCCCGTTCGCGGAGGTACGACACGATTCGATTATCTGGGATCGCGAAAAGTAATTCGAGCGGATCAGCGCAAATGTTTGTCGCGGCAAGCAACACTGGATAAAATAAACATCGCGATGGTAATCGAATTTTCATTTGAACGCTCATTCCGCGGTAGCGTTTATTTATTCCGATAATTTTATTCCTGTGAAAACGACGTTCGCATCTTAGGCGAAGAAAGGAAAGAGGACAATAGTAGACAGTACTAGGTCGCGAGAGTAGTGCTCACCTTACTTCCGGAGCATCCGAAGTAGCAACCATAAAGAAGACTTTATTCCATTGTACGTTATTCTGTTGACGCGTTCCTTATCACTTCTTTGCGGTAGCGTTACGGTGCAGAAAGCAAAAGAGAAAGCAATCGTTTTTAAATTTCGTGCTCGTACTTCTTTCTTCGCTGTATACAGTGAATGGAAGAAAGCATAGGAGAAAAATATAAGTTCTACTTAGCCTTAATTTTTTTTCATTTATTTGCACAAGCAAACAGAGCACCGTGCTCCGTCGTTCTTAGACAGAATCTTTGACTAATTTGCAATAAACTGTAATTCAATTGAAATGTCGAGACTTCAATAGCATTTTTCTGGATTTTATTGAAAGTAAAGGAATTTTCTCAAATAAATTTTCGATACTAAATGTAATAGTGAGAATTTACTCTATTTAACTCTTACTCAAACTTTACCTTTAATTAAAAGTTTGATCAGTAGACATTTAATATTCGAAGATTCCTTCACTTCAGCAAAGGACAATTCCGAATTTGTCAAAGAATCTGTCACTAAAATATTTTTAGTGATGTCTTTCCCTTTCTTTCTACTAATTCATTATTATTTAAGAAACGCTTTCTGTTTCAGACGATATATTCTGTAGATAACGCGAGTATGGCAGGTGGTGCTGATAGACATGTGTATTTTCCGACTGGAATTTATAAGGTTAGACTACGTGTTTCATTCATATTTTATTTTTAAGTAATAGAATCTAGAAAAAATGAATCGTTATATATCTGCATAATAAAAACGTATTTTCTTATTTGAAAGTTTTTTTTTCCGAGTCGCACTAATAAAATTAAACGCCAACGTATATTATCTACAATTGAAAAAAAAAATATATATATATATATATATATATAATCTGACGTCGAATACAGGCTTGTGTTGTTCGCGTCTGCCAATCAATATTCATTCTACTCTTTTTCTGGAATAGAAGTATTGCTGCAATAGAACGCTAAACAATCGTGCGACGAATATGTCCGAATGGAAAAGGTAGAACGAGTGATTTATTAACATTGCGACGCGAACGTACTGTTGTAACTTTAAAAATATTTTTTCATAAAATTTGTTTTGTTTCAATCTTTTTTTTTGTAGCCTGAGTTATTTCTCGTAAAGTTTATTTGTTACTGAAGAATAAAAAGACTCAAAATTCAATGATGTTATTCAACGATGATCCAATTTATATTTCCGCACATCGCGTTTTGCAAGACACCGGACGATATTTGATATATATATATATATATATATATATATATATATATATATATATATATATATAGTTATGCCCAGGCATCACTCTTGAGCTTTTCCGACTCACACTGGAAAAAAAAGATTAGTAATAATCAAGCTTTGGTGAAATAATTTCAATGTTTAATTAAGATAACCAAATATTTAGTAATATTTAATAATTATATTTTAATGATAACCCAACATAATAGTAATCAAACGGTTACTAAATCGTGACCAAACAGTTATTAAATATTATTAAATATTAAATATTATATTAATTAATATTTAAATGAAATTATTTCACAGAAGCTTAATAACATCATCTTAGGCTTAATTATTATTACCTCTTTTTTCAGTGTATCCTCATTTAAAATAAAAGGAGCACTCTTTGGTAAAAAAATTTAATAACACACAGAGAACGTAAATAATTGTTAAAAATAAGAAAGAGTAAATCAAAGTTCGTTCAGATCGACAGCTCGTCTTCAAATCTGCATGGCGTTTAACAACCGAATTTCTCGCGAGAAGTCTCGAGTCAGCTCGCTCAAGTACAATAGTAGAACGAGCGTAACGATATATTTTTTTTTTTTCATGGCCATATGAGTTTCACGAAGCAGCAAAGAATTGTCAGTCAATATTTCCATCGACCGTGAAATCGCAATTTGTTTCAGAATTCGAAAGTCGCTATAAAATTTATACCGAGGGACAAAGTGGAGATCTCAAGACCTTTGCTACTGGAGTTAAAGCGGGTGAGTAGCTGACTTCACAAACGCACGTCGAGCTTCACAAGTTATTGCTTGTCAACTTTAATCTATGAAATACAATTCCTCAGCACACAATTCGGGACGCAATTTCCTCAATAAATTCTGTCTCTCTTTCTCTCTTCGCATAAGTCCACCTTCAGTAAACGGTATTGCATGTAACAGGCTTTAATTCATATGAGTGGTGATGTTGGTGACTTTCACAGATGAAGGATCTCCAGCACGATCATCTTGTACGATTTTACGGTGCCTGTGTCGACTCGCCGTATTGTTGCCTCCTAACCGAATACTGCCCCAAAGGATCTCTCCAGGTGAATTGCATTCTGTGTTCCGATTTAAAGTTTTGATGAACAACCAAGGAAATAATTAAGTCCCGCAAATTAAAGCGAGATAATCATGCAATTGCTACAGAATGTACCATAACTTACAAGACTGATTTTAATGACCTTCTTTCATTTAATTAAAAAACAACTAATGCTAAAATAATTGTGAATTTATAACCGACTGTTTCAGTTAATTTCGAATTAACTTTAAGATACTTTGATACTCAGTCACAATATTAAAAATAAATAAATGGCAATAAAAAAATAATTCCTGCTTAGATATTTTCATTAAGAAAAATTACAATTTGGTAGTATTTATGAGCAAAGCATTGTTATGGCTATATAAGATATGAAATATTTTATAACGTAGTCATATCTTATGTAGCAATATCGTACAATATTGGGAATGATGCAACACATATATACGGCTACGTTAATGCTCGAGAGGCAAATGTGTGTGCGACGAGCAAGCGTACGTTGACTATTAATGCACTCATCTATAAGCGTCGCAGATACATGAAACAAAAGACGCTCTGATTTTATTGAATACCTGTTTTGCTTTATCATGCTTTTAATACTCTATTAAATTATTAGTTTGGCTTGCTCGAATTGCAATTTTAAATATGAATGAAACTTATGCAGTTGGTCAAAGAAACAGTACGTCAAAGAAGCCGCGTGAAGCGTGAAACGTAGAATATTCTGTATACATATTGAGCATTGAAATACGTATGTATATGTAATAGTACTATTGAAGCGTACGATATATTCGAATATTTGACTGGGATGTAAAGTTGCATAACAATTGATTCTGTGAACTACACCGGTATTTCAACCCTTTGTTGTTGGACAGGACATACTAGAGAACGAGCAGATAAAGCTCGATCGCGTATTCAGAGGATCCCTGATACACGACATCGTGCGCGGCATGGTGTATCTTCATACGTCGGAAGTGAAGAGTCACGGTAATCTCAAGTCTTCGAACTGCGTCGTCGATTCGCGATTCGTCCTGAAAATCGCCGACTTCGGCTTGCACGAGCTGAGGAGGAGCGCGGACGAGGACGCGGACGATGAGAAAAACAGCTACGCCTATTGGAGGAGTACGTGTTTGCATACGGTTATGCGCCCATATAAAGCTTCCTCCCGCGGAGGAATACCCCATATTATTCCAACGATCGTAGTTGTAACGCCAAATATTTTGCAAGCGCGCGGAAACGCGGCTAGATATAAAGATAATAGTCAGAGTAAACGCGCGAAACTTCTGTTTTGCGATTTAACTATTTGGACAAATTCTTTTACCGTACACACACGTTTATCAACAGTAATACGTGGAAAAAAAACGTTTATTTAATCAATAATTTTTATCATATATATCAAAAGTTTCAAATAAAATAAATATTTTCTATCTCGACGATGTTTTTGTTTTAAATATTTGCATTTGCAATAACGATCGAACATATGGAAAACAAAGGACAAGCTGCGTTAAATTGTTCGACCCGTTCCAATTTTTTTTTTTTTTTAGAACAGAAAATTTGGTGTTTGTAGAACAACTGTGGACAGCACCGGAGTTGCTGAGGACGGAGAGACGACCGCCCGAGGGCACTCAGAAAGGTGACGTGTACAGCTTCGCTATAATCGTTCACGAGATCGTGGTGCGCCAAGGGCCATTCTACTTGGGAGACAATAACGAACTCTCTCCAAAGGGTGAGTCTTTAACGTCACTCGAGATAATCGTGGATACTAAGCAATTACTTCTCGTCACGTTTCAAAATTGCACGAACAAAAATGAGTGCCCTAGTCAGCATAGAACTAGAAGCAATAAGATCAGTTGATTGCAACTACGTATCATTTGGAAAATGATGAGATAACAGAATAATTTCGATAAGCAAATTTTCCGTACTACAGATATGAGAAAAATATGTATAGAAAATGTATGAATATATAAAAATGTGTGTATATAAAAAATATATATATTAAAAATATAGAGTCTACAGCAGGGATTCCCAAAGAATAAGTCTCGATAATTTTTGGTGGGCAAAAAATTTTTCAATGATAATAAGAATCAAACTAAAGAACTACACAATTATTAAACTCTTTGTACATGAAAATAATTCACGATGTCAAGATCAAAGCTGTAATCAATAAAAATAGAAAATAATCACATTTTTCATGTCTTCAAAACTCATTACATGTTTAAAGAGAGAAAGAGAGAGAGAGAGAGAAATTTATAAAATTATATTCAATAAAAATTAAAAAGTAAAAAAAGTGATATAAATAAATAATCAATATACTCTTTCATTTTTTTCCTGCTTTTTCAGATCTCCTAAAATTAGATGGATCACGAATATTTGTTTTAAAAAATGGGTCGTGGTCTAGATAAGTTTGGGAAACCCTGATCTATAAAGTTTATGTATGTCAACGAAATAGTGATGAAGAGAGAAATAATAATAAAAAATTCATTCTTCATTTTATGTAAATGTTACTTTACAATGACAATGCAGAAAGTGTTGCTATCGATAAATAACGTTAATGTATTTGTTAATCATGGACACGGAAAATCAGACGATGTACAAATGATGTACTATGCGAATGACTATACAGAATAAACTGCAGAATATTATTTTGTCTAATACAAGTTGCACAGCATTTTTTTATTTATTTTTTTTTTTGAGAAAAAAAAATGTACTTTAGGCATTTCAAGAATGATCAACGAGAACTTGAATCCCATACGTATTAACTATATATGTTCATTTCATTCCACACAATATTGACTTTTTGCGGCCTTATTTCTGGATGCATGCAGCATGCACATTCTGGAATATAATCACGAACATTACCATCGCGTGACGCGATTTGTGATGGCTCACATGTTGCGATTAACTGATGACGGTAATTTATAGATTTTTACAAAAAACGACGTGATCTCGATTCATAATTAACACGACGCGCATGACGTATACAGAAATTACAGTGTCTTTCAATATAAAATTACAGGTATATTGTATATTGTGTGTGCAAGGGTATTTCAGTAACTTGTTACTTTTACAATTTGTTAAAAGGATATCAATAATGAATGTTTATATAGATTTTAATTGAGAAAAGTCGAGCAAAATGTCATTGCTAAAAAGCTTTTAATTTAATATGGCGTTCAATTTTATCTAATATAATTTTTATGAGGACGAAAATGTAATACTGAATTATTTATACAGTTCGTCATATTTTTTCATTAGCTTCATTTTTTAAAGGAACTTTTTACCTGTTGATAAATGAAATTTCGCTCGCCGTTTTATCGGCGGCCGGATATCGTTACTTGCTAAAAGCTCGCCAAGAAATCTGATTCTGGCAAGCTTGCAAGCTTCCGTTGAAGTCTAGATAACCTGTTATCATCAGTCGCTGCAGAGCACTGTATGTTATTTAAATTATGCTAAAACAAAACAAACGTCAATCGTTTCGTGGATTACAATTTTTTATATCGTTACAAATTTTAAATGTAAAATTATTTATTATTCTATAACTAATCAATTTTTTTGTATTTTTGACTATTTAAAATTAAAAACAAATTCTTACGTTCGCAAGAAATCGTCAATGAATCTTAATATACAAAATAAAAATAATTCCAACCCGTAAAACAGATATAATCAAACACCAATGTGTATTTTCATTGATGTCGATATCTTATCAAATATTGGTGATCAAGGAAACGAAGCTCGATAACGCAGCTTGCAACAACTTGATCCGATTGATGATTTCAAAAATCAGTTTAAAATCACGAGATAAACGTGTATATCCGAGATATACGCATATCTATATTGAAGTTATAGTTATAATCAGCCGGTAATACTCTTGGAGTAAAGTAATTCGAGCTTTATCGTCAAAGCTCGTCATTCGTATACCGGGGAAAGATTTAATGGTTGGTCGGTAATAGAGTTTTCGCACAAGCTCGCAAGCTCCGGTGACCGACCACAAGATCGATCGCGAAAGGGAATGTGTCGCGAGTTCCGTAGGAGCATGTCGAAGCGAGGCGTCCGCAAGCTCAGTCGAAGCTCTCACGCGTCCTAGAACGCACGCGGCTCTCGCGCGCGATCCGCCGAGATTCCTCTCGTTATCGCTCTCATTCTCTTCATCCATCTATTTTTCTCTCCGGCACAAAGAAATACGTATTCTCGGCGGCGATACGTGAAATCATCGGGCATCACTTATGCCCGAATTCACGGCCTAATAACGGATTCGTAGGTGTTGTTCTGAAACGAAAGAAAGAGCGGCATACCCGACAACGTGCGTGCACAACACGCTGTGTTCTTTCTCTTTTTCTCTTTCTCTATTCTTTTTTTTTTGCAAGTTACGCACTATCGTACGAACGTAGATTGCGTGAAATCGGAATCTATCGGATTGTACGCAAAATTGATTGCATTGCGTGATTACTCGCCGTTTAATCGCCGGTTAATCGGCATCAGTATCGATTCCCTGAGCGAAAAGACCGCCGCACCGGGTCGACGCACCTCCGTAATATCCGCGTTACAACCGCGCGGAAGCAATTACCGTTGCGTCACGGAGCGTGAGGAAAAACAGCGCGCGGAAATAAATCTCGGTGACCGTGTTAAAGGGAAAGAGGCCACTGACCATGTTAGAGGCCTCCCAGTAGACGGAACGGAGTTCCGCCTGTGTTCAAGTTCTCTCGCTAGAGAAGGAAAACCTATTAAAGAAAATACATAGTCATAAATTTTTTTAAAAGATCTTTCATTAAATAAAAAGTATCCAGCCGTGATAGATTAACTCTTTGTCGATGTCGAGAGAAAATTTCTAATAATGTGACAAAGTAATGTGGTTCTCGCCGTCATGAAGCACAAAGAGCGGCTGCTGACAGTGTAAATTCGCGGATCAAAGATTTATCAACAGTGTTTTCAGCGTCAGCTTATTGCGAGTCAGTTTAGCGCGAGGCGGATCAATCGTTTACTTGAATCACTGGCGAATTCAGCTTCACACCTATACGAGCTATGCGGTTTGATCTGTTAAAGTGAACACGATTTGCTGACAGACCGAGGAGAGAAACTCGACGAGAGGTAGCGCGCGTGGTAATCCGACAAGTGATAGATCGCATAACCGATCAGACGGCGACATAAAGATCCGTTTCGCGTTCTGCTGCACTTCCAGCGCAAGTTCACCGGCCGTTCGCTGCACCACGCAGCCTTTTCATTTCCGTATCTATTTTTCTTATTGCCGCACGAAAGGAACTTTTATTTTTCACTCTGTACATTTCGTCCCAGAGTGTTTTTGTCACGATAGACGAATCGTTTTATTGCCCTGTTGCTGCATGTTTGCAACAATGCGAAATTGCAATGTTCAATGTCTCTTTTTGTCGCCCTACGCTCTTGCTTTTCTTCTTACTGTTGAAGTTTTCTCTTCGCAGTTCTTGTTTATGCGCCTGTGATGGAAACGTATTTTTCAGGATTTCCCTGAGGAAAATACATTTTTTATTTTCGAAGAGGCGTTAGCTTCAGATTTAGAAATAAACGGAACAATGGCTTTTATGATTTGTGAAAAATTTTTTCTATTGAAAATAGCCAAGAATCTTAATTTCGAATTTTACCATTTGCACTAAATTTTAATACATAGCAATATTATGTTAATATACAAGTTTTCTGTTGCGTAAAGTCGAGTGAGAGATCGAGAGATAAGTACGTTTTTTTATATACTTATATAAAATCTCCATTATATAACGACTGTACCCAATATCGATATCCACGTTAATGTCAAGCTCCTTGTCATATTGTGAATACTTCGCTCGCGAAACGTTCCAACTTTACTTTCTGGAGAATAACGGTGAAAAGCTAATTTACTCGGCGATGAAATCGAGGTTACGAGCTCGCGGCTCGCGGTCATTAATTCCGCAAGGCATTTTTCGGTGGCCGGCGAAATGGCGACACGAACCAAACAATTTCATCGTTCCATAACATTCCATCGATTCGCGCGTCCTATAGGAGATACAACGTGTCGTGTAGTGATAATGGTGTTGGAAAGTAAAAATCGGCGTACGCAATACGACAAAGTTTAACGGGGTCGATGGAAGTGGAAGCGAAGACCCGGGGTGGACCCGACCATCGGGATGAGGCGACATATAAGCGCAAGTGTTTCTCTAATGCGGCGAAATCTCGCTAAGACGAGGGAGGGATTGCGGGTTATCACTTAGACCTTAAAACGGATCGGATGACTCGTCCGAGTGATTCAAGGGAAGTTTTTTTTTTGCGCGTGACGATGATAAATATTTGTGTTTGAAGATTCAATAAAGCGGTTCGTTACTTTTCGAGTTTGTTCCCAGTTCTCTTTTTTTTTATTGATTTTCAATTACTCTGAGTAACCTTCGGTAACTCGGTCGTACTTTTTTACTTAAGCGATAATGTTAGGAATCAATTCCTTTTTTGTTTAGTTTTAAATATATCTCGAGATGCGAGGAATTATTAAACCAAGAGATTACGTGGTAATTTAATCTAACGACCGCGACTACTCACGGAAATTGTCTCTCGGCTAAATATGGCAAACAATGAACTCGTGAACTCGAACGAAAACAGGGTCGTTGGTCGTAAAATGATCAGATAAAGATGTCGGAAGAGGGCTGAACCGGGGGAAAGAAATCAAAGTCAAGCGCGACGTACCAAGGCCACCGAGACATAACTTTTCAACGAAATTCCATCGAATAAATCGACCGTAATATCGTTACACGCGAATTAAACTTCAAGACGCTCATCGCGCTCGTTTCAACGTCGAACGTTCCGAGAGCGGATAATAACTTCGTTCATTAGGACCCGTAATGTAGCTTTCACAAATCGATTTAATACAAAATTAGCATTCTATTTAGAAATATACGTTTTATGATAGTTTCTGTTAAAAATTAAATTATTAGATATATATTTTAGCAAAATATACTTTTTTATAAAAATGTGAAATTGATCCTTCAATGAAATTCCGTCTGCTCAATTATTCGATTAACATTGTTACGCCAATTATTATTTGCACAAACCAATCACCGCGGGAATAACAATGAATAACTATAAACAATTTTAATAACAACATTTGAAGTGGTGCTTTTGAAAAAATAAAGCGTGTATAATACGTGCATGCCTGTTTGATAAATATTATTTTAGTTAGTTGCAAAATACCCGTGTTTTTAAACGAAATAAGATAAATACACACTTGAAAGAAGAATGGCAAATGTTTTAATAGCTTGCAGAGATATTGTTTACACAATACGTCGAGTGCTCTCCACTTTCTCTTGCATGCCAAACAGCGAATAAAAATTAATTCTGTATAAAACGCTAGTTGCACCACATCAAAGATAAATACAATAAAATACACGTTTCTTACGCGTTCTACGGTGCATACTTAATTAATTATATTTGCGAGAAACATACACGGTATAAATTTATGTGTCAGTGTTTCGCCGACTCGAGCTCTAGCGTTAGATTTTATACCTAAAATTTAGGTATCTTAAACTATATATGCAATTACGTGATTTAAATAATATTTATACAAATTGTTGGTGCAGAATAATCGTAAAAACGTGATATATAAATCACGAAGATGCATGACTTGTATCTCTATCTGCATTTTCTACATTTGCCCTCGAAAACGTGCTCGAAAGAGTAAAATAAATGTCTCTGTTCTATCCGCATTTAAATATCGCTTTTTCAACGGACCTCGCAGTGATCGGGAAACGCTTTCCAACAATTTCCATCCGTCAAAAAGCGGCATACGATATTCACGAGCGAACTTTCCGCATGATGTACCACAACCGACGCGGCGGGCGATCTTGAATTTGGAAACGCATTCGTGAGGTACAAAATTCCAACTAGCGTATAAATTTTTATCGGGTATGCCGACTCGGCGGGAGTATAATATATTCACGTCGTGCGTGTCTGCATGCACACGCGCATGCACGCGTACGTACGCGAAGTAAAGAAGGGAAGAGAGGACGAGAACGAGAGATTCGATATCGCGACGGTAAATTTTCAAGGACTGTCCGGCGAGGCAGTTTGCCTCTCCCTTGATCAACGGCCAGACTCTTCGAGGAGGAAGACGGAATGGCGGAGAGAAGTAACGCCTCCAGTACAAGCAGCCTGACTCTGCCGCAGATGCTGGGAACGAGTCCCGACGGCGGGGCCAGTCCTAGTCCCAGGAGGGCAGTCAGTCCACTCCTCGAGGTCCGCAGGCCTCACTGTACCCTCAACTGCGAGTCCTGCAACCTGTTTCTTGAGGACATTTACAGACACAGTACGTGTCCGTTGTCCTTGGTGGGCGACAGAGAATTCCGGTTTCCTGTAGCCGCGGTCGTATTCGACACCTAATCAATTATACCATAAACGTACTTACACGGTCATTTTCCCGGGAAGAAAACCCGCTGGAATCTAACACCTCAGACATAATTAAACTTTGTGATGTTTTTGCAAATTTTGGGATATGTAGAGAATTCCGTTACAAGTTAATATTTCAGACAGTACGAGCTATAAATTGATGTTGATTGTTGTCAGAGAGAACTTTTATAAAATATTCAACGCCATGTTAGATAGTAATTGAAATAGAATAACTAAAAAGTGCCTCGCATTTTTGCCTCGAGTTTTTTCGCTGAATTTCATTGAACTTTTATATTTTTTTCTACTGAATGTTCTATCTATTTTAATTTGTTAATACTTTTCGAAACCCATATACACGTGTACGCACACACACATACATCCAGAGAAAATTTATGTTTAAATTGATAAAATCGTTTCTTTAACTTGGTTTTTTTTTAATAGAAATAAAAATATTTTTAAGAAAAATAAAAATTTATTTGATTTCAAAAAATAATGTTATTAATCTTCTTTAAAGTAAATACATAATTTGTTTAAATTATTTATTTTATTTAAACAAATGATTTGTTAATTCAAAGAAATAACAGAAATGTAAAAAATAATTTAATTGTTTTGGTTTTAGAAATATATTTCATTATAATTAAAAAAAGATTGCATAATCAAACTATTTTTTTAATTCTGATAAAAAATAGAACCAAAAAATTTTTTTCAAATCAAAGACTTTTGTTTAATTATATAGCAACGAATAAATTTCTTTGATTCAAACAGATATATTTTAACTCAAAGAAATTTTTCTCTAGGTGTATACAGATAAATTATAAGACTTTTAATAATTGAGATATGCATTATCATTATTATAATTTTAGCTACTTGTATGTATGTAACTTATACTTTTTATGTATTTTTTACGTTACATAATTGTTGGTCTATTAAAAACATTCTATTTGTTTTATTCATTTTCAATTTCCTTGTTTACTCCTTTTTTAAATAAAAATTGTGTTAAAGAAAAATTTAATTCAAAAATTCATGGAGCACAATGATGCACGGAAATCGAACTAGAACCTATTTGGAGATTCTATATTTGAAATAGTGTTTGCAAATAGTTCCTTTTTCACGCGTGGGCTATAAAGTATCATCCAAATCGAGATTCTTCGTATAATTTCCATTCGGTTCTATTGCTTGCCATATTATTTAAGTTTTACTTACATAACACGTATCAATATTTCAAATAAATTATAAATACGACAAAAAAAAATAAGAATGAAGAACATATACTAATTAAAGCAGAAAGAAGCAAAAATATAAATTGAACGTTATTATAAATAAAAGTAAATAAAAACAGGAAATTTATTTAACACAACTTATTTAATTAAAATTTACATTTTAATTCTATTCTTCAAATTTTTTTAGAATATTATGCGTTTATTAAGATCTTTTTCATTTTACAAAAATATAATTAAAAACGAGTATTCAGGACATTAAAAACAAACATTTTGGATTGTCCAGATACTAGTTCAGATGCTTTAAAAGTTTTTATTTTTTTAATAAATTACAATTTTTTCGTATTTATGTCTATTAATAATAACATTTTACATTTCATCTTTTAATTAGTAAATAAATATTATTCCATTAAATCCTTTTACATTACAAATCCTTACAAAAATACAACAACTCTGCCTCTTCATTTATTGCATGTTTACTGGGATATTTATTTTAACAAAAGAATATAGACCAAATGTGTAAACATAATTAATTAACTTCGCCCAGTTGAATATTTTTGTGCTAATATTTTTCATATTCAAGTTTACTGAACTGCGCACCGAATAAATTATCGGTCTAAAAACACAATCGTAAAATAAATAAGTATAGTAATATCACGATATTAAATTGATAATCAATTTAATAATAATGTTACTAACAAGCATCTGCTATCCCCTTTTCCCTCAAATACTGTAAAAATTTATTGCGACAAAAGAACACCTCAATTGGAGATCGAACATGGGATTTTTATTTCAATTGTGCAAACCATGCAGCTTGCATTACACAATCTACTATTTACGTAACAAGAATAATTTTATTTAAAGAGAAGTAACTGCAATGGTTACGATAAAACTCCGTTTCCGCTTCTTTGTACGTATACTTTATAAAAGAGAACTAAATTCTGTTATTGATACATTTTACCTCCCTTTGTCGATTTACCTCTATTCGTTTCACGTATTGACGTTTATACCAGAAAACCGTTTAACTAATCCCGTCATTTTATGGAACGGATATATCAGCGTTAGACCAGGGCGGAGTTCCGGCATGAACGTAAATGTGTGGATGCGTTATTGTAAGCTGATCTCCATTCTGTTCCGGCATGATTTCTACCTGCGATAAAATTGGCGTATACTACACACGTGACCGGAAATATAAATCGCATTATCTCAATGATTACGTGGCCTCAAACGCCCGCAAATGTCATTACTTTTCACAATTTTAACCTAGTTAACGATTCTGTTAGATCCCCCACTTATTATATTCGATAGCATACACACCCATCCGCACATTGTATAATGTCTTCGTAAAAAGAAATCTTATATCGCAAGATAAAATAAATTGTGCCTTATATAAGCAAAATAGGAGACATTTAAATATATAATAGAATCACACAGAACCGGTCTGCTCCTCCTTAGCTCTTTCATCTTTGACAGAAATAAAAATTGTTCTCGATGAAAAAGACCGTAGAGTATCACAGTTTCACGATTCACCAATGTCCCGAAATGTCCATGTCAGTCTGTAAATACATCTTATTGAAAAATCTTCATACGAATTGGATGATGCGCTACAATAAATCGATACGGGCGACATTGTACTCGAGAAGATCAAACGGTCAACGGAAAATTTGTAGCCGGCTGCTTTGCGAAATGATACGAGGACAGTAGTGAAGCATGCTGGTAGGCGGACGAAGGAGAAAGTTCTTTGCGCGAGGCAAACGTCGCCGTCTGACGTAAGCGCGGACTACTCCACTGGTGGATAAAAGTAGTTTCGCGCGATTGCATGCGGACGCTCCAATTCTGAGTAATTGCAACATCACGGAACACCTCGCGAGCGTTACGTCTTTTTACACGTCATCACGTCCTATAGCAGTCGTGCGTTGCAATCGATATTTTTACGCCCAACGAGCGGATTATTTTCCGCGCGCTTTACTTTCTTTTTCTTTCACGAAGAGTTTCTTTTACATTGCCCTGTGAACTTTGATACCACGCCACACGCTTCGTCTCTCTGTTGCAGAAATAGTAGAAGGTGTCAGAAGAGGTGGCGGTTCACCCTTAAGGCCTGTAATCGACGATGCTTCCGTTGAAGAAGAGGTAAACACCATTAGCAAATATTTTAAATGTATTTGCACATTCACGTTTATACTTGCGCAAGATTTATCTGTACGCATGATAATCAGTGCGTCGTTCATTTGCATTATCAATCGCTCATTACCATAAAATATTCACATTATTCCACGTACATGTATTATTAACACGTGTATTATTAGTTCGTTTATTTAAAATTAATTTTCACACAGAAGAGGAGCATAAATGTACGAGATGAATTACGCTTTACAGGTAGCTACATTAATGAGGAAATGCTGGGCGCAAGATTCCGCGGACCGACCGGACTTTCCCGCATTGAAGCAAACGATTCGTAAAATTAATAAGTGAGTAATTTCTCTCTATGAATTTTAGCGCTGTTTGCGTATTCACCTGCGATTCACAGATCGCGCGTTTCTAATTACGAATTAAGTTCACGTCGGAAATGTCATACACGTAATTTGACGGCGACCTTAAAGCAGGACCTCGAGCAAATTTTAATCACCTATTCTCTCATTAAGCTAAAAGCCCGCGTTGGAACGCGTATAGCGCGGATATCGAGATTATACGGTAGAAAAAAAGTGCATATATATCGTCGTCTCAAATACCGATAAACCTCGAGCCGGGGATGTGTAATGCGAACGCGGAGCTATAAAACTCGAAAGTAACGTTCGAACGACCAGAAGAATGCATTAGTTACGTCATCGAGGTATTGTCCTCGTCTAACGCTATCTCCATCTCGTCAGATTTCCACCGAATTCGCAGTTACGTTTACACGTCGGGATATATCGACGTGTCGGAAATGTCGATAATGACGACGGATTTCCCTCGACGGACATCGGAATCAACGATCGTATTACATATAATTGAGCGGACAGTAATACGGCCGTGTCTTTGGCACGAAGAGACGTGAGATTCAGGTCGAACGCGCGAATCGAGAAATGGCTGACTGCGATCTCCAGTAGTATATGGTGCGGAACAGTGGCGTTCGTATTCAGTACGGCAAATTGTACGGGCCATTGTAGAAGCCGATATAAAGCGTCGCCGAGAACAGAACTTCGTGATATCTCACTACTATTTCTTTTTCTTCTATCGTGAAAGCGGGCAGTCACCTCCACTTTTTCCCTCCCTTTTTCCCTCCATCCCTCTCTCTCTCCGGTTAGATATTGGCATAGTTGTCGGCCTTCCGGGCGTTGTGCATCATCTCATACCCGAGAAAGAGTACATCGTCGAGCCGGGGCACACGGTAATTCAGTAGGTCAATAACTGCGCGTGAAAGAGAATGGCTTCCGGACGGTTGAGCGCGTTCCGTAGAGGAACAGAAAACCGAGAAATAAGCGGAAAAGACGGTGATGAGAGGCTAGGAGGCAGAACGAGCCGGAAAAAAAAAACCGAAAGAACCGTGTCACCGGCAATCGATCATCGAAGCAATCGCTCGCTCGACCTTTTCTCCAGGGAAAATTGTGCTAGCTTTGCAAAGAACGCCGCTGGCTTTTCTCGGAAATACAAATTTGCGACTGAATCATCCGCGAGATTATTTTTTTGAGAAAAAGTGCAAATTGAAAACGAACGATCGTCTATAGAAGATGATAAGATTTACATTTGTGCTCGTTTCACGAAAATCAGCTAAAAAAATGTGAATTGAGGATAAAGAAAACGAGAGAAAAGGGGGGGAGGGGAAAGCTTGACATAAGAAAATGAGATCGCTGCTTTGCATAATTTCTATAGGCATAATTTTTTCTCATCACGCTTCCATACTACACGCGTTGGAATCTATGTCAAATAAGAATTCTCTAATCTCACAGGAAAGCGATTCAATCGACATTCGTTCAATATCCTCGACAGACGGCTGTTTCGATTGACGGCTCGTCGCCGCGTTTGATTGAGAGTTTCCGATCTCATTTAACTTTGAGTAGTTTTATCAAAGCACTCAACAATTTTTATTTTCATTTTCGACGACAACATATGACTCGTGAATTGGACCGACGTGGCGCTCAATGATTGACTTTCGTGAGAATTTTGCGGATTCGAGAGCCATACACCCAAAAATTGTTATTAAAGCTGTTGAGTTTCAATGTACAGATAAATCCTTGCATATAAATGTTACAAAATATAATACAATGTATATAACCTTTATTCGCATTTTTCAAGAAAATAATTGTTACGAATAATTTTATTTTAAAGAGTGAACGTATCTATGACATCAAGCACCTTTGCATTTCATATTTAACTCTTTTACTGTACACGTGACGTACTTTATGTTGAAAGTAATATTCAATATTCATTACTCATCACAATATTCAAATTTAATTCAAATATTTATTATTTATTTCAAATATTTTATTAAAAATAACTTAAAATATCGCGTCAGTCAGAATTTCTAGATAGCATGAAGCATTGCAACAATATTGTAACGTTGTTGCTGTAATATTGATGAAATGCTGTCTGGGTTACATCTGAATATTCTATTTGACATAATACTAAACTATTGTTCTGGAACTAAAGTTCTGAAACTATAACAACATCACGGAGTCTCAGAGATACGTACAACTAACACTGCATTACATTGACAATCCCTTTAAATTTCCTAAAGCTTGTTTACTAAGACTGGGGTATAGGACGTAAAAGCAAACAAATTTCAAAGCCTAAGAGCATTTTTTGAATCTGAAATATTGTTACTGAATTCAAAAGCGGACATTTTTATCAATCTTTTCTTTAAAAAAATCTCAATTTTATTATTATACATTTTTTAATTCATTATTGACGTATTTAAAGATAAGCAACTTAATGACTGGTTATGTCCATTGAGACGAAAGTTTTATATTGCGTCACATATTCATTAAACTTACAACTTTTACTTTTAATACAACTTCACAAAAACACGCCTGCACTTTTTGTTAATTAACGTCAGAGTTATTTACAGACAAATATTGCACTTACGCAAATATACGTGGTATATAATCTATAAATAAATCCACATTGTTGTTCATAATCATACATTATAATTTATGATTATAATCATACATTTAACGTGTCGAGTGTTGCAAAGTTAAACAATTTAAATAAATGAAACGTAGTAATAGGATTTTATAGTGAGATTAGCACAATTTCGTATCCTTCAATTTTCCCAACCCAAATTAATGCCAACGAATGAGAACGTTAGATATTGGAATGATATCGCAAAATGTTTCAATGTACGATAAAATCTTATTTACTCCGTCGATCGATGAATGCATTGTTTTGCATACAATACACGCGCAGAATATTAAGCAACGATTTAGAACCATTCGCAACACATACGAGAATACGATCCGTAAACTTACTTCAAACGAAGTCTGCTGGGAAATAAGATGACTACGTTATTTGGAATTATTAACTGAAAAACAAATTGTAAATATTTTTTAATATTCAACGTGGAAATATTTTTTAATATTAATATTTTTTAGATCAAAAACGTTTCGTGTCTTTTTTTTACACGCGCACATTTTCCTGCAGAGTTTTCTACCACGTACACACCGCGTGCTTACGTGATATTACGAGAATTCCCATTTCGCGATGGTCTTGCATTTGAAACGCATAAAAACGAGCCCTACGTATTCGACTAAAGTACGTCATTGCCTACCGCAAATGAATACCGGTGTAAAGGCGATCGTGCATGTAGCACGTGGGAGGCATTGAGCAGCTTTGGTGCTCAATGCTGCAACGAATAGTAGTGATTGCCAGCGACAGATTTAAACGGACGACGACGATAACATCGAGATTCGCACATTCATTAGCGCATGGGATGCTGAATTCGCGAAGATAACATCGTAGTTGTAGAAATTTTTACTGCCGGACGATTCTCTCGGGACCGTCGTTGCTCTGAAATAAAATTGATTAGGTACCTTTTCTGTCTGACCAAAAAAGGATTGAAATATGAAAAAAAATTCTGTATTAAATAAGAAATCTAGCAACGAAACGTTTCCTTTGATGAACACGTCGAAAATCACCAAAGCTAGACAAGGATCTCTCGTGACAGCGGTGATTCAATATGT
This sequence comes from Solenopsis invicta, assembly GCF_016802725.1. Taxonomy (NCBI): domain Eukaryota; kingdom Metazoa; phylum Arthropoda; class Insecta; order Hymenoptera; family Formicidae; genus Solenopsis; species Solenopsis invicta. Next base: position 17,412,580 of record NC_052679.1, read on the forward strand.
GCGCATACTCTATATACTTCTTTGATTATATTTTTTGCTCGTATCTATCTTCCAGTGCGGAGTACATTCGTGTCTCTTTGCTTTCATTTACACGAGTTATTAAATTACTAGTGCGACAGAAAGGACCAAAGGCCCGAAAGATGGAACAAGAGACGAAATATGATCTTGAAAAAATAAAGTTAACACAGAAAGATAAAGATAATATAAAAAAGAAAAAAAGAAGGAAAAATGACGTATTAAAAAAATATATAACGATGAAAATAAGAGAGTAGTTGTGGTTAAAGAAAATAAAATAATGTTTGTAATAAAAAAATAGAAGGAAATACGTAAAATAAAAACAGCACCATTTATCACGCATGTAAATGGAATTTTTTGCTATTATAAAAATAACTAAAGTATATCAAATTATGTAAAGTAATTTAGTTTAGAGTTTCCGTGAGGATATGAAGCAGGTGCAGTTACAAAGAGCCACTTGATATCGTTTCAGAGAAAAGCCACGCGCGTTTTTAATAACTTTCGTTAAGGACTTAAATCTCTAAAATACAACGAGAGTCCTTTAAGACGAAGATTTACTCCCGAGCAAGAAGTCTCGGACTTTTATGCATAACTCGTGCCAATATTACATTATAAATCACACCCTATTCTGTAGAGGCAACGTGCGCGCGGGGAATATCTAATATCTTTCACAAAGAAGACCCGATATAAACTCGCCTCTATTATTTCCCGGGCTATAAAATCGATCTCGAAGATATTTCATAACGTCATCATGGAATATTGAGCAGTGTGCGATTAGTTAGAAAACTAAATCTTTTTCTTTTTAATTTTTTATCGAGTGCCACGCACTAGGTATGCGGGGCAATATGAATTTTTTTCTCAAATAACTAGTATATCTAAAGACTAAATTGTGTATCCGACAAAACATGAAATTGATTTTTCTTTGACAAAGAATTTCATTGAACCACCAATATTACCATAATATTTTACCTCGAAAAAGTCTTCTGAATTATTAAATTTGTGATATAAATATATAACAATGAATTTTTATTCTTTAGGTAATAAAAAGTTATTGGATTATTTTTTACTAGAACTTTAATCAAGGCTGAAAAAGTTGATATTAAATAATAACCTTTTCGTAATAAATTTCTTAAAAAAATTATTTACAAAAGAATTTATCATTTACAAAATATTCTTAAGTTTCTGCATGGAACACTTACTTTATACACAATTCTAACATTTTACTAATGGAGTAACACACTGGTGGTCACTGCAAAAAACGAGTTCATCGATTTCGTTATAGAAATCGAAATAGATGTGCTTAAAGAGGAACGATTGATTACTTAGCAGATGTCCGTGTGTGTTCAGTTTATTAGATCCTTCTCTAATTGGAATGTATATTTTTAGCCTAATAAAGAGAAAGGAGATTTGATTACGTTTCAGAAAATCGATAAACTTCGCTTTTTATAATTTATTCCATCGTTCGAAAACAATGACAATGTAATTTCATGGTCTGAACGAATAAAGTCATCGCGTAAGACAGAGATCTTGATTATGTTATGATGCATGCATTTTATTATATGTCAAATGTCACTCTGTTCTCTCCAATATATCGCGTAACACATATTGTTCGCGCTAACTTCATCGACTTACAACTTCGAAAACATCACGACTGACAATCGGATTTGCTTTTTACAGAAATAGTGTGTCATTTGAATCTTCAAAGTTTATTTAATTATTTTTATATGCATTTTAAGAATTGCTTTTTAATATTTTAGCATCGATAGAAAACTTTAACGCCACGTTGAAGAGAATCGTTATCATAAAATTATTTTAGAATAAGGGCATCTGTTTTCCATTTTGAAGCACGGTGTCAATCTCTTCTCCAGCGTTAACAAAGTTACAGCATCTCTTTGAAAGACGATTATGTGGCACGACTCTCTATACAACTATGTACACGTGCGTTTTACTATATGCTCGAAGGCCCCGCGCTGATGCTAGCGCACGTGCGCTATGCGCTGCAAGTCAGGAACTAGATCGAGCGAGATAATTACATTCGATATTTCGTAAGGGAATTACGCAAACAGGCTCGCGGAAGCTTCGCTGGTAAGGTCACAAAGTGAAACGCAAGTTCTCCAGACCTTCCAAGAATGTACAATATAGCTATATGGGAAAATCATTGTATATCACATTTATGATAAAACAATGATATGAGAAGGAAAATTATAAAACGTTAGCCTATAAGTTACAATATCGCGTTCAATTTTGTAATTGTTTATAAAATTATAAACTCTCGAATTTTTCACGTTTCAGTCTCGTTATCATCCTTCCAGTATTCGAAATATTTGCATTGTAATTTACAGTTAATTGAAAAATTTTATGTAAAGCTCGGATCGTTTCATAAAAAGGAATATTCTTTGCAAAATTTTTTGTTTAAATATTCGCTATAGATAACGGCTGTATACACGGCAGTGGTAGAGAAATTCGCTTATCATTTTAGTCACGAATTGCGAGCGGAGCAAGTAAAAGGTTTCCTCGCTCTGTTTAGATTCTACTCGCGTAGAAATTCGCATTAATAAATTTTTTATTAATTCACACAAAAAAACGATACTTTTAGTCTTATAAACTATAAAATATTCCATTTAATTTTAAATAATAATTTAATTATAGCTCAGATGCATATTACCTGCCATCTTTTACTATTTAATGGTACTATTTATATCAGTATCTCCAATAATATCGCGTACACACACACATCATTGAATTAAAAATAATACATTATTTTTGTGAGAAATTAATTATTTTTGATAATAGTGATATAAATGCCAAACAGTTACAAATGTCAATTTCGGTAAACGAAGTATAGAACAAATCGTTTATAAATTTTTGTAAAATCAAATATTAATGTTTTGATCAAGAGAAGTGATTCACTGTCATTCCAAAAATAAAAGAAAGATAAAGAAAAATCAGATTAGAAGAGAAATATTTTGCACACAATTACTCTGGAAATACTGTTAAAAAATATTCGTGAATTTAAGCAAAATCGCAAAAAAGTTCTGTACGGCCGAATTTCGCCGCTTGTGTGAAGTCGAGCAAACAGCTCGTTAATGCGGTGCACTCAGTAATATGAATAATTAATTCAACAACAAATTAACCCATTTAAATCCTCTACATACTTTTGTAATGATTAATAAAGCAGATACATTTTATGTGCCATAAATTTTATACTGACCTAAATAAACATGAGCTCACTTAAATAAGATATACTAACAATTACATCGTTTCGGCAGAGATTTCTAATAATAAAGAATTTATCAGATATTTACAAACTAAAAAATTCACTATTGTTTAAAAGTGTTTTGCTTTTTAATGAAACAACAATGTGTAATATAAATAACAATTACTCTCTTTACATGAATTTACTATTAGTCGAATTAATCACATGTTCGTAAGAAATATTGTCTTTTGTTCATTATCAAAATTGAATAAAACCGCGAAAGCATAGGTATCTGTTATCAATTTTCATTCTTTTCATAGGTATTCTTCGACCTTCCGATATTGGATGAACTGCTAATTTTCAGTAAATGGTGCGCACGTTATTGTGCAGATAGAAAGCCGATTTATACATCCCTTTGAAAGTTTTCACAATAAAGTTAAAAGCTATAAAACGGACATGGTCTCTCTGTGGCGTATCTTCGCTTTCAGTTTCATGATAAGCTTATCTTCCAAATGATGTAAAATGAGATCTAAAGTATCATGAATTTCAGTGAACTGTGAATATAAAGTAATATAACGTGTTGATTTTGCTTAACAATAAGACAGAAGTTCTCCAAAATGGAGTTTATTCTTTGAAAATGAATGATTAATGATCACATATGTAATAATATATTTATTACTACAAAAATTAATTAAATAGTGAATAATTATTATAGTTATCAAAAATATCTATTCAAGAAACAATTGCATTCATTGATTCGGTATTCTCATCTGTTTTACATATATGATTTTTTAGCACCGATAAAATTGTACTCGCATGCAAACTTATCGCGAATGATAGGGAACATTTCTATCAAAGAGAGATGCCATTGCTTTATCTGGCGAAATTCGGCCGAAATGTCGACGCCGACTAAGTGGTACTCTGGCAAATGTCGATATTTTTCGCGTCCCTTTCTATTATCCTTGGAATGCGTGTTGTGTTATATTAGTCTTCCCTGATAACCCTGAGAACCCATGCCATCGGAAGCCATTCCGTTCATTCTTCTACGAAAGTAAACGAGGAAGTCTTAGCATGTCAGCTTGACACGGGTCTCTAATAGTATATTTTTATTGCTGAAACTGTATAGTGAATCATCTCCTATCATTAAGTAATTTTATATCGCGGAAATCTTTTTTTTACATTTCACGAAAGAAATAATTTTCATGTTTATCACTATCACGGTTTTTTTCTGTCAAGATTATGTTAAAATAATTACTTTTTACAAATCGTATCTGCTATTACTTCATTTTTATTTTATTATTGTTTACTGTCCTGAGTATAAATCTTTTATAATTTTTAAACTTGTTTCAGTATTTTATGTTTTTGTTATGCAATCTATCTAAATTCCCTTATTGTATATCTTACAATTTTCTCTTCACCTAAAGGACTTTGTTTGTTTGATTTCCTGAGTACTAAGCGATGTTTTAGTGTCAAAGAGAATACGGAACTTAAAAGCAACCCCCATTAATTCTGCGTGAAGCTGCATACACACCTCAGTTGAGACGTTATTTCTAAAATGCAGGCGGTCACGGGTATTTCTTTCCTCGCAATACTTTTCATTCCGCAATGGAATGCAAAATTTTCTCGAATGAGATGAATTTTTTGTCGCATTGTAAGTTACATCGAAATAAATAAGAATATTATATAGAGAAAACCGATTGCGATACATAAAGATTTAAAGAACAATTTTTTTTTCGTTATTTAAATAAAGTAATTTTTTATTATATTTTTTTCTATTACTTAAAGAAAATAAGTCTGATCTTCATTTCATATGCTTGTACGCACAACACCCTCTCCCTCCCTCCACTCCGTTTACTTTTTTATGAATCGAATTAGTGAAGGATCACACTGAAAAAAAGTTGTTAGATTAACAACATTTTTCAAATTAATTAAATTTCTTTGATTCAAGTATTTAACTCAAATATATAAAATACTCGAATTTTAATTTAAGCATTTATATATTTATAATTTAAACATCTATATATTTAGCTTAAATATATAAATATTAGAAACAAAAAAATTTGTCAAGTTGAAAATTATAGTCAAGTTAAAAACTTTTTCTCAGTGTGTAATTAAAGGAAAACTTGATTTTCAATGTCATCTTCAGCGAAGTAGTTATCATAGTTACGGCTTTCACGAGAGTCGATTATCACTATCACAAACAATTCTCAATATCGATCTCTCGTACCTGCGCGATGTGGATATTACGTTTGACCGACCACAATCGCAGAGATTGGATTAATTGTCCTTTGCAAAGGCTCGCTGTCTCGATTATGGTTTATCCTACCCTCTACGCATCCGACCTATAGACGCTTCTCGCAGCTTCCCGTTTGATTGAACAATATTGATATAGCTCGCGGCGCGGATTAAATTGAAGAATTCCTTCTCATTGTTCGCGATTGAAATCCGGCTATTGGTATCTGATTGTGCGACACATCCAATTTCATGTTTTATTCCGTCATGATTCTAGCGCGAGATCCGTTTTCCCTCCCCTCCCTCCAATCTACATTGTTATGTACATCGAAGTTAATAAATACGAAATTAGACATAAGCCGTATTTTCTCTCTGTTTCAGGGACTATGAGAGCAGCAATATCTTGGACAATTTATTATCCCGCATGGAGCAATACGCCACGAATTTAGAAACGCTGGTGGAGGAACGCACGGCTGACTACCTCGAGGAGAAACGTAAATGCGAGGAACTTCTTTACCAGTTACTACCAAAGTAAGTTTCCGCGAAGCGCGAATAAAAGCGGGTTTTTCTTAGAAAGAACGGGACATTACATTTGCCGCGAGTTTTCACAGAGAATTCGTCCGAAGTATCCTTCGCGTTTCGCAAAGGGCTATAAATTATTAAATAATCAAGTTATTTAGACACGGATAAATCTGAAGTACGAGATATTAACTCGAAGTAACACGACGTAAAAACTATTACATCTCCCATGTTTTATGTACATTAAATTACCGATTCAAAGTACATTTAAATTTGTCGGAATTAAATTTGTGCTATTTATTAATAATATTTATCATATTTAATAATATTTATTTAAAGGAATATTTCTACTAATTTGATTCTACAATTTATATAGCATATCAAATTTATAAATTTACAACTGGCTCTAATTAACTTTTTGCTTGCTCTTGATATCAGAAAATACTGTTTTTCCATCTGAATTATTACCTAAATTATTAGCAGAGGTTACTGCTAATTTAATTGAATATATATATCAGTAGAATATATATGAATTTATGCAAGAATTCTTCCTGTCAAACATTAATTAATTTGAATGTAAGTAACAGTAATAATTAAGAATAAATGCCTTTAATATTAAAGTGCGGCAATACGCTATGATATAAATTAATGGTTGGAAGAATTCTTTCGCGTTACAGATAGCGTGAAATTGAATGGTGTGACAGGGAAATAGAAATCAGTCAAATCAAACGAGTTGCTCACGCGACGAGCGGCAATCGGAAGATTATCGAAAATTGGTCAACCGGAAAATTGAAATAGATCTAAAAAAAAACCCGAAAGATCAATAGTATATAACAGTGAGATGATAAAAAATTGGAACAGAACAATTACAACGCTATTGGAAAGCATAATCTGTGGAGTAGCTGCAATATAATTATCTAGCAGAAACCGAGTCATTTTTATTTAAGTTCGCGTACAAACTGCATGCGATGCAAAATGTTTTTAAATAATCTATTTACCTAAGCAAATTCGTTGCACGTGGCTCATTAATGTAATTATTATATTTTCAGTGCGGCATGATAAAACAAAATTTTCCAAAAATTTGCTTGAAAATACGTAATACGTATAACGTGATTTGATAGATGGAAAACAGGGATTTAAACGCGGCAATATCAAAATAATTTCATTTAATTAAGATCTCGGTAAAAAAAACAAGAGAAATGTATACCTATTGTATACACACAAAAAATGCTTGTTCAAAACGAAACTACTTCATTACAGTGTGCGCAGTTAACATATCTCGTATAACTTTTAGCAAGCAAGTAAGTAGGTGAACCTTAATGAACTTTACGAAGATGAAAGAGAGCAAGATACGAGGGAAATTTGTTGAGAGCTTCGAAAACTTTATCACTGCTCGTCCCTAGTGAGTGATAATTCTTTTGTCGGGCGTCAGTGATGTAGTTAGTGTCACCATGTCACGCTTAATCGATATTACATCACTCTACATGACACGATGACATGAAATTCGAATCCGAAACTTCGATCTTTGCGAGTTGATACAATTTCTACGCGTAATAACATTTTATTATTTATTCCTTTGCAACGATTTTCGCAAAATTTAATTAAAAAATTAGCTCTTTTAAGCGTAACATTTCATAGAAAATTATTTGTAAAAATTGTTTGTATAAATGTTATACTATATCCACATAATGATTTTTCAATCTTGCAAAAGAAGCATATAAATAAATTTAAAATTCCATTTACTATGTTTCAAATTTAGAGACTAAGAAATTCCGAGAACGCGCACAGTGTTTCTCTTTAGCTAACTTCTGGAAATTCAATTTCAAAATTTATCAAACGTTCTTGACACTCACAAAAAAGTTAAAATCAATTCTATTCATAAAGGTTTATCAAAGAAGATATTTATCTTTCCTCCATACTTGTCTTTCAATGAGAAATGTACAAATTTACACAATCTCATCAAAGAAAATGTAAAAGTCAAAAATTTTCAAGAAAATTTTCTGTACTTAGGGATCGTACCACGTCATCTCTCCCTCGAAACTGTTCATTGATCCTTTTTTTTTTTAATCAAGACATATAAATAAAAAGCTGTAATTGCCGTTACTCTGCTCCATCAAAACAGATGCATAAAACACATCTTTTTGCATTATCATCCTGTTTCCTGTTAAATTAAGTTATAGCTTGCTTTTCATTGCTCCTCCAATGTTTATTGCACTAAACACGTACATGACGCATAAACGTGTGTAATTGTTTGCAATAAATTAATCTCGAGTCCGTAGGTTCATTAAACTTAAATGACGGTGCAAATCTCTCTTTTCTTACGGAACTAGTATTCCTTGAACTTAGTTTTCCCTTTATCGCCGTGTCTATAAAAAAATACGTGTTTGTTTGTTCCCGCGAGCAGATCGGTGGCGTCGCAGTTGATCCTCGGCCAAAGCGTAATCGCCGAGACGTACGATCAAGTGACAATTTACTTCAGCGACATCGTGGGTTTCACCAGCCTGTCGGCCGAGAGCACGCCTATGCAGGTGGTCGATCTGCTGAACGACCTCTACACGTGTTTCGACTCCATTATCGAGAACTTCGACGTTTACAAGGTAAGTATCGACCCGTGGATGTAATATGGAGATGATTTAAAACCCCGGACGAAAAGGGTGAATATTTTAACCGAGAAAGAGTCACGCTGCTGGCTCATAAAATAGCGATAAACTTTCGCTCGCCATCCGCGTTCGATGGCGTCACATTCGCAATATCCAAGTTCTCCCGGTGCAGTTTTATCGAAGCTGAACGAACAAAGCGTTCATCGTTTCGAGTTTTTCTGTTTGCGAGAACTTGACTTTCTTCTATTAAGAAACTTCGCCCTTCATCACCCACTCCGTCTCTCTCTTCCTCGCATTTTTCCAGCAATTTTGTCTCCGGATTAAACGATCATCCGGCATAACGTATTGCTCCGCCAACACGCTGTATTTCTCATTGAATCAAGCTCAAGATCCCTCGATTCTATATTTGCAAAGCGTTCCACGTGCCGTTATTTGGAGCCTATCGCGACATGTTCGACCTGTTAAGACCACCGCGAGAAAGAGAAGACGAAGAGAAAAAGAGGGCGAGAGAAACACGGTAATTCCGGAGAACAAATAGCTCTTGATTTCTTAGAAGAGCGATTTTCCATGAAAATAACACGATTACCGCGCGTGGACTTGAATCTGAATTATTATGTAATATTCGCGTACAGAAAACGCGCCTACGGAAAATTATAGATATAGACAAAACGGATGCAACAATCACATAATATATAAATTTACGTTAATTTATAATTAACGTAAAAAATATATATACACACAAACACACACATATAAATACATATATGTATATGTACACAACACACTTTCATATATGTATATAAAGTGTGTTAGGTATATAGTGGCACGAGTTGCGTGAAATAAATTCGCGATGAATATCTTGCCGTGCAAAAGACAAAATATATAATATTATATATTTTCACAAGATTATTTAATTAATACAATAAATAGGAATAAGATTAAGCCAGTAGGTATTAAACGAGCATGAAACCGCATGGCATCGATAAAACGCCAGCATTTTACTTTCAAAAGCCTTTATAACTTTATAATCCAAAAAGCATCCCTCGCTACAGTACGATAGCCATATGATTACTCTGACTATATCCATCTATCTCCCTGCAACAGTTTCACTGAACTCTATTACTTTACTCTAATTACAAATTAAACTTTCTCTTTCTCCCTCGAACATCCTTTCCTTCCCTTCCATGTTCGCTTTTTAGAATATTAAATTAAATATAATCCATCGCTTTACTATTCATAATACTCTTTTACACGTTTTAAAGCGATCGCTACCATAATTTATGTAAACGGGTTCGTATTATCAGAATTTATTGAAAAATAAATTTTATCGGAAATTAATTGATTTTCCTTTAATATCACATCGCTTATAATTGATAATTCGTCACTCAATAGCTGTCTTTTAATTTTTTTACAACTGTATCGACAATAATTATCAGAGCTCTTCAAGCTAGTGCTTCGAGGAACAAAACGGTTTTCGTTCATCATATCTGCAGCACTTTTGCTCGTGTTCTCTGTTCCGCGTTACTTCTACATTAAATATATCTCACTTTTAATCCGTTTACTTCACTCCGGTGTTACGGACATTTTAAGATCCGAGTATCCTTGTTAAATATAATGGCATCATTTCCGTAGACTTCTCTTTTTACTCGCCACCTTTTTCTCGTAATTAATCCATTTAACCCGAACGAAAAATGTAATATAACGGCGATGGAAATAATAAATTTAATATGAAAATATTCTACGCGAAAATTTTACGTAAAATCCCTCTTCCACTTCTTAAGTGAATAGTAATAAATTTAAATAGATAAATGGGGCGCTACGATACGTAACGTAATAGAAATAAATTTTACACAGAATGTCTTCTTACATCGCTATCGAATGCGCTCTTATTATTTCATCAGCAATGCATTCGGCACAGTTTCTCTCGATTCTTTCAGGTGGAAACGATAGGGGATGCTTATATGGTCGTATCGGGATTACCGGTGAGAAATGGCATGAATCACGCTAGAGAAATTGCGAGGATGAGTTTAGCCCTCAGGGATACAGTAATGACATTCAGCATTCGCCATAGACCAACCGAGCAATTAAAACTTCGTATCGGCATGCATTCTGGTGAGTCAACACTTTATTCGCTTTATACCTTTTTCCGCACGTGTAAAATGAAACAAGATTAGTCCTAACATGATTCTGGGCTTCGTGCCAGGATCGTATATTATGTATGGTCTACAATGTATCTCGGAATTTCCAATTTCAATTTCCATAGCTAGATTATGCATCATCTTGTTATTGTAGTCACGTTACAATTATTATAATAATGCGTGTTATTACATCTATCATTTGTTCTTTGCTAAGGAAAAGTTTTTTTACATCTTGTTTTATAGATTTTTCGCTGTTTGATTAAAGAGAATAGTACATTCGACATGTTAAAAAACGGCGCTGTAAATCAAGTTTATCTTTTGTGTTACGAATCGATTGCACGTAGTAAAAGGTCGACTATGCAAGCTGTGAATTGATATTGCAAATTAAATAATAAAAAAGAAAAATACACAGGACAATATTTTAAAATAATTCCTAGCGGAAATTTTTTTCTCGAGTTTGCTTTTATAGAACATCATTTATTGAAAACGATATTCGATGCGAATGGAACTGATCCAGAAACGGTATTGTGAGAAAATCAACAGTTACCCGCCGTTACAAAAGAATGAATGATTGTATTTCTCAATTGAAATCGTCATCGTTTTCAGTTTCCATTAATTTTTAAATTCACGACACGATGGCACTTAAATCATTACGTGACGAGAATCTCTATTTCCTAGAGGGCACTAACTCATCCCATTTCTATCTCTCGCTAAAATTTTTCTCGTTGACACCAGGTGTCACGCGTATCCGAAGTGACATCCTTCAAGATCGCGCACAACTTAGATTACACCAGTCCCGCGAGAAGAAACGGCTTAGGGTGATATATAGTCGAGTGGTTAGCTATAATTAGTAAAGTTAATTGGTTTTTAAATGGACTCGGAGTACAACGTCATTTCGTCCGACAAGAATGATTAACGTATTCGCGAACATAATTGCTTGTCAAATTTTTTTTATAATTGTTAACAGTGAAAAACTGAATTAAATTGATTTTTTGACCTTTCAATTAAGCATCACCAAACGATGTTGAGGAAAAAAAGTAAAAATGTTTTCACAAAATTATCCCAAAGACAAAGATGATATCTAAACAAATATCTCTTTTATATAGAATCTTCTTGAAACTAATAGAATATACGAAAAATTGAATTCTGTTTTATATATTTTAAAGATGTTTGAAAAACTGTACGCGCGCGCGGCAAATTAGACGTTTTTTACAACTTATTAAAACATTTCTGACATCTTTCGGAAAAAGAGGATGATAAAAATAACCTCGGTGTATACACAGCTAATAGTGCTAGGCCATACACGTGTTTGCTTGCAGGACCATGCGTGGCCGGCGTAGTAGGTCTCAAGATGCCCAGATACTGCCTGTTCGGCGATACGGTCAACACAGCATCCAGGATGGAGAGCAATGGAGAAGGTAATTAACAGCTCAGTCACTCTCGGAAACGAAACGTTTCGCGTCGAGGATGTAATAGGGAAAATGTGATGGTGAAAGTTATAGACACGAACGGCAATTAAAGGGGAGAAGTAAAAGCGCGGAGACGCGAGAGCAAGGTCGCCGTTTAAGAGAATATCGACCTGCTTCAATAGAGTGTTTCCATAGAGACCATGGTGTTCGCTCATTTTCAATCGTGAGCGCAATCATAACTGTTGAATGGCCTTAACAACATGCTAACTTTTCCGGCAACGATTTCTGCGATCGTTAACAACGCACCTCGCGTGTTCACGGGTTATTAATCCATTCTATATCAAACATCGCGAACAATCGCACGACGCTAGAGGACACAATTTTGAATTCAACTGTCGATAATTTCCGATTTCGTTGATATCTCATAGGTTTAATGGCGATATGACAATCAGTGCGCTTTCAACATTTCGCCTAGCTTTTATAATTAACGTACCGTACCGCAGGGCATTTTCGAGAGAGATTGTGTCACGAATGACAATTCGATCTCGATCGCGGCTGGGCAAAACGGCATGCACGGTGAAATTGATTGCGCACTGGATCTCGTTTACTGACACGCTTACAAGTGGCACGCACGAGTGTGTGCGGTGTATGTATCGCTTAATGTTGCGTGGGTGGTTTTTCCCTCGCAAGGACTTGGGTGCCCGGCGTCGTTTGCGCGAGGCAAGGACGCACCGCAAGGCGCCACGCGGCTGTTTATCAAGTTTCTTCGTAACTCGTTTTGTGCGTCCCGAGAATTATATCACGCACATTAAAGTTTCCGGGTGATAGATTACGCTGAAAGGTTTCACGAATTTTCCTCTGTTTTCTGGTTCTCTCGACACGTCACCCGCGTCGACTGCTGGATACACGTTTGAGAATGAAATTATGATACTTTATATATATATAATGCTTCTTCGTGAATTGAATTATTATACGGGCTGTCAAATTACAACTACAAACGAAGCTCAGATTTTGATGTCGGTGCTAACGATCGATCAATTTTTTTGTGATCAAAATATTAAGCTGGCGAGGAACCTTCGAGGTATAAAAGAATAAAGACAAAAGACCTTCTAAAGACCATGGTTTCGGAAAGCAATTAAATAATACTTTGCTCGCTAATCTTCTGTTAACTTTACTTCAAAGACAGAATAAAAAGCTTTCTAAAGATTAATGTTTGAAAAAAAAAATCTAAATATTATTTAATTTGTAATTTGCTTTAGAAAAAATCTTACTTTCGATATTTAAATAAGCTTTATATTTCAGAATTTTAATAACATGTTTAATTGAGATATTCAATGTTGAATGTTTAAATATAACCACTATGCTGAACATATTACTTTCATATAAATTCAGTTGAAATTAAAATTTAAAAGACCACACGTAAAATGCTTCCTACGTCTTTCTCTTTATATATACACCGAAAGTTGACATAAAACTGTAAATGCCACATTTGTAGAAATTATTTTTGGAACACTTTATAAATCCTCGATTGTTTCAATCCTATATTAAAAACGTATCCGATGCTTAGCGAATCAAATGAGAATAAACTTTCACATTTTGAGACGCGGACGTTTTAATAATTTTTCTTTAATTAAAAATCCATCGCTAACTGAGAAACGGAAAGACTGACGTAATATTTATATAAAGCTTGACACAATTCAAACACTGCGCAAATATCGCAAAGCATATAAGATTGCATACTTTATTATTTACGTATGCACAATAAAATTGCTTATATATCAAAGAGAGATTTTCATTTCTATGCTTTTATCGCATCTTTCAAAATAAATTCATAAGCATGTTAAAACAGAAAAAAAATTAAGAGCAAGTGTTCTCTACTGCGTGAACAGATTATTATAAGTTATTAATTCTTTATAATTAATTCTGAAACCTAAAATTGTTATATAGCGCATCGAGAATTTTTAATGTGTATGAATTTAACAAAAGAATGTAGAAATTGTCGACAGGTATCGACGAAGAATGGTGTAAAATCCAAAAAACGTAATAAGCCATTTGCGCGATCATTTCTGTCAAAATAAATTTTTTATGTTCCCGATATGTTCTTATAAATTTTTATGTCGATATAAATATCTCGTTTCTTTTTTATACCGTTAATATGCTACAAACTTGTATATCTTAATAGAATTTGTAAAGAACATATCCCCCCCCCCAATATTAAACATTTTAATAAACATTTTAATAAAATTGAGATATATATATAATTGGAAAATAATTATATCAACTGGAAAATAATTTGTACAAAGATTTTTGCAATATAAAATATTCATTAGATCTCATGCTACTTTGATTATTCAAATTAAATTACAGCAACTATTTTTCTTTTACTTTATCACTTTTTTTTCATATTTTTCCAAATGTACTTTAATATTGAAACGTCTCTCACTTGTTCTTTATTTTCGTGTAATCGCGCGCGAAATTAAATTTCTTATAAATTTCAAATAACATTCGCACAATTAATATTCTGTTGCAGAATAAGATACTAAAATGTGTTAATATAATGTTAATCAAAATGACCATTAATGCATTAGTAATGAGCTCTATTTTATGAATTTTGTACATATGTGTCGCAAGCACAATTATTCCACGGAAATGGTTATACATATTTCTGAATCAAACACCAAATAGATATTAATTTATCAAAGCCTATCTATTTCAAGGCAATAAATCCACATATGAGAAAGATACTGTATAATTTCTCTTTCCTTGTTATAAAATAAAAAATAATTTAACACTCACCGATGCGATGCGAGACAGCGGAGATATATCTAATGCTGATCTGCAAAATACAATTAAATCCCAATTATAACGTTTCAAACTAACATTTAAAGAAATAATATTAAAAAGAAACAAATTTTGCGCGTAATTAAACTTTTTCTTCGTTTTTTCAAAAGATATTTAACAAAATTAAATACACACATATATATATATATATATTTATAAAAAAATTCTTCTTTTAGATATTAATTTTCATATTTCGTAACATAAACAAATTTTTCTTTGATGTTTTTTTTTACTAAAATCACTCAGATACAAACGATTTAAATATTTAACATTCAATTGCCAACTGATCAATTCTGTAAATAATACAGACATATTGATACAAGTAAACCAATAATTATACTCACCCCTTGGCTGCTCCGCCGATGCCTGATGCCTCCCAGGCCTCCTCCTCCTCTCAGTTGTCGTTCCCTCATGGCACTCACACACACATTCACTCGCGGAAGCACGATTAATTAGGCGCGAACTAATTTTCAGAACACGACGATCGCGCAAGACTTTATGCGCCACTCCCGGCCGCGTCGCTCACACGCAACGCGTGTTTTATGGAGAGAATAACTCTGTTTCCATGGACGCGTTATCACGCGTTATAGGTTATAGCAAACATGCACCGAACACGCAGCTCGACAGGTTACTCGAATCATGCGCGTCCCGTTTTTCAAGCACGCTCGTCCGACGCACGAACCACCCGGGATAACCCAAAAACGCATCCTCCTTCCGTTTTTGGCCAGCCTTCGATTGGCAATCGATCGTAAAAAGGTTTTACACTACGCACGAAGAATCTACGATACGCTCCATGCACTCTCGAGATTCGCGATGTCTCGCGACATAGCGTCGCGTCGTGGACGAAGCTCGTAATCGCGGCTAACTTAACGCGTCACCCGCCAACCAACGACGTTCGCTCCATACTTCAGCGTGCACTCGCGAATAACAAACTGCATACACCTGCGATACACCTGCAATGCAAAATGCACGTGTTATTTACGGACGAGCGATATCCCGGCTTTCCATCATCCAAATTAGCTCGTGTATTATTCTTACGCTCTCGATCCGAAAACAAATTTCAGAAATCGACGAAATAATCCTCGTCCCGATAAAATTTGCAAATCTCAATTTTCATCGTTTCAAATTCCATCCCGAATAATTGAACGCGCCTTCCGATACGTAGCCGTCGCTCCGATACGTTCTCGAGAACGTTCGCGGTAATTAATTGCTCACGCTGAAAATTATTAACAGTTCGTAGGGGAGAACGGGAGGGGAGGCAGGAGAAGAGGAATGCTCGCGTACCTTTCAAGTACCCGGCCACGATATCGTGTGTCGAGAATAATATTACGACGCGACGGAGCGCTGCCCACCGACCCGAGTCTCGCCGGGCGAATGACAACACGCGACGACCCGGCGTAAACACAACGCGCGCCGGCCGTTGCGTCGCAGGAAGGTTGTGCGTCGTGTAATTCGCTACTACGAAATATCCGATGCCTCTCCCCCGTCCGTCCCTCGTATCTCGAGCACGGATGCCACGGTTTTTTCGGCCGGCTTTTCGGCTTTTCGAACGATTCTCTCTCTGATAGACCGGGGTAAAAAAATGTCCCGCTAACCTCTTTACGAGAGCACTGTAGGGAAGCGGACAATTCGGATAGCGGTTGATTGATTCTCGACAGGGCGACCATCGATTTCCGAGCGAGGCACTAATCAAAATCTGCCAGCCGTGTTCTCGAGTCAGTTATTAACTAAAACGATCGATGTACATACGTTACTCTCAAGTAAAAAGGCACGAACGCACGGAGAACTTACTCTCGCGGGTCATGAGCGAAGCTAGCTGCGACAAAAATTCTATCCGCTACATGCTTCAGAGCGTACTTTTACGTCGATCTTTCGCGCTTCGAATAACAAATCGTCATACCTTGGTCAGATTTGCACTCAAACCGCTATTGACTTCATTCCGTTCATGTTTATGCCTACTGAACAATAAAGATAGAGTAATGCCAATAAGGCTTCGAACGTGAATCCGACCGCGGGTCTCTCTTTGCGATGTACATATCTCGAACATTAACCTTACTCTACTCGGCGATTCGCGTGTCACTCCGTATTCTCAAATCCTAGCGACCGTTCGGGGAATAGCTGTCGTCGCATAAATATCGCGGTGACCATTAGTTACGAAGAGAATGATCGCGTTTTCCGATGGGCTTCCGATCGCGCTTCGAAAAGCCAGGCGACAACACAGCGCACGTCCCACCGTCGCGAGACTCGGCGCGCGAATGAGCAGCTAGCGCGGCGCGTTGTTCGCAGCGTTGCGCGCCGCGAAATAT
Source organism: Solenopsis invicta (assembly GCF_016802725.1). Taxonomy (NCBI): domain Eukaryota; kingdom Metazoa; phylum Arthropoda; class Insecta; order Hymenoptera; family Formicidae; genus Solenopsis; species Solenopsis invicta. Next base: position 17,429,836 of record NC_052679.1, read on the forward strand.
AAACATAACGCGTCGAGGTTCGTCCTTCGGTCAGCCTGTTAAAATATTCACCTTATGAAATATAGTCGAGATTTTCTCATCGGTCGATCAATCACTTTATGTACAAATGCGACTTTCTTATGTAAAAGCTGCATTTGCGCAAAATGCGTTTGATTAATCGATTAATTAAAAAACTCGCCCTATGCGTCTAATCTCTTATTTCTTTATATTTCAAATTGATTGGGTTACTATCATATATTTTGTGCTTTGTTTTGTGAATCGCTTAGAATTTAGAATGACGATGGATTCCATTGGATTGAAAACTTAATACAAGTGCAAATATTATTATTTGAATATTAATTCGATGGAGATATATATGCCGTAATAAATATGCAAAATATAACACGTGTACGTTACTACTGTAATAACAAACTTTAATTGTTACACACTAATTAAATAAATAACTAAATCCTTCTTTATAATGAAAGGGTGAATTGGACAATTTAAAAAGAATTATTGCAATAAATTAAATGTTTATTTGCAAATTGGGATTTATTCTCGTTTAAGTTCAGAAAAAAATATATAAAAAAATCAAAACGTTTATTTAATCAAGAACACTTTTTACTTTAACTTTTCTAATTAAATGAATTAAATAAATTCTGTAAGTTTTGACCGTTTCTCTTTCTTTTCATTCTGTTTATTTTTGTTCAGTTTAAAATTTTGTTGATACCATTGAAGGCTCTGCACAAGCAAAATGCTCGATGAAATTAATTTAGAAATCACTATCTTTTTAAAGATTTTTTTATTTCTCAACGAATATTTTAATAAATTACTATTTGAATTTAAAATCTTATTTGCGCACGTTATTTAATCTTGATTGATATTATTTACGTGAATTACTATTACGAGCTTGGTAGTCCATTAATATTAAATGAAGCTTATTTATATTTCAGAAAATTCCGATTTCCGACGCTTCCAATATTTTATGTGTCAAATCTTTGGATTTTATCAGACGTTAAATTTAATTAATTATAGAGCGATACATCCATTATCCAAGATCAATATATCGTTACTGAATGTTGCAGAATACGTAAACTTAATTAACGTTCCATCAACGCGATAGGGTGCTGGAGAGATATTTATTATAATAATTGGCGTATTGTATAGCGTAATTAATCGTTTACGATGATGTTATGTAACTGATTTAAAATGAAGGACTCGCTATTGATTTTCACGCAGTCTCGCTGCACTCCTTTTCCCACAGGAGAAACGCAATCAAGTCGCTCTAGAAACAGGGCAGATCATACGAAAATTGCGTATATTGGATTAGCATATTTGAGCGATCGCTCGCTCTGGCCGTCGGCCGTGCTATAATCGAACTTGCACATCCAGTCGACGACGACGAAGTTCCGATCGGCGAGCGGTAACTTTATTATCGGTTTAAATTCCATTAAAAGTTTTCCCGTACTACCGGTTCGAGAGAAGATGTGATAGCACCGATTTGTTCGTGTTTAGTTTAGGTCACGCGAATTCTCGGTACAGCCTAAGTCAATTTGTTCCTCACGTTTCTCATTACATCTTTCAACGGCATTTCACAATCTTCCAACGTTGGAAAAAGTTTTGCCATGCTTCTTACGCTTGCTTCTCTTTCGTTATAAATGATACAATTATTTGAAGAATTATATAAGTCGTTCGACTTCTCGGAAGGAACAAACAGTTAGTTTAGCACTGAGCAATTTACTGGCTGTCTTTAACTGTCAAATTAAATCATTTTTCAAAGCTTATATAAAAATTTATAAAAAAATAAAACAGTTTAATTTATTATTTTCAAACCAATTATTAAAGAAAATAAATTATACTTAAATACAGTGAGTTCAGCTTCTATATTTTTCTAAATGGCTTACAAATGTGCTACGTATCTTCTGATGTCTCGAGAAGAAAATTGACAATGTCGAGTTACGCGTGCCAAGGTCTCCAATCCATCTTCCCCGACATAAAAAAGGTCGCGAACGGTTCACCGAACTGGTTGCAAACTTCATTGAGTCCACGTCAAAATGTCGCGTGGCTGCGGTGACAGCGAGGGGTTAATTGGTAGTCAAGATACGGGGTTTACGTGTCAAAGGGCTTTAAATTGTGTCTTCCTTATGCGTCGCCTTGACGCTCGTTGGAGCGTCAAAATAAATCGAGCCACTGTAAAGGTCACGTCAGATCGCGAATTAATGAGAACCGTAAGACAACAACTCCTGTTCTGTCATTTAGGGAGGTGACATTTCGCGCCTTTCGTTACACAGTGTAATATTAACGAATTTTCTAAGCAAATAATTTATTACGTTTCTCTCGCGTAATGACGAAAAAAAAAATGTTTTTATCCGTCGAAGCGATTAATCGATTTTTTGCGTAGGTATCGCAAAATTGCAATGTTCTTTCTATATGTCAACACAAGTTCAAACAGAAAATAATAAGAGTACATCAAGAGTTAAAAGGGAGCTTTTTTACGTCCATAATTATTTTTTAAAACTTTTGTATTCGAAGAAAGCTTCTTTTTCTGAATCTTTTATAACACGGAGATCATCGATCTTTCTTAACTTTTTGTATGTAATAAAGAAAAATCTCGGAGAATATCAGGCGCTAAAATAACTTTTATACTTTTTAAATGCCCTGTAGTTGTAATTTAATAGCATGGAAAAACGTAGAGAAAAACAAGGGTGCAATCACGCGAATAACAAAGATACATACAATTCGTGGACACATTGTACGCCGCGGCACACACAGAATGTGTTAAAACTACATTCAGTTTATAAAGTTGCCATCAGAAGCGACCGGTTCAAAGCGAGCGTGTTCGTGTGAAGCGCAGTTACTTTGAAAATCTCTTCTACGTGAATTTCAGTTTAACCATTTTTTTTTTTAATTTTTTTTGTCATATTCCCGCCGGTCGTTAAATGTCACATTTCAATATTTGAAGCAGTTTACGAGAAAGGGCACGTCATGGAATTAGTTTTATATTTATGAAATTGAAATAATATCGAGTACAATATTATTTTTAAAGTATGCAAAATATTCAAAATAAAATATATTCGATCAATAAAAAATGCAGACTATAAACTTTAAAGAGTATATAGTCACTCGTGATTTAAATTTTCTATACACTCTGCGTGGGATGAGAGACATTTAAAGAAATTAAAATCTCTTGATAATTACGTGGAAGCTAATGTGCAACGTAATGGTAACGTTTAGCAAAGCAGCCGTTTGTCTGCTCCATGTAATACTCTTTAACCAGTCATTCCGCGTAATAACTATCTTTGTATCAAAGAAACATCGCTCCAAATTAACGTTATGAGAGGATTACAGGACGTGCGTAAAACAAGTCGTTTTCCGTTTTCTGCGACAGCTCTGAAGATCCATGTCAGCCCGAAGACGAAGGAAATACTGGATACCTTTGGTACATTCGAACTCATCTGCAGGGGAGAAGTGATATTAAAGGTAAGCTCTTGATACGTGGTTTTTTTCCTCAATTTCGCCGAGATCGAGTCACGCTCTTGTCTACCACGCCTTTTATCTCGCGAATTTAGCTGTCGCTTTTTTCTCTCCCCGAGAACGAGCGAGAGGGAAAGAACGTTCGCGAGTCGTATCGAGCGAGACCGTCAAGTGATCTCTTACGTAGCGGAGATGGTAGCAAGGAGAATGATCATTGCACGAGCTCTCGTTCTAGCTACGATCTCGTCTTGCAGATTGCGACATATAACGCGAATCTTTTTGTTTCCATTCGTTCTACAGTCCTTTGCAAGTTAATCTTCTTATTTGCAATTTAACGAAGGATTCTTGTACCCGCGCTATAAAACGTCCCATTGCCATGACGAGATAACTCGAAGTTGTTTGTCATATCAATTATTTCAAATATCTGTAATTTATACAAGCTAAATTTATTTAATATAATTTTATCTTTATCTATATATTATCTTAATAATTGTATCTATAATTTTATCTGTAACGTATTGATGTCGCCATTTTTGCTGGATTATCGTCAAGGGATGAGATTTTTTTTTTCCAACTTGTGATGTATCCGGCTCTAAAGTTTCATTTCAACGTGTAACGCATAAGCAACGGTCCTTCGGCTAGGGATTCAGCTTTCCCAACTTCAACCAATCGCATTTACAGTTCCGGAGAGCCGTGGGTTGCAGATTGCAGTCGTGTCCGGTGGTTAGATTCCATATGCGCACTTCTCTCGTTACATATTCAAGGGTGTTCTACCATAACCGAGCGCGTTATCTACTGTCTTGCTTAATACACGTGCACCACGTGCATCGCGACTGCCGGCCAATTGTCCGCAGGTGCAATCTGTCACCGTTTTCCCGGAAGTGAGCAATTCCCGCTGGCGGCAGTCAATTTCGGCGTCGCCGAAATTACAGTCATTCGTCTCGTGCGTCACCGTTTGCCCGTGTGATAAAGCGAATCACACAACAGGGACGCGTCGTGGCCTCTGGACCACGGCGACATCATGGAGCAATCGTCGAATAATACCCCGTGCGAACGGCGGTAATAAGCGACTGTTATTTAGATCCGCGATTATTTACGATCCGATCCGTTTGCATTATCCGCAAACGTACACGGTCGTAAACGTCGTCGAGTCGTCGATCGATTAAGTACACCTTCTCGAATGATGGACGAAGGCGTCCGCGAAGTGATTGGATCGTTTACCGTACAACAATTCGGGTCAAAGTTCAGCGATCGCGAGCGAGCTCGAGACGCGCGGGCGCATTCGCGTAGCTCTGCGGCGGCGGTATGCTGTTAATTAGTAAGAGAGCGCCGGATGGAAATACGCTCGGCAATTCGCGCGTAGTAGTACGCGGGGCTTTAACAACCGGGGATTAAAATTCAGGTGCTTCGTATATTCGCTGGGCTATTGTAACGCACACGCCGCCGGCCGTGAATATTCCACAAACGTGTCTGAGTTAAACGCGTACACGCTGATCGCTATCACGTAACGGAGCGATACAATAGTTTCACCTTTGCTATTGAATTTCACCGCGGGACGACCTTAATTAAATCTCTGGAATTACGCGTACTGCGTTTGCTATGATTCTTAATCTCCTCCTACCGTTGCTAATTACGGATAATGTAGCTTTGTCGTTATAGTTAATCACGTTTTTTGTCTCTATGAATAAAGTATCTTGTGCTTTGTTCGTAGCAGATATCTGAGAGCTGTATTAATACACTTTTTTACCTGTACACTCAGAGAAATGTTATGTTTAAATTAGTAAAATTATTTCTTTAATTTGGTTTCTTTAAGTTGAAGTGAGAAGACTTTTGAGCAAAAAAAAAAACTTTTATTTTGATTTCAAGAAATGACGTTATTAGCTTTTTTTAAAATAAATAATTTGTTCAAATTATTTGTTTAACTTAAACAAATAATTTTTTCGTTCCAAGAAAGTGATTGACAAAAACTAGAAATGTAAGAAATAATTTAGTTGTTTTAGTTTTAAAAATATATTTCTTTCATTTAAAAAGAAAATGTACGTTTCACAACTAAACTATTTCTTTAATTCTAATAAAAGGAACAACCAAAAGTTTCTTTCAAATAAAAAAAAACTTTTCTTTTATTAAAAAATATTTTTATAGCGATGCACAAATTTCTTCGTTTAAAACAAACTTTTTTCCCCTTGAAGAAACTTTTCTCTGGATATACAGAAAAGAAATCAGGAATGATGTATTATAAGAACATGTACTTCATAAGAAAATTTTATAAAACATTTATGAAAGAGATTCTGTCAGATATTACAGCGCGTAACGTCAGATCATTTTAACTCAAAATAATTTCTCGTTTTCATTAATATTCATAGGGTAAAGGTCCAATGACCACTTATTGGTTGATGGGCGAAAAACCGACGAACAACAACGTGCAACAAGCAAATCTCACGACGACGATGAGCCAAATATCGATTCTACAGGATCAACATCCCGTCGCCACTCAAATTCAGACGGCGCAACCGAAGCAACAGGAGCAACGGGCGCTCACATCCGCTAGCCAGCAGCACAAATTTTACGGTCAGTCGGATCAGCCTTACCCGACCCAACAATCGATTCAGTCGAGGAGTCAGGAGCCGCGGCAGCAGGGACATCCAGGTCAACAGAGACCGCAGGAGTCGCAGCATCAGAGTTTAATGACCGCCCAACCGCGGTGTCAAGCGGTCCCGACTAATTCGTCGTCGGCCACGAATCAGATTCAGGGTCAGAAATCCGTTGCGATTAATCTCTCCTGCGGCCTCGCTGGCGTGACTGGAAACGGTGCGCCCAAATCGGTGGTCGCGTCGCGCACCGGCGTCGCGACGCCGATCGGTAACTCCTCACCATCCCGCAATCGCACGAGCGGATCGCCGAGCGCAAACAACTCCGTACATCAGGTATACCCGACAGCCGAGAGCATGCCCAATCACACCGAGAGTGGTCCCAACGCGCCGCTCCTGCTACCTGCGGGCGCAGTCCCTAGAGTCTAGCTCTCCTAAGATACCTTTTCGACGATATCCATCTTGTTGAACCTCTGAAGAATTATATCGTGGGGCAACCGAGTCGATCGATAATCGGGTTTGTTGGTGAGAAAGCGGAATACATTTGTGGTCGAAACTGAAGCGAGAGAGGGTGAATCGAGGGCGATGAGACTTGTAACGAAAGCGAAGGATTTGCCCATCATCCTGATCTGCTAAAGCTTTCAAAATTCAGATTCTTCGTTTTGGAAGTAATCAAAGTGATTTGTGAACATATCGTGGTCTTCTATAAAATTTACGACGAGGGTGCTTATCTTGAATTAATTAACGTTTCACAATTTGTTTTTTTTTTAATTTCTAGAAAGTGTTTATTAAATTAGAATTCTACGTAATCAATTAGCGGAAAATTGGCTCTTGGTACTATAAATCTCCTAACTATGTTATTGCGATAGATATAGCTGACAAAGCGGGACCGACTCCAAGTTCGCTAAAAGTGTGATCTCTTCCTACAAGGTATTATGGAACCAATGTTTACTGATTAATGCAATTTAGAATAAATACAAGTATCGCGCGAGAATCGTGCGATAAGAGTGAATAATGGGAATTACTGGGTCGGATAAATATCCGAATCCAGAAAAAGAGAGGAAGGAACAATTAATTATAGAGAAATACACGATTGACGTACTTTTGCCAAGGGTACTTATAGTCTTCTATATGGACACAGTATTATATCGGTCGTGTGCGTGTATGCATGTTTTAATTAACCGTACTAAAGCGAGAACATTCGCGTTTCTCGTTTACGCGCACATGTCCCCGTGAGATTCGTTTGCGACGTAAATGCAACGGGCTTATTAATTAACTTAGCGGCAAGTTTTCCAAAGTTAGCAGCGGCCAGTACTTGACTTCCACCGAGCCTTGCGCGCCGAGTTACCGAATTAATTAAAATCCGATAGCAAATGCAGCAGGCAAATTCAGATCTTCTCTCTTTACGAGGATCTTAGGCTCTATTTTACAAAAAAAAAAAAAAAATGATTGTGATTGACTGAATCGTCTGTCTATATTACTATTCAAGATCTCGAGAGAAAGAGAGAGCGAGAGAGAAATACTTAAAGTTAAACTTTATCAAAATCGATTAAATTGACTTAAAATTAATCGTAAGAAAAATAACGGTTTTCTCTGACCAAAATGGTATACGTTCTATAGAAATATTTTTGCGTAAGCTTCTTCCAATACAACGTTTTTATTTACTGTAAAATATTTTTCGCATCCTTCCGAACTCATCTGCGAAATCATCGGATCACGAGCAAAGCATCATGAAAGACATAGCTCGGCCACAGTGTTTATCGTCGCATGCCGACACGACAAATATTACCGTTCGCAACGCGTCGCGAGACCCACGCAAACACAGAGATTCCGTACCTATATGTGTAAGGATGTTATATATAAATATACAAAAGAGAAAAAAAAGAGATATATATGTATACGCAAGTACATGTATATGTTACGAGATTAGATTATATATAAATATATGTATATGGCTGCAAAAGCAAAAGTTACCGTAGCTAACATCGATGTTTAGGGCCATTCGTGGCAAACGGAGGCTGGGCCTCTCGCAAAACAATTATATGACGTGTCTGAGAAATTAATACCGATTGCTGGTGCATATGTCTGCGAAGGACAAGCCATACACAAGCATATACACACACACACACATACATATATACATACATTTATACGTACATAAGGCAGATATGCGCACGTGCAGTCGCGATTGCATACCCGTGTTTAATGTATGAACGAACGGTGCAGGTGGCTGATGATACTCCGCGGTCGCCTTGCTGTAAACGTGGTGTGGTGGCACGAGGAGTGTGACGCATCGTAAAGAGTGAAATTCTGTCTGTGTCAATCTCTCTTTCAACGATGTACCAATGAATATTCCGAAAATAAAGTTTAATCGTTTTCAAGACCGTCTAACAGTTAAATCGGCGTCCGATTGAGTATATCCATATTTAATAAACTTATTTTTGCATCATTGATTACAGCAGGAAAGAAATGGCTTTATCAAATAGATGTCTTAAGTAAGGTGCGAGAAATTCTAGATGTATAAAAAAAAAATAATAAAATCTTTGGCACGTGAGAGTGACGGCTGGTGCTACGTGACTCTGTCAAAACACGGCATTCGCAAATATCCAATCGAGGTAAGAGCTAACGCGGGTATATATCCCCGGATATCCGGGTTCACCGCAGCGAATCCCCCAGGATACTATCCCGATGTTGACCCACCTGCCGTTGGCGAGTTGATGCAGCAACGGACCGCCCGAGTCACCCTGAAAGAAGAGGAGATGATTCATCGGACCTGATAACTAAAGTAAGTCTGTGCTTCTCTCTACGCCACCTCAGGCTGCTATTTTAAAATATTAACGGAGTTTAGCTAGGAAGACGGCATCCATTAAAGATGAACCTCTTAGCTAGTTCACGCGTATTTAACATTTCATCACATGTCACGTCACGGCATTTCTCCAGAATAAATAGTCTTACTTGACAGGCGTCACGGCCTCCCTCGTAAGCGCCGGCGCACAGAGTAGTAGTCGGGATTAGCTGCGTGAAGCTGCGAATGCATTTTTCTTGGGGCCATACCGGCACCGCAGCTTCCAGCAACACTGTACTAGCTGGTCCTCCGTAGTATTGCGTGCCCCAGCCTACAGTAAAAATATTTCTGTTCAATTCTTAAACTGTAATATGTAACTTTTTTTTTATTTCTTTTGCATATTCCACCATGTAGCAGAGATGAGTCAAGAGAAACTATCGTAATTGCTTCACGGTAAGTTTACGCTCGCTACATGAAAAGGATGGTTTTATTGAAGTTTCTAAAAATTGACCAAGATACAAATCGAAAAATGTTTTTTTTTGTTGGCCCATTAAAATGATTATATAGGACACTACAATGTCAAAACATATCACAACATTGTTTCTCACGCTTGAGTGTCCAAGATAATTATGTTGATGATTCGACAAAATTATTTTTAGATCTGTATCTAGATATTAAAGTTTTCAGATACTTCGGAGAAACCTTTAAATTCTCTTCGTGTATAAAAAAAATATTTCCAGCCATAACAGTGACAACACATAAAGATATAAATAAATTTCGCTTATTGAATATTGAAGAAATAAATGAATGTGAAATTCCACATGAAATACGCTACACGTTTTCAATAATTTTACAGCAATTACACCGAGGGAAAAATTATTAAATTCTAACAAATATTTATTCGAATTGTGTATGAAATATTTACTAATTGTAAATATACATATATTTATTTAGTACAAGAATCACTGATTTAAGTATCATTTTCTCTTATAGAGTAAGTATTTATATATCGTAAGTTAATACGTTATTCATTAGTACTCTGCAAATAAATATTTATCAAAGTTTGAGAATTTTTTCTCTCGGTGTAGAGAATGGTCTACAAGTGTGCGAATAATATGAATAGATATTAATTAATTGTAGATATACTTATATAACATATAACATAGCATTTATTTGCAATGACCGGTAACGATGGCGTTCTTATTCTCGAACGTTTGCTGAATGGGCGGAAGGCAGATGGGCCAGATGTAGCTGTTAAACACGGTGGGTCGATTGATCTTAATAATAGCAATGTCGTGTTCGTAGGTGTTCAATTGGAAGTCCCTGTGTATCCGTATCTCCGACACCGCGAAATCTAACGCTCGCGTCTCCTCGGATGTAGTAAAATCGTACTCGCCGAGTCTCACGGTGATGTCGCTTAGTTTGAATCTATAAGAATACAACGTTGCCGGGATAACTGTAACGCATTCCCATAGTCTAACTGTTCATTTCGTGGTTACGACAAACGGACTAAAACGAGCGTGTATCGCGCGTTAGAGTCTATGACAAAGATACGAAGAAATATGCCGGCGCGCCGAAAACATTATAAAGTCTAAGCGCGATTGCCGTCAACCATGATGACCGCAAGAATATGAATGCGTCTGAAATGCCGTCCAAATCATAACCTTTGCTCGTAAACTTTGAAGTATGAGGACGTACAACATGTACGTCCCGAAAGGAATATAACATGTATATTTCTTTCTTTATTGTAACCACTTGTCACAGTTTTTCTTCTTTAATGCAGTCCGCAATCGCTATATTTGAGTTTACATTAAAACAAAGGACAACCTGAATTTACATAACGTTCGAAAAAAATGATTATGATAAAATGAGAAGAATTTTTGCTTAATATTTTATAATAACAAAAATAGTTTGAAACCATTAACTATTAAGCACTTAACATCGAGGCATTAATCTGTATATATTATAAGAATTGTCAAAACTTTAATGAATATTTATGCACGGTAATTTACCTGTAAACGCAGTGTGCGGCGGTAAGCACGTGCCTGTCAGTGATCAATACGCCTCCGCAATATTGAACCGTGTTTCCTCTAAGAAGAGCCGCCATCCACGGCCACTCTTTAGGATCAGCTGGCTGGCCACCCGCGATTCTGGTCTTCATTCTCGTGGTTGTACCGCACCCTCTGGGTCTTCGTGGTTTTCTCGCGTCTAGCTTGACCTGCATCGTATCTTTCGATAAATTCACATTGTCAGTCTTGTTGACAGGTGGTCTGTTCTCGTCCTTGTTTCCGTGGGTTTCGTCCCACTCTTCCGCATCGTCGTCGAGATCTACGAGAGAAGAATTTGAAGTACATATACTCTCGCTCGGTAAACGGACACTTGATACCGCAAGTACCGCGATAGACATCGATGTTTGTCATGAGAGCGCACGTGTATAGCACTCTCATCGCGTTAAGTTAGCTGATAAAAACATTTATGTGCATACTTACTGTTAGAAATATGTAAAAATATATGTAAAAATATATGACAATTTATTTAATAAAAAAAAAAAATTAATTTGCAATCTTTACTATCACATAAAGATAATCTGATGACAACAAAATAATTTAATTAAAATTATAATATGTTAAACAAAATTCTATTATTTTTAAATAAATAATTAAAATTTATACAAACTCGCTATTGTCGGTAATTTGTTGGCTAAATCGTCGTAGAATGATTTTTTCGATCGAATTGTTTGCCCAGTACCATCCTGGCTATCCGGACAGCATAAACCGATAGACCTACAACGAGGAAAATAATAGGAACGATCGATGCACAAAACACAATATGAGCTTACGTCTCCTCAATTATGCACATATAGTCCACAAGATTCAATCCAAAGTTCTTCGATGATCGAGATACATTGAGATTCACACATCCATCTTGGAAATGCTTGCAGTGGCCGTTTCGGTTACCTGGTGCAATACAAGTTTGATATTTTTGCTAAAAAGAAAAAAAGCAAAATATGTTCTATAAAAGAAAATTAACACATTTTTGCTATTAAGATAGTCTTATTTTAAATATTGTCTGTAGATAAATTAAATAGATATAACGCCTACGATGACACACCATTGAATCGCGTTTGTCACGAAGGTACGAATGGGAAATATTTTCCGGAAATCGAAACAGTTCCGTATATTGAAGACGTGTTCGCCATTCCTGACTCCCAACCGTTGCTGGATCTGAGAAATATAGGATGTATCACATGCATCAGCGAACAATGTATGTTTGTGCTTGAATATATATGTGTGACACATAACGAAATTTAGTGAGGGCCATTGTAAGATACAGCGTGTGGGTGATACATTATCAGCGTAACATGATTTGGTTATTTCCGTTGAAAGAAATGTTTTAGGACTTGCAAAATCAAAAATAGACCGCAATCTGCTTTCTAACAATTTATTATACTTCTTTCATGCGTTTGAATTTAAAGTACGTATCAAGTATAAATTAACATTTAACGTATTCATGCTCTAAAAAATATTGCAGTCAAGAGAAACGCACATCTTTATATGACAGATTTTCTAAGTATTTATCAAAAACAATCTCACCATGTTACAGTTTATAAAAAAGATATAGTGTGAATATATTTGTCAGATATATAAAAAAACCTTAATCATAATATAAAAAACATTTTTAGCAAAAATTTATTCCAAGTATAAATCAATATTTTTTCAGCAATTTGCATCGTTATTATTTATATCACAGGAAAAATGCAATCAAGTTAGTTCAAAGTTCGAAATCGAGTTTACAATGCATGTAAATTGTTCGCAGCATACAAATCTAAAATTATTTAATGTAAAATAATGCTCACCTGTGGTGCTTTGAAAATCGGCGGGAAGGCATCTGCAATACTGAAGGATGTACAATAAAGGAAATAACACAAATCGATAGATATTAATGTGCGTCATTGAAATTATCATCGGCACCAGTTCTCGTTATATGAAAGACACGATAACGCGACGGCGGCTTTTTAGTAAAAACAACCTCGACAACTAGAGAACGCAGAATGACTTCGAAATATGGAAAACCGTCACTTATATACACACGCCTGTACTATACGGGACCATGTAAACTCTCCTTCAAGCTGGAAATCTTCCGCTAGGCGCTCGCATAACACGCATGTGAAAATATAATAATGCATCAACACATTTTATATTAAATTATTCTTGTACGTGCATAAGAATAATTTGGGATAAAAATGTGTTAATTATATTTTCACTGTTACCATTCGACGCAAGCTAATTATCCAATATTGCACTAACATTAGAATTAAAATAATTAGAAGTAAAATAATTTTCTATTTAAAGAAATGGAATATATACGTATAAATATTTTGGAAAGTATGGAAACTTCAATAAAGTTCTTATTATAATTTGAGCAATGGATATTTTGTTAAAATAGTATGCTATTGTTGAGCGACGTCCACTCTAACATTTACAGTGTTAAATTACTAAAGTAATTTATGCATGCTGCATTGTGCCGATTCAACGCGGTAACTCGACGTCGGTCCCCCCCGATCATTCAATGAACCTATTAACGCCGCATAATTGACGCAAAGGCTAAGGCCGCGAATCAGGAGCCATTTCGTGGAAGTGAAGAAACAAGGTGGGAGAATTACGCGCGACCTGTCCAGACAAAGGTTAATTCATGCGAATACTCGGCGCATACGCTTGTCGAAGCGACGAGTAATGGACGGCCGGTAACTTGAGAAATATTCGATTCCGTTCGACGTTTCATTAAACCGCACGACGCCGCAGTCTCCGCAACGCGACGGCATCTCGCCGCTGGACCGGGAGCCGGAGAAGGATAGCGGGATCGCGAGTCCATCCCGCGAGAAGAGCGGAGAGAGGCGGGAATGTGACGTGGATGAACAGAGGAGGGGAAGAGAACGCGGGAGAGAACGAGGGAAAGAGGCTCTCTCTTTATCGAGTACCCGGCAGACAAATCCAGGCGGTCTTTCATCTCCGTCTCTAAATGCGATACTCGAGAAAACGGACATCACCCACATACCTGTCCAGGCCATTGGCTCCGCCGTGCCAACGCGAACGTACGCATGCACGCAGCAAGCAATCACGTACGCACGTACGAGACGCGCACACGTAAACGTCGCGCGTGAGAAGCGAACGATTTGTGTACCTTGGAGTATTAGGCAAACGGTTAGATTATTTTCATATCATGAATTTAGCGGTAAACGTAGATATTTATATCTATCTAAATAATGTGATGACCTCATGCGAAATATAAATGCGAGATAAGAAACGTAAAGTACCCAGATATAAGACTTGGATGTCTCCTGTTTAATGTAGCATTCTAATTGTAGATACGGACCACTTAAGGATTTCTTAACCAATAGCCATAGCATTTCGCCAAAGGGGACACTCGATCAGCTGCGACTGAGAGAGAAGCGCGCTCCAACATGTCGGCTACCTATTTATGCACGCATCATTAATCGCTCCAAATAAAACGTAACTCGAAGTCGATCATGCCGATAACGGATCATGCTCGTTCTATGCTTTTCCTTTTCTGTATAAAATCCGCGAAACTCTTGCTCAATGAAACGGATACAAAAAAAAAAAAAATTGTGGTACTAAGCTATGATTGAAAATGTACGTTGGAAAATTCAATTATTCTAGCCCGCGAAAAATTTAATTCTCTCTTCTCGGAAAAAAAAATAAATTCAGCTACATCATAGCGATAAATTAACGACACAAAACTCGGACAAAACGTTTCATCCGAGAATCTGCAAATGAGAGAAAAACATAATTAAATTCCTAATTCCCTCAGAGAAACGTCCACATTTCTCACTTAAATAATAAAGCGACCGGTAATATAGTTTTTCAATGCAGAGAAAACGTTAAAAGCTGCTCTCTGGGTTCGTTGCATGTTCAACTACACAGAAGAAACGTACGAGTAATATATATTCGAGTAATATATATTCTACATGTTCTCAAATTTCCGGATGCTTAAACACATTGTACGCGTTTAACAGTAAATTCGTCACTCGCGTGCCAGAATCCATCTTCGAAGCTGCACCAAAAAGAGCACTATTGTTCGAATATACTCCTTTATGGCAGAAATACCACATTTCGCGAGGCATCTTGCACGTAGGGTTCGCATGCAAGAAAATTGACTCACCGCAAAAAGATGGAAAAGAGGACACCGTAAACTTTTCAGGACGTCCATTAAGCAACGAGCATGAAACTAAATATTTTGTAAAAAGAATGTACGTTTGCATAACGAAAAATTGAAGAAAGAAAGTTTTATCCCGTGATCATTAGTATAAAATCAAGAGCAACGAGATCAACATCCTGCTCGTAAGTAAGATTAATTTAATGTCATGTTGACAAGTTTTTGTGTTCACAGTTTTAGAAGAAGATAAATGTGTTGTGTGCATAAAATAATGCTCCTAGTACGATTCAACTGAGAATTCTTATATCGCACATGCGCGTTATTATTTTCGAATGTTTTCGTGAAAGAGAACAGTGACAATGAAAAGATCGAGACAATGATTTTTATACGAGGAATGGTATTACGTTCGAATTCAGGCAGGTGCCAATGGACATGTTTAAAATAACACACGGGGAAGTTAGCGCGATGACAATCCAATTCCTTGGCGTCACGTATCAACTTCACGATCTTTCTTCAAAGATATTTGATCGTGAGATACGTTTACGTTGCTTGATGGCGTATCGTGGAAGAAACGAGAGACGCAAAGTGCGCACGTGTCTTTGGCAGAAAGTGACGGAAGAGTGAAGAGAGGGAGAGAAAAGAGGGAGAAAGATGAAATTTGGAGATATCGCAATTTGGGGGCAAAAGCCCAGAGCATTACCATTTAAGGTACCTCGTACATATCCTTTTTCTGCTCCACGTATCAATTTCCGCACGCATAATCATGAGATATTTTGAACGCCCGCGCTTATCTACTTACTAAAAAACATCTTTTCCATGCGATACATTTTCCGCGTAGAAAAAAATCTCGATTCAAACTAAGCGAGTAGAACTGATAAGGTTTCGCATCGCTCTGTCATTTTATTTTATGCGCGAATTAATATAATAGTACATTATTATAATATTACGCTACTACGTTAAAATGTTATACGCACATAAGAAAATATGTATTTACTTGTTAGACTGTCGAGAGATAGTTGCAAATGTTATTTTTACATATGCGCAATCATATCTCATGTTGCATCTTATTCCCTTGCAATTTGATATACTTTAGAGATCAAATTGCTGATGATTGCGAAACACAATCCATAAATGAAAAGTATACGTACAATATTTTTTTATTCATAAATTGCGTTTCGAAATCATTAGCAATTTCATCTTCTCGTACAAAATTTACAAGAAAATTTATCAGAAATAGTCTATCTTCGTTAATACGAAAGATAAGTGATCAAAGAGAGTTTCTAGGAACCATCGCACGCATTCGGAGATTAAAGGGCAGAACGGAAGATGGAATAATAAACGAGAGAAGGGAAGCACGCGCGCTAACGAGATTTGGGTTTCTACCTGTCACGTCCTTTCGATTCTAACTAAAGTCGAACTAAAAACCGACGGTTAACAAGGCGATACAACGTTCAAAGTTATCCAAAAAGAAACGCTGTCACGCATTTTGAAATGATAATTATTTGAGATTGCTGTAATTATTTGAGACGCCTGTAACTGCTCAACTTTAATTAAAAAAATATCTTGAGTGTTCACAAAGTGCAAAAAAATTGTTTAATCTAGGAGGATAAATAATTTACCATAATATTTTAATTAAATGGTACGAGGTAAAATTACGTAAAATTTGTTCAAAGGAAGTTAAATTTGTAATATTTTTACCTTGAGATTATCTGTTAATATAGATAATAAAACATGTAATTAAAATTTTGTACCAGAAGGCGAATATATTTCGTATATAAATCCAAAAAAATTAATTATGTAAACAAAAAGAAATATACATATGTATACATGTAAAATTACTCAGTTAACTACTCTGTTTTATTCTAAATTTACACTCCTGAAAAGTCGAATTTTAAATAACTGTTAGCACACTCGTTTATAGCCGTGAACTATTTTCGTCAGTAGACTTCGCCTGCTGCTTATAAAACGAATGATACGGAGAGAATAGGTAAATGCACTGTAAGTATAAAATGTCGCTTAAATGTAGAATGTTCCTCGGAAATAAGAGGTCATAAAGAAGTAAAGTCGTAAGCCATAAAATCGGTGCCGTCCAGCGAATGTTCTACAATCGTGTAAGTTTATAACTTCATTGTGCCATCGTAGATAAGAGAATACCTTAGTAGAAAGTGACGATGCCCTCGCGATTGTCGCGATTGTCGTTCGCTAGAAAAATAACGTTTCTCCCCGCGCAGATTCCATTTCCGTACAGGATATCGCAGAAATTTAACAATTTCTCTTGCGTTATTTTTGCTTTCCGATACTCGGAAATGCTGCGGTATGCCGTTTTAATATCTTTTCATGCTTTAGAAAGTCCTACATTTTACGTTCACTCTGGAATAAAATATGCCAGAATGCACGGCTTGAAGTGCGTAATACCAGATTAAATTCTCCAAAAAAATGTTAGAAAGGATCTTTCTCTAATTCTCCGAGTTTATTGGCTGTGCATTTACTAGCGAAGCGCGATCAACATAATGCTACGCGGAGAGAAAAAGTTACTCAATGAATATTCGCTCGAATAGTTACAATGAAATACTTACTAAATGCAAATAAATATTTATAATATTTAGTAGAAGAACTATTAATTTAATTTAACTATTGTTTTTTTATTGAATAAATATTTATGTACCGTAAGCAAACGTTTCATTGCAATTATACTCAAACAAATATTTATTAAAATTTAATAATTTTTTCTCTCAGTGTACACTTCTTAAACGTCTGACAATAATTGTGAACTGTAAAATTACGGACAGTAATTATAAATGTAATGGAGTATTTATTTTTTTTTTAAATTTAGCTTTAAAGTTTTTTATATGTCGAGGCTGTAAGGTGAATGTTATTATCGCTTTCTAAGTTGAAGACCAAACCCGCCCGTGGCAGTACGTTTATTACTGCGTAATGACCAAAACCATCTTGGTCACGCTTCAAAACGGTAAACGAAACGGCCGCCGGCGAATCGGGAAAGTGTGATTGGAATTGACCAGGGAGGGCAGAGGACTCGCTGCCTCGTAAACTAACGAGACGTCGAAGCGGTAATGCCGGCCATAATTCGCGACGAGTTACGGAGCAAACGGCCGCGTCGTCGCGTAGTCGTGCGCTTTGAGATGGCATAATTGGTATATAAAGTAGAAATTAAGTTGGCAACTGCGGAGTGAAACTCCGTGCAAGGGAGCATCGTTCGAGATTTCGTTCGGCAATCGCGTTTGATTATTGCCTTGTATTTTTGTCGGTGCGCACGTGTATTTCCCGCGGACGGCGCTTAATTTACTATAAAGAAGCGCGCGGTGATAAACTCGCGAAAAATATGACCAAGTGCGCGCGCGCCTTCGATAACGGCGACAGTATTAATAAGCGCTGGAAGAAATATCGGTAGCGAGATTATGTCACCCGTATGTCGCGACTAATAAGCAGATCTGCAGCAATAAACGATATTTGAGAAATCATTTGTCAAAAGAAAAATCATTTTACTTCTCATGGACAAAGAAGAAGTTAAGATGCCATAAAACTTTTAATCTTTTACATCAGTATATCAATAAATACAAATTTTGACACATAAAAATTATAATAAAAATATACGGAAAGAACAATTTTATTGCAATATCTAAAAATTTAACTAGATACAGATCAGAAAATAGTTTTATGTTGTCCTATCAAAATTATTACGTAAGACATTTAAGCACGATGACATTGCTGCAAAAAATTTTGACATTCTAGCCATCAACTTAAATGTCTAAGTTAAACCTTTTAATGATTCAACAATATTTATTTTCAGATCTGTATTTCAGCAAAATTGTTCTTTCCGTGTATGACACGCGTATTGGAAATTGTATTTTGCTTGAAATTCTACGTGTTTCGATAAAGCCCATCCAATCTTTTTCCTGGCAATCCATTTGTGGATGATCTGAAAAGCGCAACATGAAAAGAAGGGAGTGAGATGGGTAGAGGGGAGAGAGAAAGAGAGACGAAGAGAAACACCGAGATTGCACCCTCGTAAAGTAACGAAACGTCGAAGTGTTACCGAGCTGCATAATTTCGGATGAGTTACGAGGCACGCGCTCATGCCGCGGTACGTAGCTCGTTGCATTCGGCATATAAAGTAGAAATTAATGTGACGCGAATCTCGATGAGAAATTTCAAAGAAAAATTCGCATCCGGACCGAAGGAAGACGTGAAGGAAAGGAGGGCCGAAAAAAGGGGGACGACCGCGCGTTGTTATTACCTCCGGGACCAGATCACCTTGCACTCATAACGGCAAATACATACGTCTCTGCTGTGTGCGTGCGGGTGAAAAAGGGAGGAGACACATAAATATCTTCGCCGTATCTCCGTAGTAATTAGCACCGCTATCGCTGCATTTCGATGTAAAAAGTGGAATAAAGACGTCGAGCGGGTCATTATCGCACACGTCGCGTAATCGTAGCAAGAGTGGTGTTCGAGTCGACGCAAATATAGATTATTTTACCAATAAGTAGATCACTTTGCTATTGAGATCTTCGTCATGCAACGCAATTTATCAAATTTTATTTAAAAATGCGATGCTATTTTATCAAATAAAATATCTGCACTAATCAGTGTGTGTGAAGCTGGCGTATCATTTGGTGGAAACTCACTAAACATTGACAGTTCTGGGTTTATTTTCAATAGTTCTACAGTTCCAAAAATCATACCAGCAAGTATAAATTTATGAATAAATAGCACTTCAACTAGGCGTTACAAAGTTGCAGTAAAAACAATAACAAGTTGTAACTAAGAAAATATAATAATATTAACCATTTGTAGTAAAATTATTGGATTAATTATAGGAAAATAGTAATATGCGCAGGTAACAAAAAAATTAAACTCGAGATCCCTTGTCCTCCTTCCTAGTATATGAAACCCTGCATCACTACTCCATTATTATCAAGTTATTCCGGTTGTATACTTAATCTGCCGTACGTATAAATTATAACTATGTTATTGTCATAATTTATTTAGTAAAGCCTGCATAACTACGTAATTATAGTTGAAGACTCCACTGCTGCGCGTCGTAATGTTGGTGAGAGAGAAATTAACTTTTAATTTTTTGCTAAACGATTTAAGCCCCTATTTTCAAATTTTAGTACTTAATTTTAAAATATTTTAGAATTAATTTTGCGCTGGTAGGAGAGTTAATTTAATAGAGATGCTGAATCCAGCTCTTCCTCCCATCTAGACTTTTCCGCTATACACACCGAAAGGACCTTTCCTGCGTCCTTCCGACAACGATTACCATTTGTAACGACATATTTCGGGATCCCCGTCACCGTTCCTGACAAATTAGCGTCCTTAACGAAACACTCCCGTCGTAGAGATCTCATCTCGCCGCGGAGCTTCCCGTTTCGCGAGAGTCATGCATTTTAATGACTTACTGGGAAGAACTTCAACTTTGCGAACACGATAAAAAAAGGAAGGTATGAAATCAAGCCATGCATATCCCGCGAGCTTTACTCGAGGAACAACCTCCGCGGCCCACGCAATTCTCATTTTATTTGTCCGCCAGTTATTCGAGAGCACTCAGTTCGATTGAAAAAACAGAGATTTCACTTTAGAAAACGCGCATCTTGCTCGCAGCAAGAACGTATCTCCAAGGCACAAGGATAATTATGTTGTGCCTCTGGATATACGCGCCTGATCGTCTGCGAGAAAATTATTCGAATGCACCATTGATTGAATAAAACGCTCTGATTGCATGATTTATTATTTATTTACATTTTCAGAGGTGCAGCATATCAATTATTTAAAGTAGAAGAAAAATCATATTTGGTATTTTAAAATAGTGTGTTCCAGAAATCTTCACTTAGATTTAAATTTCTTATAAAAAGTAAGCAAATTCTGTAACAAGATTGTAACGTGTTTTATTCAACATTCTATTTCAGAGGTGTGCGAAGTTGGCACCCCTATGGTATATACAAAATTGTAGTGTATATTTACGTGCAATAAATTATTGGATGGAAATCCTTTCCGGCATTTAATATTGATATTAATCTAGCGTAGCGCATCCATTTTAAATAGATCTCTATCAATATCTGGAGCAATGAATCTCTATCGATATATTCAACAGAGATTCATTACTAGATTAAAATATAAATTGTCACTCACCGACACACGATGCGCAGCAGCGGAGTTTTCAACATCGACCTGTAAAACACAGATAAATATAATTCACGTAGCGTCCGCATTTATTAACATGATTACAAAAAACTGATTACGTTACACGCACATTTAATTTTTATTCATGTTTTTCAAGCACAAATTATTACCTTGTGGTTGCTCCGCCGTTGCCTGGTGCCCCCCAGGTCCTCCTCCTCCTCTCTTGTACCTGCTCGTTGCTTTCTTATGGCACTCACTTACGAAAACACTACTACATAGTTTTAGCAATAATCACCTCGACGATTGCGCGACATTCTCGACGACACTTCTGTTGGTGCACCACGTTCGCGCGACATCCTGGACGGCATTCCCGTATACGACGCGTAGTTCATTACATCGCGACAACGGGAAATTAATGCGAAACAACGAAAGTATTATCTGCTTCCATCCGTCACCCGCGACGCCGTCGGAGAAGTCAACGCGGTAGACGACGAATCTCGAGCGCCAGGGAGTCACGCGGACACCTTCGCGTCACGCCACGCGACGAAACATAACCTTTCTATCAGTATGCCGCGGCCGTTGCTAACACATGTGTTGTTCACAACACGCACGTCTCCGCACGATTATTGTGTCCGCGTTCATCACGTGCGCTGATAAACATACGAATTGAGACCGAAAACAAACAGTTGCGGAGTGAAAAATGCGATCGACCGACGACCGACGGATCACTGACGCCGTCGCTCGCACGACGAATTTCGGTTGAACGGACTCTCACGAGACTCGCGGTCTAGCAATAGATTACCAGTATGTTAATGAGTATGACAGTAATCACCTTCACATCAAGATCGCGCGGGATCTTGCTTCCGACGTCGACGCGCGGTTTATTAGCGCCATTATCAATCAGTGTGGTCATCTTCACGCGACTAGCGCGACCCTCCGCTAAGAAGACGCCTAGTTACTAAGGCTATGTTCCGATATTAACTGCCAGTACTGAAAATGTATAGTATATGTGACGTGAACTATAAATTTTCAGTACTGCCAGTAAAAACGGAACACAGCCTGTGGGATCGCGCTAGTCGCGTGAAGATGACAACACTGATTGCTAATGGCGCTAAGGCGCTAATGAACCGCGCGTCGGTCGACATCGGCAGCATCGTGCAAGATGCCGTGCGATCTTGATATTAAGGTGATTACCGTCGTACTCATCAGTATACTGACAATCTATTGTTAGATCGCGAGTCTCGTGAGAGTCCGTTCGGTTGAAATTCGTCGTGCTAGCGACGGCGTCAGTGATCCGTCGGCCGTCGGCCGGTCGCGTTTTTTAATCCGCGGTTGTTTGTTTTCAGTCTCAATTCTCATGTTCATCAGCGCACGTGATAAACACGGACAAATAATCGCCCGGAGACGCGAGTGTGGTATGCGTTAGCAACGATTGCGGTCAACCAGTCCAACGGCTCAACGGTTGTGTATCGCATGAAGGTGTCCGCGCGTCCCCGTCGCTCGAGAGCCATCCGTCGGCCAACTTCATTGCCGTCAGGTGCCGAGACTGCCGAGTGACGCAAATCGCAGCTCGCTTGCCGTTTCGCGTTGCTGCGACGTAATAAATTGAGCATCGCGCACATCGGAAATGTCGTGCAAGTGCAAGGTGCCGCGCGATCTTCGTATCAGGTGTTTAGGTTACCGCCGTACTCACGAGCACCAGCCGAGCACTTGTTAGATTGCGACCGAAGCTCGTCGCGCTAGCAACGGCGTCAGTGATCCGTCGCCCGTCGGTCGATCGTGTTCTTCAATCCGCGGCTGTTTGTTGTCGGTCTTAATTCGTATGTTTGTCAGTGCACGTGATGAACGCGGATACAATAATCGTCCGGAGACGCGCGTGTTGTGAACAACACATGTGTTAGCGACGGCCGCGGCCAACCGGTCGAAAGGTTATGGTACGCTGCGCGATGCGACGCGAAGGTGTCCGCGCGATCACCTGGCGCCCGAGATTCGTCGTCTGCCGCGTTGACTTCCCCGACGACGCGGCGACGTCGCGAGTGACGGATGGGTGCAGATAACACTTTCGTCGTTTCGCATTAATTTCCCGTTGTCGCGATGTAATGAGCTGCACGTTGTGCACGGAAATGCCGTCTAGGATGTTGCGCGATCGTGGTGCACCGTCAACAGAAGTGTCGTCGAGGATGTCGCGCGATCGTCGAGGTGATTATTGCTAAAACTATGTAGTAGTGTTTTCGTAAGTGAGTGCTGTAAGAAAGCAACGAGCAGTTACAAGAGAAGAGGAGGAGAACTTGGGAGGCACCAGACAACGACGCGGCGGAGCAACCACGAGGTAATAATTTGTGCTTGAAAAACATGAATAAAAATTCAATGTGCATGTAACGTAATCAGTTTTTGCAATATTAATTAGTGCGGATGCTACTATAATGTGAATGAAATTTATTTATATTTTATAGGTCGACGTGGAAAACTCCGCTGCTGCGCATCGTGTGTCGGTGAGTGACAAATTAGATTTTAATCTAGTAATGAATCTCTGTTGAGTATACCGATAAAGATCCATTGCTCTACATATTGATAGAGATCTATTTAAAATGTATGCGCTACGCTAGATTAATATCAATATTTAATCCCGGAAGGTATTTCCATCCAACAATTTATTGCACGTAAATATATACTTCAGTAAGTAAAATGAGACTTGTTATATTAATCTGACAGCGCGTATTTTGATAAACGTTACGGGAAAATATACAGTTCTTTCGAATAGCTAATTTGATATTTTTTAACAAGTACTAGAGTTATCGATATAAAAAAACTTTTTTTAATAAAAGAAAAAAATGTCTATTAAACCCGAATAGCATACGATTCCTTTCGACGAGTTCTATGGTTCTCGATACATTTTAGAAACATTTCTGCCCGAAAATGTAAAAAAATCGAGATTGAATTGTCAAAAGTGATATATAAAAAATAATTAAAGTTTCAAAAATATCGGTTTTACGTAATTTTCTGATTAAGATGTTTGATAGAATTTTGCGGCTTCTATTCAGAACATTCAACAGCAACTCTTAAAAAATTTTTTTACACTTTAAAACTACAAGGTCGACATAGTGAAAAATTTTTTAAGAGTTTTGGAAGTTGTGTTGAGTGTTCCAAATAGCCGCCGCGCAATTCTATCTAAAATCTTAATGAAAAAATTACGTAAAATTGGTATTTTTGAAGTTTCGATTATTTTTTGATACCACTTTTAAAAACTCAATTCCGATATATTCAACAGAGAGTTTTTTACTTTTTCGGATAGAACTATTTCTAAAATGTATCGAGAACTCTAGAACTTGCCGAAAGTAATCGTAAATGCTGTTTAGAACTTTTTTCGCCGTGACGAAAGTGGCATCACTTCCTGTTTCCGGCAAAAAAAAACGCCACGTCTTGTTTCGGCGAAAAAATTTTACTCGAATTTGACATACATTTAAAATATTTTTTTTCTTTTAATTAAAAAGTTTTTTTTATATCGAAAAATCTAGTACTCGTTAAAAGACATCAAATTAGCTATTCGGAACTATTCGGTGTTAGTGTTTGGTGTGAAGTTAGCACCCAGCTATTTTTCAAAATTTATTTTGTTATAATAAGAATTTGTAAAAACTATCGGAAACTCTTTCTTTTTTTGTGAATAATCCAGAACATTGATTTTATACCATAGGCGTGCCAATTTCACCCACTCCTATTTCAGAATATTTAATAACTTAATATTCTCTATAGAACACGTAACAAGAACGCAGTTGCATCATTTCAAAACTTTTATTTTGCATTTTTATATTATAATACATTATTAACATTTTTATTTATATAAATCCGTAGACTTTTATTCTCTCTACTTTCTAGTTTTAATTTGTGTTTTTCAAATTTTTATTTTTTGTTGTTTACTTGTATATTTTCTTTATGTTTATATCGTTTCTGTTGCAGTGATCATCTTTTGTTTCTTTCTTCCCGAATTGTTTGCTTATATACTTTTTTATTTTTCTGTATTTCTTTTCTTTATTTCAGTCATTTTTGCGCTACTATATTCTCTCGCTCTTTCTCTCTCTCTCTCTCTTTATTCTTATATTTTATTCTTAACAATAAAATATATTTTATTTACAATAAAATATATTTTATTAACAATAAAATATATTTTATTGTTAAGTAACATCTATTTTCCAGAAAGTGTTAAAGAAGTCGTTTAAATATATACATCTTTATCAATGCACATTTACAATTTCGCCGAATTTTGTATAGTACTATAGGGCAATAAAATTTCAAGGGCCGAAACTGATGTTCGACGGTTCTTACCCGTTTACGCCCACATGTTTCATCGTCATGGTCACGCGTAGACAATGATCCCACAGCCATTAAAAAAAAAGACCTAAACCGACTGAGCGATCTCGCATGCAAAACTCATGTGGGAGTATCCCTTTCCGAAGCGCGTAGGGAGTCTCGTATTACGTATCCCTTTGTATGCGTATGTAAATCTATCAGCAAAGGCGTAGAACGGGAAGAAAGTAGGAAGAAAGCGCGTATCACTTCGAAAGTACGCTCGTAAAACACTGCAACTTTCGTCTTTATTCGTATGTTCGAATAATCCCAATATTTACGAGTAAAACTTTTCTTTGCAATGTACTTCTCTCTGAAGTGTACTTCTCTCCCTCTGTAGACTGGCATAATTTCGTTTTTTCAATTTTCTGCTTTTATAATAATTCATCGCAATTTATATATATTTTTTGTTCACTTAGGAAACTAATTCAACGCTAAATTCGTTTACAAGAGAATAAAGTCATGAAAATTGCGTTGTGATGAGTGTTACTTTATAACGAAACGTAAAAGGGAATGATGCGCATGTTTTTGCGGCCTTTAGCGACGTTTACGAGCACGTTAAAAAATTCTATAAATATGATAATGAATGCTGTAGTTACGCCGAAATAAAACACATTCTCGCCAGGCGACTGTAGAAATATTAAAAAAACATAAATATGGGACAAATATGGTACATGTGTATTATATTTTTATATATACCTCTTCTGATAATATACAAATACAATTACGCGTTGGGTAATATTTTATTATTTTCTGATACATCCTCGACGCCCTTGCGTAAAAAAAAATATGTACGTATGTCACATACGTGTAGTAAACATTCGATATGTACGTTCGAAATGCGAACAGTACCCCACCCATATCCCCGGTCTGAAAATTTCGTAGTCGTATATCGTCACAAATGATTCTTTATTGGTCAAACCTCTTTCTCGTGCAAATTTATGCTCGTTTTTTATTCATCGCTTTTCTTCGTCTTGCTCAATTGAAATGGCCTTCTTGGTATTTTATTATGGTTAAATGATAGGTTTCCTGCATATTAAAGGACACACACAACGATTCCGTTCTTTAACACACTTTGCAGTGCATTCATAGAAACGTAAAATGCATGAAAGTATTCAGTAACATTACTGTCACGCGACTAACATAACTGCGTTTATTTATTGAATATCCCTTTTTTTAACGTAAAACGCTCAGCAGCAAATTGTAAAAAAAAATCGGAAATCATTTTAATTTTATATGGAAATTATTTTTCACGATATTAATATTAAGAAATAAAGGCAAAAGAATAGTATGTTGAAATCAGTTTTATTAGTGGCACATAATCAATTTTAACTAAAAAGCATATAAAAACGTTAGTAAGAGTTTTTATCGAGTTTTTGATCGAGAGCGGCTTTTTGTTCGCAATGTCGTCAAAGTACACAAGTGAGAGAATTCTTTGTCACAACGAGTGCTTATTCAGCTGAACATACATAGGAAACAAGGAACGGACATCGATATTAGTACTGCAATGTCGATAATGTCAACGCATATTTTAATTGAAATTTGTTATTCTGAATCCCCTCTTACAAAATCATTAAAAAAAAAGTTACCATATTCATTCCGTCGCTTTTGCGCAACTCGATAATTGTGTGACTTTCCCCACCGCATAATTCACGATTTTACTGTCGCACTTTATGATCGGTTTGCGTTCTTGCCTCCGACAGATAAGGATATTCAGAGAAGCGTGCAAAACTACATAATTATCAAACGTATTTCGTCGTAAGTGTGTCTTCTTAATATCAAAGTGAATGAAGAAAACACATTTTTCAGATTTTACACCGAATTTCATGAATAAAAATTCAATATACATATTCCGCGTTTATCGTGATTTGTAATAATATAATATTTTTATCTTATTATTTATTTTGTTGAAGACTTCGTAGCTTCATCTTCTTCTTTTTCATTTTTAATCAGATATGTACTTAGCTGAATTTTTTTACATAAAATGTCAATCACAACGCAAATTATATATATCTTAATACAAGACTTAAAAAATAAGAACGGAATTTTTTTTTATTATTCTGTGATAATCTCAGGCTTAGCACCTGGAGTATTGAGGTCCAGCTTCCAACGAATACTCTCGGTGACGTTAGTTTTCGGATTGGTTGAAGTCTCGTTGTGATAAAGGTAGTTTCCATCCCTCCGTTCCTCGATAATGCGGATGTATGGTTCTCCATCTTTTGTACGCCCGGACGTGATCATTTTTGATATACCGTTATTGACAGTTAAAGAGTTGATCATACTTGTACCGTCATTGATAATTAAAGAGTGGCCATCACTTGTTATTATACGACCTTGTGCATCTGTAAACAAATTTCCATTATACTATATACTACTTTTTCTTGTCACTTACATTAGTGCGCGCAATCAGTTGCATAATGATTAATAATAAGTAAAATAAAACGATAATTGCTTAAATGTAACTTTAAAATATTTTATATCTACAAAACACGGAATTCTCGAAAAGTGATATCGAATTGTTGTTGTTATGTGATATAGAACCACCCGTCATTTTTTAATTTCGCCGGTTATTTTTGATGTGAAAATTGGAAGAAACTTGATGCTTTTTATTTGGGAAGAGAAATTATTTTAAACAAATTGTAATTTAATTAACTATCAGCGGTAACATAATAGAATTTTGTCGGAGCCAGCAAGTTCAGCTGTACCACACTCTGTATAATTCTTGACTAATTGCTTTTAAATTACGATGTCATCAATCGTCAGCGCTTGATTCCGAGTGCGTATTACAATTAAATTTTTATCGATATTAATCGCCGATAACGCTATTCGATTCGATACGCTCGTGAGTATAGCTGCGTACTAATTGCATAGATAAACGTTTCGCGAGGAATTAAACGTCAGTAACGAATTAACAGGCCGAACGGAAAAAGGATACCGGCCGCCTTGAGATCTAGCGGAGAATGCCGAGTGTCTGTTCCGTATCATGGCCGATAGTGAAAGGAACGTCGACTACGCGGCGAGCAAGATGCGATTTTGGAATCTCCATCTCTCTATCTCTCGCAACGATAACGAACATTGCTAAGCGCAAACTATTATGCAAACGTATCGACCTCTTTCTTCCGCTTGTAGCGTAAAAGATACATTTTTACGTATTATATTGAGATATCGATGCTCCGGGATTTTCCGTTCGAAAAACGACAGAAAAATAACTGCTATCGGAAATATTTACACAAATGCTCGGAAAAAATCATATAAAAATTATATTAAGTGATATTAACTTAAACAAAAAGTATCAGTGACGGTAAAGAAAATATTGCGCAGTGATTTATTTAAATTCGTGAGGTATTTCAGTGCATATGGATATCGCTGTGATTTCTATAAGTTTTAATGTTTATTACTAAACAAAACAGGTGCAAGGTACAGAGCTTTTCATATTGCGTAATTTACTATTAAAAAGAATTCACGATACATTACTTTTTGTCACTCAACTGTCAATGTAACAGTCAAAATTCAATCAACGCGAAGACAGCTACTCTCGCAACACGAAGTAAGCCGAACAAAAGAATCAATTAGTATCGCGGAAAACCATCAACAGTAAAATTGTTTACATGGCTTTTTTATGAGAGGAAAAATTACATAAACCACGCAAAAGTTTAATTATTTTTAAAAATGTTTTCAATTTTTTGAAGTATTTATTTATATCAAATATAACTAAATGCGTAAAAAACGCGTTAAATGTGACCGTTCAATTTTTCTCACATCGATGTTTTGGACGCGATATATATTAACTAAATGCCAGTCACACTGTAAAATATTTTTAAAATCAATTTGCAATCGATTACCTTTCGGTAGGTTCTCAATTTCTCTACGAACTTGCTCGAGCTGCCATTGCACTGAACTGTTTATTTCCCGCTGCAAATTTTGGGTATAAGACTGCACCTCTCTTTGAATATTCTCATTCATCGCACTGAGCTCTTGTCTCAAATTGGTCACCCAGTCTGGGGCGGCCGCTCCCAGTTGAGCACTGAAACATAAAATAATTATGAAAACTATCGGAGATCAATCACGGATTATACGCTTTACTTGCTCGGATACGCAACTGCAGTGCGAACTATAGTTCGCGCATCTATACAACGCAATGATTCATACGCCCTGACCATGAACACAAATGCGCACATGATACGACAATGTGACTATTAAGTCCAATTAAGTTCTGTTATTATTGGTCCGAATACTAAACAGTCGCTCATTCAAAGTGGTAAGAGTTTATCGGTTTCTAATTCTAGTATCTAAATCTGTGGCTCCAGACTAAACAAACAAATGAGCGAGCAAACACAAACAATTTGCTCCAATGAGTACTCGTGATAAGTTATTCATGTTTGATCGCGCCTGTTTGATCGGTCTAGATTTAATTTGCGAGCTCTCGAGACAGGCACCAGACTCTAATCATCACTCAGCGATTGCATAACCAGCATCTTCACTGTATGTCTGGGAAAAAAAATAATAGGCTCTTTCTATGGAGGAGAACTGACCTAGCCAATAGTGCAACGATCAGCATGACGTGGCAAGCTTTCGTAATCATTTTGAGATTCTTCTCTGGATCTTTGCCGGTTGTTAAACAAACGTAGACGTGAAAGTGAAGCCGCGTGCTCTCTTTCCTCCGCGAGCGTAAGCGTGTAAAAGAGGTCCGGTTAGATCGCGTTGTACACAAGCGGATATCGCACAAACGTCTTATTTCGCGTACACGACGATCGACGATTAGACAATATTACAACTAGCGCTGCTAACGTTCTGTCGCGCCCCGCCGTTTCTCAGCACTTATATACACAGACGGACATTCCCGGATAACGATGTTATCGTTACGCCGTGACCATGGACAATACGTGGTTTGCACGTAGCATTAAGCCTAGTGCAGACTGTACGCAGTAAGCGCCAAGCAGCACACTTCGTTGATTGGCTGATGCTTACCTAAAATGCAACACTAGTGGATTTTGAGTGAGCAGCAAGCTTCACCGATTGATTGCTGCTCGACGCTTGCCGCCTGCTGCATGCAATCTGCACTAGGCTTTATAGTCGGCGACCGAAGAAACCTGAAGTCCTTAGAGAAAAGAGAATTCTTGTGAAATCATTAGATGATGTCATAGACGAGATGCTGCTAATAACAGAGGAAACCATACGAAAAAAAAAAATATATAAAAGAAAGCCGTTTTAGAACATTACTAATAGCTGAAAGAGTTAAAAAATAAAAAGTTTGGACAGTTTATCAGTTATTGGGGAATTAAAAATAATTTTTAAAATTTATATATGTATATTTTTTTATTTTTGCCGGGTTATTAAGGATGTTATTACATATTTTATGTGTTTTAAGGATGTATCGGACATACGGATCCTGCAAAGTAAATAAAATTTGGAAATGTGTTAATATTAATACTTCAAATAAACTGTGTATATAAAAGTTGTATGAATAATATTATATTTTTATTTAATAATATATTTGTATAATTTATTTACTTGTTATTAAAAATTAAATTATTTTTTAACATAAAGTAAATCTCAATTTTTTGTGTACATTTTAAGTGTTTAAAATGGTTTATACAAAGTTTTATTGGAATTGTCTGTTTGTAAGTTATCTTATTTATTTTATAGAACTTACCTCTGCATCGCAATGAAACTTTACATAAATCATCTTGAATATTTAAAGTACATAAATAAAAACATTTAGTTTTTTTTCATTGTTTCTTATTTTATTATTTCATTATTAATTATATTTTCATTAAAGCACATGTCTACTTCTTATTGAAATAATATTTTATTCTGATAGAAAATTGCCGCCAAATTTTTTCTACTACTTTTAAATGCAATATAAAACACTCTCATTTTTGCATTATTTTCTCAATGTTTTCAGAAATGTCCTGTACATCCGTAATAGGTATTATATACATTATTAACACTATATTTTATTAATGTAATGTAATTAATTGTACAACACGCAGCTTTTTATATGATAAATATGTTAACAGATAATGCATGTACTTTCTTTTAATGTAAAATATCTTTAAAATGATATTTTGCAAGTTAATATTACATCGTATATAATAAATGCGTATCATTTTTAAGTTGATATCGTTCTTCCATTAGAGAACAACAGTAACCTTCATTTTTTATACAAAGTTCTTTAATCGTTCCGATGCCCCGCATCGATCATCTCTCCGATCAGACACGGATGCTAAAAGGATAACGCGAGGTGTCGAGTCGAGATAAATCGCACGTATCAAATTTCTCCCGAATTTCGCGGCCCTCGGCGACTATGGCGCGGAAGACCGAGACGTGTCGGTGAGATGAGAGATTTATGCGCGATGCCTTTTTGGACCACTGTAATTTCACAAAGCGATCATCGGCGCGACCGCTTGATATATCGGGCTCTCGTTACATTTCTCGCAACAAGAATAACTTTTCCACGATGGCAGTCAACGAATCGCACGCGAGCACGTATCTCGCGCGTGCTGAACGATTACGTAGCCAATGTGTTATTGTTTCGTGAATTTAAACAATTAAAGATAAAAACTTGTACAAAACAATAAGGTAAAAAATGTATTTAATTCAAATTAAAATTTCCGAGAATTATTTAATTAGAGAAATTGTAGTTAAATTCTGTTGCTTTCATTTTGCTCTAAATAAGCATTTTATTCAATAATATTTTTAAAATAAAGAATAATTAAACAATTAGTCAAACTTTTATTATAAAAAAAGATTGAATAACATTCAACAATTTACTATTAGCAATACACACACGCACACACACACACATTTATAAATATTAATTGAATTTATTTATTTAATAAAATTCCAAATAACAATGCTTATATTAAACTTCCAAAAGCTCTCAATGTAACGAAATTAATTATCTTTAAATGAACGAAACGAAGAGCAAAATATTGCGGTAATGAAATTCAATAAAATCAATTTGAAATACAAATAATAAAAACTAGGTCTGATGTAAGTGTATCTTGTAATACGTTTAATATTTCAAATAGCTAACTGATGATGCACAATTCTCGGTGTTCGGTGTTTATTTTTTGTGATGATGCTGGCTACGTAAACAAAGTCGTCGCGCTATCATTCGCACATTGAGATGCGAATAGATAGGAAGGACGCGTGCCGTTCGCTGTGTCGTCGTACTACTTTCCGAGACATAATTCCGACGAATGCGTATCGGAAGACGAAATCACTCTCTATAAATTACTGCAATTAGCGATTATTTGCTCAACTCAACTCTCTTGAGATTAAAAACGCGTAAGCCTATCGTGGCTGTTGCGTATTGACCCAGGTGTTCTGCGCAATACATTCGTTAACCTTTCGATATTTCCAT
Organism: Solenopsis invicta; assembly: GCF_016802725.1. NCBI lineage: Eukaryota > Metazoa > Arthropoda > Insecta > Hymenoptera > Formicidae > Solenopsis > Solenopsis invicta. Next base: position 17,462,690 of record NC_052679.1, read on the forward strand.
GCTAGTTTCCCAGATGTAAGTTCCCAGGTGAGGTAACCTCAAAAAAAGTTTCCATATAACATTTATAATGTTAAAAATTTTATTAAGTGTTCTAGACTAAGCGGCGCACAACAACCGATGGTATCAGGCTACTACGCGATGAGGAAGTAAAATTGTTGTAAAGCATTTTCGCAATACAGGCATTTGGAAAGACCCGGAAGACTGACCCCGGCCATTGTCCAAATCATTGCGAAAATGTTAGCTTTGCGGAAGTAGCAATTGCGTTTTACGCAATTGTTGCGTATAATATATACCTCCGTCTAAGACTCGAGCGGCGGAGAGCATCAAAGCATTAATTCTGAGATAATCTCGGAACAATCGTAAAACCGTGCGTTTGACGTACAACACAAGATAAACATATAGTAAATAAGCATTTCAATTTTTATGTATAATACATGTTATCTATTTTTATTTATATCGATACAGAATCTTTAGAACTATAATTACAATGACTAACGCGCGAAACAATTATACACTTGAAAAAATAAAACTTAATGGGACGAACTAATGAGAGTTTACGCGCTTTGGTTCATAATCCATGGTTTAAGAGGGAAAAGTTAAGATAAGTCGATTACTTGCTTAATGGATTCTTAGCGAAAATAGTTCTTTCAGCATCAAGATCCCGCTAAGACTATATTATAGGCTTATCTCATTTTTAATTGAATTATTATATTTCTTGTACTTTTCACTTATGTGATGAACTGCTCGCTCCGCTTGGGAATCGAAGGGTTAAAGGTACGAGTCAGGTCAACCGGGAATTACAAGTTTATTATTTAATCGCGATATTTACTCGGTAGCTTCCTTTTGAACGGATACTTGGGCTCGAGTGACACGCGATTCGCCGGGTAAAATTATTTAAGAGCAGTATATCGATCGCTTCGATTAACATTTAATTAACTGGAGATACGAGGAACGGAGCGTTCGCGGTGTACAGTTACTTTATTATCATGCGTCAGATATTTCGTAGCGGTAACGAATTGATACGCCGCGCACGGTCTTCGGATTCTTGCGTAGCTGTTGTGTTTACGCAAGGTCGCCGTGTGTTGTCATTCGTCCGGCGAGACACTCGGGTTGGTACAGGCAACGTGCGCTCCGCGTATAGTGTTATTACTTCTCGAAACGCGCTGGCGACTGGTGCGGGAGACAGTGCGCGGACGCTCCACCGCGTACACTGAACGATTCTTAACGAGCGCGTTTAATTAATTACCGCAATTAGCGTCTCGGGAAAACGGTATCGAGGCAATGGCTATTTATCAACGCGCGTACCTCTCGCGCGATTCAATCATTTAGAGATAGAATTCGATACCGGAGAAATTATACATCGCTTCATCGCGATATTCACGGCTGAATGATTATTTGGTCGATTTTAAATGTCATTGTTTTCGGATCGGAAGCGTAAGAATAATGCACGAACCCGGCGCGTAATTTGGATAATGGAAGGCCGGGATACATCGCACGTTCATAAATAACCCGTGCATTTCGCGGAAATTTGAAATGTTCGAGATGCATCGCGAGCGTATGCGATTTGTTATTCAAAGCACGGAGGATTACGCGCGAGGACATACGCGCTGAAGTACGGAGCGAATGTAACCGCGCGCCGCGGCGGCGGGTGGCGCGTTAAGTTAGCCGCGATTGCGATCTTCGTTTGGCGACGCCATGTTGCGAAACGTCGCGTGTCCCGAGCGGATCGTGGATTCGTGCGTTTGTGCCCTTTTCGGGTTATACCCGGTCTCTGATCTCTATGCAATCTGTCGTTGTAACGCGCGTCGACGCGCGCGTTTGTAAAAAGCACGCACCTGATTGAAGCAACCCGCAGAGACGCGTGTTTGACGCACGTCAACGCGCCCGTGGAAACGAAAGGTTATTTTCTCGTCTCAATAAAGCGCGCGTTGCATGCGACCGGCGCGATCTGACGGGAGCGGCATATAAAGTGTCGCGCGATCGTCATATTCTGAAAATTAGTTCGCGCGTAATTAATCGTGCTTCCGCGAGTGAATGTGTGTGAGTGCCGTAAGGGAACTGCAACAGAGAGGACGGGGACGGAGGCCCGGGTATCGCCGGAGCAGCCAAGGAGTGAGTGTAATTTGTTAATTTATATAATATTTCTACATCATTTGTACAGAATAGTAATCGATTATTGATTAATGCCAGATTGAAACGACGACAATGGAACAAGAGAAAGCAGGATGAGATGGCTTGGATGGCATTGGATATCGGCGAAGCAACGATGGGGTGAGTGATTACTTACTATTTATATGTTGCACGCCATTTGCGGGATTAACAATTAATTCGAATTGCGTGCGTTTTACATTCGGATAATTTATGTAAGGATTGAAGAGGAATATTTTGAGGATTAGGTGTAAATAGCTGTTATCAAGCAAATTTTCCTCTCACTGACAGAAAATATTTAGAGTATATTTATATTTAAAACATATACTTGAAACTTGGATTAGTCTATTTATTTATTTTACATATTTAAAATAAATACTTATTCAATAGTCTATTATTATTAAAAATTAAATTTTAGCTTAATAGAAATATTTTACCTACATTAAGATTTTTGAAAATATTTAAAAAAGTTAGATATAAAAATTTTAAATTAATTAAAAGCTAAATAACTATAACTATAAAAATTTTTTATGAATAAAAAGATAAAAATGGAATAAATGCATATATTCATTAATAATTGGTATTTGTAACTGCAATTGCATAAGAAAATAATTATGATCTTTCATTAGAACTTTCATTTTTCTAATTATTAAAGTGTTAAATATTAGTAATATAATAATGATGATATGTTTATTGATATAATTAAATTATTGAAATATGGATGATAAAAATAAAATAATTTTTTGTTAGAAATGCTATTTTTTAAACATTTGCTTATTTATGTGTGTAGTAACAATAACTAGTAGCTCTTGAATTTACATATTTAAAACAATTATATACAAACATTACAAATAAGTTGGTACCAAAAATAACTTATAATTAAATTATAGTAAATGCAATAATTTTTTCTCTCAGTGTGTCTATGAATCAAGGTTCACTATCAATAATTAAAAAAGGAGGTAGAAAAAATTATGTAACGTAAATTATGTAAATTTATGTTAAATTTATTTTGAAAGATGTAAAATGAGAACGCGAAGGAGAAAGTCTCTCTGCGCGATGTATATTAATGCGCGCGATTAAACGGAATCTGCAAGTGTAAGAGTTAAATGTTTCTATCAGCTTGTCAGCATCAGCTAATTGATATGACGCATGTGGCACATAAAAGATCAAGAAGGTAATATTGGTCGTGCAATGAAGATTTCACCTAAACTGCAAAAATCTCTGCACGACAGATCGCGCAAAATTCAATACGATTCGTCAACTTGCCCTGAAAACTGTTGCAATTCCGTTTTTCGTATCACGAGATTTTTTTCCACAATTAATCCGCGCTTGTTAAAATCCCCTCATATATTAAAATGTAGCACGGTGATCGAGCACTCTCTATACGATTGCACGCAACTTTGCCGCGACCCAGTTGTCACTGGCCCGATCGATGCGAACGAGAGATCACTCCCGCGCGTCTGTACCCGTCGGAATCTGCGATCACCGAGGCTACACGAGTTCCAATCCCCGGCCTGTGTGTGGCAGACTGTCGCGTCTTCTTCTTTTTTAATCATGTCGCAAGCGCTCGCTGCACCCTAATCGTTCCTAAACGTCGTGGGTCGTACGGAGTAACGAGATGCGCGTCGCGAAGCCGATTAAGATTGAGCGTAAGAGGATCTGACCGAGGCGGTCGTATATAAGAAAAAGCACGGGCGATTTATTTCGGACGGACGTCAGCCTTTTCGCTCGCCGCGGTCGGGCACGTGCGTTTATTTCTTTTTTCCTCTTTATTTTTTTTCTCCAAGTCATAAAATTGCAATATACTGGATGCTCCGGGAGCATTACTGCCCGTAGAGCCCCTTCCATTTTCTCTTTAAAGAGTTAATGTGTCAGGTAATTGAACTTCATCTAATTTTACGTGCTCGCTGTAATTACACTGTTTGCGCATTTATTCGCGATCAATTGGTAATTGATAAGCGATCGTGGTGATCTGATTAGTGCGATAATTTTGCTAGATGGATGCCCTGTAAAAATAGGTAACAAAAAATGAAGGTGAGATCGGTCTCGAAGAGATAAACCAAGATTAATGACGTAAAAGGATAATCTGTTTATGCAACGCGCATTAACGATATTGAGGAAGTTCCGTCATCGATTCATTGAATTTGCAAGGACTTCGATGCAAAGTGCACGTTTAAATCATCACTCTTGAAGAGTGATGCGCCTCTGATGCATTCTTCCAATATACTTTTTGCACGTACATTTATTACGCTCTTTTGTATATATATGCACGCGCATATGATGCCGCAAGATGATGACTCGCGAGATTGCGGTCGGATCAATCTACAACAGTACGAAATTCGTCCTCACCCTCGCTCGAACGTGCAAAACGAATTTCTAAGAAAATTACTTCCAATGACGGGGACTCTAATCACTTACCCATCCATCACTATCAATATTTTTACTTTACTGCCTCGTTAAATGAGGCCCACAAATGCGAGCTGCATCATCCTGCCAACACGTGCGCATTCTCATTTTATGCTGCTTGTATTACGTCAAGATAAAAAATATTTCAACGAACTCTATGGGTATCCGATTCGTTGAATTAATCAGTCTCACTGTAGAAAAATTTATATCTATAAATGATTCATCAGAAATATAAATACATTTAAGGATGTATAGGACATTTCTCAAAACATTAAGAAAATTATAAAAAAAATTACAGATTGTTTTTCATTGTATTTGAAAGTAATAGAAAAAAATTTGGCGACGATTTTCTACCTAGATAAAAAGTTATTTTAATAAGAAGTAGACATCTGCTCTAATAAAAACATAATTAATAATGAAATAATTAAATAAATTTGAAATTTTTTTTAAGTACTTTAAATATTCAAGATAATTTATATAAAGTTTTATTGCAATGCACATTTTATTTATAAAATAACTAAACAGACAATCACAATAAAACTTTGTATAAATTATCTTAAATACTTAAAGTACTTACGTAAAAAGTTGAGATTTTTCTTAATGCTGCGAAAAAAATAATTTATTTTTTAATAAGAAATAAAGTAAACTATAAAAAATGTTATTGAATAAAAATGTAAGCTTACGCACACAACTTTTATATGTAAATAATTTATTTGAATTGTTAATATTAACACATTTTTAAATTTTATTTACTTTGCAAGGACCGTGTATGTCCGGATACATCCTTAAAACACATATATCCTCTACGTTTAATATATTTGATATTTAATGCTGGTGTAAAATAAATATTGTGACATAAGATGTGTTCGACTGTGTAATTTTGATTAAATTAGCTTTAATTCTTTTCTGAGAAGAGGCTTTTTTTATCTCGAATCAGATAAAATCAGAGAAAATCTTAACATGAAAAAAAATGTCACGCAAAATTTATTTACATTTATGTATGACATATATAGAGAAACTTTCTTCTCCCCGCTCTTTTCTTAACTTTTAAAATGAATTCGATGTATATAAGTGTTGCGTGTTTTCGAAATTTTGTCGAGTTGGTGAGGCTCAGACGGACCTTTGTTCGGGGATTACAAGTCGGCGCCTCAACTGTGCTGATTCGATTTCACGTTCGGGCTACTTTCGCCGAAGTACCGAAAACGTTGTTATTCCTTTTTCTACCGTGTTCGTCCTTGCGGACGCGGCCTTCCCTGTAATTATTTCTTTCTCCCCTCCCCTTGTGGTCTCTTTCTTCTTTTCTTTTTTTTTTTATTGCTTCCCCGACATGTATCTTCAACGGAAGACACTATCCACGTCCCGCGGCGGCTAATAGATTCGAGGATATCCCGCGCTGTAGCTCTTAGCGGATATTAATCTTCATTACAGAGTTGTCTCCGACACATGCGCGATATTCCTGAATCGGCTGCAAGATTAATCTAATCACTTTGCAGTACTGCCTAGCTATTACCTTCAATCAAATTTGAGTGCCCTGTTGCACACTAATATGACACCGCTCTGTCTGCATTCAATCACTTCGGCTTACCAGAATTAGCCAAGAACGAGGATGACGCGATCGTTTATTACAGCGATATCTCATGCAGCGTTTATGCTGTCCGTTATCTTCATCCGGGACTTCTCGTTTTCCGATTTTCCGCGTCGCCACGCCGTTTTGCTCCTGTGCACAGTAGGTTGTTGTTATTATTGGACTTGGAATTATTAACGGGAACCAGCAGAGTTAGAAATCAGAATCTCTGTGAAATCATCACCGTCAATGTTGTGAGGTGAAATCGTCGTCGTCAAAAGTCATCAGTAAAGTTTATCTGTATGTTGGACCGTCGGCAGCGTGATTTCATGTGTACGCTCGTCGACGTTCGTTACGTGCCTCTGTCAGGACAGAGTACGGTCTGCCGATAAGAGGCCGTAAGGTCATCTTTCACAGCGAGACGCTTAATACGGGAAGCGCAATAATAACCGGCCGGCTTTCGAGACGTACATACACCGGTGCAATGGCATGAACGAGGACTTTGAGATAATCGCACACTCGCAGTGTGCTCCATTTCACGTGCTAATTTAGTCTCGGCTCTTTATTCGCATGACAATTACGTAACAGGATCTATGTACATCGAGCGAGTATAATTAAGAGGTATTAACTCTTAAGGACATAGCCCATTGTACGTTGTAATCTACCATCATATGAACTTTTGCTTGTCATTGTGACATTTCTATGAGGGGAAATTTACATTGTGCGTGCAGTATAATAGATTATAGGATTTGGAAACTTTTTGAATAAAAACATAAGAGACAGTGTTGCCGAATACATACCACTTATCGTTAGTGTGGTACGATACTGATTCGCGAATTCCCACGAGTTATTAATTATTTCTTTAAAAATAATTAAATATTATTTCATATTTAAAAATATTTAATTTTATTTGATAGTAATGTTGTTTACAAAATAATTGTGCAATTTTAGTTTAATGGTAACTCACGTAATAAAGGGTTTCTCACGACTATCATCGCTTGCAAATTACAAGTATGATCAACGCGAACAATGACCCGCATTATTTGAATGACACTCGATGAAACATTTAAACCGTTGCTTTATTCTTTGTGTCATCTCTCTAAAATATTGCCGTGCTGTAACGAGCATTTTTTTAAACAAAATCGAAGCTACATACCCGAACCTCTTACCTTTAACTGTCAAAGAGCAATTTTCCATCAAAAAGCCTCTCAGAGTTTGTATTCTCAGATGCCAAGAATTGAATGAAATTACAAAGAGGTCGAACGAGCGACGACTTGCAAGGAAATGCATAAAAAGAATATTCCCCAATCGATTCCAGTCGGCAATCAACGCGTATTATGCGGATGCAAAAAAATGCGCGCCATTATAGAGCCGCAATAAAGCGATCTAGTGTAGCCCGTTTTAACACCGTATATTAGATTGAACATTTATCCGCCGCGGAAATTACATTGCCTCCTGCGAAGCGTTATACAGACAAGGCTGTCGAATGCCGTGGCGCGGAGTTTCCTTTGGTATCCGAATAATTACGTGCGAGGAAGCTCTTAATTGATTCGTCGCGCAACAAGCCACCGGCATGGAGAAGGCGTATAAGGCGCATCCCACGGGACATGATTGCAATTTACGCCTGGAGAGAAAGTAGACCAATAGCGTTGCGTTCAATGTGCACTTTTCAGCCTCGCGGGAATCCGACCGCAGTATGTGTTGTGTACGCATGTTTCCTCTCCTCTCGGTTTAAAGTCGTCTAGAAGGTGCGTTTTTCCACCGTTCTTTTTGTCGGCATTAAAAACCGAGTGACTTTCGCAAAAATGCTGCGCCTTTCAACGCGTAACTTCGAGAAGAGCAATACGGAAGAAAAAATATCTTCAGAAGCTGTTTCTTTCTTTTTTTTTCTTTTTGTTAAACGTAGGTAGGAATCCATCCCGGCCAAATTATAGCATACTGGATGCTCTTAGCCGGTGCAAATGTATCTGCAAGTCATGCATTCGCAGCTCCCTGCAACGTTTCTCGCGCGAGTTGGAGTTCGAGGTGCTTCCGACCAGCGGGATAGAGCCATAAAACCCTGGAAAAAATAACGTAACCACCGGCCGAGCACTTGACACCAGGGGTTTATACGCGTTACTCCCGATGGAAGTGACTCGTGCATCTGGTCGGGGCCCGATCGAGGGAAGGGCGGCTCGAGGGGGTCTCGCGGGGCAAAGGGGCAGGATGTAGGAGGATGTTGTTGTTGACCCATGGGGCAGGAACAGGTTTCGAATTCGGATTATGCCGAGCCGAAACCGCTCCTCCGTACAACACAACCGTTCTCCTTACGATACGTTCGCCGTATAAGCCGCACCGAGGTGTGTGCGCGCGCGCATCGACCCCCCACGCAATCCTATAGTAAAAGCGTTCCTCCGGCTCCGATTCTCCTTCTTCGTCCTTGAAACCTCCTCTCTTCCGTCGCTGTTCCCCCTCGAGGTAGCTCACGCGAGAGCGGCTACGTTGAAGTGCCTCCACAGAGAGAGCTTCTCCCGATAATATATATTCACCTTCGACTCCGCCAGAGCGGGAGCAGGTAGCGGGGAACCTAGATCGTAAACGCGTAATCATCCTGTTCTCGAAATAAGACGCATAAGGGCAAGATCCGAGAAAAGGACGAAGAAAGATGTAAAGAGGAAAAGAGAAGTCCTTTCTCTCTTGCTCTCTCTCTCTCTCTCTCTCTCCCCTCCCTTCTTACCTTGGTCTCTTGATCGGGTCCAGTTTGAACCGAGTTCGCGGAGGGTTATCGTCCTTGAGGCGAGCCTTGGGACGGGACGTACTCCGTCACGGATGACAGGTCCCTTATTCCTTGGTTGCTTATCTTGCTCCTGTTTACCGACGGCAAGAAGACAGTAGAGGAAGGGTGCCACGATTTCTTGAACGCGGAGTTCAGCTAAGAAATTTTCCGCGTGACGGGCACAAGAATAAAAAAAGAGTAATAGCATCTATATTCTTTTTCGAGACGTTTCCTCTTATCGTACAATATAATTTCGGAAGAATTTATATTGCAAAACTGATGTCACCTTAATTGGTAATTTTTAGAATTCAACCGCACGTTATAATAGCAAAAAGAGAAGAGACTTTTTATTATCACATTTACTTTTACATCACTTTTTCATCACAGTCACACATATTTTTTATTTTAATCTGCGCATCTTTTCATTCTATTTTTTTTATTTTTAAAAGGAAGCATTTTATTTTCGCCAAATTAGCACTTTTGTATAATCTTATTCCGTGTTACTTAGTATACATTAGTATCTTAAGAGCTCTTACTATGCAGTTGCATAATGTATGAAATTTGTTCTCCCGAGGAGTTCCCGCGTTTAATTATCCAGCATTTGTCGCGTAATAGTGCACGAGAAACCGTTTCGTTTTATGAGAATATGCAATTCGTGACTTCAATTGATATTCGGATGCAGGTGTCGCTTTCTCAAATGTACTCGGAGTATTTCGACATTTCTCATGAGATATTTCTGCGAACGTGCTTTCAGTAACCCAAACAATACAAAGTATTTAATATCGGTCCATTTCGTAACGAGAGCGCGATATATTTCTTACCGGAGTAAAAATCATCAAGCGTCACTCTCTGTCGAAGTTTTGTTGCACAAATACATTCCACGATTTTCATTATGTTTGATGTTTGAATATGAAGTATATCGAGATGATTGAACGTTAGATATATGCAAGAATGCCTTGTATAATCGCGCGAGAAACGCGTAATCGTGATTTCAACGCAGCGATTGAAGCAAAGCCGCGGACTTCTACGTTCAAGTAACGAGCAGATGTCAATTCCTAGTGTCGTTAATAAAGCGAGGCTCACTTAATACGGACTATGGACGACTACGAGAGCACGCATAGAGGAGAGCTGGTTCTCAGCCCGTACTCTTGAATCGCGTTTCAAGAAGGGTCTTTCGTTCCGTTGCTCGACGGTGACATTACTTTTACGGCGCGTACGCACTTCAGGTATAGACGTCCGTACCCGCGGCGTGTTTCTAACGGTGCCCCCGCGTATGTACACATTAGAAATTGTTTACGATTATTACGCGCAAGGATCTCCCGCGGTGCAAATGTAACTTCGAACGAACGGAAATTTTTTAACTGATAAAAGACGTGCGAATGCGCGCCGCTTTCTCGGTCTCTGGAAATCGCATCGTCGATAGTATTCCAGTATTATAACTCTGAAATTAATGTATTATTTAATACATTAGGTATGTAGACGACATTTATAATGAATTCTCTTAAAAAAAAGAACTGGTAAAGTGTTTCAATAAACTGATTACTATGTTAGTATATAGTAATAGTTTATTGGAACGCTTTATCAATTCTTTTTTTCAAGGATTCGTAAAGACTGAGGGAAAAATTACAAAAATTTAATAAATTATCCAAATAGTTCTAATGAAATATTTTCTAAATGTGAATATAGTTTTATTTAGTATAAGAATTATTAATTTAATTACTAATTTTTTATATTTAAATTATGATTATACAAATAATGTAATAATATTATTAAACTTAATTAAATCGTTTTCAGATTAAAAATCTGCTTGTCTGAAATACAAAAATAATCTAACAGTAAATATAGTTTAGAACTGCAAGAAAAAAATATTTGATTAAAAATAATTTATTTTATTTACATAAATATTTCAAATATTAAAAAGTTTTTAACTTGACAGCAAGTAAATAAGTTATTAGGATTCATTGAATAAATAACCTTTTTTATATTAAGGTATTTGTAATTAATTGTAAAGGAAACAAAGGTAAAAAAAAATTTACCAAAGTTTTTTTTAATTATTATTTTTTGCTACTTCTGTTGCAAGGGATTTATTTAAATCTGCAATTCATAATGTTTCATTTTTTATCGCGAAATCATTATATTTCCCATTTATTTTTTTCAACCGCATAATTATCTACCTTTAATTCATCATCAACCGCATATTTATTTACATTTAATTTTCTTATATTCTTTTATTCATGTATTCTCTAGCTCCTGTCATTCTAAGACAGCGGAGATGAGAGGCGTGATGTGCTATCCCGTCATTTTCCTACAGATTCATTCCAACGCGAATAGCACAACAACGTTGCTTTTTTTATTGTCCAATTATCTCGGTTCCTTCTCTCTTGTTCTTCTCGTTTTTCTTCCTCTTTTTGATTACGGATTTTCGACCACCAGAGTCGCGGTACCACAATTCAGAACGGAAGCGCCTATTCCACGTTTTAGCTACATGCACGAACGTTTCTTTTTCTATTTAGCGCATTGTTACTCTGTTACGTTCTTTGGGTTATATTGCTCTTTCTCATGCTCTTCTCTTTGCCTCACGCCTCTCTTTTCTCTCGCAGTCCAAGAAGAGTTCAATTCCCGCAACAACGTTCAGCAAGCGTCTCAATCTCAAGTACCGCCACGTCGACTGGCGCCAACTTAGCGGCGGCTGCGTGAACTTACAAACTGGTGGCTTCCACCACCCGCTTGCCGTCACCCCTGCCGCGCGAGATAAAGAGAGAGAGAGAGAAAGAGAGATAGATAGTAAGAGAGGGAAAAAGAGAGAGAGAGAGAGGTGACCGACGCGTGGAGCCGATGCCAAGTCGCGTCGTACGGGTCTCGCGCGTTCAGTCGGCGTTTAGCTGCCAAGGCTTCGCTCAACGGCGATTCGTTTTGTTTCTCGTCGTCGTCGTTGTACGATCGTAACGTAAACAAAAAATCGCGGACGGCGTTGCGTCGCGTTTCTTTAGTGTGCAATTCGTCCGCGCGTATCGCAGGTCCTTCGATCGCTGTCAAGCGTGTCTGTGAATATCCGGATGCGCGTTTCGGGGCAGTGACTTCATGGTGCGGCGCGAATATCATTCACGCGGCTTCGACACGGGACATTTAATTGTACATCGAGTACAGGAAATTGGCGCTGCCATGGAGCCGCGGGATTGCTGATTGACCGGATCTCTCTCAATTTCGGCGCCGGTGAGTAAAATCCTACGGTGTCATTTCGATTCGCAACGCTCAACCCTCGATCGTCTCGATTATTAGCGCGGCTATCATTGCAGGCTGCTCGTTACTCGTTGTATTTTTTTCTTTTTCTTATTTTGCGCGGCTGGAACGACGCTAATTTCGATTGAGATTAATGGGACGAAGTGGACGTCCGTCGCGCACGTGCGATTCACGACGGGTGTCAGTGCCTCATGCTCCAATTTCGCGCGCATCCCCCGGGCGGCCATGATTTGTCGTTTGTTTTGGAGCCGGCGCGAATTTAGGCGTGCAACCATAAATCGCACATAAATCGGGATTCGGAATGGCAGCTTTTCTTTTTTGGACTGTAAATTTACACGGGATTTATTAGGGATATATGGGACATTTCTCAGAACATTAAAAAAGTTATGAAAAAAAATTACAGATTGTTTTACATTGCATTTGGAAGTAGAAGAAAAAGATTGGCGACCGGATAAGAAGTTATTTCAATAAAAAGTAGACATGTGCTCTAGTGAAAATGTAATTAATAATGAATTAATGAAATAAGAAATAATGGAAATCTGAATTTTTTTATTTAAGTACTTTAAATATTCGAGATGATTTATGTATAAAGTTTTACTGAGATATAGAGATCAGTTTTGTTAAATAAACAAAATTTATTTATTTATTTATTATTAATAAAACTTATCTCTAAATCCGAAACAGTGGATAATCACTAATTATCAATAGCATTCTTGAGTTCAGAATTATTCTGGTGATCAGAATTAATTATTGGTAATCAGTGATTATCCACTGTTTAAGATTTGGAGAGTTTGTGAATCATCTTGAACTTAAAGTATCTACACGAATAAATTGAGATTTTTCCTAATATTGTAAAAAAACAATTTAATTTGAACTTTAAAAATATGTTATTAAAAATAAAAAATTTAATGTATTCACACAATTTTCGTATATGTATAGTTTATTTGATGCGTTAATATTAACATATTTCCGAATTTTATTTACTTTGCAGGAACCATATGTCCGATATATCCTTAAGTATATCGATTATTGCGGCAGTTAACACCTTTTTCTACAAATAACGTGTTACACTTCGCGCAGTCCATATACAATCGACAGTTTTATTCATGAACGCGAGTCAAATTTGCATTGTAAATCGAGTTTATGATAAGCAATTGATATTCCTACTAAAGCAACAGAATGTTTTTTGTTGTTCCTGGAGAATGCTGTCACAAATGCGGGTGTTAATAACATAATTAATATTAATATTTAACTCCAAAATCGCGTTGACGTTCTTATCATTAATATTAATTTTATCGACATTACACAACGCAAGTCTTAGACCCGGTTGCACATAGCTTAACTTTAAACTCGCTTTAACTCGCTACCTTTTTTTAATTTTTAGAACTAGAAAAAGGTAAATTCAACTCGAGCTTGGAATTGAGCTGCATTGGTGCAATGCGTGCCTTAGCACTATTTAACGGTTCTCAGAATTGCAATAGCATGAATCTCATTAAAATATTCACGTAAATACATATTCAGTGTGGACGAATGTTACATCGAGAGACGAAAAAGAAAAGTATCGTTCCCATTTCTCATCGCTCGAACACGAGACGTTTGTATTCTTTCGTCAACGCCGTTTCTTGAGTAAACATTCAAGACGAGGGATAGACCGTTTTTACAAGCGTCGTATCTTTCATTAGCGCTTTTACATCCTTCGACGCGTCACCGCGCACATCTCGCGCGGGAGATTCCATCGTATACCGGGTGTCCGCGTTGTTGCCGCGAGAGAGAGAAAGATTGAAAGAAAGAGAGAGAGAGAGAGAGAGAGAAATTTAATGGTAACGACGATTCTGACGTTTAACGATCCAGTTAGTCCGATTCTCTCCTTCGGTTACTTTGTTTATGCCGGCGTATTAGAATCGCTCGTTCCATGCCTCTTTTTCTTTCTCTTTCTCTCTTGTCTCTTCCCATGTCTTTCTTGCTTCGAACGTCGAGACTGACCGCCTCCGGAGCCGTACAAATCACGGACGGCGACAGAGGTCGTAATCCCGAGTGCGGGAGGAGTCCGGAGAGAGAAAGAGAGAGAGAGAGAGGAGAAAAAGGGAACGATATATACATTTTCTCTATGTGGTGATTAGCGTGACAGTAATAATTTCGACGCATAGAGTAAGGCATACTTGATGTCGTTGTGGTCTTTGTGTCTTATCCGTACATGTTTACAAGGCACGCGGTATATGCTCGCGCTATCCCTGCTTAGCACGATCGTATTGTTTGATCGAAAAGAACTGAATAAATAGTAGCGCTATATGACGTTTTATCTTTCTTTTTTTCTAAAGATTCTCTGCATATCTTACTCGTTATCGTTAAGTGTGTGATGTGTCAAGGAGGTGTGCGGATAAGGAGGTGCGTCACGTTGTTACGAAAGTTAAATTATCCCCGAGATAAATTCTCATTGTAGTAAATCTAACAGTAGGAAGACAGATGATTCTTACGCCACTACGATGGTCAAGTGAACTTTCGAGTGGTAATGATTTAAAAAACACCTCAGAGCTACATTGAAATATTAATAATAAGTACGCAGTATTGATTTGCTTCTCACTTGATTTTACCAATCATCATATTATCGTCAACGGGATTCTCTCTAAAAATAATTTGATTATCGCGGAATTAATATTTAATTGTAAAATTAATGAGCTCTAATTTTATCGTTATCAAATTTCTACGAATATTTATTAATGTTTGTATCATTAACGCTAATCACTTTGGAAATATTTATTGATACATATCGATAGATTTTATCGATTTCTCGTGTTTGTTTTTAAAAGAAAATTAGAGACCAGGAAAAAATTTTTTATATGTAATTAAAATAGATGAACATATTTGACATATAATTATACATAATTTATATATGAAAAATTTTTTGCTTCGAGATTACAATTCTATTTATTCTTTAATATATGTTTGTTATTTAACCTAAAGGCTATACGTGATTTTTTTTAGAAATAATATGCATCGAATACCTATTGATATTAAAATCCTTCGTAGCGCATAGGTCATTAAAAATCTGATGACCTATGAAAAACGTGGTCATAAATATTGTTAGATATGAATAATATCGCGCGTTAGACACGCGCGCACGTACGCTTTGTTTTCTTCTAATTGTTATTAATAGAATTTCGCATATATCACGCACAAATGTTGATCGATCGATACCAGGAAACCGCGCGTCTTTCCCGGAGACGTAACCATTTTGCCTTTGTACGACCTATAAAAATTTATATAAAAGTATCCCGGGCGTAGCACGACTCGTCGTGAGGACATGAATAATTTATTGAAGCGTGTCCCCTTCGTTTCGTGCCTCCTGAGACGTAGAGAAAGAGAGAAGGAGAAGAGAGAAAGAGAAAAACGTTGTGTCGTTTACGATCAGAGGCTTGAATATGGTTCCCTCGTGGTTTGGTCGGCCCTTCGTGCCGTTGAGTAACAATAACAGACGCGAATTCACGCAATCGTTAATTGATGTCACGGATTATAAAACATATCATAATCAACGCACGTGCAACGCACAATTTACACGACATTCTGCGGAACGAACGTAATAAACTCAAGTCGTAAAAACGTAAGCAAATATTTCACTGTTCTAATAAAGAACGGAGGCGCGCGTGAGTTGCGTCTTCCGTGAGAATATAAACAAAACATATTTAATCGCATTTACGATATTTCATCCGTAGCGATATCACGTCACTGACGTCGATTATTGACGTTGACGTTAATTATTGAAAAGGAGCAACGCGATCTAATCGATTAATTAATTGCGATTGAAACTCGTTTTTCTTTATCGTAGACCTTTCAAAGGCTTTACAATGATGTGCGCGATTCCGCGCGCACATCATTTACGTGCCGTTAATCGGAACATTTACGTGTTAATCTCCGAAGTATCTTGCGAGTGCACACGTCGCGAGTGGACACGTGAGGCAGATACAATGTGAAACGATCCAACGTGAAAACCGCAGATCGAGATACCGCGCGCAATTCGCGTGCAGCGTGTTCCGAACCCGCTGCACGTCGTGTCGCACTCGGTCTGCATGTTGTTGCGCCTGCTCTCGTATACCCGGCTGTCTAGATGTAATGGCCTGTCCGACTGATGAGTACATGTAACGGCATGGCGGCCGCGCGAGATAAAAAAAAAGGGACCGTAATTTATACGATTTGCTTTACACATCCGTTTATTAACGCGCGAGCGTATTTCTGCCAGCGATGAATTTGAGCGAGGAGCGATTTCATACGATCGTTCGAATGGACGTGAAGATGAGGACAATGGGGAGCTCCTTTCCGAATCTTGCGGTTAACTGAGGAGCAGAATAGTTATTTTATTCGGGCGCGTGTGTGTACGCGCGCGCGTGTGTGTGTGCCGTGAAAGGTGTGCCGTGAGATGTTTTCAAATTTAAGGTTTACGGTATAAACACAATACTTGGACCCCTCCATACGGCGGATTCGGACAGATATTCATGGAGGTATTCAGGGCAAGATCTGGCTTCAGGCAGACCTGAAATCTTGAATTTACCCAAAGTTATAAGATATTTATATAGATATTTATAAAACACGACGCCGGAAGGCTTGTACGTGCCAATCATCATAGCGGTTCTTACCGAATAACAATTTTTGAATTTTTAATTTTTACAATTTCCAATTTAAACTGCGTCGCATATTTATCAGAGTTGAATTACAATTATGAAGCCGAAGTAATAATATTTATATTTATAAATATCTAAATGTTTATATGTATCGCTTATTAGTGTTTATTATATTATATGTTTTTTTATATTAATTCTTCTCTCTTATATTATGAATATAATTTATTTTATTTAATTTACGATCCTCATTTTATTCGCATATTCATACATTTTCTATATTACAATATATATAGTTATTATATTGTATACATTATATACTTATAATACGAATATTATTAACCAGATTTAATAGACAGCGCGATCTTAATGTAAGTAACTTTATGGTGGGATTCGACGATAGTCTCTCCGAGACGTGTCCATAAGTTCCCATCGATGATGAGCGCGCTAATCGAACGGTGCACTTATCGCGGAAAAAGTAACGGTACGAGAGCGACGCGCGATGAGAGGAGAGGCCAGGCGTGTCCGAAGTTATCGCCGGCTCCGAAGAAAGACTTTCGCAACGTGCCGTTCTCACGACATAAATTAAAATCCGGCACGAGTCGCGGCTTGTCTGCCTACCGAGTTTTATGGTCGCAAACGCCGCCGATTCTCATGACTCGCGTCGATCTAATCTCCGCCGGATAGACATTATAGGAGCATTTCGGTATCGTAATAGGATTATACAGGGTATTAAGACCGAGCACGCCGCGGGGACACTGTCTGCTGAACATTTCCTGCCCCGTAGCTTTCCCGTCATCCCGACCACTATGGCATTACATGACCTACATTTACACGCACGCCACGTACACGGAGAAAGGGTTTTATTAAAGTTATATTATGCAATTTTTATTCTGACTTGATCCTCTTATTTAATAATCTGCCGATAGAAATCTCTAGATAAATTTGCTCTTAAATTTATATTTTTAAAGATATAATCTTTCAGGATTAGACTTAAAAAAAGAATATTTAAAAAAAACGCGTAACACTGCACTGAAAATGTTTCTTGTGTTTAAGTAAATATATTTTATATTTATTTTATATAATATATTTATTTTAACATCATTTTCTTGATTTGAATAAACATTAAATAATTTATTTTTAAACTTAAGAAATATTTTTTTAAATCAAAATAATGATTAAATATAGTGTATATTTATTTGAACATAAAACATTTTTTCAATTATATTTAATGAATGGCCTTGATCTTACTTTAAATACGAATGTTTTTCACTCATAAAGAATAAATGATATTATATCTTACGATTATCTAGTTTGTAATATTTTAATTTTTTTTTTCATTTTTCACGTTAAATCTTTTTAAATTTCGTATCTCAAAATAGTGTGATTAAAAATTTTAACTATATAGAATTATACTCGGTGTAGCGCCTTAATTCTCGGCCGAGCCTAATTCGGATCGCTGAATGGTCGTAATTACAACCCGCTGGGTTTCCTCGAGGTCGAGGAAAATATCTGGTTTCTCGAAATCCCCGGAGCAGAGCACGACGAGCTCTCTGTGCTCTCTTGCGTAAAGCTTTATCTACCCCGTTCAGATTAGACACACGCGTCCGCGTTGACGGAACAACGAATTCGAGACGATCAAAGGGAAGCCGGTGAAGAGTAGGTATTATATTCCCCGGGGTGGCGACGAATTCCATATTTGAGCGCTGGCTCAAAAACCGTGTCATGTAAATTTAAAACTGACGCTCTCCCTCGTTTCGATGTTTAATCCCGCCGACCAACGCGATACTAATATATTTGTCCGTGGAAAAGATATCTGCAAAGGTGTCTCAAGCGATAATTACGTTACGCCTGCAAATTTTATTCTCGATTTTTGAAAAGTTTGAAAACTTGGAAAACGACATTTCCTTGATGCATATCTCGATGTCTTGGGATCAGAACTAACAGTAGCAATTTATGATACGCGAAAAGATAAATTTATAACGGTATTAATATAACATTCTTTCTAGGTAACGGTATGTCAGTATCTAACTAGTATCTACTGCTTCCAAGATATGGAGCGATTATTTATGAAATACTATAAAACTCGAACGTTTCACCTATAAGTTTTTCATATTTCGACGCTCGGTCGTCAGATCGAGAAGAATCCAATATCTCTTAACCATACGGCAAAGGATTAGCGTATAAGAAAAACATAAAGACATGATTCGAGAGAGGGCTATAAACTGTTGTCCGAAATCGCTTTCGGACAGTATCGATATCGACCGGCTGTTACGATGTGATTTAGTGTTCGTGACCTTTTGAGGTGTCTACGCCACTGCGGTCTCGGTCCGCAAGACGATATCCAGACCTTACCGAAGGGCCGCTTTTTGTCGAAGAGGAGGACTCAAGCGGCGCGAAATCTCCTCGCCGTTCAGGAACCCCACGGTCAACCATTGTCGAGGGTTGTCGGATGCAGATCGAAATTTTAAAAACGCTGCTTAACTATCTTCGCCGCGTGATTCCTGACGCGAGGGAGAAAGGGGGATCGTAAAACGCTGTGCAGATTCCGAAATGTGCACCTTCCGAAAATCGCGTGTTGATGAAACAAAGAGGGTGAGTTCAACGAGAGAAACTCGTTGGAAAAAAAAATTGCATCGTCTCGGAGCACACTAACCAGCGAATATAATCACTATAATTTTATCTTCGCTTGATTTTTGTGCATTTTGCGGCTTTTGTCTATATTTATTTCCACTCCCGTCGATGTGTCAATTTTGCTGTAGCACGAGTATCCTAACGACCACTGTCAGTTCTTGTGGCACAACCGATCTTTCTTCTTTGAGAAAAACAAAAAATTTTCTAGAACAGAAAAGATAAATAAGATTTTATTATTTTAACTCGAATTTGAATACAAAAAGTAATAAAAAATTACATTCTGTGAGGTTGCTTTTATTAAAATTATGTATCTAAATAATCAAGGTAATTTCGAATTTTGTAGAAGTTTTTTGCGTCTGTAACAATATTTAAGAATACCTTACAAGTAAAAGCGTTTCAGTGTTAGGAAGAACCATTCTCTTACAAATAGCATCCTGAGGATTGAAAAGGCTACCACGGTCTCATTGAAATTCGGTAACAATAGCGAACGGAAAACCATCGGAGGATCGTCAGGCCATCAGGATCGTCAGGTTGTTTGTGTAGTGCAAACACTAACGTAAAAGTTTCGATTAGCATTCGACCTCTCTAGAAAATTTTCTCCATTTTCGCTCTTCGAAGCAGTCGAAGCAAGCTAGATCGTACTCAGATCATTAACAAGAAGCATAAATTTTATCTCTAAAATCATTTTTCCACGCAGTAGTACTGTAAATCCTTAAAAACCCGCCATGCGATGACTTTCAACAATATCGCCGGCGCCAGTTGCGTCTGAGGCGAAGCCGAAAATACCGCTTATCGTTTGCTAGACGAGTGCACCCAGTCTCCTCGAGGAGGAGATGGATGCTGTGAACGCTGCGTTATGTCGGTTTAACGGGCAACGACGCAGCCCCGGACCCCTGAACACACGAGGCAGCCTGAGAGATTATTGCGAGAAACGCTATTTTTCGCCGGAGTTTTTCACGCACGCGAACGCGTAGCGGAATCTATTATCGGATTTCCCGCCCGAACGTCACCCGCAGCATGTTTATGCGCGACGAAATCGTCGTTGTTCGGTCACGCTTCCCTCCGAATGCTCATAAATCGCTTCCCGCAGCCGCACGGAACTCGAAACTCTTTCTCGCAGAATGCTCGTTTGTCGCGGCTCCGATTACTCATACGGATTTAGATCCTTTCAGATCTATCTCATGCTCGACGCTGAATGTTTTATATTACGGTGTGACTTAAGTTTCGTAAATCTCACGGCTACATATACTAGTTTCTCACACGTAGAAACCGATGTGTTAATGAAACGCAGATAATAGCTTAGAATCGCGTCATGTTAATTTTGTCCGACATAATTGAATGTTAGAATCTAATTAACATTTTATTTAAATAAAAAACATATTTTCTACTTACCACATCCGTATTAGTTTTCGCGAGACACGTTATGTAATTACATCAAGAGCTATATTTGTATCGGGTATAATAAAGTTTTTCGATGAAGGAGTTTATAGAACGTCGAGATAATCATCGTCGAGATCTTCTCGGAATAATATCTTTCGTAGTATCTTATCTTAGGTTGCGAGACTTTGCTCGTTATCATTCGCTACGACAGAACGTTAGTAATGACGTCCCGATTCCGGTTCGCCTCCTTTCGATTTGTGAGGCGTGAAGAAGGGTCAGAAACCAGTTTTCGGGGTTCACCCACACCCTCAAGCGCGTCCAGCGCTACGGATATGTACGCGCGCGAGGGAGTCCGTGATTTAAATTTTCGAAGGTCGAACGTGCGGACCACAGAGGAAGAAAAGGAAGGGCACGAAGAAGAAGATGAGGGAACCGGTAAACGGGATACACGTGGTTTGCATCTGGCAGAGTTTCACGCACGCGCTGATAGGAACGAAAATAAAATAGGAAATCTTGCACGTGGAGCGTTTTCACCATGTTTTTTGGTTCATCCTCGTCACGTCAATTTGGAATTAGTGCTGTCCCGATTAATTCTCGTTTGTATCTGACGATTTCGATCAATAAGATGCGTGATATGAAGCATAATAACTCCAAAGTAACTCAACACATCTTACTATCTTGGGCAAGGCTGTTATTAAATCGATAAACGTTGCTCTTTTATCAATCTTTTCTCAGAGAGAGAGAGAGAGAGAGAGAGAGAGAGGGGGGGGGGACAGTGTTAATAAGATAAATTGGCATTTGATATTGTGATTGTTGAGCTTGTGATTACGTCTTAATTATCATTATTATTACATCATTTATTATCATTATTTATTATTAAATCATTATTATATTGTTTATATTTATTATACTCATCTTGTTTATTCTTTGTATAATATTTCCAATCTAGCTTAACGCGCTAATGAGCGTATTAAAAATTATTCCGTTTGCTACGATCGGCGCGTTGTTCAGTGAGAAAATTAAAAAATTCGAAAGTCTCACAATTTCTGATTTTCAAAGGAGGTTGCTCCTTATAGGCTGATATCGCTCGCATATAGGACACCACGAACGTCGCACGACCGAACGTGGCAAACGCGTATACCTGTACCGGTCCTCGCTTTTCTCTCTTTTGGCCTGAGCAATGGCCAGAGCAGCCTCTCCTCTCTGCGGTCCACGGTACGAAGGATCCGTATATGGTGCTGGCCTACTACCTCTGCGGCACGCACACTGACGTATTCGTGTACATGCGGATCGCTATATGGGTATAACCCCGCAAAGTTATCGGCGACAGGAGCTTCTCTCGAACACGACCGGATCAATCATTTGAGCAATAATACTCTCGTCAAGTAGACCAAACATGTCACGAATAGCCTTATTTTGAGATAAATTTCCTGAGGCTAAATATGTAGAATGCGAAAGAAAAATCGCTACCAATTTTTGCTAATATGACATGTAACTGGAAATGACAATTACTAATACTACAGTTGAACTATTAAAAGTTTTCTGCTTATATCCTAGCAGATGACGCTAGATTATGATACAAAGGTTTCTTCTATACGGCTGGATAATGTCGTTTATACACGCTCTTATGGTGCATGTGAAAAACGTGCATTCCGCGGCATTTGTATGCACGAAGGAGTTGAGCCATCGTCGACTCACGGCGCAAGCAATATCGTTCGATAAACGGTCGCCGGCAATGTCGCGTAATGGAGTTTATAGGAGAGAACCCATGTGTGCTAGCCGCGTATGCATTCGGGTTCATCCCAGGCTCTTTGGCGCTCGGTCCATAAATTGGAAGGTTTAGGGTTTCGCGTTCGCACGCGCTCGCTTATTGGCTACATCAGGCTTCTTCGCCTGATTCGCGCCGAAGATATATTGCTCGCTGTATATGACATTAGACGTTTATGCACGATGCAACGGTGCGAAAATCTACGGCTCGCTCGTATTACAGATTATCATATTCGTTATTGCTTTATCGCTAATGTATCAGCGAGGATGTTAACAACTATACGCAGAGTTTTGTGTGTGAAAATCTATGGGATACAATCGACGCGCGTAATTCTCTATACGACGTTCCATTACACGCATCACTTAACATTCCATTACTTTATTCTGTCGTTATATTGTATGCGTAAGAATTGTGCGCGCTGTAAATGTATTACATACGCGGATTAAAATAAATCATTTTCTCTTCAATGCTACGAAAACAAACTGATATGATTTGCATCTTGGTTAAATATAATTCTTCATTATTTGATCTTTAGCTCGCAACACTGGTACGTAATATGTAATCGTTTGAATTTATTTGTATACTTTATATTTATGTTTTACAATTTTTGCAACTTACGTGACATTAGACAAGTGTAATCTAGAGTATATTTTTAACATCAGAAATTGACATTTTTAATCTTCTCGTTGGTTTTTTTTGTCTTCTCATTATCTTCCGTTTTGTAGAACTTTAATTTTACCCGGGGAGGGAGGCAAGTTTCTTCTCCCTGGTGTATTCTAAGAATGTGGAAACGCCGATTAAATTCTTATTAAGTCCTTAACATTATTAACAATCAATTTTCTAGATTGTGAGGTTAAAACAAGCACTAACGCGCCTCATCAAATCACAGTGAAAGTACGTTTTAATTTTGAAGAACTAAATAGTAAATTAAGTGAAAACACTTAATGGCTCCGTAATGTCTTAGAGTGAAGAGGTTAAAGGGGCAAAGATTAAAATACGCGGCTCGTGCATGTATATATAGAACGTGGAGGTCTCACCACATCCTCATGGCGTGCGTGCACTACATGCAGCCTCGATGCATGCATGCTACACGTGCAGGCAGCAGGATACTTTCTCGCCTACGGCAAGGCAACCACCTTGGCGTAGCTATGCCTATGCGAGCTCTACGGAATCTCGGCACTTTTCGCACTGAATCCCTCTCGATCGCGACAAAATCGTTAGCGTAATCCAACAATAATGATTCTCACAGCATCGGTGGCTACAGCACTTCTTAATTAATTATACGCTGTTTATTTTCCAAGCATTCGCGCGAGTCTGCGGTAGTGACGAACGCAAGTCGCATTGAGAAACAAACACACCGTTCGCACACCTTGTGTATTTTAATGCATCTACGCAAACAGGGAGTATCTTTTCACAGATATTCTTGGTTACTTAAGATAAAGGTATTAACGATAAGGGTGTTACGATTGATAAGCCGTTTTATTCGAATTTAACTCAATAAGTCGAGTTTCTATCGATCCATGTCAGTTTGATTTATTGACACTCAGCAATCTTAAAATGAGGACTCGAGACAAAAATCGTCTTCCTCTTGGTAAAATATTACACGTTTATATGTTTGTCACGGTAGTTTCTGTTCCCGGCCTCTCAGCCCGGAGAGCTTGCCTTACGTTACAGTTACATCGCCACGTCAATTATCCCATTAACTCGTCGACTTCGAACAGGTTCCGGCTTGATCCGGCGAGAGTCGAGTCTCTTCCACGTTACGTACATCGGGCTTATCTTCGGTACGCTTTTCTACAGGCGTACCGCGTTACGCCTAATGTGAGCTCGCTGACAGGAAATGCAGGCGAGATCCTAATTTGTTGGCATTCGGTTTCTCCCGGCTGAGCGATTCACGGCCTCGGCGCTCGGGAAACAGTGGTTAGCTTATTACACTTTACGGGGGAACGGTCGCATGAATACGCCCTTTATGCCAGCCCGAACCGCCAGCGTATAAACCGGCAATGAGCGTAGGAAATGGCGTGTACCTTTTGCAAGGTTATTTTTCCTTTCCGTACATCGGACAAACGAAACGTTTAGCGCCTCTTACCGAGACTGCATTATAACAGCTTAAGCGATTAGGTAACGACTTGCGAAGTATATGCACAGTTCGACGAGTTTGCTCGAGTCGTGAAGAAGTTACTCTGAAGTTTCGTGTATATTTTTATAGTCTGCGCAACCCTTATCCTAGATAGAGATTCTCTATCTTAAACACACTGAGAAAAAAATTGCTAACTTGACTGAATTTTTCAACTCGATTAAATTTTTTCAGGTCAAGTTTTTTTATCCTTTTGACTTAAATACAAAAAAAATTTTTCAACTAAAATAATTTTATGAAGTTGAAAAATTTAGTCAAGTTAACAATTTTTTTTCCTCAGTGCAGACATTATTTTGTTTTAGATAAGTTTGTGTACAATATATTCCTATAATTAAAGATTGATTAATTTTAATTTCTTTTTCATAATTAAAGATTGAATAATTTTGATACACAAAGTTGAAGAAAATCTTTTTAACCAGGATTTTTGCTTTAAATTTTATAAAACTAATGGATTTCACTTAAGCAAGAACTATATTTTAGAAATGAGCTATATTATATAGTTAGATAAACGATCAACCTCGGAAAAAAAATCGATCTTATCAGTTTGTCGCTATCGTAGAGTATCTGATAACGGATCATTAGAGACTTAGAGATTGCGTGGCTCTATGTAACAGATGCCGATAGAAAAAAATTAATGCTGATAATTGATAAGAAGAGTATCGCAAATTTAATAGCGACTACGCACTTAAGTATGATAATCGTAAGCAGAAATGACGATTATCTTACGTTACACTCTATACCGTTATTTTGCTTCGTGTTGAAATTGCATATCGCATGACCTCTTGTCATCAATTCATTGATCATATTCAGCCGACTCAGCCGACGAATCGCACGACTCACGGTTATTTTGCCATTTGGCGATGTATCGAATATTCGTTGGCAACGGGCATCGTTTTGGGAGAGGGGGACTATTATTTGTTTTAACTTTCCAATATAATTCCCCAATATATTCAGAGATGTAACGTGGGTATTGTCATCTCGTCATATCGATCACATCGCTAGTTTGCTGTTATTGCGACATTATTAACGCGCAACATGAAATTTCGTTAGTTTATTTCGATAAATTGAAAGAGAATTTGAAAGTATATATGTTGCGAACGTATCAATTTATCTTCCATTCCTCATTATTGAATTATTATGCCAACTACTCTTTGAGATATGATAATTCGCTAATAAACACAGGTGTGCTTGTCCGTTAACGATTCTCCACGCCCTTCTGATTCGTATCGGCTTGAAATATCATCGCGATTTACCGTAAACTTTCCCATCCGTTCACCGATGTTTTACACGCGAACGCGTCATTTTCCGCTCTTTGCCGCGGCTGTGGGGAGATGACTTTTTGCGATGTGCGGCGCGCACTTCGTTGTACTCTCTCTCTCTCTCTTTCTTTCTCTCTGGCATCTCTGCAGATCTTACGACGCTGCGGTATTGTCGGAAAGCGCGCGTGATTCCCGCCGATCCGTGACGTGCGGCGCGAGACCGCGCGACGCCACTTTTGTTATCTGGATTTCGCGCTCTTCGCTCAGGTCGGCCTTGCACATATGTGCTGTTACGCGCATACTACATATGTCCGGCGGCTTACCGCAAGCACGTACGTATATTGTACACGTATCGGGAATATTTGCACGCGCACGTGACGTGCCGTACGCAGAAGCGTGGGGTGTTCTCTATAAATTCAGCCATCATAAAAATAGGTTGGATCAACGCTATCGATACAGCTCAATTGCCACCGTGCGTATTTTTAAGCACGTCGAGTACCGATACAATATCCGTTCGCAATGTGCTCATCGTGTTGTACGCGACAGTTGTTTGCGAAACACCTCATCTGGAGAGAGCTAGGTAAGCGTTGGAGAAACGAGGTCGGAATTACGGAATTGAAATTATCCCAACAAGAATAACTTATTCGCGGTAAATTCATAGCATTCCATTCATAAATTATCTAATAACTATTGAATTACATTGTTACAGTATACGTGATCAAACTTAAAAAATCTTCTTTATTTTTTGATCAATTTTCTTGGAGATAAATATTTTATTGTCCACTGAAAGAAAAAAATATCGTAAAACAAAAAAAATTTACTTAACGTAAAATATTATTTACTCAGTAAATAATAGCTTATTTATTTGCGGTCAAGTTAAAAATTTTCCTCGAAATTTCTTAATTGTAATATTTATGTAAATAAAATGAAGAAATAATTTTTAATCGAGTAATTTTTTCTTGCAGTTTAGAAAATACTTAAGGCAATACGTCTATTTACTTAAAATACTTTTACTTAAACTGAGCAGAAAAAACTTGCAAAATATATGGTTTTAAGAAACTGTGTTTTTTTCATTTAAAAAAATTTTCTCTCGGTGCATGTATAACTTTTTTTAGTTTTATTTTGTTGGCTAATATGGCTACCGTGTATTTCATAAGGATTACTTTTATCTAAACTGTTTGGCATCCACTGTGAAAATATTCATCGGTTGTTACCACTATTTTTGGCGCTCTCTTAGGGGAATTTGTATGTTGTGTTTAAATTTATCAGCCCTCGTGGTGACTTTTCAACGCCACGGAATCCTATACACGTCACGGCACACGCGTAAAGCTGTTAAGTGCCCGTTTTGTATTCATCGTAAAGCATTCCGTATGCACTCTGTGCAATAAACGATGGTAAAATAAGCCGTGTTTGGACGCATATCCGGTGTTTGGATAATCCGGCTCCACTTCAAACAAGCATATCATTACACGTTCAGCGTTAATTGATTACACGCTACGCATTCGCTGATTATTTCGTGGAACATGATCTGCAAACATGGGGAAAGCCAGTAATATAATAATCTAGAGAATTTTATCATCACTATGCCTTTTTGTATATTATACACTCCGTCGTGATTTAGTAGCTTTTGAAATATCATATTTTGTTAGTAAGTAGGCCAGTTTAATTTAATTCGATGCCGTAGTTTAACTGAAACGAAAAGAGATAAGTGAAAACGAAAAAGATTTTAATATAATTTCGCAACGTTCTGGCAAGTATCTCGGCGAGTTGTCTTTTTGCTGAGGCTGCGCACGAGCAGGTCGAGTTTCATCAGCGATAGCAAGCCGGTGAAGACACACGAGAAGGAAGCCGTGCGCACGCACAGCCTCGCAAACGCGCGATGTTATTAATTAGCACAAACAATCTTGACCATATGTCGGGATACGCAACGTTACGCTGAGAGACTGTAATTTATTTACGGTGATATAGCGGCGGTTGGTGATATAGCGGCACACACCGCTCGTCTATGATCCTTTCTTGATACACGATTGCCCACGAATAAATCATTTATGTTTCGCCAGCGAGAAGATAGTGGTACAGTGGCAGAGATCAATAAGGTCGGTTTTGCACTCCTTCACGATCTCCATTCAACAATTTTTTTCACTTTTTGTTAGCTTTAGTGAACAAAAAATATAATGCACATCTGAATGAAGTTCCATTCATAAATATAAAGCTTTGAATGTATCGATATGAGCTACTGATTGAAAAAATGTTTTTAACCGATTTTTTTTTAACAATATTAAAAATCTATTGTTTTTTTATTTTTGTATTTTTTATTTTATTTAATCATATTAGTCGCCAACTAAAAAATTATGGCCTGCCCTGGTCCATGACTGGGGGGCTCCGGGAACGCGTGCAGCATACTTCCGGAGCAGATCAGGCATTCTAGTCTCGTGTTTTTATTTTATCAGTCCGATATAACGAATTATTGTTTTTTTTTTATTCTTACTTCCACAGCTTAATTTCCACATAGAAAGTATTAAAAAATTTTTTTTCTCTCTTCTAATTAAATTTTTATAAAAATAGAGTTTATTCAAATCCAGTTAAGCATTTTGTGGCTTTACTTATTTGTCATCTCATAAAATTCAATTTACGTAAAATCTTCAAATTTTAATTGCTAGTCGACAAAGAGTTTCTTTTAATCAGCACGTTAATTTTTACTCAACCACCGCTTTGGTGAGCAAAAGAACCGCATTTTCTTTTGAAGCGGTCGGTTTCTCGGTCCACTTCGTCCGCATGTACAACACTTGTGTGCTCATTACCGTGGCCGCCACCGAGATCGCCCGTGTCGAGAATTTAGAGATAGGATCCAAACAGATGTCCGTTTCACCCGTGACTCGCACGCTCGAGTTATTACCGCCATAAATCAGGAGTCATTCTTCTTTTTTACACTCACCGCGCTCTTGTAGAAGACTCCTCGTCGCTCGATATCGGCGTTTACACGCGAAGAAGTAATCATATCAGATCGAATATGCGGTGGTCGACGAAATTCGCGTGGGCGAAACGCGTGTCAGTGCGATGCGTGACAAAAAAACACCTCAATGGTCACCCCTTTTTTTCTACAAGTTATAGATTTGCAAATCTGTGTAGATACCATCAGCTACATCTCATTTTAATTTGACGTAATTTCGATGTGTATCTCTGAATTTACGAAGAATATTGTTGAGAATAACATTACGCCGTAACGATAGGATAAGGATCGATGTCGCGTTTAATTCTTTTTAATTAAAAAAGATTGTGTTATTCATAAAATGTTCGTACCGTGACTTTGAAACTTTTTTTTTTATTCTCTCTTCTCGCGCAGAGTAGTTTTCTCGTCTCAGTGTAACCGTACTTTACAAGTGCATACATTTTCCGCAAACATTTCAAAATTTCTTATATAACCTCAATCAGAATATAGCGTCGCTATAAATCGAAACGATGGAACTTATTCCGCTCATAAATTGAGAAAAGGAATATGCACTTCTACTATACTTCATAATGTATAAACGCGGAAGAAACTTCTTAAAGTTGGGTCGAGCTTTCGCATAACATGTATCGATCCGTGTAGTATACGATATAAGCTCTCGGTGGATTGAGTGAGAGAAACTGTGCTTTTCTTGCATCCACCGGGATCGTTTCCAGTTCATCTCTAGCTCAAGATGTCGTTTCCACGGAATTCCGACATTATCGCTCGTCGAAGTTCTAAGTACACGTAAAAGTCATATCTCTCCATTCGTTGGCCGTTGCTCTTCCACTTTCGTGGTTCGCGCGCACGCGTTTTATTCGAGATCAAAACTTCGACCCCGCGCGTAATGGTGCAATCGTTGCCGCGAGATTCCCGAGGCGGAGGTCAAGTCGGGCGATAGCCCGGTTATCAGCGAGGGTTGAGAGGAGGGAAGAACAAATGACCGATCCGCCAACCACCTGTTTTCCCTATCCATCGAACGTCCGTGCAATCTGACGTTTTTATCGCATTCCGACGCGGAACTTCGGCCGGACCCGCAAATACATCGCGCATCTTTCAACGGCCTCGGCGATGATTTCTCATGCAAAACCGCCGACGGAGTTATTT
Source organism: Solenopsis invicta (assembly GCF_016802725.1). Classification (NCBI taxonomy): domain Eukaryota; kingdom Metazoa; phylum Arthropoda; class Insecta; order Hymenoptera; family Formicidae; genus Solenopsis; species Solenopsis invicta. The sequence continues at coordinate 17,492,684 of NC_052679.1, forward strand.
TAATATTCGCGATGCCTGTGGCCTGCGGCGGTAAATTGCGCACCGTCTCGTTGGCCATCCGCGATTACACGCGCTTTACTCCTAAGCCGTACGCAAATTAATAACAGTAATTATGAATGCGAAATGCATGGCTCGAAGGCACGAGACCGATTTAGAGTGAGGCCAACGTTTTTTTCTTCCTCCTGATCCGTTTTCATCAGACGAGCATTTCTTATCCCGTCCTACTTTAGCTTCCCCCCTCCTCCTCCTTCTCAACCGTAATTCTCACCTCTATTTCACGAGACATACATAAATTACCACTGAACATTCGTAGTTTGCCATTTTCTGGCCGTGTTCTCCCTCGAAGAAAGTTTTCTATGCTGACGCTAAGAGCTAAAGTGCTTGGGCACGAGTCCGGCTTCCCACTTGTTTACTTGAGACAAATTAGGAACATTCTCTGCATACCACAGAGGTTTCCAGGCTACCTTCACAAACTTTCTGCCTAATCCTACAGAAAAACTCGAGCATCGTTATCTAACTTTCATGCGAGAACTTAAGAATGTTTCGAGGTTCTATAATACCTGCTAAAAGTAATCAGAATTTAAAAACTGAAGACTTTTTTTTAGATTTATTCTTTTTTTTCTTAACCAACAAAATATTTTTGGTCGCGTGCAAAATTTGGAAATGTGTTCAATTTAAATAAACTATCTATATATAAATGTGAAAATTGTATGAATAAAATTATATTTTTTTTTAATAATATATTTTCATAATTTATTTACTCCGTTATTGAAAATTAAATTTTTTTACAACATTAGGAAAAGTGTCAATTTTTTCGTATAAGTACTTTAAGTAAGGTAACTGTACTCTATATAGGTTATCTAAATTTTGCGATTCTTTTCCAATTTTTTGCTGAGTCCAACATAAAAAATTGATAGCCAGATTCAAAGTAGGAAACATTTCTGAACATAAATTTAAAATATAGGACAGTTTGAAATATTTAATGCAATTGTGGATGCAGTAAAAATTTCTAGAAAAAGTATCATTTAAGTTGTATTGGGTACATATGTTACTCAATATGGCCTAATTATATTATTTCACAAAAAGTATTAGAAAAATAAATAACAAAATGATCTAATGTTATATTTATAAGTTTATAAATTTATTAACATATTTATTAACATATTAACATACATAAGTACACAAAGAACTTTTTTCATTAATATTACATTAAATAAATAGTGGACTTATCTTAACTTTTTTTTTACTTATCTTTTGACTTATCTTTTTCCCTCTTAAAGTCATAACTTATGAACCAGAGTTTAGTAGGTGGATTAAAATTTATGATATGTGATGAAGCAATAAAAGTCCTGAAAATCTTGAAAAAACATTACAGTCGATGTGTATGTACACAATATTGATCTAGGCCATATTGGTTCTACCTTACAGAGCTTTTTTTCTATGACTGAATAGGATGCTATGAATAGGATGTTGACAAAAATGTAATCGAAAAAACGGCGTTGTAAAGCATAAATATAGAGCTACAATAACATGAACTGCGGAGATAAATAACTACTCTATAAGGTTATAGAAAGCAGTGACTTTCCTACAAAATATTAGATCATGAAAAACACAATTAAAATTTTACTTTTGACTTGAATAATAAAATACATAAACTTTACATAAATTAATCTAATCTGCATATTATAAATAGAATATACGCGAATCAAATTAAACTATAATAAAAATAAAAATAATAAGATCTGCAAGGAAACTAAAAAAAAATTTTTTATGATAATAATTGTGTTATTAATATGTCAATAAATTGTGTATGCATTTGCAGACAGAAACCGATAGATTGTGAACACATTCATCTGCATCTGTCCATAATTACGGATGAAGAAACGCATGGTAAAGCAGACACAAACGGATAGGATATGTTTTCTGTTCGTTTCTATCCGTAATTTTTACCGGAGTACCGCATAAATAAGTTGCATTTTAGCAACCGCGGAAGCCTCGTCGATGTCGTCTTCTGGTCTATAGTCGTCGTACAGATACGCGCGCGTTTCTCTCAAGAACGAGCCGAAGGGAGATTCTGCCTCTGCGAGAGGTGAGTCGCGGGCATGTTACCATGTTTGGCGACTCGCTCCCATAAAACTTCCCCGCACACGCTCCAGCGCGTGTGCACGTGTATGGCGCACGCACACCGCATAACGCGGCTCTCTCGCCGTATTTCCAGCCTACTCGCCGTGGGTAAGATAAATCGCGTCGAAGTTAACGCAAACGAAGCGTTCGCCGAGCTGGGCGCAACCGCGACTGCCACACCCCGCGAGGAGAGCGCTAGAAGGGGGAATCTATTTATTAAAATATGGACGAGCGAAGCTTGGAACAACCAGAATATACTATGTTAAAAAATGTATGACAAACGTACTGTTCCATCGCTATTTTTTTTTGCGAAGAAAAAAATCGATTGGAAATTAACCAACCTACTTAAACGGAGTATTTCAATCTTATGACATTCTTATAATTTGGTAGCAAAAATTTAATTTATTTAAGAAGAAAACACCATCATTCATTTCTTGTTTATCAATTATCACTTTATTAAAATTGCTGCATTATGATTAATGCGCTTCAGACATGTAATACAGATTTCAATTCGAGATCGATTGTAAAATATCGGCTTAAATATATGTTATGATGTTGTGTAACGCACGTTACAATCGATTGTAACAGGCGGCACAAATCATAACCGAGAAAAAGGTGGTCGCGGCAAGATAAACAGGTTCTTAATAGCAATTCGCGAATTATCCGAAGTCCATCAGGCATCATCCTCCCAGGGGTACGTGAGAGATTGGTTCGTATACCTCTCCCCTGTATAACTTACGTCACGGCTAATACCACGCGGTCGCGATCGCGAATCAATTACACGCCGTCGTCAGGCGTGTTCAATATAACGCACGGTAAGTTTTCAGCGAAGTTTAATCAGCTACGCGGCAGCGAGGATTGATTATCTGTCGGCTTATCCGCGGGGTGGAACCGGCCGGCGAGATACCGATACCGAGGGGCCTTACGCGAGAGATTTAAGAGTGGACATCTCTCGGCGGTGGTAACTTAAATATAAAGAAACGACTGGACACAATCGTAGAGATTTATGACCCTCCGCGTAGCCGTTCTATGCCGTTCTACGCGTGTATCTAGCTGCATGTTTCGCTCGCTCCGTGGTGGCGAGCTGTAACCGCGAGAACGTTCGAAGATCGCGACGATTCCATGTCGAAGGCGAGAGAGAAGTAAGTCGAGTTGGTCCGACGTTGGGACAACTGAATGGATAAATTTATTCGCCGATGCGTCCGCGCCGTTCGATGCCGATCTATCCGTCCGCGTGAATCGAGCATGCGACCGAAGGTGGACAAGGAGAAACGGATGACAAAGGAAACGGACGATAAAATGCTACACAGCGGCATACCATCGGAGACACGGAAATCGTAAACTGTAGCTCTACCCTCAAAGAGAACGCTATGATACACGATGGATTTTTATTACGGTTTCCCGTGGGGATGACTGATCCGTACAGTCATGTGGGTTTAGTGAATCCGTCGACCAGAGCTCAATATACTGCGGACATACGTATATTTTATACATCCATATGCATGCATGTACGCACATTTCTATGACTGATATAAATGTAATACGTTTGAGGAAACTTTGAAGCGAGGCGCAATTTAACTTGACAATAACAAAAAAAAAGGAAGAACGAGATAAATGTATAAATAGAACAGAATAATAAAAACTAAGCTTATTTTTTTATTTATATTCTTTAATGTCACAAAGTTAACATATCTTTTCCTCAGCGACGCTAAAGTTAAATCGTAAAGTTTACTTTGAAAAGGTGCCAAGAACGTTTAGAACACTTCAATATTATCGGACCGTTGATATTTATATCTTCCCATATCTTTGATATATATTTTATCTTTAATGGGTATTTGAAAAACAGTATAGAACGGAAACTGTTAATAGAATTATAACTCTTCCTATTATTTTGGTAACGTCTCGTAGATTGAAAATTTTTTTATTGAAAATCTGTTATACACTCTTTTTATGTAGATTAATTATTTAATATTTGCCGTTAATTTGTGATTACTGATTTTTTTTCGAGGAGTTTTTATTTCAGCTAAGAAATATATATATTTAAGTATTTATAAGCTGAAAAAAAATTTTGTTAAAAAAGTAAAATATTTAATCTGATACAATCAACTAAACATTGGGTTCATTTATTTAGTTGCACAAAAAGGTATGTTCTTGGGTATGTTTATTTATATCAACCTTTTAAATTTTTTAATCAAGACTTAATTAAATCAATTCAATATTTAGTTGCACGTATTGGGTTAAATATTTTAGTTTTTCAACCAATTTTTTTCTTAGGGTATTTTAGATTTTATCACGGAAAAATTTTTAAGTATTTTATAGCCAAAAATGATAGATATTTTGTCATGTCTAGACGCGATTATTTCACTTAAAAGAAAAAAAAAAAGGTTTTATAAGCTTCTTAATCGAACGAAGAATCTTTTTCCAGTTAAGAAGGGTGTTAAGATGAATTATTCGGTATCGTGACATCTTGACACGTTTTTTCTGTAGAGTCGAAGAATAAATACGTTTTTAGAGTACCTGGAATAAGGGTTCGTGCAAAAAGATGCAAGCAAAAAGGCGATCTCGGGAATATGCCAACGACATCGTCCCCTCCCCTGATATTTATACTTTTGCGCTATGCCAAGAATAAATTCTGCCCTCCACGAAAGTGGTGATGAGCGCCGAACGCGTGAACTTGTTCGGAGCGTAAATCCCTCTTAGACATTACAATTCATGTCTTTAGATTTTCGATCGATACAACGCTCTTTCATTTTCACGATGATACCTTCGTCTTATCTAAAGTTAAGTCAGTCCTCGATTATGAAACATGTTTAATCAGATGGTCCGACTACCAGAAATAGAATAAAAGTAACACCTCTCTGTTTCTGTTTTTTCTTCTTTTTTATTTCTATTTTTTACAACAAGAGACACTTTGAGATCTCTTTAACTTGATTTTAAAACAGAGAAAAACACCTTTCATGTTACAAAAAAAGAAATTATGCGGTCGAAAAATGAGAATTTTTATTTATGGCGTAGAAATTATTTTGACAATACTAAAATTCGAATACATTATCCCGCCTCTTGGGAAGTTTATTAATCTCCTAAAGAAAGGTCTTATTTACTCAATCGTTCGTAGCGGTCACGTTGTGCATACACTTGGCGCACGTACTCGCAAATTCGCGCGGTTCCATCGCCTCTCGCGTCGACGCTGAAATTAATCGAGCGCGTGATTACAGCCTGACACAATCTTACACGCCTACGGGGCCCAGTCAAAATATTATGCCCACGGGGTGTAGGGTTAACAATTCGGTCCGCGAATAAAACGGCGAGAAATCAACGAACCGGCGAACGGGCGAAAGACCTTCTTCCCGCGCGCGCGATCAAGGTCGCCTGCCCTCCTTGGCCTTGTTGTCAATTATCGGTTTACCTAATTATGCGTGTGTATGCACATCGCGCTGCGTGCGTAGATCGAAGCCGACGATACAGCGAACGCGATTAATCATGCGCTCGCCGCCGCCGCGGCCTACGAGCATATTCATTATATCTATGCGTTTTCGAAAGCTATGATGGGAAGACGTCGCCGTGCTTTCGTGCCGTCTTGTCGTCTAGCTACTGATTAATGACAAATTGCTTGATGAATTGACGGCATACCGTTCCTATTTATCATCCAGCAACTTTGAAAAGTTGACGTTGAAATTTTATAATTAGGCCCATTTCGACGCTATCTCCCGATCAAATTTCTCGTGAGACACACGCTAAACGTACGTAAAAAAAAAGACATAATTAGGCACTGATATAGAATCGCGTATTGTTTCATAAATCTTTGCGTGTTTCTTTAATTTAAAATTCAGCTTTCCTTTTTTCGTTTAAAATGCTTCCTTTTAGTGGATACTTGGACAAAAATTCAAATAAAGAAGAATAAGACAGCGGAGTTGATGGACTATTTCGTTAACCTCGAGAAGTTGTCCTTTTTATTCTGCTTTTGCCATAACGCGCGTGAACTTTCATTCTTTTTCTCTGTGTGTTATTTCAGACGGTCGCGAATTTGGCGCGTTCCGGCTTGGCAGGCCTGGTTTATAGCTGTGCCCGGTTTATAGTCGGCCCTTTGTTCGGCGGTTAACGCGCTGGCTGGTGGTCATAATACGCAATGTATATACCAGCTCGACCAACGACTCATTTTACGTAGCTTTTTTTGCGCCTTCGGCGTATAGAACTCTCGCTATAATTAATCTCCTGTTTACTTCAGATGATACCCACGGATTCTGTTTTGACGTAGCGAAATACCTTCGACAGGAGCAGGATTAATGCAGCGTTTGCTTCATTGAATATCGAGATTGAATTTTTAATTCGTATTGGTAGGATAATTTTCTGATTATTTATGATAGTATTGTACGCTTGGACGTGTCCAGGCGCTTTTACCGTGGAATAGAAGATTGGTCTGTCGTCGCGCGTATCGGCACATGGAAAGTAATTCCGATAAAGCCAACAGCGTCCACGAGTCTCGGGTTTCTTTCGCGCGCGCGTGCGATCCGGGAAAAGACGGCGGATAATTTTCACCCTTATCTCGGCGTTCATTCAATTACGTAATAAGCACGGAGCTCATGGTCCTTGTAATACCATCGTCCCTTGTCGTCTTGTTTCCATCCTCTCTAGAAGCTTTAAGCTTCTCGATCGTGCCCAAGTAACGGTCACGGCGGATCGCTTATGCGTTCGTGTTCACGCGTAACTATGAAACTGCTTGTATTTTCTCTTAAGAGTCAGTTTCCCTCGGATATTAAACTTAACGACTGTGACATGCACACGTTTATACATACTCGGCGTAACGCAATTAATTTTCAGTATGAATGTTGTTGAAAAATCATTTTTCTTACAGTGAACGTTTCTTTAGCTTGATTATGTTCAATAAACTTTTTTTTTCAGAATTTGTTTAGTTTAAAAGAAAACACTGGTAATTTGTCTGGTAAAGAATCAACTTGACTTTACGTTACTTCCTTATAAGTACTAATTATTACAATATTATTTTATATTAACAAAAAATGGTTATTATATGTCCATTCCTGATAATATATTATATGAATGTTATATAAAAAGTAAATAATATTATTTTAAATTATTGGGAAGGCTGTAACTTTTAAATGTAATAATTATGAGATTTATAAATATTTTATGCATAATAATTTACATTAATTTTTGAACAAAAATAATATTCGTAGAACATTTTCATAATATTTTAGGGATGTTATAAGGGGACGTATAATATTAATACAATATTCCTATAATATATATTAAAAAATATATTCTCAAAATAATATTCTCGGAATATTATTTTAACATTATTTTAATTTGTAATAATATTGTAGCGCTTATTAGGGTTTGCTTCGTTAATTTTGATTTAAAATCTTCGACCTTTAAAAAATAGCGTTAAATTACGTAATATAGCGCTGGACCTCATTTTGATAGTGTTTACAGATTTCTTTCCAGTCACGTGTGATGAGATAGTCTCTGTCTGCCGTATCCCCGTAACGACTTCCGGTCGTCGCGAAGAAACTACTACCAGTTCATATTAATTGTCCTCCATCCGTTGTTCTTTTCGCCAGTCTCGCACCGTTTTTTCTACATTTTGTAAATGAATGACTTTCCTCTCGACACAAATTCAAAACGATCACCACTCGAAAATCCTCTCTTCTCGCTAACAATTTTTTACATCGCGAAATATCAATGTGATTTATTTTTCCCACAGTAATTTCCTGTTCGTCGATACTCCGATTCGGTAACGAGTAACGTGTACCGCCGCACGATGAAATTCCGATTCGTGCAGTTTTGACATTAATGCGCGTTCGCGTTCTGACAGAATTGGTCTCGCGGCGAGTGAAAGCGGCGGTACGTCGCACTGCGAACGGATTATCCTTTTAAACCCTGTAAAGTCGCTACAATCATTTAGAAATCTTAATTCGCCACGGCGATTTTTGTTTTGTTTTATGAATCATTTCTCGTCACGTAAATACACGCGAAATTATCTCTCTAAGTGAAAAGTTCGTAACGCGAGACGCCCGTATATCTATCCTTCCCCTTTCGTTCTCCGAGTAATTCCCGGCGCGATTTGCGTGAACTATCGGCGCGGTATTACACATCTACCTCTCCGTAATTCGCGGACGCGTGGGCGAGCGTACGCGTGTGTCTCGCGTGTAAACTCGCCCCACCGCTCGCTCATCCTTTCTCGGAATCTGCGCATGTCCCTTCCCCATTCTTTTCCATATTCCTCTCGCGTATGCGTCGCCAGTGTTTTTCGCCGATGGAGCTTGCTTCTGAAAGGCAGCAGCGCAGCCTTTCAGAAGCATCCGCCAAAGACGCGGACAGTACCGCACGCGCGGGATTTCTCTCTTCGTTGCGAAAACCGGCTTGTTTCGCGGCGTCCGCCGTCGCGGACAGTGCCACCCACCGCCTCGAGAGCTCGTCGTTGCTTTATCCTTTCCCGTCGTTCATCACTCTTTGCGAAAACACCTCTCTCGAGTATATTACGAACGATAAAGCGTTTCGTGCCGATGCAATGTGCCCACACCACCGCGCACCGACGCGGCGCGCGAGACGCGCGACACCGGACACCCACATGATCGCGCGATCGACCGCCACTTCGCTTACCGCAACTTATATTACCGCGGGCGTTAACTGAAGAAACGTAAACCCCTCCGTGAAACACCGTAATTTTTTGAATCGTTAATATTTTAATTAAAGGAGGACCGTCCCTTGAATCGATCGGAGTACTTTTCATTAAAATTAAGATTGAAGCATCCGGAATACCCAATAACGTAGCTACCCGCAAATTAATGCAGGCGGCGGAAGTTCGTAATTCCCGTCGTGATCGAACGGGCACGCGTGATATAGTATTGGTAGCATTAATGCGGCCCGACCGCCAAATTATCTGCCACGGGAGCGAGAATTACGAGCGTCTCTAACAGCAGATCCTCTCGAGGCTGAGCGGTGTAATTATTATGTCGCGGCTGTCACGAGGAGAGGAATTCGTTCGAGAGAATCAAGCTCTCTCTCTCTCTCTCTCTCTCTTCTCTCGAGAAAAAGAGAAAGAACGACCAATCGTCGATTGCAGCTTGCTTGGGAAACCGGCGCGGCGGTGCAAACGAACACTGCGTAAAAAAAAGAGAAGAAAAACGCGTCCTTTAACGCGCGCTCACGTCATTAACGCAATCGCACTTAACACTCGCGCTGTGAGATCGACTGTCGACTCTCATGAACGATTGCGAGCTTTCGTCTCTGTCGACACTCCGCTCTCAATGATACACGTCTGTATTTAATGCGTCTCGCATTGCGCGGTATGACTGCAATTGCAATTTTCTTCCCTCTCTCCCTCTCTTTCTCTTTTTTTTCTAAACGTCGAAACTTGACGCGTGGTTGAATTTTATCACATAAATTTTCCGCTTCGCTAATTAATCTGATTGTCAGATCGATTGCCTTCCGTCGGCATCGGATAATTGGCACGCCGCGTATAAATTGTAATTTCTCCGTCATTGACAGACGTCGTTCGTAAAGACTGTCGAGGCAAATTAGAGATAAATGATAATGCTGCTTACGTTAACCTCAGGGGTCTAACGGGCAGCGTATTTATACACGAGACGTAGCCGTAGCATTTTTCATCCAAGCTAATTCCCGTGGCCGGATCGAGGGATTTTTTTTATTTTTCTAATCTCCGATATCCGTCCTCCGGGAACTTGTACCCGGCTAATTTATCCTCCTGGATTTATCCTGTCGTTAGAGAGATGCGTAAACATATCAATGCACCGTACCCGAGCGTGCAGAAGCTGATATTACAGTTTGCACGCCTATCTATGTCGGATGTTAAATATTATCTTACGTTATTATGTAGAAATCGTATGCCGCGCGAATTGCTGTCGAATGCGGTGCTCACTCTCTCGATCGAGAAAAAAAGCAGAGCAGATCTCCGCGAAGGAGCGGCATTAGATCCTATCTGGAGGCTCTCGTCGATGAGGCACTTCATTTTTTGGATCAACAGACGCGTTACGAGTCCGCAGCACTTGAGTTATTGATACCCGGGTGCTCAAACCGTCAGATACATTCTGGATTGAATGCGAGATCTCGGGCAAAGCTAGGATCAACCGTGATAAATATAGACTCGATTTGGCCACATTTTATAAAGCGGGGCATAATGTTGCGTGCGAAATCGTGGAACACGTTGCATTATAAAGCACTGTGATAAAATAAACATTTTGAATAATTGCACAGAAATTTATTTCGATACTTGTTAGATGTATTAGAATATGAAAAAAATATCTTAATAATGTTAAACAAAATGAAAATATTGAAATTTTCATGCACGAAATTTTCTCTCACAGCTTTCTGTGATACTATTTTCGATCACGATTACATTAAAGTGTATTCCCACAAAACGTGATAAGATGAAATAAACCGCATGTAACGCAACGTGTTCACAGAAAGATTTTTGGCTTTAATCAAAAGCCCTTCTCACACAGATGCCTTTGACAAGAGTGGATGCGAAGCACGAGATATTAATATTCGAAGGGGCGGCGTCCCTTTAAATGCTCGGGACCACTGTAGCGCTCGTGTATTATTGCACGAGTCTTTTAAAAGGTTCATCCTACGGTGGACCACCGCGACGTTGTCCGGAATATCTTACGTAGGAAGGAAGGACGTATAAGAAAAACACGGAATTCCGTCGGCTCCCTTCGTCTTGCGAAAAAGCGACTTGATTCCCGCCTTTCGTTTTGTCAACCACAGACATCCATTAAAACATTTTACTTGCGTTTTTATTTGCGTGTTATATATCTGAAGATCACAAAGTTTCTTGGTTACACTTACACGTTCGATCTTAGTTTTTATCATACAAATTTATTTTCTAATTAATTTTACAATAGGTGAGCATTTTTCAAGAGATCTATTTCTCACAATAAAAAAATTTTATTATTTAGTCAAGTCACAACAATATTTAAGAGAAAAAAAAATTATAATATAACTACTTAACTATATAAATTTGATATAAAATTGCAACTTAATCGCCACACGTCCGTTAAAATGGCTGGAATATTTAATATCATTAAATATTTTCACTTACCCTGAGACATTGATTTAACGAACATCGAATATCGATTTGGAACTACTGATGGATTCGTTGATACGTCTACGTGTAAACAAACGTAAAGGTATTGAAAGGTTTTCTCCCTCACGCGTTGCACTCGGAATAGGTAGATACACACGTGTATATGATCGCTTTAACCACGTGGGTCCGTTTGTTCCCTCTTGTCTCATGTCCTCTTTTATGCCGCTATCTATTCATAGACGAGAAAGCAAACTGTCACGATGACGGACGTCGAAAGACAAAAGAAATGCAGAGACAGAAAGAGAGGAACGCGCTAGCGTGTGTCGTGTAGTTGCATTTTTGATGATTATGCCGTTTCTCTATTTGTTATACAACGTATCCCGGAACCTATTGAGAAAACTTACGAGATCAGAGTCTCTTGTAGATCGAAAAGCAGTTTTTGTTTTTCAATTCTGTTGCAATTTTTTAATTTATTCAAATCTGATACAAATTAGTGCATGGATAATTTTTTCGAGATCCTTTATAATATTCGTAACTTTTCTATATTAAATTGAAGAATGAATGTGTTGTTCGGTAAGAAAAAGAAATATTATCAATGTTAAAACAATGTTATCAGTGAAGATATCGATTTTATATTTTTTAAAATTGGAATCGATTCTTTCCCGTTATAAGTGTTACATACGCTTTTTCCGCATTCGAGTACACGCATTCTTATCATGGCGCCTGGCACGGTGCATGTCGCGGAGGGAAAGCGGAGAGGATAAATCGATCATTCGCGACACTATCGCGATCGTATTTGCAACGTCACAGTACCGGAGCCTCGATCCTGGCGTATAGGAGCAGCTGCTGGTTGGTACTACCGAGTCGTAGGCGAGGTCGTCGACCTTGCCGGTCTCTACCGTTCGCCGTCGTCTGGTGCCGACTGTCTCGCGTGGTCCACGACGGACGTATAGCGCAGCGCCTTGCGTCCACGTCTACCGCATTTGTACACTTGGATCACCGTGCACTGGGTGTCCATGACCAACCGCACTCTCCTCTGACCGTAGATCTCGTACGAGCAAATGAGGACGTTTGTTTGAACAAATGTGACGGCTGGTTGAATGGGAAATAATTACGGCCGAACAGTCACGATGAATTATTTCGACGCGCGCGATCAGGAATGTATTATTAGGCAATATTATCATTCAATATACGGACATGCTGCGGCTCTCTTTTCACAGTATAATATGCGAGTGTAATATAGTCGATTTAGTCAGCAGTCATATCACGCTGCGATATACCGGTTCTTGCCCGAATATCGATTTAGTGTATCCGCACCGCGTGACGCGCCAAAATATGTTACGATCTCTGTAAGAGATCGTATCGCTCTTTTATGGAGACAATCGTTAATCCTTAAGATATTGTAAGCGAAAATATCACTTTACCATTTGCATAATAATTTACATAAATGATTACGCCGTTATCTACCTGGGAGGGCCGCACGAGTGTACAAACTATAGCTGCGACATATTGGTTATCTATTCTTTATAAAGGAGAATATCTACAGTGAGGAACGACCGATGATAAAATAAAATCGTGGCTGTAAACAGTCTGATAAATTCGCCGATCGAAATCGAAGATATGACAAAATGTGCTTTTACAAAATTCTCTCGGCAAAACACAAATAATCACAAAAATATTCATGAAAAACGATAGCTTTTAGGGATTACTAAAAAAAAAAAGATATTTTAAATCAAAGATATCCATAAAACTCGGACGTTACGAGTAGAGACCGATGTGTTGCTGCATAATGAGAAGCGGCACGGGCAACGACATCCATTCTAACTCCTTTACACGCTCCATTCTCCGTCGAATGGTTTATACCGAGCGTCCATTGTGTTACCTCGTGTACACCCTGACTTTCGGATCGCGTCGAATCGCTCTGTGTGGTCCACACGCGCGCGACTCACGAGTTTAAGTTTTACGTGTTTATTTCGCGGTAAACGCGGGATGAGACGCGTCGTTATTTTATTCCGCTTATTTCGCGCCGGAATAAAATGAGCCGCGGTCTCTCTCGCAGTCTCTCTCCCTCCCTCTTTCTGGGATATACATACATATAAATAGGTCGCCGCGGATAAATAGGCGCAGTCGAGCGGGACGCGAGTCCGAGCACAAAATAGCGATAGATCTCGCCACGTCGCGGGACGCCGGGGTATAAAGACTAATGGTGCAGTCATAAATGTCCGCGTTGCTACGGTCCGCGACGAGTAAAGTAACGTCGCGCATTTCTCAGATAGGCGAATAGAAACGCGGACGGATAGATACGTGTATTCTGCTACTCGAACCCGAGATCCGACCGCGATAGAGGCCACGGATGCAAGCGAAATAATGGATGAGCTTGAGCTCGAGCTTGACGTGTCGTAAGATACGGAGAATACGGAGGATAGTCGAGAATTCATAAACATCGACACGTGAGCCCGCAAACAGACGATAGAGGAACGATTATAGCGAGACGATAGCGAAAATGAAGCCGCGATTAGATTGCCAGAAGAAAGAATACGATTGGCTCTAACCGACGTGCTTTGATGGGTTATCGCTCGGTCAAGTTCTGGGAATACGTAATAACGATGTCCATTGAATATAAATGGAATCTAAGGAAGTTCGAAATGATGTAAGGAGTTGATTAATAATACAATATTCAAGAATCGCGAATTAATGGAGATTAGAAATCGATTCTCTGTGAGCAACATATAATAATTAAAAAATTTATTCTTCAATTTAAAATGTCAATATGTAAATTTGTCTTAATTATACAGATGAAATAAAAAACTTAATTTGTGTCGGAGAGTAAGGGGTGGAGAGGTGAAATAAGAAAAATTATTAATCCATTTTTAACGAATAAATGTTATCTTTTTCTCACGGGCAGGATATTATTATTATTATTATTATTTTAGAAAATGTATGAGAGAAAATATCGAAACCGTTGCATTCTATGACAGGGTTAAATAAATCACAAATATGAATAGTCGTGTGCACTTTTACTTTGTAGTACTCGCTCGTATCGATTTGCGAACTTCACGTGATGGACAAACCCAAAGGGGAGAGAACCGCGTACTTTCCACTTGACATTACATCTGAAGCGATGAGCACACAGTCTAACAAATTACCGCGGGTACGCATGCTACATGCATTTATCAGCTTAATTAGCTAGATATTTCTTATTCGCTGTGTAGGCGCTCTTCGATAATAACGACATCTCCCCTTCAGATATTTCGTTGATCCATTCATCATTGGCGTGCATGTACATAAATCCACAGATGCACTTTCGATAATGTATAAACTTACGCGGCCGTCTCCGTCGTCCGTAACGATTGAACGTTCATTCGGTTTGCGAGAACCGCTAAATCTGTGTCTTCGACATGAGATATCGTTCAATCACTCTCTATCCTGATTTGTTATCACGAAAACAAGCATACTATCCCCATAAAAGTTTATCAATATTGCTCAATATCAATATACTCTATACTCTATTTGACTTAGCATTAGTAGCAGACTGATGATACTTAAATAAATACAGATACGGTACGTTTTCCTTCTTTTTTTCTTTTTTTTTTTTAATATATCGGGTCGGCTAAAATTCCGTCGTTGCCTCGTTAAGGCGGCTTTGCCTCTGTATATCTAATCCTCTAAGTCGTCGCGATCGAGCAAGTATAATGTAACGTCACGAAAGGTAAGACGTAAGGTCAATATGTCAGAATCACGCGGGTCAACTATGACATTTATGAATATCGATGCGTGACGTACAACACCGGGATTTCGCCATAGAATATTCTCCCGCGTCACAGGCGGATCTCACGGCGCGGCGCCAAGGCGAATAAATCATCGTGCGGGAGATGCGGCGCGTACTCGCATCTGCATTCCTCGGGAGCCTCGCGTGCATTAAGGTCGTTCCGATCGCTGCCGGGGTGTGAATACGCACGTACAGATACCCTGTCCGCTACCTCTTTTTTTTTCTTCTTCCTCATCGCCGCCAGGCCTGAAACGAATTGGGACGCGATAATCGCGGCTGACCGTTGTAAAATAAGCGCAAAAGGAGAGATCGACCGAATTAGTGTATAATCCGAGACCGTTTTTACGCGATCATCGTCGCGGAACGGGGCAAATAGAATCACGTTTGAAACTTCAAGGTTGATAATTGCTTTGTTTTCAACGAAGTCTTACGGAAATTATTTGCGATCTATTTTTCACAGATCTAGGCCACGCCATTACTGTGACAAGTGAGAAGGAAATAATTTTATGAGAAAAAAAAACTTTTTATTTCTATTTGTACTATACATTTATTAAAACAACACGAAGTACGGTTCAGTAAATTATTAATATATTTATATGTATATTTAGGATATATACATACATATTTGTTTATACTAAATATATAAAACTATAAAAGTTTTATCATTTCACAAAAAATAACAGAAATATGTTGATCTTACTTTAAAAAATTATCCTACCCAATCTACGTCTTCTGCCGATGTAGTGCGGCAAAATTTTTTTATTGCAAGGTTCTTTTTTTTCAATGTACTTTTGTGCACAAAGAAAGCCGTACATTTAATCGAATATATGTTCGTTCATCAGATAGTCACGACAGTTTTTTGTGAGCGGACTGGAGTGAGTAACAAAAGTGGACGTTAATTGACAAGACAGAAGCGTCGTTGTTGAACCGAGTGCTCCGGGTCGCATAATTAATTACCGTCCATCAAGGAGCGGACGGTAGCTCGGCCGAGATATAAATTCTCTGGGGATTCCAGTCGGTGTGTCCGGTCCGGTCGCGATTTTTGTCCGATCTCAAGGCGATCCGGTAATTATTCAACGTAATAGTACTGCGTCTCGTAAAGAAGCCGATTCTACAACTAGCGCTCCAACTCGATTAGCCTTTAAATAGTCGCGCGATAATTGGTGGGCTACGCCAGTCTTTGCTCCGTTACGTCTTGTGTTGTCGATTAACTTTAGGTAGTTTTTTTTTTTTTTTTTTAAATACATTGCTAAAAATAACGATTTTCAACTGCGATAAAAGAACTGCAGCAAAAAGAAGGAACTTTGACATATTGCTATTATCTTTCAGTTATAAATGCACGCAATAATTTTGCGTGGAAGAGAGACGAGGGGCAATAATAGTTATTTATCAACAAACATTGAGTGAAGCCATTGCGAGACAAATTGTGTCATCTACAATCGGAAACTCTCGCGCAATTCTCTCACATTGTGCACAGTTAGTGCAGTTCCCAGTTTTATTTCCTATGTATAATAGTTAACTTAGTTTTTGGAATTAACGACTTTATTAACTTATCGAACCAGTTACTTAAATCACTACACGTCGCAGCTTAATCGCCGCACGCGGCCAACGGATTTAATTGTCACGATACGATTCGCATTAACGGCTAACAGGCTAGTGAAAATGATCTCGGAGCTCCTTCCCGATCGACTAGACGAGCCGTCGGCGAGTTAATTGGTGGACATTACGTGACGCACACGTGAGCCGTGACTAGCCACGTTGCCAGGAGTCGTCGAAGCGATCGTTGGTGGAGGAATCGCGTCATCCGTCGCGGACGGATTGCTCAGAAATTGTCCGATGATCGATCTTAATCGCACCGTTGATAACCGCGCGCAATTTTATCCGTGCAATTAATTGCAGCGCGCCCGCCTCCTCGTAGAAAAACGTCCAAGGCCGTTTTGTTGGACGCGACCTAACGGCACGCAAATGTCAGAGAAATGAACGAAGGATGGAGAGTCTACTGCTCTCTCTTGCACCGATTTGTCTCTTCCTTTTCTCTCTCATATCTCTCTCTCTCTCTCTCTCTCTCTCTCTCTCTCTCTCTCTCGTCTATAACTCTGACCATTTCGCTCTTTTCCCAATATCCCGTCGTTAGTCAAGCTTTCTCGACCTCGGTAGTAGTGCGTGCTACCCGAGATACCTCGCGTCCCAATTAAAAGCTTGATTTGATTCCGGCTCCGCTCCCACATGACCTGCAAAAGAACGTGTCAGAATTAAAAAAAAAAATTGATCTTTCGCATTGCAGAAGCGGAGATCGCGCGCGGCCAAGATGGAGCGGTGGACCGTGTACGCGATGACGCTGCAGCTCCTCGCCGCCATCGCTTGTGCTACCGAGGATTTTCGCCACATCTCGTATGAAGGTAAGAAGCTACTTTCCTATAAGCATAATATTCCTAGAATTTAATATGAATGTTATTCCGAGAATGTAATATTTTTTAATATTATAGGAATATTGTATTAATATTATATGTCCGCTTTATTAATTTTTATGGTATATTATTTCAATATTTGTGGAATGTCATGAAAATATTCTATAAATAATTTTTTTTTTTTCAAAAATTAATATGAATTATCATGTACAAAATATTCATAAATTTTATAATTATTTACTTAAAAGCTCTAATATTCCCGATAATTAAGAATATTGAAGTCAATAATGTTCATATAATATTATCAGAAGTGGACATATAATCACTTTTTATTAATATTAAATAATATTGTAACGCATATAAAGTTGAATCGACAAGGATATTATTTATAGCGACGTCCGTTTCGATATCGGCGTGCTACCGCAGAGGATCTTGTTTACTATTTGTTATCTTTGAATTATACCTCTTTCTGTAATCACGTACGCAGGAGGAATTTCTTATCTCTCAGATTTAATAGGTCCAATTGGTAACCGCGTATATAAATTGGTAGCCGATCCCTACGACAGCTCATCGAGCTTTCATGATTTATGGACGATTCGCGGAAATCGCGATCGAATCTCAAGTCGCGCCCCGGTCGTACGATAACCGCGAGCATCGATAATCTCTTCCGCGATCCCGTTAATTGCTTTATCGCTCAAGTTAATTCGGAGTAACCGCAAGTTGATTATGCGTGCATCCGATAATTCGTTCGCACGTTATCGATAAAAGGCGACGTACACGTGTGCATCTCGACGACGATCGCTCTCGGCGCGGCGCGGCGCGGCGATTCGCCGTCTAGTTTCGCCCGGCTCGTGAACAGGATCGGCGAGTTTCTCGCCGCGATTATCTCGAAAAACGGGAGCACTCCCACGGATCGCGACAGAAATACACTTCATTCATCAAGGCGCGCATTATTGCGCCAGGTGCGCTATCGGTGCCATTAAAAATGCCACGCGCGCCGGTCTCGCGCCGGCGGATCCGCGAAAGCTCGATCGATCGTGCGTTACCGCACGTAGCCGTTACAAGACGGAGTTGAGACCTTCGATCGCGAGGAGATTTTGCACTGGAGCTTTGACGTCAATCCGTCTGTCAAAACACTTGAAATCTTTCAATCCATTTAATCGATCTATTCGGCCGCTTCGACGAATTCGATAAACTTCAATTACTCATTTTTCGTTCGCTTATTTGACAGCCCAAGAGTTCGACAACTGTTAATCCTTTACTGCAGCATTGCAATTTTCCGCACTGAATTATTACGCTTAATGAGCTGAGGAAAGTTATTCGTCCGAAATGAACTGGAAAGCAATGTTTCTGCCTGCTCCAAATTCTTTCGGCTTCACTCGGCGAGAGAGTTTAATTTCCGGCAGTAACTTTGTAATTACGTGTCTGACGGAGTTCGAAGGAAAAGCCCGATTCGTCAAAGTGACGTTAACGGGAAAGCGTAAAAGGGGAAGAATATTCCACGTATCTCAATAATGATGGACCGGCGACGAGAGGAGTCGCCGCATGAAATCGCGCATAATCGTGAAAAGTAGGTGAATTTCCTTTGAGAGAATGACTACCTTCTAGTCGCACGATTTCCGTCCCGGAAGACAGACATAAATCCGTGGCGAGCGAGCGGGTCGAGCCGACCTGGAACGTTTATGCAAATTTAATTTTCGCTCATAACCGCTTCTCTACGACACGTCGACGTGTCGGGTAGGCATGGCTAATCGATAAAAGAAAATATAGCCCCGCACGCGGTGTGCATGTGTCGCGCGCGCCACGGTGTCCAAGATCGGTGCCCATTAACATCTCGCAAAAATGTCGGACATTCAGGGCACTTATCGCAAGCAATGACCCACAATGTACAGTTACCACGTAGGCGAGCTCGCGGCTCGATTATCGCGCACTCGCGGCCCCGCATAGAGAAAACGCAGATCGTGTTGAAGATGTGGGACGTGTGGTCGCCTATATGGATGGAGAACAGACGCCACGCCCGTCAGACGGAAATCGCATGGAAAACCTTGTACCGACCCCGGATTTAGATCTCCCTAACGAGCCTAATGGATCGTTCCTAGCTCCCGATGGCGCGCGGTAGCCCGTCTTTTTCTCTCCGCCTCCCTTTTTTTCACCTAGTAAGCACTCCAGTGTCGGAAGGAAGGCGAGGAGGAAGACCAAGCTTGGGAAGATAGCTCGGCGCGCCGCAACCCGTCATTTCCATTTGCACGTAAAATACTTGCCGCGGGTCGCTCTCGACGATGCGATGCCCGGCTTCGATGCCCGACGGCCACGGACGCGATGCGACAGTCTCTCTCGCAATAATCGTGAGACCTGTATTAAGCCTGGATCACGATTTCGTTACGGTTTCTCGCGCGGCTCTCTCGCGCTCGTCGTCACGTTTCCAGCCGCACGCGGAATGCGGAATGTGGCTGCAATTAAAAAGCAGCGGCTTCGTGTATCACCTTCCGATTAAAACGCAATTATCATCTGGAAATTACTGGCTGTCGGAATTTAGATATGCATCGCGCGATGTAATAGAAAATGAAATTAGCATCATTTTTCTTCGAATTCTCTTTGCTCAATGAAAAACAAAGAATGTCACATTTTATATTACGAGTTTACTTCGCGTTGTGTAACTCTGATTAAAATGGCGTGTAATGTCCATGAAAATTACGTCGGCGTGAAATCAAAGGTTGCGCGTTTTGTTTTTTTCTTTATTGAAAAATAAAACTATCATCGCGCTCGGTTCGTTCACGCGAACGTACGGCATTGACGATAGCCTCGGAATGTCGTTATGATAATTTGTGATTCTGCGGCAAACCATTCCGCCTCTCGCGGAGAGACAGAACAATCGCCGACAAAACAACGGCACGTACACGCGCGCGCTGATAATACGCGCGCGTAATGTATGAGATATTTCTCTTTCCGTGAATTCGCAATTACTTTCCGCGCAATTTGCATTCTTGGGGATTTAAATCTTGCTTAATAACGGCGGCCATCGGCCGATGTCGATATTTATTTGCGAAAGCGGCATTTGTTGCGGTTGTTGGCCAACAAAATGAAGTCGGGGGAATCGTCTTTTAATACAAATTATTATTCAATTTAATTCGAGGTTTATTGATCGGTCGTGGAAAATATGTCCTTTCCCGTGCAGCAAGTGTGGGAACTGCAACAGCGTGTGTCGAAGCATTAAAGTGACACACGGTTTTTTAGAAGAAATAATGAAGCGAGGTATACATAGTGCGAGGCTTAGAAAATATTAGCTTAATCAATTTTCACATCTAATAAGCAAATATCGCTGGTACAGAGTATCATTTATTCTCCGCTATATCTCTTTGTCTCTCTGTTGTGAAATTCAATGGTACTGACTCATGCACTTTTCAAAACAAACGATCCGATTGTTAAGAGTTCCCCGCGCGAGTTTTTAAATCCTGGACTATGATAAATTCTCCCACTCGTTCCGATCGGGTGCGCGAATAATAGCCGCGATACCCCGCTACGATCTCTCTCGCCGATGAACCTTCTTTTTGTCATTGTGTGGGTATCGTTGTACGCGACTAGGCGTTGTAATTGACCACATTGTTAACGTTTACGAAAGAGACCAACGTTATTTATAACGGTATTGGGTTGCTAATGTGAGGTGAGCGTCAACGGGTCAATATTAGATCTCGGGGAATGTACCTTACGCAAGAACGGTCGCGCGAAAGAAATTTGCAGGCAGAAGTTCGCTCGTTAAAACACCTCGCACGATTGGCGTCAGGAGGCAACGACATCAGGTGTACACGATATGCCTGTACAGGACGTCGTGTTCCTGTAACGGTATTATTTGCACACTGTCCGGATAGCGTACGGCGATATAACTAAGTAAGGTGGAATATGCATTGAGTAACTGAACACGCTTCGCTTCGTAGCCGACAAAAGAATATTAAGTGCGAAAGAACGCGGTACTCGATTTATGTCCATTATTTCAATATCATTAATGTGCCACTGCGATTTTTAATGGGAATTATTTTCTTTTTCTTTACGATATAGACTGATGCATCGCATAAAAATCAACTCTATTAGAATTAACTCTTGTGGGATGGTTTTATTGGACCCACATTGAATTTTTCAACACTATTTATTTAATAGAAAGTTTATTACGTACAACAGCTTTGACCAAAATTGTAAAACACTTATATTTTTCATTTATCTATATTAATTTTTTTATCTATATTATTTCAAATTGATTATTATCATTATTCATAAATTTAAAGGATTCTTAAAACAATAGATAATTCACACTTGAATTTCCGTTTAAATCCTTTCAATTAAAAGTGTTTAAAAAATATAAGGTGCCTTGTAATTTTGGCCAAGGCTGTACTTTAAATAAGAATAATGCAAGACTTAAGTTTGATTAAAAATAGATAAATTAGGGTCCAAACATCAAAGAGATATAATATAAACGCTTTTAGGATTAATGAGTTTCATTTTATTAAGCCTTGAAAAATAAGGGACCCACGACATTAGAAGCCTCTAACTTTTTTTTTTATCTCGTAAATTAAGGGTAATCCGCTATTTTTCCTAGTATAAAATATTTTGTAACATTTTAAAAAGCCAGAGAGTTTTTCTCGAAGAATGCGGAAGTGAAGACAAATTGCGTTAAATTTCTCAGTGTAAGGTACAATTATTTCGCAGAATGAGGAGAAATGTCTATCGTAGGGGAGGAGAACCGCTACTCGAATCTAATTAAATTCCGAATACACAGGGGCAAAGATCGCGCGCAGATTGCGAACGAGCTTGTTAGGCTTGTGCCCTATTGCACGTCGAAAATGACAAAGCAATTCTCTTCTAATTATCCCGATATAAGGCTCGTCGAGGGTACATTGTATCCGAGCTGGAAGGTTTGCTTTCGTTCCGCTCCTGAGAACTCGCGGCGATTGTTTGCGGTATGTCCGTTCGATCGCACGAGGGAAACAGTCATCAACCGACCGTGGAAGTCCCCCGGGTACCGACCGCAATGTCTCGATTACGAAAAGCGATCCGCTTAAGTCGCGGTTACGCAATCGTACCTTTCGTAACGAGTATCCGTTCGTGCGAAAGCGCATAAAAAATTTTACGAGAGTAGAAGACGCGCTCAATGCGACGTATGTACGTAATAACAAAAACCGCGAGGATAATTTTAACGGAGCTCCGAAGGTTCATTTTTCTCAACTAAAATTATCATCGGAAACGTCAATCGAGATTTCTCGGTTACTCTCGTGCCCTTTTACTGCGTTTCGCTGTCGCGCCACGTTGCCCCGGGCTTTATGGCGCATAAATTTATACTAGCTGTGCTCTGTGTCGCGTGGCGTGGCACGGCGTGGCGGCGGCGCGCGAGCTGGCGCCACCGATAATTACTATTTTGCCGTTTACAGCAATTACAAACGCGTTTCGCGCTGGACCACCAGAAGGCTCGTACCAATTTCCGCTGCTGCGCCCCTCGCGGCGACGCGAGCCGCGAATTGCAAGCGAGCCCGTAATTATTTTTACCAACGTAAAGGCCGGACGTCATCGATATTGGAAGCAGCTTAGCTTGCAGCCATGTTTCGATCCCGATTTTCTCGCTCGCTTTTCTCTCCCTTAATTGCCGCGCGATATCGAGGCTATCGGATCGACGCCTACGATACAAGATGAAATCCCCCGCTCTCTCCGTTTCCTTTATTTTCATTTCGTGACGACTCGAAAGCGCGGAGATGTCCCGTTGATTACCGAGGCGTGAATAAAAAGTCGTTTTATATACCGCCCCCGTAGACGGCCGAAGGCTGCTGAAAATAAAGTAGGAAGTGTGTTTCTGTGTGTTTCTCATTACGTCGACGTCGAAAGCAGAATTCCATTTTGGCCGACGGCGCCTTAAGAACGCAATCGTGTGTACTGATTTACTAACTACGCTGTTTCTATATCATTCTCTTCACATAATATATGCGTATTTAAAATAACAGATTTTACATAATAGATTTAAAAGAGAAACTCTCCTTTTATCTACGTTGTCAACATTTAAGATTGTATCGGACATACAGTTACTGTAAAGTAAATAAAATTTGAAAATATATTCATTAATATTAACATCTCAAATAAATTATAATATATATGAAAGTTATACGAATAAGATTATACTTTTATTTAATAACGTATTTTTAGTTTATTTGCCCTATTTGTTATTAAAATTTAAATTATTTTTTTACGACATTAAGAAAAATATTCAATTTTTTTGTGTACTTTAAATATTTAAGATGTTCGCGAATTTAATTTTTAAGTGTATAGTTATTTTTTTTTACTTTTTTTAGTCTTTTTCTTATTTGTTTTTATTTTTTATTCTCATGTTTTACTTGGTTTATATATTTCGCTACGAATTTATTCCTTTAAAGATTGAGATATAAGCATGCAAACTAGCTGTCAAACTTCAGAGACGCGCAGACACTCTGAAATTTATGGCGAAAAATCGTGCGCCATTCGTCCAAAAAATACAAATGTACGTGCACGAAACTCTCTTGTCGGCAAAACACTCGTCGTGACATAGATATTCACGAAGGCCTCGTGTTAAAGAGAAAAAGAAAGAAGCGATTTGCAAGGTGCCAAAACATCACGTAGACGGCGCAAACTTGGAATACGTTTTTATCTACAAGCACGCAGAAAGCGTATTGACACGTTTTAATTTTGTTTAGTTATTTCTGATAATTAAATATGGTAAAGCGCAAAAGTGTGCAACACGATATCAGCAAACTTTATTATATTTATGTAATTATTTAATTATTATAATAGCTTTATATTTACCATCAATTATCATAATTAGTTTTGAAGCGCGAATAAATTCTTTGCGGTATTTTTCTTTTTAATTACGCAATTAAAAATCAGCAGCAGAATTTAATATAATGTAACGGAAGCAAATTTTAAACGTTTAATGTACATTTAATGTAAATTTGTCAAATGTAAATGTTGTTAAAAGTACATTAATTTTCATGCACATGCTTTTCGGTTACAAATATATTAAATTTAATTAATATAATAATGAATTTAATTTACATTAAATTTTATAAATTTAAAATAATTTACGGTTTTTTTCGGGGAAGAGGGATATTGTGTTTTATAACATTAATATTACTGTTCCGGCTTTATAATTGTGGTTCAAGTCCAGCGAATATGCGGTACACAGTTTGAATAAGAACTTGTAAAAATTAAAAATTAAAAAATTATTATTTGGGACCAAGAATCGCTATGACCGCTATGACCAGTCTCGTGTTTAAATTTAATGTGTAACTTAAAAGTACATTGAATTCTATGACATTTTTAACAGTGCATTCAATCGTTCGCCTCGTTTTCCGCGGATATTCTATACGATCGTAACGCAATCATACTCTTTCTTGCGATGCGATTGTAAATCCACCTTCCGGCGTAATTCTGCACCAGGTTAAGGGGGGTTAACATAGACGCTTCTTTAACAGCCTCATATTTTAAATATAACCCGCAGTTTAGTTTAATCACGGCTTCGCATCGCGCGCTCGTATACATTCTCTAGGAGCGAACTATGTGAGTCGCAATTATCTCTCCATCTACGGTCACGTACTTTCTTCGTTTATGCTTTCTTCGTTTATGCTGAATATTTCCACGCGAGATTTCGTACGCTGAGGAAATGAAAGTTAAGAAAGTTAAAACCGAACGGCTGCCGCTAATGTGGCTATACTCCTGTTCTCTTCACTTCCGAGGAAGGGAGTGGCTAACGCACGGACGGATCGTACGGGCGGGAGCAAGTGCCGTAAATCTCGGTGCGGCGTGGTAAATCACGTATTTATTTCCCGCTCGGCGTCTTGTGGAAGCTCGCGAGGTTTTCCACTGGAGACCGTTGTACATACGAGCCTCATTATGCGACGCAGCAGTGGCCGCGCGGCGATCACCGATGTTCTCCAATTCGCCGAGCTTCTCGAGCCGTAGAAATGTAAATTGTTCAAGAAAACAATTTATCGAATGAGAATTTACGTTCTTCTCGTGAACAATTGCATTGACACATTCTCATCGTACACCGAAATCAAATATTTTATTGTATTTTCAAGGAAATAGGAATTTATTTTAACGTTGTTTTCTCCATTAAGAAAAATATTTTTTCCGAGTTTAAAAATAAATTATTTTATACCAGTTGATATTTATTTAAATCAAGGAAATGATTTGAGCATAGAAAACTTTTTTTTTTCAATTATCCAAGATATCGTTTATTTACTTCGTTATGTAGTTATATCCGCCTTGTAATCGTTGCAGCTGGACGATATTATAATATGTTAATATTAATTGATGAAAGATTATTCCTATGCTATTTATATGAGGCATAAAAAACATGTTACTGTCTCTCTTAATATAGAAAAGCACCAAACAATTAATGTAACGGTTACGTGTCGGCTACATCTTGTTTTTTTGTCGTTATCGGCGATAGGGGCAACTTCTCGTGGTATTTACCTTGTAAGTGCGCGAGAGAAAATTGCGACAATTATTTGCTTTCGAGAACGGGTTTCTCAAGCGGGCCCGACATCGTTACGTTTATTTTGCATTAACTCTTAAGTACGCTCATCCCGCGATCGCGATATGCCTTTTATAAACCGGCCGAGGCTTATTTAATATAATTCCTCGTTAACGATGCGCTTATTTACATATCAGCGGCGCGGTGTGCGTTGCAAAAGAGACGAAAATTACGAGTCACCATATATACAGTGCACTTTGATCAATTAGAGGTCCATCCTCTGGTCGAGCGAACGAGAGCGTTCGCGATCTATGTTTTTAATGTGCGTAAAAGAAACAGCAAAGTGAAGTGTTACGCGGTTCGAGAAGAAATACGAAACTGCATCGAATATGAACTGCGTTTCGTAATAGAGGCTAGCATTACCGATAAATTATGATATGCATATCGGGTGGAAACTGTTGCAAAAAAAATATACGATCAAATATCATATAGATTTCAATCCTGAACTCGAACATAAAAATTCCGTTTAGCTTGCGCGCGTAGGCAGGAAGTTCAGCACGCGCCGTAAGCGTGCTGCCGATCCAGAGCCGATTTGCGCTAACTGCATCACTGTCTGTCAATTCGAACCGTGCGGAATTCCCGCTTCGATCTTTCGTGGAATGCACAAAATGCCTACGCGCTCACCATGACGCAGTTGCCGACGTGGGCACCCAGCGCGTTTGCACCAGAAATTGCGTTCTCTGTTTTATGAATTAAATAATATAATTTGGATACATTTCTCTCTTAAATTGATATGTCTAAATCAAATAAAATAGAGTGAAGTATCTAATACCAAGAAATCTACATGCACGGAAAATAATTAGTATCAAATCAACGTTCATTGTTTTATGAAGAAATTTTATTTCTTCATGTTACCAAATTATGTCTGTTTAAGATTATCAAATTTTTTCAAGATTTTATATTTTTGCTAATATTTGAAACAGTGAATTTGATACTAATTTTTTTCAGTGTGGTAAAAAAATTTTAATTGTCTTGAGCAAATGCTGTCTTAACATATACAGCGAAAATAATTTCTTGTTTCGAGTAAATATTACATTTTCTTAAATTATGATTCATTATTTCGAAGAAATAATTACTTGTAACAATGCTTTTCTGTCGTTTCTATGAAACATTACCTTTATCAAGACAATATTTCATCGGAACAAAAAAATATTGTTACAAATAACTATTTCTTTGAATTAATGAATTGTAATTCAAGAAAATGTACTTACTCGAGACAAGAAATTTTTTCGCTGCATATGCTGAGGCAGTTAAACGTAGAACTTTTGCATCGAGACCGCCGCAATTTTTCAGACGGGCACCACACACACTCGTAACCTTTGTTTTCCCAACGAGAGAAAAATGAGAAGGAAACAAAAGAGAGAGACGTAGCCAACGCCGAAGATAGAAAATCCTTTGCGCGCGTGTCACGCGTGGGCGACGCTTATGGCACGCGCCGACGTGTGCGCGTATGCGAGTTTCTTCCTCACCCCGCGTCCCTCCACCGAATGTGTGTTGCACCAGGGAAAGGTATTCCTCTCCTCGGGTTCCTCGGCTCCGTATCATGCGCCGTGATCGTTCTCGCACCCGCTTTGCCGCCGTAATCGTGACGCCGTCTCCGTCGTAGCCGCTTTCTAGAATGCCGCACGCTCGTAACGGCGCTGAATTTTCTCGTTGCGCGGTCCCTTCTTTCCTCTTTGCTGTTCCGCGGAGATCAAGTAAGACGGGAATGCATCACGGGCTTAGACAGGTTTATAAGAGCAATTTATATCTCGGCGTAGAAGGGGACAAGAAGGAAATGAAAATCTTTCGCTGTAACTTGATTAACTCTCGTTGCCGCTGGTCTTTCACGAATTTTATGATTTTAATCGTGCCCCCCCATGGAAAGAGAATTACGTATTTGTCTCCAGCGCGCACGGAGTACTCATTGTTTAACTCCTTTCTCTCAAATGAGAGAATTTATACGTTCTATGAATAACTTTTCGCGGAGAATAAATTACCTGTGTCCGAGAAAGGCGCGAGCTTTTCATTTCTTTTTTCACCGTCTTCTTTTATTCCGAGCGGTCTGCTTACTATAATAGCCTCTACCAATGTCCTGCGTCTGAGCGTAAGCTCGAAGGCGTGCGCTTCCTTTCAGTGGGTGGATTTATAATCTCCACGGGTGGCGCGGTAGGAAACCGAGTTGATAAATTTGTTGCAGAGCCAGACGTTCGTGGCTCGTCAGCGAGGGATACTGTACCAGGAACGAAAGAAAAATCTCCAGCCTCTTTTTCGATCCGTATTATTGTCAGAGGGATATCGTTTCAATAATTGCAACTTGATATCGTTTAATCGTGATGGTGTCTGTCTGTCAGCAACTTGATTATTTATTTTCACGACGTTTGCGCGACTAAGATACGAATATCTCTGCAGGAGACAACGCTTACAATATTATACATACAGCTTTAGAGCAACGGAAGCATTTTAAATAATTAACGGACATTTACGTACGACAAATAAAGTATATTCAATTTCTGTTATATTAACGTGCTTATAAATTCTGTCTGTTGGAAACCTGAAAAGGCGAAAGTTACGATGGAAATTACAAAGACGTGAACGCCGTAGCGTACATCCCATAATTTAATTTCGCCGAGCGTTTTCGCCGGGCCCCGGTGATCACGGAGCATCAACGACCTAATGAAAGTAACGAACACACCGCGCGGGGGCGACCCGCGGGTTAAAAGAATGTTTGTAACGCAATAATGGCGCAAGCAACCAGTCTTCGTCAGGCGAGCCGTCGATGATCCTTTGTTTGGCACGCCTCGTTACTGATTACGATCGTACCTTTCTATCGTCTAGGATAAAGCTAAGAGTCAAAAGTGGCCTTCGCGGCCTTCGGAATTCCACCTACGTCACTCGCGTACAAAAGCGTCTAATTACGTTTTAATCGCGTTACGTCAGTTTTCGATGGTTATCGGCGAAGTTTTTGCCGACGTGTGCGGCGGCCTCAACTGCGGGCTCAGATGCTCATGTGTTTCGCGAAAGGGAACTTAGTTAACACCTTCCAGCGTTCCCCGAAAGGAACACGAGTCCGGGATGACTGGAAACCGAAGAAACCGTTATTCTGTGAACGATGTGATTATCCATTATCCCATATGACAGAATCGATATCGCTCGATTGCCCGAGGTAATTTTCTTAAAAGCGTTCTTCCGTGTCTTCGAAATCCACTAGCCCCTCCATCTTCCTCCCGATTTTTTGAAATATTACATAAGCGATGCACAAGTGGGATATACGTAATCTTCCTTATTTCTGTCCTTAAAAGGTTCAAATAAGTGGATATTATGTACTACAGAATCAATTTATTGAAGTTGTTATTTCAATTTTCCAAGTTATCATTATTTAACAGCTTTTCATGAATATTTCATAAAGAATGCATTTGCAAAAGTGCGCAAGATCCTCTCCCATTCCTCTTTTTGAGATTTTTAAAAGGCTATAAATCTTCCATGAAGACTGCACATCTTCCAATGGCAGGTTACGCCAGAACCACTTCACGTCAACTTGTAACGCGCTTCGTCGACACCTTGAAAGCAATCCTCGAAATGGATTCGAACCGGAAGCAGCGGGACGAAGCTAAAAGGAACCGCTGTCCCCTGCACAAGGACAGTAGTTATCTGTTATTGCGTGACACGGCACGAATCGATATCGTACGATCGCCCGAAGCGAATTCCGTCGGATGCGTTACTGCTATATCGCGCGCATTGAGCCATCACATAACTCGCTGACGACGCCTTCGCACGCAAGTCTCGCGACTCTAGCCTCGAATTCTTTATGTATATACGTACAACGTGTAACGTGGACAAACGTCGATCATCGTTGCCGCAAGCAACACCTTCGCGACTTGATTAAACCACTCGGCGCGAGATACCGAGGTCGCATCTATTAATATCTGGGTTTTACGAAACGCAATAGCGCGAAATTCATTTTCGGAGTAGCAAACGACAAGCAGCACTGGAGTGAGGAAAATCATTCAGCGCTATTTACACATGTAAAGGCAAATAAGGATAAAAAAGTCTCTTCTCAAACCTCGCTCTCTCGTCAGGAGAGTCGTCGGCGAGGTAACAGCTGAAAACGATTTCTCAATTCTAGAAACTTATACGTGCTTAAAAATTGAATTACCTTTCGACAATAATTTGTGGCTTTGTGGATCAAGTAATAAAGATCTTCAATTGATAGTTGGGGAGAGTTGTCGAATACGTACCACTTAAGCTACTTCTCATTTAATACTGATTTGTACACAAATAAACGTTAGAGATCGTAGCTTGATGTTTCGAGTACCTATTACAACAATCTTTAATCTTTCACTGTAATAACAGATTAGTTTGCTATAAGCCTTTTTATAATATGCTGATGAAAACTGGGCGCAAATCGTTGAAAGTATTCAATTTATAAATTAAAATAATTAAAAATATAAGAAATCACATTAACTGATACTTATTTTATTAATAATTCATTGAGAAAAGGATCAAATATTTAATAATTATTAAATAACGACATTAAAGAGTTAAAGATGTTAAAATAAAACTAGCTCTATTTTTGCAATTGGCATATTTTTCTTATATCAGTTATTTGTTTCATTACTTATTAGTCTTATATTAATATTATTTATTGCAATAAAATTTATGATACGATTTAGGAAACTTGATAGATTTTATAAAAATATCGATATAATCTTTATAATAAATTGCAAATATATTTACATACAATGAATGTAAAATGTTCTACAATGAACTTTTAATGAAAATATAAAAATTTAGTATAAAATTGCTTAATTACATTTTTATCATAAATTGATCAAAAATTAACGTCAGTTGTAGCTGATTTATTAAAGTATTGTTAGCACGCACAAAACAGAACGCTGTCTGTTGAATTTTTGTTTATATTACTTATTTTTTATTTACTTCATACTTTTGTTACTAAATGTTCCTCATGTTAAATAAAAATTGAAGAGATACGCTTTAGGAAACGAATACGTATTCAGAGCAACTCTCACCTACATAATTTACTCTTAATACAATTATTATTAACCTTATTACGTATTGAAGACAGAAAATAAATAAATAAGTAGTGTGCGTGCGTATTTCATAGCTCCATGACATATTGTAAAGTCGTCGTGTCCATAAAGGCGATCTCGCGAGCGTTTTTTACTACGTCGGATATTCTCGCGGTATCATCTGTCCCTCATCGCGAGGCGTGCCCACGTCCGACATGGACGTCCGTCTGCCTTCATGCGACTTACGAGAATGATCCGCCTACGCGATTTAATTTCGTCTTAAGGCGCGCAAGAGCAACGTCTCGGCTGCGATAAATCGTTCCCGGGCGCAGCCGTTTTTGCATGGTGAGTGCAATAGGAGGCTCCTGCGCGTGGCACCCCACGATCGTTTCCTCCTGCGTTCGCGGCCGACCACAAGTGGAGCCGGGGTCTCTCTGGAGAGAGCTGGCTACCGCTCTTCCTCTATCGCCCTCGTCCATTTTCCCATCTATTTTCCCGCGCGCGTGCATACACGCGTGTGTTGTAGCACCACTCATTTATTCTTTTACATCGGTACTCTTTTATGTAACCCTTTTTTGTAGCCAGTTTAATAGTCTGGACTATACGGTCTTCGTGTTAGCAAGCTGCGTCCTGTTAAGGAAAAAAAAGCGTCGTGTACTTGAGAGTACCTAATTAATTACATTGTATTTTGAAGCAAGCGCGGTACTCCGCTTTTAACCGGCGGCTCTTTAATACTCTTGTAAAAGCGCACTCTCCTTTAGTCCTCTCCTTCTTTTGCTCCGCATTGACGTTTTCTAGATTATATTCTAGACTTTTAAATTAGCAGCTGGTGCTTTATTAAAATGCATCGGGCAACTTGTTATCCTAGTTTTAAACGTGACTCAGTTTGAACTTATAAGTTTTTAACTCCTTAATAAGTTTATTAGAAAAACGCTCGTTATCCATCGGGATGAAGAAACTGTCGTACACCTACTATTAATTCATTTAAAAACTTGCGTTTTAGACGAAAACCACCGTTGATCGTCGCGATCGAATTTACGATGTATACTCGTTCGAACTGTAAATATCTTCATACGAGGTAGCGTTACGCCACGTGCGAATCACGGAGAAAGTTTGAACGCGCCGATCGAGAGAGCCGTGGACACATCCGAAAACTTTTACGGCCGAGAGGGCTCGATTAACGCGCGTCGCTAATAATAAGGTGCAATCGTGGACGCAGACTCCGTCGTAAAACCGTAATGATCGCCGGACGAGTATCTGACCGTTAACGATCTCATAAATGACGGCCGTCAAGGTCGCGAAATCTGCAACAAGGTGCGCTGAATATCCGAAGCGTCAACCGCCGCCGATTTCTCTCACGGTGGCAGAATGAGGTGACGGAGTGTAGTACATATGTAATACTTGACACTTCTCGCATTCTCTCCCCTCGCGATCACTCGAAGGGAAGGAAGATTTACGTCTGAGCCGACGAAATGGACAGGGGCAAATGGAGTGAAGGAGATACGGGACCCCATTCTTATGAAAATCAACACATTTCCATGAATATGTTCTTTTATATTCCGTCAACTAGCAAATACGACGATGAGAGTTATATTTCATATCGCGCGAAATGGAATATCTTCGCCGAGCCCCGCCGAGTCTCTTTTTTTCCCGTCTTATCTTCCTGTTTGTTCAATGTGTAATCGGTTTAGATCACTTCGAAACACCTTGACCATCTGCAAACCTCTATGCCAATTCAACTTTCATAGACATACGTATATCCTTCTGGATCACTTTCGTACACTGTTTAAAGCAAAGTGTATGAAACTTCTCAACAGAGTTAGCTTCCAGATGAAACGATCTAAATAGACTCGGCCATATCGTTCCGCTCGTAAATTGAATTTCAAAACTTGGCGAATATTACCAAGCGCCTTTCATCTACCTGAGCGTTCAACCGTCATTAAATTTCCAATAGCGAGGTCGACGGCAACTCGCCCGCGGTTAACGAGACCCGATCTTATTCTCCGCGTAAGGGATCCCCGGACTGGAAGTCGCTTGCCTGCACGATCACCGAGAGACTTCGGTGGGGCTGAGTTGCATCTTAGTGCACGACCGTTCTTCTCGCTCGTGCTCGACTATCGTTTCGTGATTACGCTCGTCCTCCCTGCTCCCCTTTGCACTCCTCGGTTTCCTTCTGCTCAGTTGATACCGCTCCTCTATTCTCGTTCCCAGAAGCTCGCAGTGGTTCTCGGCACGCGGAGCGTTAACGCGCCGTGGCAATTAACCTATTCAATTACGTCGTCGACGCGACGGAAATGTTGCTTTGTCGCAGGGCGTCGTGGTAAATGCGCTACGGAGATTGTACGCGCAATAATGGGGTACGTGCGCTGTGGGATTTACACTCTGTGCACGTATAATCGTGCGCACTATTTTTTAGGGATTCCCTCAGAGTGGCTCCTGTTATACATCGCGATTAATCATTCTCAACTGTCTACACTCGTGACCAAGACGGATTATCGAGGCACTTTTTTAAAGAGATCTCCGTGTCTAATAATATTGATCGAATAAAAACAGTCACAAGTTTAGCAGTCGGAATAAATTAACGAGCAGATTGCATGCCGGAGCACAGATTGCTAATTATCCTTCCTTAACTAATAAATTATCTCTTGAATTTTGCGATATTGTCTTCCGCGTGTGAAGTTAATTATCCTACAATAATAATGTTTTAACAAGTTTTCTACTGTTAAGATAACTTTTTTTTTAGTCACGCGATTTTAGAGAAACGTGGCAGAATAGGCAACTTTCCTTCCTGAAATTACACAGGCATGATTTTACACAGATTTCTCCATAAAAATCTTTACCACTGATGTTTTAATTGCTCATTCAAATGTAAACGTCACGTTCGCAGTGGTTCAAATTTAAAACAAAAATTAAAATATAAAGCAAACGAGCAATGAATGCGAATGAATTTCGCTGTTAAACTCGAGAAGACGACGTGCATGTAGTAGTGAGCAATGGGCCAAAGACTGATTGCCTGATCCGATCAATGAATGTTAGTATTGAATTTTTTAGTAACCATAAAGAATGCCAGCTACCGATCCGCCCAGAGATTTTACTTTACCTCTTCAATTTTTAATAGTTACGTGTTCGAAGGTGATCAGATACCACCGCCCTAGTTCGAACTGTAAACAACGTTGTGAGAGATTGCTATATGAAATATTGTAACAACTAGCGATCCGCTCAGAGGTTCCTCTTTACCTCTTCAATTTTTAGTATAGCTTAAGAAAAACTGTAAGAGAGTCTAAACGAATTAACAATAATTGAGACAATTAAATTGGTTATTGAAAAAAGATACTTATTTTTGTTATGTTATTGTGTATCTTAATTACAAGTACATTTTGGAAGAGAACCATCGTGGGCGAAAGAACCGGTTTTAGACTGCGAGCCGCGGTTCCATGGAGATTTTCAATATTTTGTTACATTTGATTAGCGTTCGATTCGCATCTGATTTTCTTTGACCGCGTACTCCGGAGAGAAAGTTTTAAACAAATTCAATTTTGCCATTCGTTTATTTGCACGACGTATATGCTTGGCCTTAACGAATAATACTTTGATCCGCTTAAACATAGCCCACGCAAGTTTAGAGCTCACGCTCTGTGATATTACAATATCGCGATCGGGATCATTGAAGCGTCGATCGCCACAAGTAAAACGGACCTAGATCGCAATTGTTGCGATACGTGACCGCGATGCACGGTTGCGAGGAGAGAGATAAGCGCGTGGGGCGTGTTTATCTCTGCGTAATTACGCGAGCAGAATGTCAACGTGACATAGAACACGCACGCACGCACGCACGTACGATGCATCTGCGATTGAACTTTTCGGTCTCAGCTCACGAATCGGTGGACTGCGCGCGCATCGAGAAAATCAACGTACGCGTCAATTAAGACACACCGATAATCGACGCTTCTGTGTGATCGGCGGCTACAGTTCGCGAATGCGAATCAAGAGGAAAGTCAGGTCTTTGCTTAATGTAAGGGGATATCGGAGAAGGTCGTGACTGTACTCCTTTTCTTTTTGCTTCGCTCAGACGAGAAATTGCGGATTATGTTGTGGCGCTTTTATAATGGATTTATGTATTTTATAATGTATATATTTAGAGATACGTGTACTTGCATAAACGCATACACACGTTATAGACGGGACGCGCATCGTTGCGCCGACGCCGACGGCATGTGATTTGCTCTCCACTGTCTCTAAGTCATCCGATTAAGAAGCGACACAACAGCATCGGCGGCGAATTGCGGGTAAACAGGCCCGCAACGCCGATAGAACGTTTATCCATGCTTCTCCTATTAAATCGTGGGAATCGAAAGCATCGCTCGTACGGCATCGATACGACGTATGCAAGAAAGGCGCGACAAGCAAGCGCGCACGCAAAAGCGGGTATAATATATTAACCAGGTTTTTATTTAATTACCGGGCTGTCATGCCATCATTACGCTCCTTAATAACTTTATCTCCAACGGGTTCCGAGTTAATACCAGACGCGCGATTGCAGCCGCGCTTCCTCGCTAATTTGGAAAAAAACGGCGAGACGAAGAGGGGCACGTAACAGAATGCTGCATTAGCTTATCTCGCGCGTTATTATAAAAATTTCCGCATATTAAACGCTCGATCTGTTGATTTTAAGCTCATGCTGCTCTTCAAACGTCTGAAATCAAATATCAGATTTTTTCTATCTCAATATTTTTATATAAGAGAAAACATGGATTAATTTTTCCAACGTATATTGGCGATGGAAAAACGGCGGATAGAAAAAACCGTACGGTCAACAAAGACAGAAATATTTTACGAATGATTTTTATAAATAGCAAGCTGTGGTCCAATTTGCTTAGAAAACGGAGGATATGGGAGGTACAATTTATTTCCAGAAAAGTGAATTCGTCCATACCTCACCGTTTGGTTTTCACCCCGTTTCATCATCTTTCCCACTCGGTATACGCAACGCTGAACGGAATTGTACACAGTAATGCAAACTCGAAGAATCGAGAGGCAGTCCTTCCGCTTTTCTTTTCTGTCCATTTTTAGCCGGCCAGCGAACCGATCCATTCCGCCAGAATATTCCCGTCATAAATTTCTCCCTCGTATTGATAGCGTCACAATCATTGCAAACCTGCGCGCTCGTAAAATTAACGAGCGTCCCATTTACAGTTTTATGCACGCGAGCACATGTGTATATATATGCTGCAACGATTTTTCGTTCGCTTTCGCCGGTATACGGACGTCTTGCTCCTGTTCCTCTTCGTGGATTTTTCTGCGGCATCCGTTATGATCAACTCGCGCGCGTATATTTTCTAGCAATAGCAAAAAAAATAAATAGCAGAAAAGGGGATGCACCGCGTTGGAAGCGAGACTGTCGTTGCACTGGGATATAGTGTACAGTTTCTTTTTTCTTTCCATGAAACATAAACGTTAATTACAATAGCGGTTTCTTCATTTTTTTTTTTTTTTTTTTTAAGTAATGGAGAATATGATTATAAATAAATCTTGAGACCATATAAATACGACTATAACGTTAATCGTTTATCATCGTTGCAACTGTTACAAATCTCACGAGTAACGACAAAGGAGTTAATAAGTATACTAAAAAGTTATAGTAAAGAGATTTTCATCTTTTCATTTTTAATATACATGCAAGACGATATACGTTTTTCTCGCTAATCTTCGTCGCTTTCTCCCCATAAACGATTTGCTGCCGGCAAGTATAAAGCCGTTGCAATGGACTGCAGTCGTCCCAACCTTCGGCGGTATTATTCAATTGATCGATTCGACAAGCGATTGATCGTAGTATAACATATCGACCGAACAGTTATTATTTGTATTATTAAATTTATTAAATAATAATCTTAATAAATCTCATGACGATTCGACGATCGTGAGCTCAACAAAGGATCACAATTGCGATTCTTGGTTTCTCCGATTGGCCTAACGAGCCTCAAAGTGAAAACGCCGCTAACGAACGGCCACGCGCACGCTCGTGAGAGGAAAAAAAGGGCAGAAATGCCGAGACTCGCCGACGCATGAAAACATTCATCACGCTTTCTTGGGAGAACCGGCGCGGCGCGGCGCGGCGCACACTGCCAACAACCTCAGCGTTTATCTGCCGATCGAGGCGTCGAGCGTAAACCAGTAGACAGAATCTGTCCATGCTTTGGTACTACATAAATTTCTGACTCTATTTTCAGCCAAGCGCGATCTATCTTTAGATTGATTCCCGATCAGCGCTGACCCGTGCCGAACGACAGCGCTATTTATACATGCTCGCAAATATTCATGCACGACCGAAGTGGCGCCTGGCGAGCAGCGATTTTTTTTCCAGCACTACCGGTAACCTGCTACGATATTAAATTACGGACCGTGTCAACGTTTATCGGTGTCTCTAATTACCGTGAAACGTCATTTGCCATAACCGCGGCACTGAGTTAGTGAAATCCTATGTACAAAATAAATTATTTGTTTTTATTTTTTTTTTATCAGTTGTCTTGTTGAAACGAAAACTGTTAAATAAATTTTCTGACTTTAAACGTCTGCGCGCGTATGTAGGAAAACAAAAAAAGTCATAATTTTACACAACTTTATTTTTAACAATAAGGATTTTCTT
This sequence comes from Solenopsis invicta, assembly GCF_016802725.1. Classification (NCBI taxonomy): domain Eukaryota; kingdom Metazoa; phylum Arthropoda; class Insecta; order Hymenoptera; family Formicidae; genus Solenopsis; species Solenopsis invicta. Next base: position 17,530,246 of record NC_052679.1, read on the forward strand.
GGGTTAAATTTCGTAAATTATTAAAAAAAAGTTCAAGTAAACCCGTTTGTTATTCACGTGGAAAACTTAGCCAAAGACTCGCTGTTCTCGAGTAACGTTTGCCTTCGAAGATCGACTTACGATTGAAGACGTCATAGAACTTTGAAGCGGCCGACGACCGATAGAGAAAAAACGCCGCGTATCGCGAACGTCTGTGCTGCAACCAATTACGCCACTTAATTAATTGCTGTGCGTAATCTGGTTCCCGGCTTGTCTACTCGACGGAAGTAAGCTGAAACGTGTTAAGCGCTCGTATATTCGTTTTCATACTGGATTTCTTGGACAGATAAGGTGGCAAATTTGCGAGCGGTCGTAGATAATAATGTTCGCTAATAAATCTCGTGCATGTATATTAATTCGCAATTACTGAACCTCACGTGTCATGCTATAATAACGCGACATAAAATATATTGGTCCAGATCAGAGATCGCGCGCGTAAAAATCCTTTGATTAGTCGCAAGCGGCGAGGCGTACAAACGCTAATAATTCTCGACTCCGGCGTTAATTTGCAATTAGCGTACTTTCAATGCGGTTTGATAAAGCGCCTGGCGCTTTTTTTCCTATATTTAATAACACAAAAGATAACGTTAGAGAAGACAGGCTGCGCGGTATCGTATGACAATTTCTACATTTATGGATCGCGATGACGGGCTTCCTTTTGTGTCGCGAGGAGGAAGGCACGTTTCTCCCTTCGTTCTGATACTCGTCTACCGTCGTCGTGTCGTAATGTTTTCCGCGTCAACGGAACGGGGCAACGTTCGAATGGTCCAGTAGGTTTACGAGTTGGCAACCGGCGGTTTTCTAGTAAGGAGCCGCGTGTGCTACCTACGCGCAAGAACAAGCCGCGTACGTGCGATGCATTCTTCGAGTGCGCGCGCGAAGGGAGGTCGAAGACCCTTGTGGTTTCTGGCAGACGTTACACCATGCGTCGCATTTGCGTTTCGACTGTTTGAAACGTCGAGCGTAGCGTTGAGTCACGTGTTTCAAATCAGCCGTTCATTGATTAAAAGAATCGAAAAGTAAAGAAGGCATATAAAAAAAAGTTGTAATTCGGCAGACGATTTTCTACTGCATAAAAAAGTTAAGCGTTATAGAATAGAAATCGAAGTTAGGACAACATGAGATGCTTTTAGAACTTTTGCATTGGAAGAAAGGCTCTGTTTTAGTATTTAAAATTTTTTTTATGCTAGAGTGAGACAAAGTTAATGATAGTTTTATTACATCGAAACAATGCTGCAATATGAATTAAAACGTAGTTTGATTCAATTAAATATCGAATCACGGGCTATCACTAATATATGCAATTAATTTAACTTTAAATTTTATTCATCCAGCAAGGTTTGTTATTGTTTTTACTTTTAATCCTTTCATTTCATTAATACGGATATTGAATTAATAAGACATTTTCAATTAAAATGATGTTGTTGATTCAACGGCATTTTTTTCTCTGTGTACACTGAGAGAAACAAAATTACTAAATTTTAATAAATACTTGTTTAAACAGTTGCAATGAAATATTTACCAAATATAAATAAATATTTAGTACAAGGACTACTAATTTTACTATCATTTTTCTTATTGAGTAAATATTTATTAAAACCTAGTAATTTTTTTCTCTCAGTGTATCATAAATTTATTACGTTTAATGAATTTTATCTCCTCGTTCCGAATCAATAATGAAGAGAAATTGAAACTCAATCCGTATTATCCAAAAAAATATTTATACACGATCGACGCGAGGGCCGTAACTCGCGACTGCGCCTTAGCAGCGCGCTATTAAAAGACTCCTCAATTAAGTTCACGACGTGAATTATTGATTTAAACGCGCTCTCCGGCTCGTATCTCAGAAATGTCAGCTGCGTTTTCAGAGTAGGACGCGCACCCCGCAGTGCAGAGAGAGTTCGACGTGTGGAACGAAAAGCGATATATCCGCGGACAATGCGCTGACGAGGTATCGTCCTTGTACGAATCGGCGAGGACTCGACTTGAATCTGACAGAACGGAATGCCGATGCGTTCGAGTCCGCGTAGACACGATCACTAGGGGGAAATCTCCCCGCGCTTCGCTTTGATCGAACTGCGAAAAAGATGGACTGCCAATTATCGCGCGATTGTAAAGGCGCGTTCGAATGCTCGAATCGATCGGCGGCGATGTTTAATAGCGTCGCGCGAGAAAAGACCCTAATTGATGACTAATCGAGGACGTATTCGTTCGCGCTCGAGGTCCGCTCGATACGAACGGCTTGAAGGAGAGGCTTTTCATTCTATAAATTGTGTATCGCGCGTTATATGAATACGGAAGAAATATTTAATGTAAAACCCACGTTCATATTGCAACCGGATCATGCGAGTCGAATGTCTCCGGGTTCTCCGTATCGAATTAATGGCGTGTAGATTTCCTCTAATCGCTTCTCAATCTCGATTTCTTCGCTTCTTCATTCGCTTCCTCCGATCAGAGGCTACCCGATAAAATCTCCTCTCCGTGAACGGATTCGCCACCTGTTCCGATAGGAATTACGATGCAGGATTCTGTCTCGTTAAGCCGAGAAATTAAGACCGAGGTGATTCGACCTGATCCGCCTCTGGATTAGCACTCTTGGTGGATGCTCGCAGAAAAACATAAAGCCAGGGAGACCGAGATCGATCGAGCGCTCGCCGCCGCGGTTACTTTTGCCGCTTCTGGCGATCCGAACGCGGACAAAAAACATTCCGCGGTTTAATCCCGAGAATTATATGGGAAACCCTTGACCGCGCCAAGTCCCATGAGAACGTATGACCATAAAAGCGCTTATTACCGTCACGAATCGTCGGAGAACAACGGAAAAGTTTGAAGGCGAAGAGGTGTGTCGCAAACAATTTCGCTCATTAAATTCACCGAACGAAATTTACAGCGATTTACCGGGCTGCCTGCGTACGATCGCCCTGTAATTTCGCGACGGACGTCTCATGGCATAAATGACCGATTTAATATTCGTATCTCTGCCACCGAGGATAAGCAAACGGCGGAAAACGTTTATGGGCGTACCGCGGTTGGATTAACGTGGCTCGCGAAGCAATAAGGAGCGGCACGGCGGTGGCGTCCCTTTCCCACGTCGCGTTCCGCGGAATCTTTCCTCACTGCCGGGAAGACTTTACCCGCTTGCGCGCGTTATTTGTGAAAAGATTGCGGCACAGCGAGAAATTATTTCTCGCGAACCGCGATCGCGGGTGACGCTGGATCCGTGGAAGGCATCCATTAGCGTCACGCATCCGTATAATGGAGGAAGGAGGAGAGAAGAAGAGCGCGCGGCGGCGGTGGCCACCGAGCGTAGCATCGCGCTTACACAAAGTACACAAGCGTCACGCAATGCGTAGCGGCGCGCTGAATGAAGAAAAAGAAAAAGGAAAGAAGAGAAGAAAAAAAGGAAGAGTAATCGAGAAGAGAGAGAGAGCGGGGCGACCGGAGGTGGTAGATTTCGCCCATAATTACAATCCTGCGAGTGAGATCTTGCAATTCACCGACGTCGCGAGGGTATCGCGGCACAATGATCATGATAGCGATGAGGCTCGCTTTATGAATATGCGAATACGCCTTGTCTTCATCCTGGGAGGTACGTTTTGTTCAGCCGCATGTACGTACGTTACATCCGTCGCGATGTGATCCTCTATCGCGGTGCGCGGTGCGACCTTCCATCGAGGATGCAGATCGGGAAAACGACGGCGGTATAAAGATGAATGAAATTATAATGACGATATCTCCCGCTTCCACGAAGTCTATTAGAATCTTAGATTAATGAAGGAAGCATCGCAAATACATTGCGTGATCTCTAGGGAATTAATTCTCTCTGTTCCGCGAGCGAGCTTAAATTGATGCAAATTCTCGTCTCTTTCCTAAAGTATCGCAAAGGGCATCGCATGCCGAAATTTGGAAGTTTCTTTTCGTTTCATTCTAGGATTGTGGAGCTACGAAATAACGAATCAATCGGCCAATGATCTCCGGAGCGATCGACGAGAGCGCGTTACTCCACGTACATACTTCTTATCTAACTCGCTATTGCGCGGACGAGTTCTCTGCGCTCACCGGCTCTCCGCTTTTTCTCTTTGCGTCTTTCTACCCCCTTTCTCGTTTCTCCTCTCGTCCGTTCTTCACGTCCTCGTCGTCATCCTCATCCTCATTCTCGGTCTCCTCCTCTCTCCTCTTTTCTTTCACGAGCTCTCCGTGCATCGCGGCCGCAGTTATTGCAGTCGTCGTCGTTGCCGCTGTCGCTGCCTCTTCTTCTTATTCTCGGCAATGCCACCGCACTCACGTTCCGAGAAACCGGACGGTATTTTCATCTGTGGCCTGGCGCACAATGAGACCCCCGTCGTTTCCCCGCGTGGATCGAAGATCGCCGATCGACGATTCCGATCGTAAAGTCGACGAGGACTCTGGATTTCTTTTCTTTTGCCTCGGCTTGGCCGAAGCGCTTCATTACTTTTGCAGTTGCGTGGAAAAATGTCGACTAGATGTCCAGTCTTCCCTCTCGACGAGAAAGAAAAGTTGTGAAAATCACGTGAAATGCGACATAAGCAGCATGCTCCATCACACACAAGAAAGATGACGACGATGTTCAGGATTGCGAAGTAAATTGGATATAAGATTCAAGTTTTTCCCTTACAAAGCATTGCACGCTCGTTTACCGATGCAGCTATACATGTTGACGAATTTATTTCAATCATTACTTTAAAGAAATAGCTTTCAAAATTTTCTTAGAAAATGAAAGTGAGAAACAATCGTTGCTTTTAATTTTAACACGATTTCTTCGTACTAGAATTTGAGGAACGAAGAAAGAAAGAAAGATACAGTTCTAGATATAATAATTCAATTATAATTAGTTGGTTTGGATGATAACGTGTGTCAATTATACTTCCCGTTACGGATTATGTGTGAGGAAAGGCGCGTAAACAGTGTTTATTCAGTCCAACACCGCTCGCTCGTATTCTTTGTACGGAAAACCGGAAACAAGCCATTTACGCGGCACGCACACTTTACGCCGGTGCGGTACGTTTTTTCTTCTCGCAATTATATGCGAGCGTAGCCGGGGACTCGTTAATTCAGAACACCGTCTTGCGCAGGCCGACTACCGATGGGCCGTTTCTCTAGCCCGTGCCTCGTCCGATTCTTTTTGCAAAAATGAGCGAATAGTAGCTCCATTACCCGGCCATCAATCTCTTACCTCTGATCCCCCCCCCCTTTCCTCCCCTCGTGTTTCGTCTTCGATTATCTCTCTTTGCTCAGACCGCAGGACGAACGGAATATAAGAGATGAGTCGTGGAAGAAGAGGAACGGGACGGAAGATAGGCCGGAGGGGCCTTCGAGATCAGGTTATGCTAACTGGGGCTCTCCCTCGTCCCATACGTATTCGCTTGTAAAAGCATATAGGTCCCCCTTCGTTGAACGTGTGTGCGCATCTTTCCTCGTACGCACACGCATACGCGTACATCTCGTACGTCAGTATGTGGAAATGCGTGGAGTCGCTTTTGCGAAATCGACTCTCCGCGAAAAGAAGACGAAGAAGAAGGAATGGAAGGACGGCGATGCACGAGCGGCTTCTCGCGATCATCGCGAGCGTATAAGGGTGTCTCTCCGTTTCTCTCTCCTCCCGTTCACGCGCGTACGATGGGAAAAGGAGCTCGGTTGAGGCGAGTTATCGAGAGACGCGAGGGCTAATGCACCGATGCGATTCTACGATGCGCCAGGTCGCCGGGACGGCCTTGCCGCTTCTGAATCGCGGATCGCGATATCGGGCAATCTCGAAGGCTGCGCGAGATAATTGAAGTCCATCGAGGAAAGCGACGCGGGAAGAATATCTGAAACGCGCCGCGCCGAGATACATGGCCTGACCAGAGAGTTACGCGGACAGGATCACCATGCATGTATATAACGGCTTGCAAGTATAATGATAATGGATTCAGCGGAAATTTATTAAACGTTGCGATGGTATGCGAGATCCCGAGCGAACGTTGATATATCGATATCCGTTGAAGATCGACTAATCTAAGTTTCTTAAAATGTTTAAAAATTCGAAAAAAAGTTTGCGCTCGAAAAAAGAGCATTGAAGAGAAAGTATTTTTAGAGACAGTTCGCTTGAATACGTATGCCATGTGTATCGCAAGTACATTAGACGGCGATAAACCAAGTAACGGTACGAGAATAGATGAACGGAAAGAGGAACGGAAGTACGCATCTTTCCTTCTTCATCGTGGAATCGGGAAACGCAAAAAGATGACATGGCAGCGAAGATCATTACTGAGGATCGTACGAGATAAGAAGTAGCCATTAGTTATTCATTAATTCGAGGCGAACTTTTATGAATGTATATTGGTCTGATTTATGGATTTGCATTTTATATGTATAATATAACGCGAGATTAGGTTCGAGTCTTTAAAGACTCCATTCACGCGGTTAATAAACTTGACTATTTTTAATGCGGTAAGCGTCTTTTACGACTTTTCAAAACGGATTACCTACGTCATAATACGGCATTCGATTTCGTCGTGCAAAAAGAGAACCGAAGCGCTTCGTTCACCACTCGTGGTGCTTAGAATTTCAAGAAGGTTTTAGACAGTCGGAAGACCAAATGTTCAACGGTTTCCGCCGTACTTAGGTAGGTGGACACCACATCACAAGCGAGACCGACCGGCACAACTCACCCATCGCTTTAGAAAAGAGATTAAAGGGGGATAACAGGCGTGTTTCCTACACGCGTTATTCGCACTTTCAAGCAAAACGCGACGCGACCTTGAGTCGTCTCGAGCAAGAACCGGCGGGCTTAATATTATAAATCGCCATGAGAATAATCTCAACAGAAGCGTTCAAGCATCTACTGCAGCCTTCATTCATGCCGTGTTGTTTTCTTGCTGTGTTGCTTTCTTTTATAAATATTTTATAAACAAATGAAGAGAGAAAATGGAGAAATTTATTATTAAATATTTTACGTTATAAGTGTCAAAATAAAGTTTAAAAATTTGAAAAAGTACTTTTTTTTTATTACTCGAAGATACTTAAAAAATATAATTTTGAGTATTTTCAAACAATTACAATTTTTTTTGTATTGTTAACGAAAATAGTTATTTCTTTTATATCTCATCGGCGAGAAAAGCTCATTAGTATAATTGTTTTCGTTACTCATCAAGAATTCGTACTTATTTTTACGTTCTCCTTACTTGTTAAAAAATATTGTATATAAATTTACATACTGAGAGACAAAATTACCAAACTTTAATAGATATTTGTTTGAATTATTGCAATAAAATATTTACTAAACGTAAATAAATATTTAGTACAAGAACCACTAATTAAATTTAACTATTATTTTTTATTGAATAAATATTTATTAAAGTTTAGTAATTTTTTCTCTCAGTGTATTCATAGTGATTTCAAATTGATTACAAAATGGCTAATTATTTATACGAAAAAACTAGATGACTATTCTCGGGTTAAAAATTCTAACTCTGTCTGTAAAACGAAAAAACTCCAGAAGAAGAATAAGGGCATTTATCGCATTATTATTAGAAATAAAAGTATAAACAGTTTTATATTTGATATATTAACTTGGAAAGATATTCTCTTTTGATAATACAACTATTGGCACGACTTCGGTGTCGTGTTGCAGATTAAGACTTCTTTTATTAAGGCTAAAGTTTACGGCAAATTCTTGGCAGATGTTGCAGAAGACGTGACGAGATCGTTTAGGCCTAGAATAGGGATATTGAAGAAATTACCGTTTGAGGATGATTTTATTGGGCCGCTTCTCGAATATGCGGAAGCGATCGTTTAGAAAGTATCTGCTGGCGTGTCGAGAAGATGATGCTCTCTCTCCCTCTCTGTCTCTCTTTTAGAGGACGATCTTACGATTTGCTTTCCTCCGCTGCCAGAGATTGAGTCGTATTGGACAGACGGGAAATTCAGACGTGATACGATTATCCGGAAATTGGATGCAGTGAAACCTGTACTCTGCATGCACACGTGACGCATAGAGAGAATTTCAGACTTGCAGCGTGGAGTTTCTTTTTCGTTATAGGGCCAATCGCGATGCTCGCATCTCACAACTCTTGCGCCAAATCTCACACGTCTTCCGCCGTATCTTGATGAATACCGCGGAGATCGCGAATCCGAGGATCGCACGTTGGGAGGTTGCGGGAGATAAAAATCGGACGACCCGCTCAACGCTTAATTTTGCGAAAAATGAAACCCCAACTCAGCAAATTCAAAGAATTCATTACTGGCATTACAGGGATATGCTATTCGACTGCATCGAGATTAACTCGCGGTGTGCACGGCCTGTAATCCGTTCGTCACTCTTTCGAGAAGCGGAGATAATAAGTCACAACGAGACGAGTCTCTCTCGTGGAAAGCTCGTCGCGCCGTAAACGGCAGAGACGTAAGGAGCCAACGCTCGAGTAAACACTGTCGCGCCTTATCTGCGCGCGATTAAGGCGGACGTTTATCTCTCGGCGGAGATAAGCGCGCGGGACATGCGTATGTACGTTGCGTTGAATACACGTACGCGTACATCGGCGTACGATGGCCTTTTCTTGCGCGGCCTTCTCGTCGTCGTTCCGCACGTAGAATCGGCGCAGATCGATTAGAGCAGACGCAATATCACCCGAGGTCGTATCCGCCCTCGTAGTCAGGCTAGGTAAATCGGATACCTGCATCTGAATCGACGGACTAACGCCGCCGGCGATTTTCTTGGTTGTCGGCGCGCGATCTGACGGCGGTGGCGCGGTATCGGCCAATTTTTACGAGCGCGACTGCCGCTCGTAAATTTCACCACCTCGCTTCGTTAATCATCTAATTTATTGCAGATGATCATAAAACCGCTCGCAGCTTGTTCGCGGCTAAATGGAGTGTACGCGCGGCCGCCGGACTTCGCACTCGCTCGCACGCTTGTGTAGTCGGAATTTCTATATCGACAGCGTGATATTACAGCCGCATTGCAAATTAAAACAGATTTCGATGAGAAAATTTTTTTTTCTTTTGCTGCTGAGAGAAAGTAATCGAGAAACGTCTCTTTCATTTCTTCCTACCTTTCTCCTTTTTTTTGCCTCTGGTTATTGTTCCGTTTTTTGCTGCGACACGCTTTACTCGCAAAATTGCCCGAGCTTACAGCTACGACGACTTCACACGCGCGATTTCGCATATCGCCGCCTCCTCGCGGCCAATTTCGAAAATTATCGGTTGCCCGTGAACCACCCACGTGTTCCTTCATCGGCGTGAACGCGAGGGTCAAATAAAAAAAAAAAGGAGTCCGCGAGGTAGAAGAGAAGTCTGACGGCGAATGAAGGCGAAGAGCCAGAGCTCGAGGTGTACAGTTGCACACGCGAAAGTATTATGCAAGAGCGGGTGAGACCGGACCATTGACGCGTCCTTATTTGCAGAGGGCAATTTCGCGGATGTCCGAGAAGAAAAAGCGCGACGACGGAGGGTGAGAAGGAAGGCCGCGAAGGGGGGAAATTGACGCGGATTATCGCCAAGACGAAGTCGAGCCACCCACGTGGCTGCAGCCAAGTGCGGCTAAACGGTTATCGTTCACGCACGTGGACAATGGGGAAACGCACGGCACCGTGCTCACGTTGCGTAGCGATCTGATAATGCGCACGCGATGATGATTCTTCGCAACGCGATCATGATCCACCTATGCTTGCATCTAGATTGACCGACTTAGAGAAGAAATTCGGTGGACCGGGACGGGAGCGGCTGATTAACCCCTTTAGGACGCTATAAATTTTCGTGAAGCTTCCTGGCATAGCGTAGCCCACATGATCTTATTTAAGAAGATACATTAAAATTGCAAGATTTATTATAAGGGAGCGACCCTTCGCGACGCGATCCATCCTGCACGTCGACCAAATTGTCCCACGCGCAGGGGATTTAGCGGACCGGTGTATGACTGGCGTGTTAATCCTACCTGTACCATAAATATTGTTAAGCTTTCGGCGCGACAAGGGGATCCCGATATGCACAATCCGATTTAAAAGAATTCGTTGAAACTAATGAGATTTTCAAGGGAATGCTTTTAATCGTACCGCTTTGTGCGCTAGGTTTTATTTTGTATATTTTAATATTAATCAATTTTTTTCCGTGTTTCTCTCGCTTTGTATCGGAAATAAAACATCACGTTTCCTATATAAAGATGCATATATCACGACTTTTCTTAATAGAATAAATAAAAGTAAAAATTATTAATTTGTTTATATTATTCTTTCTTGAATATGTAATGAACGTTAAACTGTTAAAATTTTACCTACATGAGTCAGTAAGTAATCACAAAAGTGGTACAATCTGTGAACGAAACCAGTTGATTACTTAAACAGATAAGCTGGACACTTTCTTAATGAATAAACAACATACAAGTATACTGAGAAAACTGTCCAATCGAATTATCTTTTCAAAAAATAACAAAAGGTTATTTACAAATATAAAAATTATTTATATCTTGATTATTTATTGAGAAAAAGTACAATTTATTTGTTTAATATTTAAAGTAATTAACTGGTTTTGTTCTCAAATTATATATACTGGAAAAAAAAATATCTTTAAACAAAATATTTTATTTTATATAAAAAGAATTATTCATTTGGTGTGTCTTAATAGCTTATTTACTTGCAATTAAATGAAAGACTTTTTAATTGAAATATTTATGTAAATAAAATGGAGAAATAATGTTCAATCAAGTAACTTTTTATTACAGTCGTAGAAAATATGTACTTATTCTGTAAATTATTTTTATATTCAAGATAATATTTTTTATATAAGAAAACAATTTTAATAATATTATTAGGTTATTTGTACAATTATTATTTAAATGTAAAAAATGTAAAAATACAAAATATATGCTTGAGGCAATATATCTACATGTTTATTTAAAAATAAATATTTTTACTTAAAGAAAACAAACAAATGCTTACATGAAAATATATGGTTTTAAGAAAATTTATTTTTTTATAAAAAATTTGTTTTTTAGTGCATATGTCACTTTTGCGATTACTGGCATGTATTTTCTTCAATACTAACATCTTTTCCAACTGTCAACAGTTCGCAATGAAAAAAAGACGTGACAATCCATAGATAAAGAATCAGCACTAATAATATTCAATGTGTGCTATTTTTATTGTACAGCGTTAAATATAGCGTGTCGCTTTGCATTGTTGCTCTCACGAGCGGCGGCCTTCTTCTTTTATCTAATCTTCCCCGGTCGTTACGCGGCAGGCATAATCGATTTGTCCGGAACCGTGCATCATCACGCTTTATAAAAAGGTCAGCTCGCTGACGCAAACTGTGTATCGGAACTAAATAACGGCTTAAACGTTCAGACAGACAACCGAGCGAGCGACTGCAAGCGCAATTAAGAGATCGCTTTTCGATAACGACTGTAAAAAGATCAATTAATATTTAACATTCTATCGATCAACGAATTTTCTCGATGTTTTAACGGCTGTGCACTTATTTCCCAGGTTGCTCTTATCGTCGCGACCACCCAATGTGAATTCGATTCAATTTAGATATAAAACGGACGAGCTTGTATGCACTATTACGCTATTGAAAGCATTACAGAATTGACAGACTGTTATTACAAAGTGGCGAGTAGGAAACTCGAAGAGAAACCATGAAACTTTAAAGTAGAGCGCGATACGTGTAGCTTCTTGTACGACGAGCTTCCCGGAGAACTATTATCTCGTCCTTTGAATAGTCGACGTTAACGTGTACGCTAATACACGCGTGACTCGTCTTTGATCTCTGACCGTGTGAGTAATTAGATGCACTGAGCATGCACAAAATTGCTTACGTACGCAAACCGGCACACTTGGAAAAGCTATGTGCATAAAGGCTCCACAATGTTCGCGAGCATGTGTGCGTGCGGACACGCATCTTCTCGTTCCTATAGCGAGAATGAGCCTTATCAGATCCACGCGATTTATCGCCACGGTCCTGCCGCTTTACGGCAACTCGTATCTTTCGCGTGATCTCGCCGTCATCGTCCGTGATCTTTCGCGGATCTGGAATTAGCGCTTCGGAACAGCACGTGCTCTACGACGAGCACACGAGCACATCGAACGCCGTCGTTTAAAATCCGCCCCGGAGGCATGGATAAAGTGAATCGTGTAGACGTGACGACCGGCGCAATTAGTTTTTACGGCCTTCATTAGTGATGCGTAAGTTTTAATTATTATTCACAGAAAGGTATTCCGGGAGTAGAATATTCAATGCGTCCTTAATCTTTATTGGTTATAAAGCCCGAGTGCATTAATCTCATTCTTCAGACTCGCTTCGTTTTGTTAATAATAAAGCTCGTTCTCCCGCTTTTTTTTTATTTTCGTATTGCTTAATGTGAACGATTGAAAAATTTATACGTTAAATATGCATTTTTGTTCATCTCGTCAATACTGGGTTTCATAATCACGATTAAACATTTGGCTCTTTCTGCTACATAAATTTTTGTTTTTTACGCAACGCGATGCGTTTTACCATTTACAAGTGCCATAAATATTAAAAGGATGAAAATTATTTTTCACAGGAAATATTTCCCACTTTATACGTTCGTGCAATGAATAATAATTTCACATTCATTATCGCCTTTTAATCATCTTTAATCTTTTTTATTTACATATTAATAATTTTACATCGATTACCCCGCTTTTGAATCGCCCTTAATTTTTTTTATTACATATTCATAATAATTAAAGGTGGCAGTTTTACTGGCACGTTGCCACGAAACGAAACGGTATATGACGAATTGCGTCCATGCCCGCACACGTGGTCCTCGATTGCGGTGGCGAAGGAGGCAGGAAACGAGGGGGGGAGGAGGGCGGCTCGCGTAACGCAATTATCCGTATTAACATAGCCGGCCCGGTGGTCCGCATCCGCGGTAGCGTGGCGGGACGTACGCAGGATCACTTTAAGGTAGTATGCGGTATCTCGAGAGGGGCAGCACAAGGTAAACGCGGCACGGCACGACCACGCTCCGTCCTCGCAACGATGCAATTTCGTCTCGAAGCGTATTATCCCCGCCAGCGCGCGACGGAAAATTGATAAAGCGGAGTGAGCGCGCTACCTGCGCCGGCCAGCGCGGCTCGGGGGTCGTGGAAGTCACTCCTGAAAGATTGAGTGCCCCGGTGTGCCCGTCGCAAATGATGCGCGTCCAGCAATTGATATCTCCCAACGCTCGTTGTCCCGCGATGCGACGCGACATCGATCGGAAAATTGTTTTATTTGTGTAATTGCTGAATATGATACGGCGCAAAATTATGACGTCTCGAATAGCACAGTGCTGATATTGATTTATCTTAGGAATTATCCTTAGTCGAAGATATTTTTAAAATGTTAAATTTCAAGCTCTTTCTATCATAAAATGGAGCGAGAAACTTTTGTTAGAAGTAAGACTGATTAGATCGATTTAATACTCCGAAAAATTGCCGATAGAATTAGAATGAAGTTTCCCCGTAAAGTCTATTACATTTCACGTTACACACATCAATTTCGAAAGGTCGGTTACAAAATCGCTCTCGTGAGGAATATGTAAGGCGTGGTTAGCATGAACGTCAAATAACGTGAGCGGAGAACTAAAGACATAGGAGAGGGCAAGGAGGATACGGAGACGCTAAGAAAACAAGGAAGCAAACTTGGCGAAAGGTAAAATCCTTCGGGATCGTTAAGCAAAGGAAGAACGCCCGGTATGTTCTTCGCGCGGCTCTTCCTTCTCTCAGCATCCTACATATTTTTGCCTTGCCCTTTGCTTCTCCTCTCTTCGGCATGAGGATCGAAGCCTGCTTTACGAGGCAGTCTTGTAAGTCAATCGTTATACCTCGATAGCGCACATACTCGAGTGTACGTGCGCGTATTTGCGTGCGTGTGTGCGTGCGCGTATGTGTGAGGTGTGTATAGAATATTATGGCGTGACATCCTTGGACGTAAAATCGCCTCGTCCCCACCCGACTCGAACGGTGCCGAAAAAAAATATGTATATAAAGATGAATCGCGGTAAATCTCTACGAGCTGCCAGTTGTCGTCGCGCAGGGTGGTCCCCGTTTCGAGGATTTCTCTTTGCACACGTGCTCGACAGTGTCCAGAACTTTTTAAAAAAGTATAAGTCTTCTGTTAGCCCGCTTTCACGCGATGCATTCGTTAGCTCTGCTATTGTAGTCGGAATAATAGAGAAAAAAAATAATACGTCCATTTCTATTATAATGACCCTTATTTTGATATATAATATTATTAAACATTTATTACATTTTAATTGAATTTATTATATACATAAGATATAAAATTGCCACGAGATATAAAATTGGTATCCATTGCAGAAAATAAAAAAAAACTGTTTAAAAATAGTCTACAAGTAATTAAATAGTAACTTTACGAAGTAAAATACAGTGACCGCAATCATTTGCCATCACGCGATTCCTCGAAGTGCCTAATCATTAATAATTTATGCTGTCGAATCGAAATATCGTAAAAACCATGCTGAATTTTGCGGACGCCTGGAGAGACTTCTAAGAAAAATTTCGGCGGCACTCGTGTCTAGGTCGTGTTGGCCTAGGTTGAATTACGAGTTGCTACCGATAAACGTATAAGAGGAAAAAGAAAGTGCCGCTTTCGACACGCTCGATTCGGTAATTATGACACCTCACGCCGACTTTTCGCACCTGCCGCGTACCGGTTTCTCGCCTCCCAGGTTGAGAGGATCGAAAGTCCGTAGCTATATAGACTATTATAGTTCCTCATAATTCTTATCCTCCCCATTTCTCGACTTTTACCTGGAAGAAAGAATGGAAGGAAATGGGACGTTATAAATTAACAACATTGATATCGAAGAACTTTTCAGGAAACGTTTGTGCACCGAGCGTAAAGTTGAGACGTTTCTAATATAGCCTTCACAACAATTTTCCGCAGTGTTCTCGAGCTCTTGGATAACTCATGTCTCGTTATGTGTTGCAGATTTAGCGGAGACCAGTATGTTTCGGCAAGAGGGGGTCACGACTTATTCTCAGCTGCTTTTCGACGTGGCGCGACAGCAAGTCGTTGTCGGAGCACGGTACGTATTTTTGCGCTGCAAGCTTGTCTTCAATTACTGAGTTAATCCTCTCGTTTCCAGGACAACTGTTGATATATATATATATATATATATATATATATATATATATATTAATGTCACTTGATTTAAAAAATTACAAAAATATTTGCGCAAAGTTACTCCCCGGTTATCTTAATTAAATGTAAACAATACGAGTGTCCACGTAACGAAGTTACACAGAATTAAAGATTAAACAGATAAAATATTATTAGAAGTATTCGACAAAAGTAGAGTAAAGAACGTTCAGTTTTTTTTTTATTTAACGTTCAAATAAATTAAAATAATTGGAATACAAGATCAAAATAATTTGTAAAGTGCACGCTCTTGAAATTGCACGTTTAAATTTCGATAATTTCTCTTCCTCTCTCTCACGCTCAATTTGCTAACGAGCTCGCTGGAAGGCCAGCTTTTCGTATTAAAATTGAAACTGCTACGAGCATTGCCGATGTTGGAACAACGATGAAGTCCTTGATCCGATAGTAGTATCTATTTCGCTAATAGTCTTCTCGATAAGTTTTAGAAAGCGTTTCGTTTTGAGATCAGAATTTAATGAGAAAATATTCTCGACCTACTCACTTCGATAAATATTATCTCTCAATCCCGATAAAAAAAAGTTTGATCACGCGTGAGTGTCACATTTGGGCGCAATAATCGCGATTTTACGCTTCGAACTGGCGTATCAGAAACTAATGAAGCCTGTCGATTTCTACGCATGTTGTTCGAGATGGATTTGAAACTTGTAACAACAACGATCGAATCTTACAGTCGCCTTCTAATGATCAGAACATTCTAATTACTTCAGTTTATCTACTCCACTTAGGATCACTTTCATCAATATTTTATAAGGATACAGTTGTTCCTCCTTGAAATCAAAATAATTAGCAAGAAGTAATATGATCTAAAAACAAAAGACAAAAATTAGATTTATTAGATTCGCAAGGGCACATTTTGCAAAATGTGTTCGAAGATTTGAATTTCCTTTGGGACAGCAGTAAAAAAAAACGCGACTAAAGTTGAGAAACTTTTTGATCCGACCTTTTCGCGTAAAGTCTGAAAATAAACCCGGAGCATACGGCGAGTGTAAATAAACGCGGAGGGGCGAACGATTTCGCGAGTCGCTTTATAGGACGACGACTCGCTCTCTTTGGCGACGTCACAGACGCAACGTGCGACCCGTGGAAGGCGATAAACCCGCCGGCTCCTTCGTTCACGCGGCGATTTCCAGCGAGATGTCCTGGCGACCCGCCAAATTGGCTGACATACGGCGGTCTCCCCGTAGGCGCCGATCCATTTTCACGACCCGTGTGCCAGACGAGTCGGCTCGGTTTATCCCTTCGTCTCGACGTGCGCGCGACGTGATTCACGAAGAACAAACAAGAGGAAAAAACATAACGCGTCTCTCGTCGACGCTCTTCACGTCGGCGAGCGGTCGAGCTTCATAACGAAGTCGGATGCTCGCCTACGTGACGCTCATTAACCGCGGATCGCACCAAAAAAGCCGAATCGCCGACTCACGCGCGTAAGCATCGCAAGTCCGACCCAAGTGGTGGCAGTGCCTTGCCGCAATGCCACTTAAATTGCCAGGACTAATTGCCGCGACGAATTTCGCAATCTTCCTATTTAACTGCGTTCTCGCACCTTTTTACTATTTGATGACCTTACGCTTATCTCGGGACATGCAGCAGTCTTCCGCGAGCGATTGAAACTGTCCGCGCGACAGTTATTTAAAATAATTATGCAACGCTGTCTTCGCTGCATGTGCTTATCTACGAAACATGCTACTCGTTTGATCCTTTGACTTATGTTGATTAACGAAATATCCATGGGGCGACATATCGAGAAATAGCAGGTGCACCTCGTAAACTCCGATACGATTTTGCGATGCGGTTTATTTACATCTAATTACGCGTCGTGTGGAATATCAGATTTACAGCGGAGCGACGAGGGAATTTCGTCGGCGAAATTGCTTCTGAAAATCATTACCGGTGCGGTACGTGCTCGCGCTTAAGTAAATCGCGTTTCGCGCGATTCATTTGCTCGCGGCGCGATCGAAACGTGCCCGCCGGTCGCGCTCACGCTTGTTACGAGTTATTGCGGATCGTTCTTGCGCGCGAGACTATGTTTGGAACGACTTACATGTGATGACGAATTATAAGACTCTCTCGCGAAACCAGCGACTCTTCCAGGGCCAGTGAGAAAATTTTTTTGCGACGGCTTTCTCTAACCGATAAGCACCGTCTCATTATGAGCAGGAAGTGACGCTCGACGAGAGAGAGAGAGAGAGAGAGAGAGAGAGAGAGAGAGAGAAAAGAAAAGGGAAAACGGGAGAAAAAGGGGAAGGGGCGTCATATCAAGTAGGCGATTACCTGTCCCACGAAATCGCGTCCTAACGCGCCTGTCATTAATAATATTTGTATATACGGCGTTTTAACGAGCGACGAGTGGCCCGATATCGGGACCGGAAAACGGCGACGACGTAATTTCGCCGTCTCGCGAGCGATCGGGAACCAGTTTACGTAGGAGCTCTAGTTAGCGAAATAGCGTGACGGGCGTCAATTATCGACTATCTCGACAGATTAGCTTTGTCTAAGAAGACGCGTTAGGGCGTTAGGGAGATCATTTCTGAGATTGCGCTTTTGATCTTCGAAGCACGCCACTTTCACGGATCTATGCCCTCGAGCTTAATTGCGAGATATCGAGAAGAAGTATCGAAAGGATACTTGGACGACTGGTTCCTCCGGACTGGTCCGACCTTATCTATATCACGCGATTGACAATAAGTTAAGTGGTTAATGTAAGTTAAGTGGCCAATATGTGGTCATTTCTAGCAACAAAAACAATGGAACTTAAAAACTCGAAGTGCCCTGCCTTCATTCTTAATTGAGGACGTTGTTTCTTTTTCTCTTAATTGGCCGCCTATTTTTAGCGTAATGCGCAAGGTATGTAACATGATTTAATTGCATGTAAGTGGAACGTTATTCCGAATTTTTTAATTTGAAATTTAAATGTCAAGCTTAAAGTATTGAAAATTAATGCTGTGACCCAACTGAGAACATAAATTTAAGATAATCAGCAATTTACCGCGATCGGATTGCAAGATGACATTTGAGCTGATCGATGAAGTTAAAATTAGCGTTATCGGTGCTGTTAACGTTGTGTATGTACGACGCTCAGCCGATGCTGGCCGCGAAAAATGCGGTCCACCCACGCGAAGTAAATACGATCGCATGCATACGTGCACGTACGACATGAGTGTCGCGGAATTAGAGTTGGGCTGGACCAAACGATCGATCGATCGCTCGGTCGATCGATCCGTAGAAAAGGGAGTTCGCCCCCATGCGCTTTCTATTAATAGAACGTCAGTTATTAGCCGCTGCCCACGTTTGTAGTCACGTTCGTGCGGTTTTCAGCAAAGTGCCGGCCACGAAAAAAATGTACTGCTCATAATTTTGTAGACATCATGGCATCCTAATGTTCCCACTAATTTTTGTAATTAATTAGCTTCGTACTTTACTTCTCCAGAATTAAGAAGAAAATTTAAAATTTACCTGTAAGTGTATATGTATAGTTTCTAGTATTAGAAACTTGAAACTTGAAGAAATGGTAGGTATTGGCACTTTTATTTTTGCTGAAATCGCGCGGAATATATTACTGCTCTTACACATCACGTTCATATTTCAATCGAACTTTCTAAATAGCATATGCTTCGATCTCTACACACAGTCTATTTATTTATTTATTTATTTGGCTTTAGCTTTTTCGTCTTGAAACTGATGAGGTGATACACGAGCGTCTCGCGCGGATGTCATCGTGGCTCACACGACGCAATGGTTTCTCTCGCTGGGAAATTTCTCATGGAGAGAAATTATTTTTGCCACGTGGTACTTCTTGTTTTGTCTAGATGGAACGACGGCGACGGGAAGTATGACGCGACCCGAATAAAAGTTTTTGGATTTACGTGCATGAGATTACTCGCGACAGTTGGCCGCAGGTGTTGGGAATTTCATATGTTGCCGCCAACGTGATCGTATCGTATTTACGATGTTGCTCGAAGTGTGCGAGGCACGCGAAACCTATCCCGACTCTCCGTATCGCCGCGCCGGTTCTCTCTCTATCTGTCGTTTTCATTTTCATATCGACACTCTGCGGAGAGAAACATTTTCTCGAACATTTTTTTTCTCACGACTTGGCAAATTCCTTCCTCTTACTAACAAGTACTGCAAAGTACGCTTATCTCTAGATTAGCTCTTTATATTTAACGTCATTTAATTTTATTTTCACGCACGTTAAATACGTTGACTATGCAAGTTTCTAGGCCGTTCTTTTGCCTACATTTGTTTTTATTTTTTAACGAAGAAAATTTTTTATACTCCACATGTGCAAAGAGATATAATAATTAATGTGTCTCTTTTCTCTTTAGCGCGCTTTAGCTTTAATTAAATTTTGTACCTCCGTACCTCTTAAATTAAAAATCTCGGTCAATAAATTATCGAAGGAAAAATAATTACGCAAACAAAAATTATCGGTACATTAAACGTCTCTGGATCGATCAATTAATTTTCATCATCGGTTCGGGCTTGTCGTCGAGATCGTCCCGGCAAGAGTTGACAAAACGATTTCACCACGGCCGGCCGACGCGAGGCGCGTCACACCGATTCGGAAAGTCGTGCGAAAGATTTTTCGTGCGTATCGCAGCCACGCGCGTCGCGCCGTGACAAATCGTTACCGGGAGATTTATCTTGTAGCAAATAAGCGGCCTTATTTATAGGGCCGTGTCGATCGACGTGTCCGCCGGTGCAGGTTGTCGCGAGAGATCGAGCGCAGCGGCCTACCGTTACGCCTACGGAACCTGATTTTGGTGCGCCGCGCGCCGCGTCGCCGTCGTCGTCGGCAGCCTCGGCGTTTTTGCATGCCGCTGCACATGTCGTCCTCTTATTATTCGACACGTACGCGAACATTACTACACTTGGAGACGTAGAAATCTCCGATAAACGGGCTGCGCACTTTCAAATATGCGTGTCGCAGAGGTTGTGAATAAACGATGATATGAGGACTGAATATTTATAAGGTAACCGATGACGACCGTAGCGGTTGATACCGTGTCTCTTACTTCAATAAAATCGAGATATATGATATTTTCCATCTCTAGACACTCGCGTAAAATTTATACTGCCGGAATTTGCGCGCGCTTGTCTACAGCTAAAGCGCGTTTTTGTGATGCACTCTTCAAATTTGTGTAAATCACACATTTACATGTCTCATTACAACTTCTCTTTATTTTTTTTTATACATTATAAAAAAATAACACTGAGAAAGAGAGAGAGAGAGAGATCGCATATTTTTGAGTTTTGCAACATTTAAAAAATCTTGTTGTGTCTTTTAAAAGTCGACTGTGACGTTTGGACTCTTTTTTTTTCTTCGGCCGAGTTGCTAAATTTAGGGCGAGGTAAAAGCGGCAGTTTCTACCCATTTGCGAGAAAAACACACAGGCGCAACGGAATAAACAGAGACGTTACTCCGTCACGACTCGAGCATAATAATTACACGTTGCGATTTTTCGAGCACGCCGTTTCCGAGGTGGTCTGGGAAGGTTAAGTGGAAAAGGAAGGTGAAGGGAGAACCGGGGCGGGGGAGACACGGCACAGGGATGGAAAGTGGAGAATGTCACAGACGGCGCCAGCGTGTCCTGAGCGTATACGCAATAGCTCTCGCTTGTCCGCCGACAGCCCCGTCGGTCGTATATCTCCACTTACACGCGCAGAATGCGCGTATATATTTATGTAATGCACGCAACGCGACGCGACGGAGAAACGGGCGTCAAGTATTACGATTTAGCTCGATCGCGCTGATCAATTGTTCTACTCTGCTATCGCGATATTGTCCGCTCCGTGGAATCGCAGCTGGAAGCTATAGACTCAATGAGCGCGGCGAGTCGGGCAAAGAGCTGCGTCACCTGAAGCATCGGATAAAAGTGTTGGCCTCAACTGCATAATAAATGGGTCTGTAGTTTCCGCGCGAGTCAATTCTGTATTAAAGAAATTATATGTATATATAGAACGATGCTCTTGAACGGCAACTTTCTCAGCGAGATTGAGATATTCTTGCCACTTTGCAAACTTGTAATTTGAGAACGTGTTCTGTGCGAAAGTATATTTATGTCCGCGATATCAAACATTTTTATTAAAAATGACAAACGCTTGAGATTCTTGAGATAAGACGTTTGCGAAATTTCATTTTTTCCAGTTCGATAAAGCACCTTTTGTTAAACTGGATACACTCTTTATTATTAACAAAGTATACGTATTTGCTTTCACCTGGCATTCCGATTTTTCACTCTGTAATCCCAACGTTCGTTTTACTGCAACTCTCGCTCGGAATCGATACGTAACGGCATACCGAACTTAATTATCCTTTTGTTAGTCACGAAGAAGTATATTGCGGACTACTACCGCACTGTAAAAAAAATAAGAAGAAAAGAAAATAAAACTTTATTGTTCGAAGGAGCGGCGACGACCGACCTCGTTTAGCGATAAATGGTTACATCCGCGTTTGAGAGATATTCTACTCATTAAAGCGGAGAAGAGCACGTGTCCTTTAGCTTTTTTCCCCCGTTGTCTTTTCGGTGCTCCGAAGGTGGAAGACGTTGTCCCGTTCTTTATCCCACTTTTTCCTCATCGGGGAAAAACGGCCTGCCCTGCAACGTCAGTATGTCACGCCGAACGATTTCCAAAGAGGCTTCCACTAGAAGGAGTACAAGCTACAGGAGGGCACTGAGGACAAAGAGGATAGATAACGACGGTCCGGTCGTTGCGACGCCGTTCACGTTTACGACGCGACGAAATAATAGATTCGGGATCACGAGCGACGGAGCGCGAACGGACGGCGCGCGAGTCATCCCGTCTCTACGTATAAAAAAATATGACGATAGAATTTATTATTCCACGCGGCGTATGCCGGCCGGCCGGCGACGCGTCACGATCCACGAAGAAACTCGTCGAGCGCGCCGCGCCGCGCCGCGTCGCGCCGGGTGCACCTTCGTGTTTCGCCGACGTGTTTCGCATCGCGAGAGATCTCGTTTCGGATGCTGTTGTTAACTCCTCCACGAGGAAAAGAAGGAGGAGGAGGAGCACGACCTCCTGTCCGCGGGCCCTGGGCAAACATTGAACGTCTGTGATTGGTAGGATTACCGTACCGTAGAAGCCTGAACCCCGCGAGCGAGTTCTTCAGCCGAGCCGGACGTCCAATTTTGTACTTGTCCTTCGGGCCGAAGAGAAGCGGACTTGCGTAAGAACGAGAGCAGCTCGATATTATACCGCACATTACCTTCCCCCGAGCTTCTTCGGAATAAGCAAGATAATGGAAAAGGGCAATAATCCTTTTTCTCATCAAGAAGAAAATAACGACGCTCTAGATAAGCGGATCGCTATGTGTCGTTTCGTTCACATGTCTTTTGGATTTGCAATATTTTTAAAATAATAAATTTTGAAATTGGTATTATTTAAACTCATATGTTCCTTATAATAACTGTACCGCATAGTTGGGTAGTAACTAGTTAAAGAGTTAAAAGTTACTAACTCCTAACTCGGTTAATTTTTAGTGATTTAATTTTTAACTTTAACTAGTTATTTTTGAAACACATTAACTTTTTTCTCAAGTTAAAAGTGTATCTATATATAAGAAAAAATTGTAAGAGAAAAAATACATTCCCATATGAGAAATAAGATCTCTTTGTTATATTATACAAACTCAATTTACAAATAAAATATTAAGTTTGTTTGTCGATCGATATTAGAATTGTTTTGACTAATTTAACTTTAAAAAATTACGATTTTGTAATTTAATATGAATGATGTTTTTCAAAATTAATTTCTAATTTAACTCAAGTTAATTTACTCTTAACGTAACTTTTAACATAACTAAATTAATTTTATAAATTATTAACTTTAACTTAATTTAGTTAAAAAAAAATATATTAAAACTTATTCAGCCCTGCTGTACCGTATAACACATGACGCTAAATCGCTGTCAGCGGTGTGTAATTTAAAAATAATGTTTAATAAAATATTATAAGGTTACCTTTATGTGAAATCTTGTGAAATATCGCGTGGATTATACTCGAAAGTTATATTCAACGCGTATATGCGTCCCTCGTGGACATGATTAAATGTCCCTGTACACTTATGAAATATTTCCCGGTAGCATAATATATCGCCGAATATTTCACGGAATTTTAATGCGTGCAATCTCTCGCGCGGGCGGCATCCCAAGAGTGCGGTGAACTAGTGCTCGCTATATAGGTGCTGTTGATAACGTTCGCCCGATTTAATAGCTGAAACTGGCGTTCGCGCTCGGCTCGTTCAATCAGTGAGAATATCACGCTCTATCCGCATATATGCGAGGCTGAGCGGCATGTGTAATCGTGGGCCGTAATGCGCGCCGGCCCACGGATTTCGCGGTCCAGTTAGATACCGAGGTGCATAGCGGCGCGAGGCCCTCCTTCTTCAAAGACTACAGAATTCTACGAAAAAATAAAAAAAAAAGAAGAAAAGAAAAAGGGACGCATCGAATCGACATAACGCGAGCGTGAGAAAACCAACACGAGACTCTTTCCCAAGCTGATCTCGAGGCGACGAATCGAAGGATGAAACGAGAAGATTAAACGTTACTATAAGTTGAGTGATTCAACTAGTTATTAAAATTGTACGCTTGCGTAAGAAAGTGACCGTAACAGGAGGCTCGAGCGAAATTTAGACGGGCAAGAAAAGTTATTCCACGCTTCGAATACAGAATTTAACTCGCCCTTCAATCCCATTCACTCGACGTAGCTGCTGTGCGCACGTTTCTAGCTCGTTCCCTCCGGCACGTTCCCTTCGCGCTCGCTGTGAGCATATATACCAAGTGAATACAAGTGCACGTGCGGGCGTGCAATGCGTGCGTGCGTGCGTGCATGCGTGCACTCGCTTTTGCAGCGGTCATTTGTCCTGAGCGTGGCGCGGCGCGACTCCGCTCGCTCGTTCGCTCACTCGGCGCCACGATTTGCATTCCTACTTAATTCCCGTGTGCACCAACCATGACGTCACTCGATCCCGAAGCTTATCGAGCGGTCTCTCGGCTGCTGACAGGTAATAGAGAGGCGTATCGATGGATCGGCGGGCGTGCCGTCGGTGGTCGTCGGGAGGGCTTTCCTCTCCCGGGGATCGAGCGCGATAAAAAGAAAGGAGATTTACACGCGCGGACGCGTGCGGCAACGAGGGCGTCTGCCCCCGTCGTAAATAATTACGTTTATCTCTGGGTCGTCTCTCCGGCATTGTCCTGGAACGAACTGTTTCCGCGCTGAACGTTAGTTAACTTTGCGACGTCGACAATCGCGATTTCTCATTTTTCACGGTTCGCAGAAATCCCGTAGAATGAGAGTGCATTGGGACTTGCTTCCTTCCTGGTATGTACGAGACAAGTTGCCGACGTGCAACTTCGATACAATGAACGCTCTCGATCAACAGCTTCAGTAATTTGCGCGCTTGAGTTGAAGTTTAATCTTATCCAAAGTGTCTTAGTCGAGATTGTATCGATCTTTAATAACGAACCTTTGAACCTTGACTGCAGTGCTGCAGTTTTACATACAGTATATAATAGTTACATATTGCCTTTTTTTCCTCTCTATATTTTCACGCATTAATCACATAATTTTCATTCGTCACACGTATAACTCTGTTAATATTAATTGGCAATTATCTCGTATAAGTAATTATTTCACAATGCAACATTACGTGAGAGAGATTAAAAGGTAATTAGACTGATCGTAGATTAACTTCAGAAAACACGCGGGTCAGGTTGCCATCTTTTCGTCATGGTGCACCGTTTTATCGATCGTCTCAACGGTTTGAGGAATATTGCGCGAAACGCGAATAGAGTGAAAGTATCTTGCGTTAATTAACGCGGAGTGTAATGTAAATTAAGTGAGCCTGAGACGAAATCGTTCTATCGGAGATGGGGTTGACACTACTAGGCTCGAGTTGTGCGTCGATATTTTACGAACGGGCTAAAAGTGGAAACCGCTTTACTATCCGGTTATTTATCGCATAATATTTCGAGCGTTTCGCGCACTTACAGGTTCGCAGGCGATTTTATCGCGAACGGTGTATACGCCGGCAATTAGCATTTCGTCGAATCGAGTTGAGATTTATGCGGCAGACAGACTGGTCCACAGCATCCTTAACTTGTATCGCGTGTGTACACGTTGGAAAGTACACAAGTTAAATTAACCCGATTTCGATTCGTCGCTTATACGCACGCCGATCGGGCAGCGGTCTACACAAGCGTCGCACGTGAATGAATATAGATATTAATTATGAAATAAGTAGAACAAAATACGGTGGCCAATATGTACGTCATTAAAATCGGCGAAACGAAAATTACGTACACACGCGCGTGCGTTTCACATTAATAGATTCTTCTCGTCCGCGTCCTACAATTTATAATTCACATTGCGCGACGACTCTCATAAAGCCCCTGTGCATTAGCAAATACAAAATTCATTCGCTTCAATTTGTTTATTATATGATTCAAATTGCATGGCATAAATTTAAATATTTGACGGTGCGGAACGAGATTTTTTTTTTTTTTCATTGCGCGAGTTACCACAAACCCGCGACGCGGAATTGACGGGAGGAACGAAACGAGGGCACGGGAAAATCGATTCGGCAAGCGCGCTAGAAGTTAATCGTCGCGGGAGCGCGCATGTCCATCCTCGAGCCGCGTAATGAGGCAATTACGACGAGACAACGAGCTGCAACTGTCGCTCATAGTTTTTCTCAAGGCGCGAGGCGCGAATTACGGTCGCGCAACAAGAAGGATCCGCGTAGAGTGCGCGACACAATGGCACAGTCATCGCAGTCGTCATTACGCTCTCTCGTCCACACGACGAGAAGAAGAGGAGGAGGAACCAAAGGGGTATTTGTCCACTGAGCAGGAAGTAATCTGTTTCAATGTGGTCATTCGGCCAATAAGCAACGTCGTACAGCGCGCACCTACTTACGACTCACTTATCCGTGGGATTGGATCGACTACGAAACTCCTTTTTCCAACTAAGCGGATCAAGTTGGAAAAATGTGCCAATTAAATGCGAAATGAGTGTTCGCATTTTGCAATCTTGGGAGTGTCACCTGAAATTGTACACATCTTATCGGTTTTAGATTTTTTTTTCTCTTCTCGCGAGAAGAAAGTTTTATTCTGTTACGGAGGAAGATACAAAGAATCGAACTTTATATATATTTTTAGAGTTTTGTCGCTTCTTCTTTCTTGACGAAAATACTGCTTCGTACGTCGACCGATGCGCGAGTCATTTATTTTGCGAGCGGTGCAAATCAAACTTTGCCAATCTCGACGAGATAGGAGAGGGACGGAGGATCGATTATTGTAATATACCTGCGTCGCATTTAAATGCATTTATATTTCAAAACTCGACGTGCGCCAGTCTCGGAATAAACGGCGCGTATGACAATACCCGCTCGTATCTCGTTACGTTCCCGCGATCGAGGTGTTTCAACGTGTCACGCGACGACAGTAACATCGGGTTCGCTTTACTGCCCGCCTACTTCGCGCGCGAGCCCATGTTCTAACAAGAAAATATATATGAAAGACGTTGATTGACGCCCGTAAAACTCTGGCGCGATATCCAGCCGTGCCGTTACCGTAAAATTGGGTCTCTCGCGCGAGTCCCGTTGCACGTGATACAGCAGCGAGATACAAAATCGATCGCGATCTACCGCATTCCCGATAAAAATCGCGGAGGAAAAGCCACGCGGCCAGTTAGGCGCGCAAGAAATTCCGTTGGGAGAATTCCATTCTTATATAGAAGTGAAAGAGAATTATTCTAAATCGAATGGCGAATAGCGACGGTGCAGTGGCCGCGCGTCGTATCTTCAATAGGCAAATCAATCATGCTTATGATGTAACGCCCCTCCGCTGTAATGAAAATTCTTCTGCGATCGAACGATCTCGCGGTTTTGCAGGCGTGACTTTGTTTTATCGCCGCGACTCTTATCTCCCTCCTGGCCCCGGTTCGACGACTTTGAAAGAGACTCCGGCTTCTTTTCCTCTGCACGTGGTATAATTCACCCGTGTCGCGCCCGACGGCCTTGTGGTGTCGTGTCTCACTTGAGACGCACGAGAAATAGCGATATCCCTTCGGCGGAGTCGACTCGAGCGCGCTTGGGGCCATACATACGCGATTAGGCTCTATGCACGTAGGTTGCCAATACAAATAGATCGGCGATCTGGCGGGATACGTGCCGTGTTGGCTTATTAATTGGCATTCGCGACCAGCGTCCTGCCCGCGCTCGTGTATCCCACTTAAATAATAATTACCTGTTCGAACTATCACGAGGTGCCGCGACGCAGACGCCCACGTAGGCGCCGTTCATGCTTCGTTGCGAGTTTCGTCGTCGCAGCCGCCGCCGCCGCCGCCGCTCTCGTGCAGCTGGTGCAAGGTAGAAAAGGGTTTCGCGCCGCGGAATATGGATCGGTATGCCGAGTCCTTCTCAAGCGCAAATGAAGCCGTCGTTAACGAAAATTGCAGGCTACCGGTGATTTCCAAGTTCGACGATCGAAGGTTACGAGTTTTCAAGAATGTAGTCTTTACAAGAATGCAATCAGATAGAAAATGTAAATTTACTTAATTTTTACTTATCTTTAAATCAATTTTTTTAATAATGTCTTGGCTCGGGTATGTATGAGATTTCGAATATATTTTACATATAAAATATATGTATAAATGTATAATATTCAAAGTTGAATATCAAATGGACGATATTGAATCAAATTTCCGAGGAACCTCTCGGTGAAAGGAAGTGCGGGACAACTCCGTATTGCAGGCGCGGTACGGCAGATCGAGACTATTAACCCAGCGGCTGTGAATGGGATTGATAGAGAAGTCCAATGAATGCCGCGGGACCGCGCAGTCCCCCGGAGCATCGAGCAGAATGCAGCACGGGCGACATTTATGCATGTATGTCGGGTGCGCGGCGCAGTGGATTGCAAGTTGCGGCGCGGCAATCATGAATAAATTGAGTTTATCGATTTGACAAAAGGTCTATGCAGAGCATCGAGCGTGCAATTATCGAGCAGTCTAATGAAGAAGTGTGCGAGCGTTTGTATTCGTGCGAGATATATGCGTGCGAAAGCGGTGTCCCTTGAAAGAACGAGCACCTTTTCAAGCTTTGCACGCAATGTTAGAAGGCGAGAAGGCCGTTGAAAGTGAGCGAACAGATTTTTAGAAAAAGAAACAATCAAATTACAAAGGGATTCTCGAAAATTAAAAATTACGGTATTTGAAGAAGGCTAATGAGAGTCAAGCGCAGCCCTTGACGCGCGGTTACAATTTATTTGAAAATTAGCAAATTTTATTGAATATAAATCAACCTAGAATACGAACGTTTCGATTCACTTTGGATTGAATTAAAATTAATGCTCAGCTTTCAATTAAACTGTTGTAATCAACAATAAATGAATAATTTTGTAAATATACGCGAGATTTTGAAATCCTCGTATTAAAATTCTGCAAAAATCGTCGATGTTATCGTCGATCATCCTACGATTGAAATCAATTTTCGATACCTAATTCACGGCGATATCTAATTCACACGCGTCGATAGTTCCTGCTACTTTGAAGGCCTGTCCTTTTTTTGTTACGGTGCAGCGGAATCGCTGTTACGATCGCGCGCTGCTCTCATTTACATGTATCGCGATCGTCACCGGAGCGGAGGAAAAAAAAGGCATGGAACCGCCTGCGTCGCTACTTAAAGGGACATAGGCGAGTATCGAGTTATCCACTGGTTATCTGCAACCGCTTCGATCACCGTCTGTACTTCCCGTTCGACCGTCGTGGTCGTCGTTCTTTTTGCCGAGAAGAGACAAGCGGACGATCGCGAGCGGACTATATCTCCGCGCGTTATTTATAAGCCGATGATAATTTATTTACCGAGCTTCTCGAGGCGATTGCTGATCGCTGTCTTCCGACGGTTTTCACGCACCAGGTTTACTAATGCCGTTCGTTTGCGTTTTACTTCCTCTTTTGTCGTGTAAATAAAAATCACAGTGTACATACCTATAGTAGTCGTGTCAATTGCATTATAATACTGAAGATTGATTGCACTGCAATAAAGTTGAATAATATTTGAAGACATAATTTAAGTAATGATAAGAGAATATAAATTGATATGCGAAAACACAATTAATTAAAAGATGAACCCTGTTCGGTCACAACTGAATCTTCATGCTAATATTTCTTACGTGGTTTTATAATCTACATATATTATACAACTTTGGCCAAAATTATTAGGCACGTATATTTTTTTTTATTTATCTCAAATTCTTTTATCTATATTATTTCATATTGATTATTTGCATTATATATAAATTTTAACGGTTTTTTAAGCAAAAAATAATTCCCACTTTAATTTCTGTTTAAATTCTTCTAGTTAAAAATATTTAAAAAAAATATATAAGGTGTCTCTCTAATATTATTAGTCAAAGTTGAATACATTTTCAAGTTTATCAAATTGCATATTGAATAAATTTTTCGAAAAACTTCAGCCAGGAATTTATTTTTCGAAGCTGGACCTGGAGAGGTGTTTTAGCTAATTCGAAATAATTTATGCTTAAAAAATTTTTACGTAAATCAAGCTTTTTACAAGTGCAACACTTCAAATAATAATAACGTATCGATGTTCCCCGAGCGGAAGAAAATTCTACATACTCTCGTCGAACATTACGTCTACCCAAAATTTCGTAGATCGAGAATCTCCGATAAAACGTAAGGAATGTTCAACCTACTGATTACGTTAGAGGAGAACGATCGCTCGATCTCTCGATCTCCCGCGTACTCGGTGGCGAAGCGCCGTACGCACTCGCGTACGTATGCGTGAGTACACGTCGCATTGAAGTCAAGTGGGCTGCCGTGGAATGTCGTCCGAGGAGTTTTCGAGGGCTCCTCGAAGCCGCTGTCAAACCCGAGTACGCCTTCGTGACTGCCACGAGTGCCTCATGCGAACGCCTTGAGATCGGCCGCCAGAGACGCGCTGCCGTAACGCTCCGCGGAATGAAGCGCGGGGCGAATGACGCTCCACTCAAGGCTTTTTATCTCGAGATACCGGGCACCTCGTCACGTCACCTTTCGCAAGCGGTCGCATTCCTCGGAAGGTAGCCGCGCGCGTTTGTTTCACGGGAAACCATCAGCTTTCCGATCGGTTCTCTGTAGGACGTCCTCGTCAGACCTCGACCGTCCGCTCATAAATCATTAATTCTGCAGGTCTCGTGTCAGTTATAACTTGACTTACGCGGGCAATTTTTCTCTTCGTTTGCATCTATTTTTATAAAGAAGTTTCCAAGGTCTGCTCTCACATACGATTAATATGTAATTAATACTACTTATTAATATGTAATTTTCTATTTTTTGCAAATACTTGGACGTTAAAGACTAAACTGAAGAGGATTATTTTGATTCATTTCACAAGGAATTTTCTTCAGCAATCTAACTGATTGCGCCGACAGTAACAAGGGCCGATTGTTCTTCGGATAAGCTATGTGGTAAATTTATCTAATGGATCAATGTCTATGTCTATACACAAACATGTAACGGAGATAGCAAAACCGACCCTTAATAGTCAATTTCATCGATCAATGTATCGCTGACACACTTAACATAGAAAACTTTTCTCAAGTCGTAATAACATGAGAGACAATTTCCAGCTATAACTAATAGCTCGTAAACATTCATTTAAACGCGTAGAAACATGTTCATTAGCGGCTAATTGGAGTAGCATAATCAATTCTCCGCGTTGTTGAGAAATTCATGAATACCGGCGATCGCGCAGATATTTGAAGGGAAACGATAAGCAAGACCGCTCAGTGAGTTACTTCTAAGTGGCTTATGGCGACCTCGTTGAATGCGATATGTGTGTCGTATAAAGGAAGCTATCGTCGTTACTCCGTCACTGTCACTCGTCACGGTTATTCTTCCTTGATTTAAAATTGAGATACGCGTTATATGTATATCGTCAGCGATATTCCCGATTATCGGTTGCTACGCGACTCTCAATGAGACGTTCCAGTAACTCTTTAATGAAATCCATCTAAGGTTGCGCGAACGTTGATTCTGCAGGTCGCAATAGCCAGGTTTACGAGCCCAGTGAAACTCAATTTCCTCTGAGATCTACGAATTTGAGAAACTGCAATTCCAAGAGTTTTCAAAGAGAAACGAAGTTAAGTTATTTAATTGATCCTAAAATGTTAAAGAGTATCCACTTCGGAAAATATTACTGGCAAAGAACGTCGCTGAAGCGACGAGCGAAGACAGTCGCGGCAACGACAGTGGACTTTAATGGGTTAATAGCGTCCGGCATTCATGCGGGACACACACGCTTGATGACACGTGAAGAGCACGCCGACGAAAATGTAAATAAAGCGTGTCTTTTCAGGGATAATTTGTACCGCTTGACGCTGACGTCGCTGACGGACCTGGAGCACGCCTCCTGGTCCGCGCCGGAGGACAAGGTCAACACCTGCCAGAATAAGGGCCAGAGCGTCGAGGATTGTCGTAATTACGTCAAGGTCCTGCTCAGCAACGGCAAGAGCCTCTTCACCTGCGGCACTTACGCATTCAGCCCGTGGTGCGCGTGGCGAGAGGTACGTTTTCCAAAAATAATCTTTCTAGCGAAATCTCCTCTACAATTACAGATCCTAATGCCTTCCCCCCCCCCCCCCGTGATTTGTCTCGGCTTGTTAATTCAACCAGTCGATGCGCTGATTGTCGTTGTCACTAGCCTTGTAACGTTTGATTCGAAACGGCAACGAGAGGCCGTGCCGCTTGAACACAGTAGTCTCTATACTGGTGGTAATTATAATCGCAGATCGAGAATATAACGAGCGTGACCAGCGAGATGTCGGGCGTGGCCATGTGCCCGTACTCGCCGCATGCGAACGTCACGGCACTTCTCTCGAGGGGTCCTTCCGGCGGACTCTTCGCCGGCGCACCGACCGATTTCTCCGGAGCCGATCCTGCGATCTACAGAACTCTGGCCTCCCCGAATCTCAGAACGCGACAATACGATTCCAAGTACGTTCAAGTATACGCAAGAAGAGACAAGCACGATCGACGCTGTCGCAGCTGATCGCAGTCTCGAAAAGTGTCATTAATTCAACTTGTTTCAATCCGTTTTATTTCTCTTTCCATGAAATTCTTGCGAAACTCTCTTTTTACAGCTATATTGAAAAAACTAACGAGATTAATTTTATCGTAATAACCGCGTTGCAAGATTGTCGGTCTTGCTTATCGCCTCGCGATATTTATCGCGCCGGAGTCCCGTTCTCTCTCTCTAAGTTTGCGCTTTCCTTTTAGGTGGCTGAACGACCCGCAGTTCGTCGGCAGCTTCGAGACGGAGGATCACGTGTACTTTCTATTTCGCGAATCCGCCGTAGAATACATCAACTGCGGCAAGGTAAGATCGATGCAGCGGGGTAATCCGGCGTGACGCGCGCGAGTGCGCGCGTCTTCCATCATACACGCGAGAGAAGCCATTCGTGCGATTAGCGATCTCGTCTCTCTTCTGACTTGCGTCAGCCGTATAATTAGCCGTTTACGGTGTTGGTCGAAACGAGCGACGCGCGTCGCGGGATCTTCCTCTCTCACGCGGCAGAAAAATCATCATCTCCGACATGATCTTAGTTCGCGCGATGTTTATCATTTTCTCAACCTATCGCCGCTCAAATTGCCGCCTAGGGATGCCTCTAATGAAACACTCTGCATCCGGCTGCGCGCGATCGTACCTCACAATCGAGCGCGAGAACTGAACTTTGCTTCTCAACGTGGTTAAGATTAATTCACTCGACGCCACGCCGCCAATATCAAAAGTCTACCTACGAAGTCAGATATTTAAACCATTGTTCATTCATTTTTCGAATCTTTGAATTGATTTTCGAATTGTTTCATCGAACAAGTAAAATGCGATAGCGCGTTGTCTTTTATTATGCTGAAACTTGTATCTGCTAAATCGTACGTTGCGTGTGTGTGGCTGCAGAAAATATATTCGAGGATAGCGAGGGTCTGCAAAAACGATCGAGGTGGGCAGATCATGATGAAAGACGTGTGGACGACTTTTAGCAAGGCCCGCTTGAACTGTTCGCTCCCCGGCGAGTTCCCATTCTATTACGATGAGATCCAAGGCGCGGCCTATCATCCAGAAGAGGGAATCATTTACGCGACCTTCACGACTCCCATGTGAGTACCGTTTAGCGATCCGATTAATTCGAAGGCGCATTAATTATCATCTGTTTATGTCTATGCACTATCCCAGATGGACGCAAGATACGGTAAATGAGAAATTGATTATGCGATAAGCGGACGCAGATTTTACTTGATTAGCTTATTGCTGAATTGATTTTTAACTTTGTTTATTATTTATCATACGAAAGGAAGATTTAAAACAATATTGATCACTCTTGATTAAGCAATGAAATATTTAAGGAAATCGACATTAATATTATTTATGTTTTACGTGACTCGTTTCCTGTGAATTAGCATGCATATTTATGTAGAAATTTACACAGTTGAATCGTTTATCTTTAAAATTCAGAGTCATCGTTCATTAAAGTGCCATACACGATCGCTAATTCCTTCGTCTTGACGTTCTTTATCGCTCGATTACAACGGAATACTTTCTCGCATGCGGAAGCTACGATTTCTCGAAGAAGAAACCGGCATTAAATGGAATTCTTTTTTTCCCTTTACGTCGCAGTAACGGCATCGCAGGCTCGGCTATCTGCGCGTTCAACATGTCGGCCGTCTTCGCCAGTTTTAACGGGCCTTTCAAGTATCAGGAAAACGCGGGCGCCGCCTGGGAAAGACGACCAGTCGCCCATCATAATCGCCAACGCTGCGGATCTCCGTCCAGCACCGCGCCGCACCAAATCATGGACAATCAGCGGTACCAGCTGATGGACGAGGCGGTGCAAAGCACGATGCTAGAGCCGCTGCACACCGCGACCCTCGAGCGATTCATCCACATCGCGGTGGACGTTACCCCGACCAAGCTGCATCGCAGCGTAACCGTTCTTTATGTCTCCACGGCCACTGGTCTCATTAAGAAGATCTCGGTCTTGCCTAGGACCCAGGAGACTTGCATCGTCGAAATTTGGGGATCCTTGCCCTCACCGCCGATGACGTTGCAGTTCCTTAAGGACACTCAGAGTCTCTATGTCGGCATGGAGATTGGCCTCTTGCGGTAAGACGACTCCCATCGTGGCCGTCAAATTTTATCAGTTTCATAAACAGCGTTATACTGTCAAAAATAAAAATAAGTCAATATCATCTAAATGTAAATCATGTCACCACAAATAGATACGTCGTTCAATAGTAAATATGCGCATTATTGTAAACAGCAAATACTATTTGTGCTAAATGCTTCGCTAAACCGCACCGTAATGCCTTCCGTCGTTTAGCATACCTGCCGTTCAGTGTTACCGTCACCGGAGCCGTCAAGCGTGCTTGAACGCTCAGGAACCGTATTGCGGGTGGAACGAGCATCTCATGAAGTGCGCGCAGGCACCAAAGCAGAATTACCTGGCGAATCATTGGCATCAAGAGGTCACCAAGTGTCCGGTGCTTACCGATCCTGTTGACGGAGGCTGGAGCGCGTGGAGTCCTTGGTCGACCTGCCAACACGGCACGGGAGAACAATCGTCCGGACACGGTCATCCTCACTCGCACTCGCACAGCGAACACGCGGAGGTTCGTAGACATATGTATTTATTACGCTTATCGTAGAGTTAAGAATATTTTCCTTTTTCTTTGCTGATCATAGAATCGATCGTAAGTGATGAAATTCAAGGATTTAGCGTATTTAAATGAACAGCTTCTTTATCAAAAAATAGATAAAATAAAACTTTGGGGTGTTTGATAAATGGCTTGATCATAAGCATCTTTTCTATCGCGTAAAGTCGCGAAATTGATAGGTAACGCTGGAAATTCGATCCACAGAAAATCGATACGTGTCAGTGTCAGACCAGAGAATGTAATAATCCCCCGCCGCAGCACGGTGGCGAGAGTTGCACGGGTACGCGTGTCAGAGTGACAAATTGTACTGTTCACGGCGGTTGGACCGCTTGGTCAGCTTGGTCAGCGTGCTCTCAGACCTGCGGTTTCGCGATGAAGACCCGCCGGCGAACCTGCACGAATCCGGCGCCTGCATTCGGCGGGCGCGTTTGCGTCGGGCATGATCACGATGATATCATGTGCATCGATCTACCTCCTTGTCCCGCCCCTGCTAAAGCTACCCCGCCGCCTCAGATTGGTCAGTGGTCGACGTGGGGTCCTTGGCATGCGTGTTCGAAGCCGTGCAACGGCGGTGAGTGTCCCTCCAAGTCTTATAAACATGATAACATCTCAGACAATGCAAAACCCAAAGAACATTTGAAGAATACCTTCAATTATCAAGGATTTGCAATTTTATATGCTTATATTGCCTGAAATAATATGAAAATCGTGATGATGTTGCATCTATCTTGGCATAAGATTAGCGATTTCCGTTTTACAGGAATACGTGTTAGAAAGAGAACCTGCGACAGCCCGTCGTCGAAGAAGGGCGGTGCCGAGTGTCCAGGATGTGATCAACAGGCAAGTATTGAGTCTCTCGTGTGAGAATGATTTTTCCTTTTTTTCAAATTTTTTCTCGATAGCCGGAAATTGCAGAATTACTTGATGAGACCGAACGTATTTTAGATAGAGGAATGTAACGCTCATGAGTGCACCGAGACGAAAAGATACTCTGGATGGACCCCTTGGTTGACCGTGAACGCCAGTTTACAAAACGGCAATACGGTTTATCTGGAAAAGCGTTTCCGATTCAGTTGCCGAGCGCAGACGGACGATCCGTCAAGCGTACGAGTACAGCTCGCGAAGGAGGAAGAACGTTATTGTAGGAACGATGGGTCCTGTCTGCGAGGGAAGGAAGCGTACGCGGAATTTATCAACGAGAATGGCTGGGGCGAATGGTCCTCTTGGGGCATATGCGACCGTCCCTGTGGAAGGGGTAGCCAGCATAGAGTAAATATTTCTCACAATTTTATTTCGATACGTTATTATTCAAAATAAAATTATTTTGCAAAATATTTCGGAAATCGGATATTTTATTTCAATATATCACTTAAAAGTGAAATAAATTTATTGAAAAATAAAAAATAAAATTTATTTTATGCAATGAAACATTATAGCTGAGAAGAATTGTTTATTGTCCTTTGAATTGGAAGATCAATAATTTATTTTAAAGTTATTTAAATTTGTTAATAATGTGACGATTAATATGCAATACAAAAGAAAATGCAAGTTTCACGTTTTTACAGGTGAGACAATGCGAATCTCCACCATGTGAAAATGGTCTCACCAAGCAGAGCAGAGTCTGCAATCCGCATCCATGTCGCGTGAATCCTAGTAGCAATACGGCGGAAGGTCAATGGTCATGCTGGACGGACTGGTCCGAATGTTCAGCGAGTTGTGGCATTGGAGTGCGTACGAGGACGAGAGAGTGCCTCGGTCCGGAGAGTTGCAGCGGTCCGAGATCGATCAGGGAGACCTGCGAAATGCCCAGTTGCGAATCGCTGGCCGGTTGGGACACGTGGTCTCTTTGGACCCCCTGCGACGGTGACCATCAACAGCACCGAAAACGAATATGCCTTGAGCATGGCTCAGGCATGTGTCAAGGAAAAGATCGCGAGATACGCGATTGTCTTCCGGACTGCATGGATAATGGTGAGTTTGTTGGAACACTTTTAAGTACAATATCTGCAAATGACAGATTTATAAATACGATATTTTTTACAATTAAACAATAATTGTAAAAATTGGTTGAAAATTAACATTGTTGAGGAATGCACTTTTTTTTCAGATGTAAATGCTTTGCCTTCGAGCGTGGAGAATTCAGGCGTCACGGTGGGCGCAGTGGTGGTCAGCTGTGTAATTAGTTTCATTATCGGCTTGGCCTTAACCGCGGTATTGTGCTTCTGCTACTTGAAGCGACGCAAGCCAAGCATTCCAGGAAGTCCGCATTATATCAGCAAACAGAATTCTTACGTCATCGTACCATTGAAGGAGGTAAGGCTCGAAGAAACATACTTACTATTAGCTATTAGCCGCATCCTCGGTACGGAATACTTCAAAAAAAAAGTTAATTGTTACAGGTGAACGCTAAGCGACAGCCGAGTTTTTCGGGCAGCACCAACGGAAACGGTACTTTACGTGGCAAAAACAATCCCAACGTCAACGGCCTCGGCAGCCCTAAGTTATATCCAAAGAGTCTCGATTACGAATCTGCTACTCTAAAGCGTAACAGTCACGGTCAACACATCCGTGCTGATCTTGATCAGGACAAGTACTATTGAACAAACTACGCGTTGGGAATCGTGTATCAGTGTCGTTTAGATGGTGATCTGTGTTCTGGTCTTCTCAGGCACGTGATTTTTCGTGTGATTTATTTCTACAAGTGAGTCGCGGGTAACGTTGCCAACGACGAACGCGAACTCATTTCATTTGGCAGCTGTATGTGAACTTTATTGATCGATTAGATTTCGATCAACATTAAAGTGGCAAATGTGAGGACTGACTTCCTATTAAAGGAAGAATGTATTTACTTAATTAAGGTAAGGCGACATCTTCGACGTAAAAATGACATACATACGATCAAGTAAGCGCCTGTCAATAAGACTATACGTTTTTAGTATTAAATAAGTGATGTATGTATTCTTCGACGCGTTTGAGAGTTAATGACGCTGTGATTAATGACGCAAATTAGTTGACGAAATTGTTCAATGTTGAGCGATGAAAATTCGAAAGATACATAGTGATATTCTTTCTTCAATTGCAGTGTTTTAAGATATATATATGAGATATTTGTAAGTGCGTCATTCGTCGCGCGATGCGATAACTCATCGGACTCCGAGGAAAAAACCGTTGTTTCGAAAAAAAGTTTATAAGAGTTTATTTTTGTTTCTGTACATATTCGTGAAAAAGAGAGACAGAGAATGCGAACGGATGAAATCGAGAATCAATCCCGCTCACACTTGGGCATTCAACTTTGACTCATCTGTATAAAGTTTCATGATTTCTCATGGGAATGAATTTTTATATATTTCATGTATTTGTAAGATTATATTCATACAAAGTAACAAAAGGCAGAGAAGCCGCATTTATTGAGCTTGCGCTTGGTCTGCCAAGGATTGATGGATTGATTTAGATATATATTTACAGTTGTTGTACAAATACAAAATGTATTATGTAGGTTTGCCTGAGGATATATTTGGAAGAGTCTTTTTTTGTTTTTATTCGAAAAGAATATTGAATTTTATATCGAGTAACGTAGTGCCATGTTATGGAGTTGTACATAAAATGCATCTTCTTAAGTGTAATTTTACGAATGAAGCGAATGCATATATTATGTAAGAAATGAACACCACCTCGCGCGACGATTGCATATATATTGGCTCACATTGAGTCGCGCCCGCGATTTACGTTTATGCATGCGACCGCTGAAATAATTCACCTTTCCTCCTTGTCCGGCCCAAGGAGAGAAGCAAATCTCTCGTTTGAAACTTGGAAGAACCGCTGCCTTCTAGAACTTAAAAGTTTAATCGCGTTAATTGCTTCCCGCAAGTTTATGTAATCTGTCACGGGAAGAGAATGTGAGATAATGACATGTGAGGTAAGGTCACGAAATTTGATGACTTAAGGCGATGCTGGACCAGTTTCTATACGTGCATATTTTTGGACAGGCATTTCTCGTAACTGGCTTTACAGATCGCAAAATCCTTTTCCGCAATTAAAGTAGTAACAAAAACATACACGGGAAACTATAATTTAGTACGAAAAACAAAAGTAAATTAAAAAATTATAGTTTAATTATCGGCTTCTGCAGCCGACTCGTGACAACATGTGCCCTATATAAAAGTTTTAGACTTTGTATGTATGAAATAAGCAGTTTACTGCGTATGAATTAAATAAAAGAACAATACGACGCTTGCAGAATGGTCCTAGAAGCTCTAGTATGAGAGAAATGGATGTCTGAAAATTGTTTATGTAATTTGCACGTGTATTGGTGCAAAGAGCAGAAATTGGGTTCATTGTAGTTCAGAGATCTTGCATTAGAGGCGCTAAAATAAAAAAAACAAGGACAGATGAGTGCGTTTGACAAAGTGCGCTAGTCTATTCCCCTTAATCTTCGCCTCACGCGCGACCCACAGTTCGCCGAAAAAAAATCTACAGCAATCTGCAGTATCGACGTTAAGTGAGTTCCACCGTCAGTTCAGCATCGCCTTAACAATGTTTGACATTACTGAGCATCAGATAAATTATTATTATTCAAGGTCACATGTATGCGCGAGTAATGAATACTGTATCCGATGCATTTATCCCGCGCACTTGTTTGTAATAAAGACAAGATTCTTTTTTTTTACGGTTCGTAAGTACTTTAAATACAATCTTCACGAAAGAACCTTCATACATTTTGCTCGCGAACGGAGAGGATTAAGAATTCTTTCCTACAAATCGGCCGCGAATTTTTCTATCTGATTGATGGCGAAATCCATGGACAATTTCGTAGGTGGCGGTTGGCAATTCACGATCATACGAAAGAAATTGCCAAGCCCCTTCTGCGGTAACGGCGTGTAACCAATCATGAGAGTTCCGTCCAGAGTCATGCGCTTTTTTATCTCCGTTGTAACCTCGGACAACTTCTTCCACCAAGCTGGAGTTTCTTTCTGATTGCGCATAGTCGGTGGTACGTACCTAGAAAGATTCATCGCCTTACAATTGCATATTTTGTGATAAATCGCGAAGATGTCTTACCAAAAGCAGACGTTGCAACACTGATAGTGAGATTGCACCAACCGGAATCCGGTGGTCTCCTTGATTCGCTTCAGAAAGTATTCCGCGCAGGATATCGCTTGTTCCACCGATCGCGCAAGTCCGATTTTGCCACGGGCTTTCCACATTAACCAAAATTTCACTGCGTCGACCTTGAGAGGTATTTCAAATATTTAAGCAATAATGAATGACAACTTTTTGATAAAAATTTTAAAACGTCTGTTATATTTGTTTCTCAGAGAAAAAAAGACCTTTCTATAATTTAAAAGTTACTGTGAATAAGATTCGATTCGGTACGTATCTTGTAAAGATTACAAAGATCCGTTACCTTTCTGCCGCATTGCACACTCTTGTCGCCCGTGTCCCAGCTGACATCGTAAAATTTGTCTTGCTGGAAAAGGTACCTGGCCTGGGCGGAATTCGCCTCATGCAGTACGTTTTTACCCTTGACCAAAAATAAGGAGCACTGCAACGGCGCACCGAGCATCTTATGTGGATTCCAGGAAACTGAGTCCGATCTGCGCCAGCCATGAAGAATCGTAAAACAGAGAATCGATCAGAAAAACTGCCAATCTGTCAGAAAATCGGGTTTTCTTAAACGTCGCAGAAAGGAAAGGATCTTAAAATCTCTATTTTTTTTTTTTCAGATTTGTAGACTTTAACGTTTTGTCTAAACAACCTAACAGGATTCGATTGCTTCGAAATAAATATGCAGACAACAGTTACTCAAAACGGCAATGGTTTGCAGACCAGACGACTTTACATTTTAGGAGAGTCGCCGCTTTCCTTTTGCGACGACGCTGTCAGAATAAATAATTACATACAATTCGATGCCTCTCAGCCTGAAGCGGTACTTTTCCGAGAACAGCAGGGTTCCACCGAGACAAGCCTGTAACGAATCTCTAGTCAGATTACATTGGTTTCCTGAGCTATA
Source organism: Solenopsis invicta (assembly GCF_016802725.1). Lineage (NCBI taxonomy): Eukaryota > Metazoa > Arthropoda > Insecta > Hymenoptera > Formicidae > Solenopsis > Solenopsis invicta. Next base: position 17,571,214 of record NC_052679.1, read on the forward strand.
TCGTCTTTCATACGTATACGAACGTCTACGTGCAGCCAGAGTGATTCATTCCGACATATCGCAGCGATTTCCGGTAATGGATCGATAGCACCGAGCACCGTGGTTCCGGCGGTGGCGTTCACAAAGAACGGTAGTTTTCCATCGCTCTTTGCCTGTATCAGAAGTCTCTTCAAGTCACTTACTTTCATGCGACCAAACTCGTCCGTTTTGACCTTTTTGACAGAAAGACGTGCTCTCATGCAATTAATGATTATTAAACATTTTAATGATTCTTTAGAAATCCAATTGTTTTCAAAGCCAAAATTAAAAAAATATTTTTTAATTTTTATGATCTATTTAAAATGGTTCAAAAAATTGTTTAAAATGTCATGTATCTTCCAAGTTTCTGGAACCAATTTTTATACTTCTCTTTTAGAAAAAAATAAAATGTAGTGTAATTTATTTTTTAAAATTCAATACACACTCAATATCCATTAAGGGACGTCTTAAGAATTAATGTTTAATAAACAAAATATAAGAAATCTTATTATACTACGCAGATAACAGTCGATAAGGCTTGCTGCAATAATAAAAGAAAAATAAGGCAAAATTCTTGTGTCCTTTGACTCAGCGTTATTTAATCAATTGCATAATGATGAAAGATATGAAATCTGCTTACAAAAAATTCCAACAACCGTAATTACTAATGACTTTCAATTTTAATATGAGTTAATCACAATTCTGCGTTTTCGTACCTTATAAACTTGGTCGGTGCCAAGGCCCAACCAATTGGCAGCTTTCAGGATTGAATAATGGCTATCTTCGCTAGTGAAACACGCTAGGGGTGTTTTCAAGGAGCAGAGTCCCGATTTCTTGACGTACGGTAACTTCTTGTGCCTGGCCAACAACATCCCGTACATATTCGATATGCTACCACCTGGGCACATCATACCGTCAGCATCTGGTATCGACGGATAGCCAACCAACTCCAGTGACTTTTGTATCACTTCTCGCTCCATCAGAGTAAATACGGGCGCGACCTCGTAGGTATACCTAAAAAAAAAAACAAAATATTCTCAAGCGCAGTTAGCAATTAGCTGCTTGTATGTCGATTCATCTAAACGCGAACAGCATCATTTATAACTATGAAAAGCATTCTAAAGACAGTGATTGCAGAGAAATTATCTAACTTTTTATTTTTCTAACGAAATTAAAATTTTCTTGACTATGATAAGGATACTGCAACACATCATTAATTAGAATCATTATAGGTCATACGGCATGAGATGCTAACTGGGTTAGCATCATTGTCTGGTGCTCACGAGACGATAACGAAATAGCTTCGGATTTACTCATCGTGTTTTGTAGAGAAAGACAGATAGAATATTCCGCGAACACGGAGAATACGTTGTTCATCATTTTCGTTTTGTAGAATTTTTAGAAATTATTCTTACTGGCTGGTGTTCAGTGCTTCCGTCAACCAGGCACCAATTAATCCATACTCGTCAACTCCAGCGTAGAGTTGATTATGAAAATGCGGACTGGACGTTTTCACGGAGTATCGTATAGTCTGCCGTAACACCGTTTCTATTTCCATGCTACTCGCTGGATTGTCGTCCAAAGAGAGTTTCAGCTTTTTCTATATAAAGATAACATAAAAAAAAGAAATTATTACAAACATTGAATAAGAAGATAATTATTTCCTATTAAATTTAACGCTGCTAAGCTTTAGACGAATTTTAATTTACAATTCATGTTTGTTTGCGTTTACTCTAGGTTTGAATTTGAATTTATTAAGAAACATAAAAAAACAAAATAAAAATGTAAAATATATATTAAAAATATATTAAAATACACAGCATAAAATTATAAATAGAATTCTATTCTGAAATTGACATGAATTATAGATTATCTAAAGCAAGTTTTAATGGACATCATAATTTGTATAGCCACAGATGTTCTTTGCATCAAACTGTAAACAACTATATAATTTAACGTTTACGTTATTCCCGAAATAATTATTTATGGGATAATTTAAATCGGAATTTGTAAATTTGTAATTTGCAAATATTCCTTTCAAAATGAATTTCGAAAAGTTTTATACTCTAATCTATTGTATAAGGGAATATAACTTCCTGAAAAAATAATATATTATCGCGGCATGTCAAAGTTCCTCGAAATAAGTGACAATCCGTCTGGCGAACTTTCCGATTACGCGTTAACGCTGCAACCATTGACCCATACCTATATCGCAAACTTCTGCGTATCATATTAGTAAATATTCCACGCAACAAGTATTCCATTATGGAATATTTTTCCCCTCCAGAATCCATTATCGCCTATGCGCTCTACATCGGATATCGTTGAAACATTCAAATTAGGTAAGTGTGATAAGAACGAAAAACAAACATATTTACTAATGTCCGTGATAGATGTAGTAATTTCACTTACGGGAAAGTTATTTCTTTTAACGCGTTGTTAATGATTTCTGTTATGTGCTTAACCATAACTGACATATTAATCTTGTTCCGAAGTACATAAGAATAATCTTCAAGCAAAATAGCACTTCGTTCAAGAGCGAAAAGAGGAGTGTAAATTTAAAAGGAGTGTTTCAAAGAAAAATGTTTTTAAAAGAAACTTTAACGGTTAAAGGAGCGAATAATCGAATTTTCTTTCTTTTGACTAGTATACATTAATTTCCGTGTTGTTCACTGCTACAGCAACAAAAATATTATTAAGCTCGTTAAACATACGCTATGTTGAATTTTATTCAATGTTAATAAAACAATTTTAAGATGTCCAACACTATTCAAAAGATATTCAACGTTAGATCTAAATACTTGGTTGTCATGTAATTCTTAACTTTATATTTTGTTTACTCATAAAACAAAAGAAAAAATAAACTGATATCTTATCACTTAACTGATGTGGTAATCAGTTAATTAAAACTTTATCAGTTTTGTTTTCAAGGTTAATATCAATTTTCGATCATTTCTTAATTAATTATTTAATTGGGACGTAGTTTGTTATTTATTATTAACTTAGGACGTAGTCATTTGACTTAAAACTATAAAGAGATTTATACAGATAAATTTATTGTTTTTAAATAGAATGGATACGTCCTATAAATAATATAAATAATATTATTAATCCTTATTTAATTTAATCACAAGAAAAAAATAATAGAAATGTGTTATAAGAGAAAGTATAATGTAAGCCAGAAATGATAATGAAATCGACATCAATTTAATGTCGAAGTTATTAAATCGATATTGAATCGATGTCGAATCAATATCGAATTATCGAATCGACGTTGATTCTATTATCATTTCTAACGAGAAGAGTTATACGAGCAATACAAGAAACATAGTATAATATTGCCGTCGAGGTAAATTAAACGTAAAATAGTTTTAAGACAGTTTGCACTTTAATACATTTGAGACTTTTGGCATTAAAAAAATTAAATTATTAATTACCTGTAAATATGCGGGATAACGGAATCGTACGACAGGTTGATCGTCAGATCGATCGAATACATGTTCCTCTTTGAGGACCTTCAGAAGCTTCTCCAATAGATCGATGACGCCGTTGGTACTTGATGCAGCCATCGCTAAGAGTACACTGACCGGCCAGCCAACAAATCCATCGCCCCTTCCATTTCGACTTGCCACTAGCGAACCGCTCTTTGTCACAGTCATTGAAAACACGTCGTACGTACGTGAATCTCGGCGATTCGAGCGTGCCAATTACGTATAGAGTTCATCTCTTCGTTACGCCCGAGTTACGCTTGCACTTTGCCTTTCCGCAAGTCACATAAAAATACATCAAATGTGGAGTTACTCTTTGACATACTCTAGATATCAGTACTTTAGATATTTAGAATGGTTTAAACGCGATTAAAATTGCTTACAAACATATTGCATGTTTGAGTCTCGATATCGAATAATTCTTGCATTATTCACAGTTTTTAATTGCGATCTTAAATCGCACTCTTGTATGAATGCTATGAAAAATTATAAAAAAATTAGTTTTGAAAAAGAAACATAATTAATACGCTGTTTCGTTATAATTTCTGAAAAATAATAAGGTTTTTTTAAAAATGATGTTAAGTACAGTGCAGTTTAAAAATACAAAAACTGATCTTTTTGAAAAGCGATGAAAAAAAATCTGTTCTCGAAGTAAAGAATTCTTACATTTGAATGTTTTCAGTGGATGTTACTGTGGATTTATTGAACAATTCTTTTTCTTTCATGCCACACATTTTACGTCATGATTGCAAGTATTGTAAGTTGCATTATCATACAGACATAATGCGCAGTTGTAAAGAAATGTGAAATTATCTCTTTCTCTTTTGCGATAACGTATAGAAACAATATAATCAACAGTAAAGTATATAAAAAGATCTTTTACGACTCGCGCGTGTATTTTTATTACAAGAATATTAACTATTATTAACAAGAAATACTCATATCTAATGTTTCACTGACATTGCGTAATATTGCATCTTCTACGAGAAACTTTAAAGCAATCCAATGATTCAGATTGGAAAAATCTATTTTAAGATGTCAGAAGAAATAATTCTTTAAAAAGTTTTATTTACGTTAAACTCATCAACGGAAAAAATTGTCAACATTTCATCTACAAGTCGGCCCTGGGTTTTTCTATTTGATCGAGAACGTAATAGATGATTCCGTGGGTGGTGGATGACACTTCATGATGATGCGAAAGAAATAGCCATGCTTTAGCTACGGTAAAGACGTATAAGTGATCATGAGAGATCCCTCCAGAATCAAACGTTTCTTTATCTCGACTGTAACGGCATACAGTCTCTCCCACCAAGCTGGAGTCTCTTTCAGATTAGGTATACTCGGAGGTATGTACCTAAGAGGATCTGTCATGTAAAATCGCAAATTTTACTACAATATAGAATTGCTCCTCTGCAAAAGCAAACTATAGTTCTATCATAATGTTATGCACCGATCGGAAACCAACGGTTTACTTAATCTGTTCTAGGAAATATTTCGCGCGGAACATGGCTTGGGCCATCGATTGTCCTAAACCTCTCGTGCCGCGAGCTTTTCACATTAAATAAAAAAAAATTTTATTGCGTCAAACTTGATGCTGATATTATCAAACGTTAAAGCAGAAATAATAGTTGTTTGTTCAACGTTATAAATATTAAATAAAATCTGAATTCTTCAGGTATCCGAATTAAAAATCTGGTGAGCGTTTTTTGGATGCTTTTTTAATTTTTTTTAAAAATAGTCTTAAATTGTCATAAATAAAATATAACGTTTTGTATATCATAAAAATCACGAGTTGCAATTACCTTTCTAGTAGGTACATTGTACGCTCTTAACATTCGTGTCCAAGTTGGTTTTGTAAACACTGAGTATCCATTTGATAGAGTCTTTCAATCTACTGCACGACAACATCCTTCTTCACATATTTTGTAACCCCATTAGAACAGAGTGTGAAAATACCAACACCTCGATAAAATTCTAATGTATTCGGCTGTTTAAGAATAACATACGGATTAACAAACCAATGATACAGGACTGGCTCACACCACATATATGGCGAGTTTCAGTGTATACAATCACGAACGATATAACTTTACCACTAGTAGGCGAATATCACACAGACCTCGTAACCAACAAGCACACAGCTATTAAACTAGTGTAACAGACATATCCTGCCAAGGTGCTCAACTATAACACTTCCTAAATTCTAAATCGTCTTAAAATATCATATTTGAAAAGCAAAAAGGACACGAGTTCAAAAGCATCCAATACATATTTCTAAGACTGGAGTTTTTATATTATAGCACAATAGCGTGCGAGATGTAAAAATACACAGAAAACAAATGAATACAAACGGTACATAAGAGCAGTCACTTACTCGCTGCCATGGACTATATATTTACATGTGAACCGATTTGCTAGCAGATAACTTAATATATACCATTTACTTATACCATTTTTCACATCTTTTTAAATTCGAAGTATATTATTTCGTCTTGATAGATGACCACTTCGTATCAAGTAATCGAATATGTAATAAAGACGGAGCTAATCACATAGAAGAAGACATTCTTTGTAGAATACTCTTTACTTAAATCAATTAAAATAATTTTATGTACAAACTAACTAAAGAAACTTGAGTAGTTGAAATAACATGTAACGTTATAATTTAGAGAAGTACAAATTTCAACACGATAAACAATGATTTATTATGTAAAATTTTTATGATGATAGTATAGTCTTATTAATATTCTTGATTGAGTTGTATAGTTAAATCGCAATTATCACTAGATGACCAAATGAGTGATTATTAGTATATAAATTCACTCTTTGTAACATAAGTTTATTATCAATTCGAAACGATAGTTATGTAATCTCTTATATAGTGATCATCAATCACAGATTCAATATGACAATACACAAAAAAATCCTCTTTTGAATATAGTTTATGTCATGTTACGTTTATTCCTTCCGTGGAAACTAAAGAGATGATTAAACTAAGTTCTTATAGATTCAATATATTTGATTGCAATTTATATACAAGCAAGATACATATGTTGTATGTTATTTTAATGGTTTAGTTTTTATACATTCTATTAATTTAATTTATAGATGCTAAATTTTGGTCTATACAACGTGTACCATATTTATCTCGAACTATAGAACCATCTAAGCAGATATCCGATTTTAGAACGATTTTTTACACTCTTGTTAAACAATATTTCAACGACTTAAGAAACAAAATTATATAGAAAATAGATAATTAACACACACTGTAAATACGTATTGCTTTCACATATTTCTCAGTGATATTTCTATTGCGACTTATTTTTTCTAATAATTAAGTTTGCTAACCGTATTCTTATAGTATGTGTATAAGTTCAGCCAATTCAAATGGTTATAATGTTATAGGTTTATTGTGCTCACATTAGAAAATAAATTGACCTCTTATGTGATATAGAACTAATCCTGTGTACTTCTGAGTTCTGATAATGAATCCCTTCGATCGAAACGAATCTGATTCCTTCTTGTCTTTCGGGGGCTGGATCTATTTACGCTGAACGTGTAGCCTGAAGACCGAGCACAAACATCATATCAGAATCTGCTCCTGTGAAAAAATGCTGTCACCACTATCAAGTATGTGTGATTTGCTGTTTTGTAATGGAGACTCTCACGGAGAAGGCCCAATTGACCCTTCCGCAGAGGTTTCGATGCCACGAACGGTCAAACTTAGCAGCGACTGAGCCGCCGTACACAAAGGATTAGCCTGCCTCGGCTGCACAGATGTTGAATGCGACCCACGCTATCGTACACACAATGAGATTCCCATGACACTTCCCACTAAATGTGCCACTGGATCGGCGCGAAAATATAAAAACCGAGTTGTTTGTGAATCTCGCTAATAACGACAATTCGTTTCAGCGAGTTCGCCGCAAAAGCACGTGGCTTAACACGACGTTATGCTCACAGACAAGATAACTAGTCGCCAATGAACAGCAAGTCGCCTCCAAGTCGCCCGAAATGCCAAGGATTTTTGATCTCTAAGACGTACACTTTAACAAGACTATCGTACGAAGTGTTATTGCAACTGCACCACTAGTGAGATATATCCAGCTGGCTTAAGAAAAATTAAGTGAACAGTCCACTTACGACCGCCAGTACCCTCATGTTACAATCACGACTGCCACACGAGAGAGTGTAAACATGACCAATGACTTTTTTATTTGAAATAAATATAAGATATATGATCCGCCATTCGCTGTCACAAAATTTGATAATCTGTAAAACACATAAAGACATGCCTCACGTCAATAATCAAATTAAGAACCATACAACTTTTTTATGCAATATTTTGAATGAACGAGAGAGACACTATGATCATTCTTATTAGTAAACAGACTATAGTACATAACTATATCTTGGCAATCACGATAATATAGTAAGAAAGTGTCACACATGCTTCGGCATCGTATTCGGAAACACCAGCTGATAATGCTTCATCAATTATGAAAAAATGCGAAATTATCCAAAATATCCGCACTATATCACAACTTCCGTAAGTTCAGGTGTCCGTTATGAAAGACTGCACTGATTGTGTGGCAGTAATCCGACAATACGATAGCTCTGTCTTGAATTGCCAGAAGAAAAAGTGATAGATACAGCTGATACAGCCGCGAGCAAGAACACCTCTTTTAGCGATTAGATTTTTATATGACACCGACTGACCGTTCCAAGGATACAGACATGGTGAATATCCAGTGACACTGTTTTATATGATCTAACGTGAATCTTAGCTCTAAGTTACATAGAATCCACAACATGTCGCTACCGATACTAAAAAGCTATGGATCTGCGTCAAATCTGCTCAAAGATTCAGAGATTGTCTATAAGAAAGTAGGATATAATATTAATCTAAATTTTAAAGAGAAATAAAGTCGATATTTTATAAACGTTTCATAGTGCTCACCTAATTACCTGATCGCTTCGTAAGCAAATAAATACTAGATATAGACGATCATATTAGAAAGACGATAAATATTTATTAATACAATATACACATTGTCACTCGTTGTTAGAATTTTGTTTAAGAATTCTAAAGAGTGATAAAAATGAGTAGAGGCGAAATACATTTCGCTACTATTACACGAGATTATTTTATGCTTTGTATATTCATAGAAATTTCTCAAGTATCGAACAGTTTGTCAGACAAAGCGTAATCTAGATGTTCATATTTCCTATGCACAATCTACACATCTCACACACACTCGAGAATATTTACCGGCATTCGTGGAAACATCGTAAAACGCTTACGTGCGAGGCTAAACTCAGAATATTTCTAGACATATTATATTCCGATATAGCTAGGTTCTTATCTCAAAACTAGTTCACACACATGACCAGGCGATAGCTGTATTTTTTTATGGGTGTCCGCAAAAAATAATATCGCACGGCCCCGTGTGTGAGGTAATTGAACGAGAGCATTATAGAACTATACGCACACACACCAGCTTCCATCACGTACAATTCTCAAGACCTAGCAAATGCACAGGCAAGTAACTGTCGAAGCAAGATTGCTTCAGCGCCATATATAATAAATTGCGATTCTGTTAAAGAACGAAATATCCTAACAAGGTAGGACCAAGTGACTCAGTGTAACTGCACGATGAAAGAAGAAAAATCCATTAATCAGTAAGCACGAAAAATGACAATCAATATGTGCAATAATAGTGCTGATGACGAGATCAGACTAAGATAAGCTCGAATAGATAAATATAATCTATGTTTAGCGCAGATAAGCAAATAATAAACGAACAGACACAAACAGAGAGGCAAACATCAAAAATGTTTTTACAAATATAGATTTTAACATTTATAAAAGTATAAAAAAAACTGCAAATTAATAAATTATTTGGTTTAGTAATTTAGAAAAATAAATAGACAAGAACTTGTTGTATGGGTACTTGGTGGATAGAGCTAAAAGTGAGATCAAGAAACGAATTACAGGTATTGACTATAGAATCCATAATCCGAAAAAAGCTGATTGGTAGTGTGTATTTAAACTCAAGAAGGATGAGTGATAGCATAACAAAAGGCTGAGCAAATATGTGACGATACCAGATCACACAGCACGATAAGAAAATCTATCTCAATGCACAGCAACACCATATGACGAATGTTTCGATAGATTGCGTAGCTCAGTCTCTGTAAAATACAGTTATGCTTCAGTTGAGCACGATGAATTATACGATATGCATACCCGTCAACTCTGAATAACGACTACCTCTGATATGCAAAACGGCGGTCCAATTTTAAAAACTTCTCCTATGCAGGCGCTGAGCCGAAGATATCTCGAGGATCACTCATCTGAAAGACACACATGCGAAGAAGGATAATTCTTTCATATTTCGTACAGATGCACACACTAAGAAGTTAAACACACACGTCACTGAAGTTATGAATGAAAAGAAGTCCAATATAATAGAAAAAAGTATTTCAAACACGTAATTATAGAAAGATGACAATATATAATAGATATATAATTAATATATTTATGATAAATAGACGATAATAAAGGATTAAAAATTCCTATGGTGATAGATAGCAATTAGTTGTAAGTCATCGCAGAATTCTTTACGACGCCAATAAACTTAAGAAACATTTCCACTAATATCCTACCATAAATCATATAATCTTTTTCGCGTGCAGAATAAATTCATAAATTTATCATTGTGAATAAAATTTGGTTGAGGAGTGATAAGCGAAAAACTAGATTTTGATCGGATGCATTTAATTATCCTACGGGAAAGAAGTGATTAAAGTACAAAACAATTTAAAAGTTTCGGCTGGAACTTTCGGAAGTAAAGCAGGAATGGCGAACTAGGTACCATCATACCACGAACGATTATTATCTTTCAAAATGCTTATCAGCACCGCAGCACAGATCGCGACAGCCAATTGCCACAGACACACAGAGATGATGAAGTGAATCCAGCAGATGTATCTCCAAGAACAGAACTACGATAGTCTATCTCCACACGATACTCAAATTTCTTATGCGCGAGCAAACAGAAGGTACGCTGCACAAGGTTACGCACTATCTCCCAATTCCTTCATAACTAATATCAACCACGAGCTGTGACAAAACTGACATGCACCAAGTAACAAATTTGTCTTAAAGACTACGAGTGATTCATTGTGCACAAAGACAAATAGCACATGAAGAGATTATTCTAGAATTCTAATACCCAAGTTAGAAGGACAGCCTACGATTACAGACTTGCAAATCTGCTGTTCCAGAAGCCTTCGGATAGTAGTCTGTGCTTCTCCCTCTCACTACGAATTATTCGACATCTGGAATTGCTGTCCGAGGTTTCGAACGTCTTTTCTGATTGAGATTAAATCTGCTGTGAACTGCACCTGTGTACACATAGTAGTAGATATCACAACCATGATATCAAGAGTTCAATATCTCAGAAATACAACTATCTTTCCATAGCCCCTAGATAATTGGAACACGAGACAGACCTTCTTACATCAAGATCAAGCAAAAGATCACAATAGAAGTCAACAATACAAGAGTATATGAATTTAGCATATTGAAAGGATCCTAGTAACATGATATTAGTATATATAGTCATTGCAGCTCAAATGTCTACAGTGCACAGAAATACTACTCCTTGGCTGATTTCCCCTATCTTCCCTGTAGGCCACGGGTAAAAAAATTCAAAAAATTAGTATCACAGATTAAGGCTGTTATTGATTTATCAAGAGAGTCATCTCAAGTATATCACCGTGTAAATATAGCCAATCACCACCACAAATAAAGGAAGAATACCTGCTCCCTATCTATGCATCCCAGGACGTTAATTAAAGACTTAATTCTATTGAGAACATAAATTAACTCCATTTAGACAAAGACATATAAGATACCGTTAGCTCTTAGTCTAAAATTTTTAAAAAGTCAGAGTATAAATTTGTATTCTCAAACTTAGTATAAGAGATATCACTGAACATATAACATTAAACAAATGTACAATATATATATCAAAATTCTCAGATATTGCGACTTAATATAACACATTATAAAGTATTAACACCTTATATTCTTCATCACTAAAGTGATTACACCGATACTAGTAGTTCAACAGAGATACGTAAATTTCTTCATTTTATTCGCGTCTAATAATGTTTATGCTCGGCTTTAATATAAATCAATTGGCGCCCCCGAAGAGTTACGATTTTAGTTTAATAAAAGTTCGTTTCCATAAAAACCTGAATGAACACATATTTTGCTGTTCTCAGACCAGGATAAACATGTATGCGGATTACGCAGTCAATATACACTTCTGATGAGTTGTGTCTATTGTCATCAAATGTACCACAAGAAAGGACAAGAAAAATGCATCAATGTACATAATATATATCACACATATTATTTAATAAAGTCACACACGGTCTACTCGACACGACAAGCCATCTGATAGCAAAATTTAATAAAGAACATTAGGAAGTTCCTAAAACACTCAGGGATAGTACTTATTCTTTGAAAGAGGTAGGCGACTGGACTGGAGATAACAATCAGTATAGTGCTACTGCAGCCACCGTCGCGTTTTTCACAGCATGTAGCTCGCAGACGCGGTATCGCAAACATCCTCACATCACTTAGATAGTACAATTAGTACTGTTTCGGGAAGAGGAAGCTTTTACCACAACAAAATATTACTCGCACCCAAATAGAGATGCACGATAGCACAGATGCGAGACAGGATTCTAGCACACATCGTGCACCTTATCAACGCACATGCGTAGTCGAATAAGCCTGAGAAAGAAGCAGCGCTCCGCGACAACAAATATCCATACGTTCTTATCAAGTCATAGAAACTTGTTAATAAAGCAAGATATAAATTTATCCATATTTGTTGAGTATGTGCTCGCTGTCAAAAAAATACCTATCAAAACACATATGCTATTAACTAATTACAGCATAAAATTATTATATTACCATAAACAGATAGCGTCGTGCTTCCATTCGCTCCAATACATAATCAATTAATAATTATATGGTAATTTTTATTTCTATGAAATGAGAATTGGACCTGTAGAGCTGATAATAAGAAATATGTCCACGCTTACCGAATAACGTAGTATATGAAGTTAACACATTTCTGAAAACACATAACACAAAACAGGAAAGGCATATGAAGAAATATGATCTTATCTTCAATTTCGCTTTACCCCTCTATAATTAACATGCCTTTAATGTTAGCCATCTAGAAAATTGACCTATCAAAAGGCATTCATACATCGATAATGATTTATCACATTACACAGATAATATAGATTAAAGCTTTCCACAGACCGTGAGCGTGGTCGAACATCATTGCGTACGACTGTTCACAGCTCCTGAAGAAAGCGATCGTGCAAAATGTAAATTATATAAATGCGAATTTATAACAGCTGAACTCATGAGTAGTTTATTCTGTACAGTCGATTAGAGACGAAACTATATCTTAGAACAAGTCATATACTGCAGGATTACAATATCTCTGTGCACAATTCCTCTATTTAGGCATAAAAATGAAGCACTCAAGTAGTGATAAATAACCTCCACCGAGTTGAGATAAGTTGTCTACGTCGATTTGCAAGTATTTAAAATTTGAAACAATAATTTTTCTGATCACTACACACAATAAGAAAGTGTTCGTGTACACCAATATTATACCTATATGTCACGAGGGAATAAAAAATAAAGCGCAGGATGCCACTAATTTTTCGTTCTTGTCGAAAAGGTAATGCCGTATCATAAGTAACGGATATCACTTTCTCTATAGTCTCATCTAAGTATAGTAGTTTCGAGCACATGTACATTTCGAATCAAAACTATATTGAGATAGAGTTGAATTTCGCGACAGAAAGCATACAATGGAAAAATAGTAGATGGATGAACAGTAAGTATTGACAATCTAGAAGAGAGACTATAATTCAAAATACATTTGGACAGCGAACCGAGAGTGAAACATATTCATATTTCAGCCGCGCACCGCAGTGATCTTACATAAAATACAAAGCATAAACGAACGAGAATGCACTTATGTACTGAAGACGGAAGTGATGCGACGACAAGAATGCTACTAGTTTGCTCATCAATTAATATTTATTAGATAAATACACTTTGCGCATGATTATCATTTCTTGAATATACTTAGCACAGCGCTTATGCTCTGAGACCGGACCAATATTTTCATTCGCACAAACCTTCAGTCTATTGTACAATCGTATTAATCATCTATGGTCCATAGCTATCGCTTGCAATGCACCACTCGTCTTCATATCTAATCAATCTTTCAGTATATACACAAAAGAACACGAATTTCTTTCAAGAAAGCAATAACAGCAAATTCATTCACCATTAGAATCTGGTACGATCAGTCAAAAGCACTAGTATGAGTCGATAAGCAATCCTGTTACTAAAATAAATCCACAATGATTAAAATCTAAACAGTTTCAATTCGACGGTTCAGCGTGTAAAAGCTCCACGATCTTTCTACTTGCATGCCTACTTTCCAGGAAGTCGATGTCTGAAATAAGGCCATGGAATTACAGCTACTAGCATCCACCCCAGATGCAGTCCGAGGGACAGTCACACGTCCAAACTTGCACCTACGAGCAAAGAACCAATCTAAGATACCACCAAAAGTACATACTGTGTTTATCAAATGCGCTTGTACTATACACAATTATAGAAAGATGGAGAATAAATTAGACTGACAAATAACATTGGTAAAATATTATAAGATGAGTTCATAATGCCGTGTGAGCTTATTGCTGTGCTTACTCGTGCCCATGTTCGCAGTTGTGAATATCCATATGTGCAGTCGCCACGCGATGCCAAAGGTCTCGCTTAAAGCTTGGCGCCATGACAGTAGGATCATGAGCGCAAACAGGATTCATAATCGGTTCCGCCAACCCGCGCGCATATCTTTTTTATTCTTCTTCTGCTCCAATGTCCAATAGCGGCTGCCTCCGCGTTAAAATAGGTGCGACCAGATCCCCCTTTACACATGTTACGTCCTTTAAACAGCACAAAACGTGGGTCGAGGCCGCTCATCTCTTTTATTGATATGATTCTATACAGCACGTCCTTTATATCCTTTTGTGTCGAAATTTTGATATAATCTCTTCGGGGACACTAACTTCGTACGCCTTCCTCTTACGTCTTCCTTATAAAGAACAATAAGGTACTTCTGACCTATGTTCTTATCGTGATTAGGTAACGCCGAAGTAAAGCTAGGAAAGTAGGTAGGAAGAGAGCTGTGGATAAGAAGAAAAATAAAAAGAAACTATATAAAATTAAAGCATCATTCCACGACTATTATTTATCAGTATGATCGCGATTACTACTCATACGTGATTTTTCTCATTCTTATCTCAAATATGTATGAATTGCAATTGAGAGCGAGTTGTCTGTGAGAGATCACTCTTACTTTTTCAAGAGTGTGCACTATCGAGTACTATTATTGTATATTACATAGATGATAAATCTTCACTAAATAAATTCATATATGTGTGTATATTAGAGATTAAATCGAAAACAGATACAGTTAAGACATCTTGAACACTAATCACGCGTCGTTTAATTCATTCTCTCTCATAGCAATCTAGTCGCACTTCTATTATGACATCGAAAAAATTTGGCTGAGACTGATCTGAGTATTACTGTAGAAACACTCGAACATATCGATCAAGAATCTCTAGATCACTTCTCGCGTTATTGAGTAATAAATAGCTGTCTTGATTCCCGAGAATTTCTAAAACGGCAAGATCTTCTTAGGTTGAATCCATTTGATCTGCGCTCTATAATTTGAAATCAGTGTGTATTCATTTATAATCGCTAGATCCAGAATACGTGCTGTCATGTCGCGAGACCTGATTGCGATCGTTCTTCGCTTCACTAAGTCCCAGCGTTTACGCCCCACGCTTGCCATTCAAGAATATTTTATAGACCTCTCTTTATACATTTCCTGGTGAGGCTTCTTTTCGAAAATTCCTCAATTATCGAGAAAGATTTCCTACTATCGCGGAAATTATACTACATATTTGCAGATTGCTTTAGAAAGGAAAAAAATTTTTATGCTTTCATAAAAAACTTCAATTACGAAAAGAAAACGCTTCCATTGCAAAATAACTACAGAAGCCGCATTGTCAGGGCTGATGTCAAGTTGAACTGGATTTTAATAATTGAACGTATTTTTGAAAGGAAATGCAATATACAAGCATACATATCAATCATCCAGAGTAAAACATAACACAAATTTATCTCATAATGTTTTTATTATTTAAGTAATAATATCGTCCGTAAGGCAAATAATATCTAGCAAAATAATGCTGCACACACCATAACAATTTGATTTTCTGTTTCCTGTTTAAAAAATCGGAATATAAAAAACAAGCATCTCAAAAAAGAGTACAGATAATAAAAATCTTTATATCCAAAAGGTATGAGCAAACAACTAAGTCCTATAGTAATAAAAAAAACAAAAAAATATCGGAGCTTAAGAACATTACATTGCAATTTTAATATGACATAAACTCTTTCGTAACTCTTTTTTAGATCCTATCACCAGTAGTCACACTGAATAAGTGACAAATTATCAACATCAGCATATGAGTACAATACACTAATCTGAACATATTAGTTATCACCATGTATTCAAAACTGCGAATATCATAATGGTAGCCAGCTTGGTAAAAAGATTTAGTTCACATTTGCAAAGATTAAAGAACAATCTATGATTCCAGATGAAATCAAAATCAATAATCATCAGCGCAGTACTCTGTACGCATACACGTATCACTAGAGACTAGCTACCAATCTGCTACCACATACTAGCTATACTGTAGTATACACACGTTGTACGGGACGACGCTTCGGTTGCCAAAGTCAATGCATTTTAATCGTCAGTTTCTGGGCCAGGCCGAATGGCTGTCACGAGAACGACTGCTCATGTGAAGATATCATCATTGCAGATCGTTATGAGCATAAACCACAAGATGTGATCTGGTCTTAAAACTGAAACACCCCACCATGAAGAGATCAGACAAATTATATGTTTGCGAGAGAGGATACAGAGACATGCTCGCATCTTACTACCCATAGAGATTAGACAGTCAGACATTACCCCATGCTTTCGGCAGCGACGTTTCAAGTTCAGAATTAAATCATCTCAGCTGAGTCTCACATTCGCTAATGAAAAATTGTAACTAAACGTTTGATTGAAATCAAACGTTTTTACAAACTGCAGAGTATGCCGTATGAAGATCCAAAGGAATTTTATAAATAATATAATACTGTCAAATTGAAGATCTTTTCTTCTGCATTTTGAATTAAATAACATCATATTTTATATTACAAGTTTATTATTTTTTAAGCAAAAATACTTCACTGTCTCACATCAATAAGACATTAAACACCGTGTAACATGCCATGCCTAATGCAAAAATAGAATATAAAAAAATAATTTATTAAAATATAGTTTTATTTTCCAGCGTATTTCTCTACTTGGCACATGATGGCACCGAATAATCATAGTATCATAGTACTCAAAGGAAAGACCATTCTTGTAATCTTCTCTAATCATGTCGTTCCGACGTTGATTACGAGATAGGTTTGACAGCGCTCTATGCTCGCAATGATTTTTGACTGATTTTTATATATATATATATATAAACAAAAACTTTTTTGACTTGAAGGTCTGAAGAATAAATACAGAATTTTATATGATGGAATAAAAATTTTTATAATAAGTTTTATAAATATATGAATAAGTGTATAATGTAAATAAATAATTACAAATGTAGAAAGAGATGACGCGACGATAAAGCTCGATGATAATCTCTCACTGCTCTTTTCGTTCTGTGAACTGCCTCTCTTCCTCTACGTAACTTCTGAATAAATTTAAGTAATCGTGCCAAGATTCATGAAATGTAAATGCCTCGGCGAGTATAAAATTAGACAAAAGTAATAAATTAGACAAAAAAGATCAATATTCCGAAATTTTGTATTTGATAGCGATCATTATCTGTCTTGTCAAATCTTGAATTGAGTTGTGAACAGTTTTTCTATTAACAATTACATCACATTTACATAATAATTCTCAATTTATATAAATACAAAACTATTTAAGGATTTTTTCTAATTTAAATTACTCTGGGACATATATATATTATGGTTTGTGTTTGATAAAGTTTTTAAGTAATTAGCGTTTTAAGAAAATTTTTTTTGCTGTAAAAAAATTCTTTACGCTTTGATTTCTCAAACACGGGCTGAAAAATATTCGTCTTTTTTTTTGCAAAGAGACCATTTCTGATACCTGAAAAAGAAACGATTGGATAATTGAGGGAGAAAGTACGGAAAAAGCAGGGAAAGTTTCGGACAAAGCGATGAGCAAAAGGCGCTAAAATTCTCAATTACATTAACTCGATTCCGGTCGTCCCTGCGTCACGCTGGAGGAAGGGATTAGTTAGAGAACCGCTATTGGATTAGCGAATCAGTCGACTCATCCGGTTTACCGTGCCGAATCGTCCTAGCCAACTGTCTTTAGTCGTTTTCGCATCGTTCAAATTCTATAAGTGATATTGTAATGTAGAAATACACACGCCACAATGGTAGGGCTGATTATTTATTCTTTAAACGTAGTTATACATCAATTTAGCACGCATGATTAAAAATGTAAAGAGAAAATTTGTTTTTGTAGAAAGAAAGATATATTATAATAGAATAGGCAAAGAACGATTAGTATTGTTAGCAGTTGCCTTTTGTGAAACGTAATAATGATTTTAACGATATTAAATTAACCTAAAGTGACTTGGACTATAAATTGTCATGTTCTGTGACAAAACATGTGACATTTCTTAAACAGTATAAAAAGAAAAGAAAATACTCTTTAGATTATTGTTACGAATTGCTTGTCCCTTTTATCGGTGATCACAATGACTTACTTTTTAAATAAATTTATAACTTGCATATTTATGTGGAATTGATTTTTCTTACGCATCCACTCTTCTGTCCATAATACTAAAAAATTCTACATTTCTAATGAATATGATTCGATTAACGTTGTTACGCAGGGATGCAGCTCTCCGTGCGATCCGACGGCAAATACTATGGCAGTAAAACGAACGTATTTCTACAATTTATATTAAAGGCAAATATATCCTTGCATTTTAAAGTTATCACGTTGCTCGTATGTATAATTGATTACTTGATTAAGTTAAAAATTTAACATCATGCTTGATAATTTTATTTTACAAGAGTATATTCTAGAAATACTTTATTTTTCATTCAATAAGCAACTAACGAAATGATGATACGTATAATGTGATTTTAATAATAAGTTTATACAATTTTAAAATAAATGTCACGTGTCAGTGAGAAAATTTTGCCACACAATTGTAAATATATTTTTCGTCGATTAACAGAAATAAAATTATTCAAATTGATTTCTCTTTTGTAATTCTTTTCAAGTCATTTTTCATTGCATAGATAAATTGACATGTCACAGTACGCTGTATGCACATTTTAAAGTTATAATGGTGTAAAAAAATGGCTCAATTTTCTCAGACGTATCGCACCACGTAAAATTTTCTTGCAACAACATGACAGCAAATATATCTCAACAAAATGAAATTGATCATCATAAGTGGTGGATAAAATGGAATAGAATGATTATTAAAAGAAGATATATTCTTCCGACAACATATATCAATTTTATCTAGTATATTATCTGACGATAGATATAATCTCGTATCTCGAGAACAATTTGTTTTTTATGAAAGGTTACGGCATTTTTATGTACTCACGCTCCGTTATCGGCGAGCGCGAGCTGCGGCCAAGCACGTGACACAGGTTCCTCCTTCAGTATTTGCCTCATATCTTGAGGCGCCCGCGGATGACGATGAGACGGCGGGGGTGGTGGTGCCACACTCGCGCTGTACAGCTTACGTCCCCAGTGGCCCTCGAGCTCGACGGGACTTCCGCCCCCCGTGGTAGCCCCGGTACCACCCCCTCCGAGTCCGAGCCATGGCGACCCCCCAGCACCCACGATTGTGGAGCTGGGCAGGAGACTGCTCCACTCGTCGGACCGCGTGGTGAGGCCGTACGGACTCTCTTGGGGCAACAGGCTTTCTCCTTCGCGTTGCCAATCTTTACAGAAACCTTCGTCGCCCCTTCGCGTCTCCGCGGGAGACTCCACTGGTTGTCTCTCCGTCAGAACGGGTACGCCCGGTGCCACATTTCTTTATAAACGCGCATGAATCATTATCACTGGAACGTTAGCGGCCGGCAACCCGTGGCGGTGCATGAACGTCCGCTCACCACTGATGGTGTCGCGTCTTTCCGGACGCACCGACCGTGTGCCGGTGCACATGCGTCCGAATGTGCGTGCCACGAGTTCGCGATACGAGCGCGCACTAAGGGCCACGTTGCTGTCTCACAATGCACATTGTTTTCACTTGCTCGCGCAGAATCGTGTCCCTTGTCCTCTGTCGGTCCGCGGATCTTTATCACCGACGTATCACTCTGTACGACATATGCGGCATATGTTCGTAGATCTTGTGAGGGATGTCATCGGCTGACTCCTGAATGCTTTCCCAAAGGTGCCCTTCTTCTATCAAATTGTTCTATGATCCCTGTACCAGATGAGGTTTGAGACACAAACGTAATGTACGATGGTAATCTGAGCACTTGCCGGCAGCACCCTGGTGCGTAGTATCGTTGCCACCAAAATGTTGCAAACGTGTCTCGTGACCAGCGGAGAGGTCTTTCGAGGTCCCCAATCGCACGTTGCTTCCTGTTACGGTGCCGCTTGTCGAATGTGTCAGTTACGACACTATCGTGTACCTTCATAGATTAATTTTTATGTCATGGATAAAAATCTTACTAACAATAATCATTATTACAATGAGAAAAAAAATTTTCGTGATTCATGTAAATATGTTATTAGGACCATTCAAGCAAATAGTTTACTTCACACAAATAAATATTACTTCAAAAAAATAAATAATACTTTAAAGAAATAATATTTTCTACAAACAAGTAATATTTATTTATGTAAAGTAAATAATTTGCTTGAATGGCCCTAATAACATATTTACTTAAACCACGAAAATTTTTTTCACAGTGTACATACATAGAATAACTTGCTTTTATACAATGATTTCTCGTTAATTAGATTAATTAGAATTAGTATTAAAAACATATCGTTTGTTTGAGACAAACTTTATATTGAAGTGTAATTATCCATTAAACTACTTTAATATCAACTTCAATAAATCTTATTTAAAGGTATAGTTCGCCGTTATCTCGATGAAACTTTCCCCCAATGGTTCGGAAGAGGTTCGATAACTCCGTGGCCTGCTCAATCTCCGGATTACAATCTGTGTGATTTTTTTCTTTGAAAAGCAATAAAAGAAAAAATATTTATGCACACCAACATCGAGACAGCTGACGATATGATGGAATTAGTATTCCGCACTATTGAGAGAATTAGTAATGTTCAAGCTCGAAGAGCTACGCAAAATGTACAGAAAAGAGCAAGAACGTGTATCGAAGTAGGAAGAGCATATTTCAAACATTTATTATAATTATAAAGAATTAAATAATTAATTCACGTTGAATTGATAAATTACAATACACCGAAACGTTTATTTTAGTTATGCATTTTAGGATCTTTAAAGTTTTTTTTAAACAAGGTGGAGAGAGGGGAGAGAGAGAGAGAGAGAGAGAGAGAGAGAGAGAGAGAGAGAGTGTGTGTGTGTGTGTGTGTGTGTGTGTGTGTGTGTGTGTGTGTGTGTGTGTGTTTGATTACAGCCGTTTCGCTACTCATCGTTCTCCCGCCGCGTAGTTTGTCAGCTCCGCTCCACCCGTCTATTGTTCGTCACTGCTTTCTTTCTATAGACAGGCGCTTATTCTCTAACTTTAACATCATATAGCATGGAACAGAAGGCTCAGATCAAAAAATGACTCAGGACTTTTCGACTTGGATTCGTGTTCTCTAACTCATGGCATATTCCAGGTCCCTTTGTTTTGTTACACGCTGTATATCATGAACTATAAATAAATATATTTATAATTAATTTACACTTTCTTTTTTCTTTAAAATAATCCAATAAAGTGTGACATTTTTGTCAATATTGGAATTCTAGTAATTCAATAGATTACTTTCTAAACCCTCTACAGAAAACATAACTGTCAATATTACTTAAATGTTTATTAGAATTTGTTTATTGGGGTTCAAAAAATATATTTATCTTAGTTTTATATCATTTGAGTACTATTATATATTAATAAATATATATAACATTCGATAGATGAAAAAAATTCTTTCTTCAATATTTAAAAATGAATAAAGTTTTTGGAATGGGATGGAATGAGATGAATTTTATACTATTTGATAGAGCAAAGTATCTAGTTTCTTTACTTGTTTGGTTAATATCCCCATTCGTCCCCCTTTCATGGAAAAATGGACATCAAAGTTCACTCAATTTGGTCGAACATCTTCCACTTAGCCATTCTCTCAGCCATATTCCAATAATTCATTTTCACGAATCAGTAATTTGTGAACTAACACATATAATACTATGAATACACACACACGAACACGAACACGCACACGCGCATCCATACGCTCACGCATACGCACACGCACATGCGTATGCACATGCCCATACGTACGCACACGCAGGCGCGCGCGCACACACGCATCAATGAAATGTTAACTTTGTGAAGCTTCTCCAAAACAAATGAATGATTTAAATTCAATGAAAAAAAATATTGTAAAAGATGAATACTTATCGTTCGGACTTTCCTCATTACATTGCTGGATTCGCTGTTTCGAATGTTTATTACACATTTCGTACAGACTTAATGTCAAATGTTGGGCAGTAAGGAATGAGAGTGATAAACGAGAAGTCGAGCAAAGAAAACGCGAGATACAAACTGCCTTCAGAACGAGAACAGGTCTTTTAGTAGACATTGTTAAACAAGGAACAGGTACATCCAATGATAGTAATACTGCTCGAAAATTTTTTGCTGATCCAAAATTATCAGCTGCCATTACAGATTTAGATGAGAATTTGATTACTCGATTTGGAGTCTTGTTGCAAGCAATCGCTAGTGGTAAAAGAATTAATCTATCAGAGTTCGAATCTTACAGTTTTAAAACGGCCGAAATATTTGTATCGTTATACCCTTGGTATTACATGCCAGTATCAATTCATAAATTATTAATTCATGGTAAAGATATTATAAAAAATGCTATTGTACCAATAGGACAATTGTCTGAAGAAGCTCAGAAAGCCAATCATAAATATTTTCAAAAATATAGAGAAAATCATTCTCGAAAAATGTCGCGGATACAAAATAATGAAGATATTTTTAATAATTTGATGATTGCTTCAGATCCAATAATATCAAGTTCGCGAAAATTGATGGAACGTAAAAAGAAAGAATTAACTGATGATGCAAAATGTTTATTATATTTCAGCGATGATAATGAAAATTATGATGACTAAATTAAAAAAAATTAATGTGAGATGCAAGGGGACTCACAAAAATCAAGCACCCCGAGGGATCAAATATCTGCCACGTCCACGTCGTTGATCCTGGGTAGCGCTGAGAGCAGATAAAATAATAAATATTCGTTTGTTAAATCAAATTGTTAATATCACTATACTTTGATGGGTTCGCGTGTTACGTTTTTTCTCGTCCATCACTATATCACTTATATCACAAACAATATAAAATTTAAATTTAATCAAATTCTAGACTCATTTATGTGTTATATTAGCTTAAGGTCATCACTAAAAATTAAATTAACCTCGATTTTTTTTTTTTTTTTTTAAATGTTATATATTTATCATTGCTCATTTTTAAATACTCAATTGATTTCACACACATACGTTACAGTTGTGGAATAATCATCTATATATTTTATCGATAACAATAAGTTGCAGGTAATCTTAATTTCATACACTGAAAATATACGAATCTTACATCATTTATATTAAATTTCAAGTAATTCCATTGCAAAATGTAGAATTTATAAGCAAATGACGCATTCGCCCCAGTGGGCGCCGGCCCGAAGGTTTACTTTTGACACCGGATCTCTCTACTAACGGAATCCCCCCCTGACCAGGCACAACTTCTCGTAAACAACCGGTTCCGAAAAAACGCCGTCGGACCATCTACGCGACGCCTCGGCGAGGTAAACGCCCCGCGAAGAATTAGCCGAGCGCAACCAAAATAGGGATACCGCGCCGCTAGCGCGTATCGAGCCTCGTATATAGCCGCCTATGTAAACATCACAAATGAAGTAGTCTGTAATTAATAAATACGCTCTAAATAAAGCTTCCTGTTTTTTCTTACAATCTCCGGATTAATCTTTTCGCCCCCTAATTTCGAGCTCTGGCGATACCACGAGTGATCCGTGTTCAGATAATACGGGATGCTACAACCTAATTGTTAAAACTTTAATTGGCCACAAAATTTTCGTGCCTTTTCGGAAAATAATAAAATCACCGGAAGAATTCCAATAAGGCGTGCCACTGGATCAAAGTACTGTGGGAGATTTAAAAGATAGTGACAACGTTATAGACTGCATCGTCTAGCAGATAATAATGGCTCATTATATAATTTTTTAATTACTTTACTGCAAATAGTAACATTAAAACTTTATTTTATTATTAAAATATGCAAAAAATAAATGTGTTTAGATTAATAAAAAATCGTTTACTGCGTATATTTTTAATTTTTAATATTATAATAATCAGAAAAAAATTTTTATAACAAAAATTTTAATTTTTGACTTTGAAAAGTATAGACCATATCACATTCGTGTTGTAATTTAATCAATAATTGCATAATAATTATTGCGTTTACTCCTATTAATCTATTTACATTAGTTGCAATTTTTGGAGAATCCATTTATTTTTTATAATTTTAAAAAATGAATAATGAAATCATTTCGGTCTGTTTCATGGCGGACCTAGCAATTGTGCAGAATGTATCAAATGGGCACGGTGGAATAATAACCCAATAACGTGAATCTCTTGCCCCTTCCAAACGAATATAGAATCGCATATACTTAAGCAATTCGAAGGCTTTATATTCCCGAGCGTTAATCGACGTGTTTCAGTCAGCAAGAATGTTTTGTGAGCTCATCATTCGTTAAAATAGTTCTGCAGGTTTCTGGTTTTGATGCAGGGTTGCTTATTCTTAAGTGCACAGATTTATAGATAAGAGACAGAAACTAGAACCCCAGAGACTAAGGAGCTAAATTTATTGAAGCCCACGTTATTGGAAGTGAAAAATCATTTTTAACTGAAAATGATATACGTATGTATATTCATTATTTATATTAATTTTGTGGCTTACTTATTTTAATAAATCGTGAACATAAATTGATATAAAAAGATTGATTTGATTTTAATAGAAAAATTACATAATTAATAAATAAATATAAAAAATATAATTTCCGTGTAAAAAAAATATGATTAATATTTTCTTATAAAATTTGAATTATTTTTGATATATAAATTCTTCAGTAACAACTTAAAAAGTTACGGTAAAATTTTTATCTAAAAATTAATTATTAAACTTTTCTAATTTAAATGTTGTATATAGTTTCTTTTTTCAAAAATTATATTTTTTATTAAAATAATATTATCGTACAATCATAAACTTAATAATTTGCTGTTATTTTGTAGTTGTATTTTAAGCTTATTTTGTAAATACTAATAAATTAAAATAACAATTCAAATAGTGATATAATAATTCAATTATATAACAAGAATATATTGTAAAGCTGTAAACTGTAGCTGTTCTACTGTTTTTCACGTTTGCACTCTTATGAATTAAGGTCATTGTTGAAATGATTTTGCTAAAAAAGGGGCGAAGACCGCTATATGTTTCGTGAAGGCGTTTCGTGATGCTTGTTTGTACTACTTGCTATCTCTTTCTTCCTAATTAAAATTGATTTAAAGGATTGCTTTTAGAATCTGTAACAAGTCTATTCACTGCGCGTTATTTATTCACTCCCGTATTACGTATTTAACGAGAGTTTAAGATGTATAAAGAACTGTTAATTATAAACTTTTAATTTTCTAATCTGTATCTTAAAAACTTATTAATGCATAAAAAACAATAAAAATGTATTTGTTATTAAAGCTGTTAACTAAAATTATTAAAGCGCATCGAATCGTCCGTCGTTGAGACGTCAAATATTTAACTGGTTAGGGAAGGCAGTGGATATAAAAATATTTAGTATAAGTTGCATTTTATAGTTTATTTTATTTACCAATTATTTTCGTTTTCAGGTTGCAGATCATATTTCTCCGAAGAAACTTATTATGAAATTGTTCCATTATCAAACACGAAATCATCGACTCACAATCAGCTGGAGTTTGAAAGTCCTTCTTCTCTATCTTGCCTTGGTCTCATCCCACGAATCTGTGCCCTCGAATTATCAGGATACATCAGATGTATTGACATTAAAAATAAAGGCAGGAGAATCCGAGGCATCAATAACTCTAGGAAAGGATCTGGTTCTCGGTCCCCCTTTGTCGACCAAAGCATCGATCGTCGCCGATTCCAACGATATCACTTCTACAAAAATTGCTCCTCTCGTATCTTCCACGATCGTCAACCGACACTCGTCTTTCGGAGAGCATGCCATTTCCCGAAAACCCGTCTCGAAAGATACGGATCCTCGTGATTCTTACGTCGATAGTCGTAAGTCTTGGGTCAGCAAGAATCCGAAGATTGCTTGGAAAAGGGATAGTTATCTTCAGGCACTGATGCATTCTCATAACAGCGAGGATTCGCGAGAAGGAATCGTGCAAACGGACTCAAAGACAAAGGCAAACAGGAGGGAGTACGTGCAGGGGTCCGTTTACAAGCCGCAAGTAGAATACGGTTAGCCCGATTCGACATACGCATCGAAGAGCCCGCGAATCATCTACGGCGAGTCCAACATTCCCTCATCCGGCAATTCTTATTCTCAACCTCAACCCTTCAGGCCGTCGATGGACTACAATGATCGGTATAACGTACCGCAGAATTCTTATGGCCCGCCACAGAATTCGTGTGGACCGCCGAATGGTGGTCCTTCCTTTTATTCTCAGACTACTTCGTATGGACCACCTGGAAACTATCTATCTCCTCAACAAGGTGAGACGAGAGGTATCGTCGGCCACTAAGGTTGAACTATTCGATGTACTTGTATTATAATTATTAATATGATCAAAATTTAACGTTACAACGAAGTTTCATAAGTTATAGTAGAGAGAAACATTTGATTCTATATTTATCTATATATACTTTTTATTTATTAGATTTGAATAAAAATTGATGAAGTCTTTTAAAATTTTAAACGTTCACGTTACACGTTTAAAATAATTTAAGTTTTACATGCACGTTATTTGATTAATTTGTCTTTAATTTATCAACTTTAATGAATTTTTATTGCATTGATTTTTCTTCGGCAAAAATATGTTTTCTTGAATTGAGTTTTATATTTTTAATGCTCCTCAATCACTTGAATTATTATTTCGTGCTTCATTTCTTTACAGGATACGGTCCTTCTATACATACTTCCGTTCCAACTCCCATTTACGGTGCGCCCTATTCGCTTCCGAAAGTGACGCACTTTTCTCTTCTGCCCAGTATCAATCTAGGATTGCCGCTCGCTCTCAAACTAAACGCATTCACCATCGCGAAAATCATATTGAAGTTGGTGATCTTTAAGATGATTGTAAAATTCATCGCGGTAATCTGCTTGTTACTCTTCATACCTAAACTTAAGATCATCAAAAAGAAGGTCTCTGGTAATAACGACGAAGAAGACGACGAGGAACGAAATTTCTCATCGCGTAAGTTCTCAAATTGAATCCCTAAACTTTCAACTTTAATAATAATTTTGTGTAATAAATGAAATTGTAATGAGACTTTTTAAATGAAAATTTTGCTAATTAAGATTATTATTTTTTTAACTCATTTATCGTATTTTGCTAATGACGTTTCATATTTTTCAGCTCATTCCATAGTGTTTGAAAACACTAAACGCTCTCGAAGATACAGTAAAAAGTTCACGACGTAAGAATCACGAGGATCAGTATCCTGCGAGACGGGTTTTTGGGAAATGGCATGCTCTCCGAAAGACGAGTGTCGGCTGACGATCGTGGGAAATACAAGAGGAGCAATTTTTGTAGAAGCGATATCGTTGGAATCGGCGACAATCGATGCTTTGGTCGACAAAGGGGGATCGAGGACCAGATTCTTCCCTAGAGTTATTGATGCCTCGGATTCTCCTGCCTTTATTTTTAACGTCAATACACCTGATGTATCCTGATAATTCGAGAGCACAGATTTGTAGGATGAGACCAAGGCAAGATAGAGAATAAAGACTTTCAGAATCCAGCTGATTGTTAGTCGATGATTCCATGTTTGATAATGGAACAATTTTTCTATTAAAATCAAATCAATCTTTTTATATCAAAATATGTTCACAATTTATTAAAATAAGTAAGCCACAAAATGAATATAAATAATGAATATACATACGTACATCATTTTCACTTAAAAATGATTTTTCACTTCCAATAACGTGGGCTTTTAGCTCCTTAGTCTCTGGGGTTCTAGTTTTTGTCTCTTATCTATAAATCTGTGCACTTGAGAATAAGCAACCCTGCATCAAACACAGAAACCTGCAGAACTACTTTAACGAATGATGAGCTCACCAAACATTCTTGCTGATTGAAACACGTCGATTAACGCTTGTCAATAAAGTCATCGCCTTTATATAGGCGATTCTATATTCTATATATTTCATATAATAGTTTTTACTTTATTATTTCCTTTAAATAAATCATATACACCGTTATCAGGCGACTCAAAAACTAGGATATGTAGGTAGTTTTCTTACAGTTTTTTTTCTAAATAATCAGAGAAAAACTTTTAAAAGAAATATACATTTTAGTTTTTTAACTCGCTTTTCTATCTTAAAAAAAAAGTTACTTCAGTTTAAAATTATTTTTTAAAAAGGGATTACAGTATACTATGATTTATGTGGAGACATTACTGATACAAGAACTCTTTAATAATAATTAATATCCGTTTTTCAATCATCGTCTCAGAGATGTCCAGGAAATATTGATATTAGATCTGGCAACCCTAGTGAACACTGGGTGACTGTCGAGACCTCTCAACCGAGGCAGAGTTCCCTCGACCCCGTATGTGTGTCAGCCCAGGGAAAGGACCAGAGCGCTGATCGAGATCTCTCGATCGTGGCGGAGTTCCCTCTACCACGTTGGCGGGCTCTAGGAAAGATCGAAGTAAACCTTCGGAAAAGCGGCTTCCTCGCAAAAATGAATAAAAATATTCAATTCCTATGTATTTTTGCCTCCTGAATACGAATATGACACTTACAAATGGCGGTCGAAACCGGAAATACCACAAAATCACAAAAAACTCACATTTTCACAGTGTATCTCCGAAAATATTGATTTTTGAAACAAATATTTCAGACAAAAAATGAAGAACTTAAAAAATATACAAAAAAGGTTATATACATTATTTACGTAAACTCTTTTATTTTGTCGTTATGTAAAAAAATATGATTTTTAACACATTTAATACAATTCAGTACACTGTATAAGGTATGCTGTGTGTGTGTGTGTGTGTGTGTGTGTGTGTTGTGTATATCGCAAATAGAGATCAGGACTCCGTGATTCGTCACTTCCACAATATTTTAAGGCGATGCTGGACTGACGGTGGAACTCACTTAACGTCGATACTGCAGATTGCTGTAGATTTTTTTTCGGCGAACTGTGGATCGCGCGTGAGGCGAAGAGTAAGGGGAATAAACTAGCGCACTTTGTCAAACGCACTTATCTGTCCTTGTTTTTTTTTACTTCAGCGCCTCTAATGCAAGATCTCTGAACTACAATGAACCCAATTTCTGAAGGAGCTAAAGGCCATTCCTGAAATCGATTATTACAACTGTTTCGAAGATTGGAAAATCCGTTGGAATAAGTGTATTATATCAGGGGGGGATTACTTTGAAGGGGACGAAATTGATTTGCAAGAATAAATAAAGAATTTTCGAAATAAATGCAATGTCACCTTACTTTTTGGACACAGTAGTACATTGAAGGAGGCCAATTTAAATCGACTTTCAGTCGATTATTGTATCGTAATAATTTTCTTTTAGAGCATCGTAAATAAATATTAAAAAGTATATTCAAAGTTGTGAAAAATTTCAAATTAATCCATACATATATAAAATTAATGTTATTAAAGATAGAATACTTTAGAAAATATATATATTTTTCTGAATAAAGTTAAAATTATAAGTCAACCATTCTGCTTAGGCTCTTAATTCTTTATGTATGATTTATTGCGTAACTCACATGCTTTATCCGTGTAATGTGTATTGTTGGAAGTGCATCTGGTTTGAGGCGTGTTATATTTATTGACGTTTTATCAAAGCAATCTTCGGAGAAGTGTCTTGAACATAAAACATGGCTTTTTTTTGGTTTCCAATTATTTTTTCCAACAAAATTGACCCATATTTGAGCATGCCGCACAACTAACCATTGTTATGCTAATATTTTTTAATTAATATTTTATTAATTGTGCTAATCACGAATGACCGAAAAACAAACTTGGCGGCATGTCATGACGGAATGGAAAAGCGCGATGGCTTAAGATGGATTAAAAAAAGGAATTTGTTGTACATCGACTGCAGCGCTACTTACGGTAAAAATTGCGTTATAGGCGGTCTCCCATAACGCACTTCCGATTACAAAATTATCCTCACCACCGCAATGCTCTCTCCAGTCCTCCATGGACGGAGCTTATACTGTTAGATAGGACAGGGGTGGCGCTGAGATTAGCGGTAAGGAGCGACTACCGGTTTGATTCAATTATACACTTTCGTGCTTCTTTGAATATTTTACAATAATAATAATAGTAAGAAAGCCTTCATCGGTCGTATCTAGGTCTTAGTGCTTTTATTTTTATTTATGTGATTTTATATACTTCTCCGAACTCAACCAGAATGTGCGTCGAATTAATTTTTGGTTATAACACAGCAAGTCGAGTAAGAATTAGTAATATCACTATTTATATTAAATTAATTAATTTAATTTAAATTAATTTAAATTAATTCTGGTTGAGTTCGGAGAAGTATATAAAATCACATAAATAAAAATAAAAACACTAACAAAAGACCTAGCTACGACCGATGAAGGCTTTCTTACTATTATTGTGTTGTTACACTATCGGTCCAATAACATATTTGTAATTTTACAATAAGTTATTGCATTGTATCTGGGTTCAGTAATCGGAATAACTGCAAAAGAAAAAATTGGGAGCAGCAAGAAAAAGAAACAGAAAAATTTTTATTTTATTTGTAAGTTAGAATATATCTATTGGTTAATTTTTTAAGTTTGCTAGAAATTTATTATTTAATAAAAAAATTATGTTTATACGTATTTAAATAATAATAATAATAATAAGGTATTTAAATAATTCGTAATTTTTAGATTGCCAAAAGATATTAATAGAAAAAATAAATGGCTTGAAGCATTAAACTTAAAATATTGGTGTCCACCGAAAAAAGCAATTGTGTGATCTGCGCATTTTGAAGAACAAGATTATGAACCACATATAACATTAAAAAAATTAAAGATAGATGCTTTTCCACATGTTAATGTAAAAAATAATTTAATATATACATATATTCAATAATGTTTAACATATACATAATGTGATATGACCAAATATTTCTTATCAGTTGCCTAAGAGAGATGTAATGCTTTCCCACATGTTAATGTAAGAAATAATATAATATGTATATATATTCAATATATTTAACATATACACAATGTGATGACTAACAAAATATTTCTTGTCAGTTTCCTGAGACAGATGTTGTAAATAATAAAACATGTGCTGCAGTGCATAATGTAAATTCTCAAGTACATCGTTCAACAAGCATCTCCTCTGATAGGATTTTTAATTCTCTTACCAAAGTTTAAATGCGAAAAATAGAAAAGAAGTAAAATCTCTTAAAAGAAAGTTTTATGTCATAAATTATACCCACTTAATTTAAGTAATTAAGTAATTAATAATTAAGATAAATTTAAGTAATCGTGCCAAGATTCATGGAACGTAAATGCCTCGGCGATACGGCACGGAAGCGTCGTGCATTTCTCCGTCGAATTTGAACGAGCCCTGTTTAGCGCTTCGTATTTCTCAACGGAGCTTTTTACTGTATCTTCGAGAGCGTTTAATGTTTTCAAACTAGGATGAGCTGAAAAATATGAAACGTCATTAGTAAAATACGATAAATGAGTTAAAAAATAATAACCTTAATTAGCAAAATTTTTATTTAAAAAGCTTTATTACAATTTCTTTTATAACACAAAATTATTATTAAAGTTGAAAGTTTAGGGATTCAATTTGAGAACTTACGCGATGAGAAATTTCGTTCCTCGTCGTCTTCTTCGTCGTTATTACCAGAAACCTTCTTCTTGATGATCTCAAGTTTAGGTATGAAAAGTAACAAGCAGATTACCGCGATGAATTTTACAATCATCTTAAAGATCACCAACTTCAATATGATTTTCGCGATGGTGAATGCGTTTAGTTTGAGAGCGAGCGGCAATCCTAGATTGATACTGGGCAGAAGAGAAAAATGCGTCACTTCCGGAAGCGAATAGGGCGCACCGTAAATGGGAGTTGGAACGGAAGTATGTATAGAAGGACCGTATCCTGTAAAGAAACGAAGCACGAAATAATAAGCCAAGTGATTGAGGAGCATTAAAAATATAAAACTCAATTCAAGAAAACATATTTTTGCCGAAGAAAAATCAATGCAATAAAAATTCATTAAAGTTGATAAATTAAAGAAAAATTAATCAAATAATGTGCGTGCAAAACTTAAATTATTTTAAACGTGCAACGTAAACGTTTGAATTTTTTAAGGTTTCATCAATTTTTGTTCAAATAGAATAACTAAAAAGTAAATATAGATAAAAAGAGAATTAAATGTTTCTCTCTACTATAACTTACAAATTTTTATCATATTAATAATTATAACACAAGTACATCGAATAGTTCAACCTTGGTGGCCGACGATATCTCTCGTCTCACCTTGTTGAGGAGATAGATAGTTTCCAGGTGGTCCATACGAAGAAGTCTGAGGATAAAAGGAAGGACTATCTTTCGGCGGTTCATACGAATTCTGTGGCGGGCCATAAGCATTCTGCGGTACGTTATACCGATCATTGTAGTCCATCGACGGCCTGAAGGGTTGAAGTTGAGAATAAGGATTGCCGGATGAGGGAGTGTTGGACTCGCCGTAGATGATTCGCGGGCTCTTCGATGCGTATGTCGAATCGGGCGAACCGTATTCTACTTGCGGCTTGTAAACGGACCCCTGCACGTACTCCCTCCTGTTTGCCTTTGTCTTTGAGTCCGTTTGCACGATTCCTTCTCGCGAATCCTCGCTGTTATGAGAATGCATCAGTGCCTGAAGATAACTATCCCTTTTCCAAGCAATCTTCGGATTCTTGCTGACCCAAGACTTACGACTATCGACGTAAGAATCACGAGGATCCGTATCCTTCGAGACGGGTTTTCGGGAAATGGCATGCTCTCCGAAAGACGAGTGTCGGTTGACGATCGTGGAAGATACGAGAGGAGCAATTTTTGTAGAAGTGATATCGTTGGAATCGGCGACGATCGATGCTTTGGTCGACAAAGGGGGACCGAGAACCAGATCCTTTCCTAGAGTTATTGATGCCTCGGATTCTCTGGCCTCTATTTTTAATGTCGATGCATCTGGTGTATCCTGATAATTCGAGGGCACAGATTCGTGGGATGAGACCAAGGCAAGATAAAGAAGAAAGATTTCTAGAATCCAGCTGAGTCGATGATTCCGTGTTTGGTAATGGAACATTTTGATAATAAGTATCTATGGAAAAATATGATCTGCAACAAGAAAACGTAAATAATTGGTAAGTAAAATAAACTGTAAAATGCAACTTTTACTAAATATTTTTATATTCGCTGCCTTCCTTAACCAGTAAAATATTTGACGACATGTCAACAACGGACGATTTGATGCACTTTAATAATTTTAGCCATAATAAATACATTTTTCTTGTCTTTTATGCATGAATAAGTTTTTAAGATACATGTTAAAAAATTAAAAGTTTATAATTAACGGTTTTTTATACATAACTCTCATTAAATACGTAATACAAGAGTGAATAAATAACGCGCAGTGAATAGATTTGTTACAGATTCTAAAAGCAATCCTTTAAATCAATTTTAATTAGGAAGAAAGAGATACCAAGTAGTACAAACAAGCAGCACGACACGAAACGCCTTCTAGATGAGCGCAGAAGTTTCCCACTTGAATACGAAATGCAAGTAAATGTCGCGCATACTAAACATATAGCGGTCTTCGCCCCTTTTTTAGCGTGATCATTTCAACAATGACCTTAATTCATAAGAGTGCAAACGTAAAAAACAGTAGAATAGCTACAGTTTACAACTTTACAATAGATTTTTGTCATATAATTCAATTATTATATCACTATTTGTTTTGTTATTTTAATTTATTAGTATTTACAAAATAAACTTAAAATACGACTACAAAATAACAGCAAATTGTTAAGTTTATGATTGTACGATAATATTTTAATAAAAAAAATAATTTTTGAAGAAAGAAACTATATATAACATTTAAATTAGAAAAGTTTAATAATTAATTTTTAGATAAAAATTTTACCGTAACATTTTTAAGCTGTTACTAAAGAATTTATATATAAAAAATGATTCAAATTTTATAAGAAAATATTAATCATATTTTTTTCTACACGGAAATTATATTTTTTATATTTATTTGTTAATTATGTAATTTTTCTATTAAAATCGAATCTTTTTATATCAAAATATGTTCACGATTTATTAAAATAAGTAAGCCACAAAATTAATATAAATAATGAATATACATACGTATGTTATTTTCACTTAAAAATAATTTTTCACTTCCAATAAAGAATAACGTAGGCTTTTAGCTCCTCAGTCTCTGGAATTCTAGTTTCTGTCTCTTCTCCATAAATATGTGCACTTGAGAATAACCAACCCTGCATCAAACACAGAAACCTGCAGAACTATTCTAACAAATGATGAGCTCACGAAACATTCCTGCTGACTGAAACACGTCGATCAAGGCTCGTGAATAAAAAATTATCGACTTCGCTTCGTCTATATATGCTGTTCGCATTTGGAAGGGGCAAGAGATTCGCGTTATTGGGTTACTATTCCACCGTGCCCCTTTGATACTTCCTACACAACTGATAAGTCCTCCATGAAACATGCCGAAATGATTTCATTATTTATTTTTTTAAATTATAAAGAATGAATAGATTTTTCAAAAATTGCAACTAATGTAAATGGATTAATAGGAGTCAGCGCAGTAATTATTGTGCAATTATTGATTAAATTATAACACAAATGTGATATGGTCCATTCTTTTCAAAGTCAAAAATTAAAACTTTTGTTATAAAAATTTTTTTCTAATTATTATAATATTAAAAATTAAAAAAGAAGCAGTAAACGATTTTTTATTAATCTTAACACGTTTATTTTTTTCCATATTTTAATAATAAAATAAAGTTTTAATGTTACTGTTAGCAGTAAAGTAATTAAAAAATTATACGTATCTCTTTTTGTAGTTTGCAATAATTTTGTAGAAAGAGCAGAAAATAAGAAATTGTTTCAATAAACACCTCCGTGATTCATAAAAGTATGACTTAACATATTTTTTTATAGATTATTTTTTAGTATTTATTACAAATATTGTTAAGAACTTTTAGATGACAATGGAAGCGAACAAAGGCATGAGCCATTATTATGTGCTGGACGATGCAGTCTATAACGGTGTCACTATCTTTCAAACCTCCCACAATACTTTGATCCAGTGGCACATTTTAGCGGAATTCTTTCGGTGATTCCATTATCTTCCGAAGAGGCATGCAAATATTGTGGCCGATGAAAGTCTTAACAATTAGGTACTTACATTCGTCTGCACTTTAGCAATCAAAACACGTACAAAAATGAAAAAAAAACATTCTTTTACATTCTACACTGTTCCTTGTTTTAAATCCATTTCTATTAATTTCTATTACTTCAAGAATTTCTATTTATTATTTAAATTTAGAATAATAACAAGTTTTTTTCATACAATTTCAAATAGAAATTTCTAAAGATAAATTTTGTCTGCAAAAAAATTAATTTGTATATGTAATTTTGTCAAAAATATTTCAATGATATAAATTATAAAGTTTAAATATCTCAATAAATAAAAATTTGTAGATTAAATATTACGAATATGTTTGAAAGCATTGTCAAACGCAGTCTCTGCGGCCACCTCCCCCCCCCCCCCGATCGATAAGCAAGCTTATCGGCGTCTCTCAGCAACCAAACACGATGCTTAACACGTGCAAGATTTACTCGTACACAAAGTAGAATTCTGACTTGAAGACAGTGCAAAATGACAAGAGTTTTCTAAATTATTCTAACAGATTAAAAAATATAGCAAAATGAATTTTTCAACAACCGAAACAAGGTACGTTTTATCTCCCCATTAGTAAGCAAAGTGTATTTCTTTTTATATAATTCTTATTATTTATACAGGTGGATGAAGTTCGGAAAAGCTCATGATTTTGTCTTCGTTGGAAAGGAGACCATTGCAACGGCTTCCGGCATTTATGTGAATTTTTTAAATTTAAACACGAGAGAGAGACGAATCGAACGCTTCGATAACAAGGAAAGGGGTGATGGCGCATCGTGTTTGGCTGGACACCCGGTACACATAATACATACAATTATTAATAATTTAGTAATTTATTTATTTAGATTACTGAATGTCTAAAAAGTAACGAGTGTTGCGCGCTGCGTACGTGCTATTTTTTAATAAGGTACTTTGAATTTTGCCAGACGGTTTCCATGTTTTCCGTAGTCGAGAGAAAACTTAATCCCAAGATTTCAATATTCATGTATCCAACGCTACAAAGGATTTCCAGATGCGTACTACCCGACAAAATCTATGGTTACTTATCCTGTTCTTTTGTTGGCACGGAGTATCTCGTAAGCCTGACCAGCTTTCCCGATTTTTGACTAATCGTGTGGCTCTGGAGAACCGGCAAACACATCGCCAGCTTAGATACGAAAGTAGACAATCTCGTTCAAGAAATTTAGTGAGTATCTTTTCTATAATATAATTTTTCTTGATTATTGTTCACACAATTAAGTATTTTTTTTAAATTGTGTGTAATATAATGCGATATGAAACCTTAATACAAGTAGAATATAAATAAATAATGTAACTTTTTCACGTAGTATCTTAATTTTTAAGTGAATAAATAGGGTGGCCACAGTACGTCAAGCATAGTTTTCTTAAATAAAAATACTTTTTAATTGGCAACAGAGCTCATAGATTTACATCTTCTAATTGTTGAAAACTTAAAGTTTATTACTTTTTTATTTTTTATCTCATAAGAATATGAATAATGTAAATTTAATTACAACAGTATATTAGTAGACTATATATGCCTACTTATCCTTAAAGATTAAAAAATTATTTTTTTAATTTTTTCAAGATTAAAAAAAGTAATAAATTACTTGATCTTGTCAGCTGCTCACCGAATCCTCCACATTTAATATCGCAACTGGGGATAAACGATAGTACACTGTCGATCTATCAAGTGCACACGTGCTCTAAAATCGTAAATATACATCGCGTGAACGTGCCAATTACGGGACACAAAGTTGTATCTTTATCCTGGACGCCGGAAGGAAACTTGTACATCTCGGACGAATTTGGGAATGTATGGCTCGTGGCGATAGAAGCTAATAAGTTGTTCTCTGTTATAAAATCAAAAATACTCGAACGCCCAAAGAATAAGCCGATTGTTGTCTCTCATAAGAACGGCGTAATAGTGGTGAATACCAATAATGATATTACGGTACGTGTTGGTGAATTTTTGTTAGAAATTTAGTATTTTTGATAATCGTGCTTCGTAAAGTTATAAATGTAAAATAGGCTAAAAATATTTTATCTTTACTTTTGCACAAACAAGAACTTGAGTTCGTCTCTTTTATTGTGTGACATTATAATAATGTTTTAGTTTTACAAAAAGACAACAGCAAATTGGAACGTGACGTGGAAATTCATGTGGTCAATTTCGACTTTCTATTCAATTCAAGTAGGAAAACAACACTATTTCAAAGATGGAATTTTGCTTCACTCCAAAAACGGAGAAATTTTTGAGATTTGTACGCAACACGACAACATACCCCATATAGAAGTTATTTATACGGACGAGATTGAATACAAAACATTGTTTTCTATGTCTCAGCGCACAGATCACGTCGCGGCAATAGACCGGTTAAATCGTCTTTGCATTTTCGAGTTATTGACCGGCAAACTGACCGCCAGATTATCTTTGAAACATCATGGTGAAGGTAAAGTTGAATATAAAAGTAAAAAAAGATTAAGCTAACATTCAGTTAAAGAAAAAAATCATGTTAAAACACAATTCTTAAACTAATTAACATACTTTATTTCTTTTTTTATTTTTTAATTACATAAATATACTCACACTTGATCTTTTGTAAGAATTAACCAACAATAATCAGAGCCATCTTTTCGTAACAGTTCTTCAAGTCGATTCACATCCTACTTTACCAATGCTTGCGTCGTGCAGCTTCGCTGGTAACTGCCTTTTAATCGATACCACGAGAGTTTCATTACCTAAAGTTTTTAACTGCTTTCATCTTTGTGGAGACCTCTTGGATAAGATAAAATTTTCACGTCATGGCGAATTTTTGGGAATTGGCAATTCTGGCATGATATTTATTATTGGTAAACGACCTAAACAGCAGCGCTTAGATGTTCTAGGATTTATAGAAATTGATGGATATGTAAGATAATATAAAATATTATTTAAAATCAATTTGTTCAAACATTGTTGATTTAATTTTGACTCGTTTTTAAAATATTATTCTTTGAAATATTATTTAATTTGTTATGTGATAAACAATGTAAAAATATAGATGCATAAATTCATGTGTCTCTGTAGAAGAACAAAATTATATGTAAAAATTATTTGATGTTTTTTTTTGCTTTTATAGATCACTGATTTTTTGATATACGAAAGAAGCGACAATCGTTTTGAAATGTTGGTCCTAGCAACGGCTAATTCTTCTACAGCTTCGATCGGTGGCGACAAAGTAATTGTGTACACCTGCGAGATCTCGATCGACTTCTGCACACATGCCATTTGCGTGATAGATTTATCAAGACCTTTCAGAACGCTCTATCACGGATCTAAGCCTTTGAGCATATTGGGTATACCTTCTTTATCTAAGCAGCTACATCAAATGGAAGTAGAAGTGAGTAAAAAATTACATTTTTATACAAAGTAAACATAGAAGGAGTAAGCTAACACTGCTACTATAAATTATTATCAAGATAATAAAATAATATTTTTCATGTTAAATGCAAAATTCTTAAAAATCGTGTAATTATCATTTTTTTAATATTTATATTTTTTTTTATTTTGAAAAAAAAAAATTATGAATTTTATTTCGTAGAATGACTTTCAAGATATTGTTCTCTCGGACGCATTATTCTCTATGCATCAAATGAGGAATATCGGAATATACGTAACCGATTCTCGAGTCATAACGTACGGATACGACGGCTTAATCATGATTAGAGATAGTGCAGAACTTCATAAAGTGTTCGCGATTTTCATGCCACACCATCGCAGCCAAGGAGGCGTAAAACATGCGATTTCTTCGCGTTTTGGAGATACGATTGTTTCTCTCGGTAGAAATGGTGACCTCGTTGCCAATCGACTTCGGTATTTTGTCTTTATTTGCTCCTTACGTTGGTGCATCATTCAAATTATTTAGAAAATTACAAAACTATATCTAAATTAATTTAATCATGTGTACAGCTTAACAGAGGCAAAAATAAATTTGGCGGAAACCGAAACTGCGAGTGTGCATTTGACGATCGAAGATTTTACTTCCGATCCAAACGAACTGTACGGTCAAGGAAAGGAATGCTGGCTGGATAGTAAAATCGCTGCTAAATTGAAAGCCGAACATGATGAAGCTGTACCTCTACGGGCTTCTATCGTAGCCGATCTTGAGAAAATTAAAACGCAAGTAATGTCTTTTTTTTTACAATTTAATTCAATTTAGAATTTACAATTAAAATAATTTTTGCGATAGATACGCGAGCTTCTCGATATGAATGAAGGCGAATCACCAGACGCTCGTTTGCCGATTTCGGCTTTCGATTTGAATCGCAAATCCCGACAGCAGAGAATAGAAGAGGCTCGAATTGAAAGAGACAAGTTGCATCGAAAACTCGAAGAGGATTGCGCTCAAAGAGATCAGGTGACGTCGAATCTTCGTGAAATATTCTGGGAATCCCTGCAAGTTAAACCATGTGCTCTCAGATCAATTGGTGGCGACACGATTATTCGAAATTATCCTCTCGTCGCATCGACTCGAAAAACGAACGACTATAAAGTATGGGATAGGCTTTCTTCGGACACTGACGAATTTTTGTACAGGTAATTATTTTATTTTTGTCCGTATCTCTTTTTATTAATTCGTAGTATAATGACAATCGTAACAAATAACTTCTTTATTTCTTCACTGTAGCATTTTAAATTATATATGTATATAAATGTTTTCAGAAGTTTACAACAGGAATTGTTACAAGCAATTATTTTCATTACTGCATGAATTATTATGCACACCATTATATTTTAAATACATGAAAAATAATGTTTCCAGTTACGAGGTGTTTAACGGATCAGCAGATAGAGAAGAAGATTCAAGGCGAGGATCTATTTTCGAGAATAAAGGGTTTTCAACGACTAACAATGAAAACAAAGCGTATCAAACGGCTGAGAGATGGTACACACTTGCGGATGAAGTCGAAAAATTATGTATATCGGGTATCACGACGCATAAATGGATTGAGGATGAAAGTATAGCTTCAACGCATCAGTTATTGATTCCATGTGATAGCGATCTCGAGGATATCCTGCAGAAGGATGTTATTATTGAAAATCGAGAGTGTAAATTAAAGGTGAATGCTATAATAGTTGTCAGTACGATTACACTAGGCAATACTAAAAACACAATTAAACATAAATATATTCAATTATTACTCCGGAAACTTATATAATATAAAAATTATCTTTTTTCTACCCGTTTGGCAATATTTGCAATTTTTGTAAGTCGTTTGTAATTTAAAAAAAAACACAGATGCATTTTAACGAGCTCTTCGATAAAATGAGACACGCAAAGGAACGAGTATTAAAATGTGCAAAGGAACGTATCAGCAGGCTTCGATATTGTGCATCTCAATTGAACACGATGTTTGGGATAGATTCCACTCTGGAGCCCATCGAGATTCCAACTTGGAATGTCGAAGAAATACCTGACTACATAGTTACCGTAGAAGATCACGAAGTATTCGAGAAACAGTCGCAACGAGGAGAATTAAAAAATTTAAAAATAGCTAACGAGGTTCGAGAGGACAAAAATAAAAATGAAAAAATAAATGATTTTTATAAAATAGCTCTTGAAAAAATGATGGACGGAGTTCTAGAACTTAAGTGAGTCAACCAAAATTTGAGAAATATTTGCGTAAGAATTGATATGAATAGGCTTTCGTATGTTTTTGAAAAAAAAAGTATTCAAGTAAAATTAACTTCAATTTACTAACATTAACTTAATTTTCAAAAATAAAAAAAATTTTTAAGGTGGGAAGATGAGGTGAAGAAGGAAATACCTGTGCCGGACTGTTTAATTACGAAGGATCCTTCGAAATACACCGACGAAGATATCGCTGTCATCGCGTCGTACAAGTCCAAAATACAAGCGTTGCAAGAAGAACGAGAAAAATATAGAGTGACTCTAGAGGCTGATATTATAGAAACAAAAGGTTAGAGTCTCGTTTTAAATAAAATTAAAAGAATAAACTAATTGTGTTCATTTAAATCATTGTGTTTTAAAGCAATCTACGAATTGCTGAAGTTTTCACTTAAATATAATACATAAAATGTTTGTTTCAGACGCCTTGCAAAGAGACATTGTCGCATTCAACGACAAATTAAAGGATCTGGAATTGAAGAAGATACAAATTGAATGCGCGATCTTTCAAGAGAGACTGATGAGGATACGCGCGATTCAAAGATATCGGTCCATGGTCGACGGCAAGAAGAAAATCGCTTGTTTCGCCAACGAGGAGGTAGCATCGGCGACGCGAGAGGCACGCAAGCTCGCCGAGGAGAGCAACACGCTGGAGATGATTGTGTCGGAGCTGAAAGTTCGATATGACAGTCTCTGCAAAGCGGAGAAACGCCAGGAGGCCAAGTTCCGCGGCGAATTCGCGGAGTTAAAGCAGCCGATAGTTGAACACTTGTTCAGGCACTACAAAAAGCGACCCAGGATTGGCCGGCTGACCACCACATCTGTCACCTATTTGATAGAGGTAGCGAACTGCGTCGCGAACAATGAAAAGTCGGACGTCTTACCCCGCGAATGTCTGGACTTTCTCAAAGGTATGGATATCTTGGACTCGATGCCTCGAAATCTACCGTCGCAGATTAATGCCGATTATTGGCAGATGATGTGCAAGTTGAGGAGGATGAAGGTCGAGATGGAGACGAAGGTAAGAACAGAAGCGCGAGAATTGACTTATCATTAAAATATATATCATAAGTCTTATACTAATTATTATTGAATTGTATAAATAATAAGTGAAGATTTTAATTTGTTATCTAAAAATATAGAAGATAAAAAAAATATTAATTTATGTAATACAATGTAATACAACATTCATAATTATCGAAATAAAACAGTGTATTGTTTTTTCCTTTTCTTTCATGTAACAGTCGTTTTAAACTGATTATAACATAAAAAAAAAGAAAATTATAGTATTAGTATTGTCAAAGGTGAGATGTTGCGCTGTGGAGATGGCCGAAGCGGAACAGACGCTGTCGTTTTATCAAAAGGCGATGCAGTCGGCCGATAACGTGGTGGCGTGCAAGAAGGCCAGTCTGGATAACATGGAGAAATCCTTGTCGCATCGCGCGCAGGAAATGGAGATTCAACTCGTCTTGAAAATGGGCCAGATCGAGGTGCCGCTGCAAGGCTGTTCCTCCGACTACGAGAACGCCGTTCTCGTGATGCGCAAGGAGCTTTTACGGGTCAACGATTGTATCGTTGAGACTGGGAAACGCAAGCTGGAAGCGATGCATAAATCCATGCACTTGCGGAAAATCGTGTCGCAACACGAATGGCAGCACGCTTGCGCGAAGATGGTAATGGAAGACCTGCAGCGAGACTTGAAGGATATCCAAGAGTTCAAGGTATGTGTGAAAAAATTGGCAAGAAGGTTTTTCTCTTTATGAAATGCATTATTATTATATGGAAACATTTTTTATATCGCAACAAAATTATTCGATATTAAAGATGAATCGTTGTTCCTTGCGTAATTTTAGATCACGAGAAACGTGCTTGAATTATTGAACAATTACCCCTGCAGCGTAAATTTGGAGGAAGATTACGAAAAGATGCAGGTCGACTTGCGAATATTTCGTAACGTGAGTACCGATCTATTATTATTATTCGAACCGTTCGCAGATGATTCGAGAATCATGATGTCTCGTTTCCAGAAATTTCGCCAAGTGTTGGAACAAGAGCAGGCGCGTCTGAAAGAAACAAAGCGGCTAATGGCCAAATGGAAAAAGAAGAACGACAAGATATCGCAGGAGATCAAGTCGAAGTCGTCGGACGTCGAAGAGTGTCGCAGGTTACTCGAAGATCCGCATCGCAAGAGGGACGAGGAATCTCGAAGGATGAGACTTGCAGCGGTCGCGAGGCGTACCAAGCTCGTTATGAAAGCGAAGGACAATTATGAACAGTTGCTAATCTTGCACGCTCAACTCGAGGTCTTGAAGTTGCGAACGTATCCGACCTTGCAGTTTAAAACCGCATAGGACACTCGTGTGTGGAGGAAAAAGATCTCGCCCGAGCAAGACCGTCAACGATGCGGCAACGTCGATTTAATTTTCTTGGTATTAATTTATGAAAACCGCCTTTTTTTTCTGCTGAATAATAAAATTATTTTAGTTATGCATTCACGGAGAAGTCCTACAAACAAAGAATATATCGAGCGCCGAGTGTATCGGATGCATCAATTGGCTCACTGAATTGCAAATTTATGTAGATTCGCGTGTAATATGTATGATAATACACGACGATAGTTTCATATTACGTTTGTTATTGGTACTTATTATTTCGAGCTTGATCTTGATCGTGTAAAATCGTACGCACATGCAATAAAGGAAACTTATTAGTTCCAAGAAACGAATAAGGAAAGTGATATTGCTGCGTCTAAATATACCTTAGTAACTTAAAAATAAAATAAGATGCACGCTGTATCTTAAGATACGATTCTCAATTTTGTTTGAAAGTCTCAGAGAAGCACTAAGTTACTAAATAATTAAAAATAATATAATTAGTAATTAATTCTCTTAATATTAAAAAAGGAGATGGTATTATGATGTATTAGATAATAATCACCTTGTATTAGATATAATAATCACTCTTAACATCTCCATTGTTAGGTGATAAATTCTAATGATTACTTATGAAATTACTTATTTTGTAGCCCAAAATTATACAAGGACGTTAATATGCCGATAATCATCATTCGTTATATTTTTACTTTTAAGCATTTGGAAACTTTTTCAATATATATTTTAGCGTTCAATCTCCTCATTCCCGTTTTATATCAGCATTATTATTTATCGCGATTCTTCTGAAAAGTTTTGCTGTACCAATAATCCTGATAATAACCTAATTATCGAAATAAAATGTAATGTGCTCTTTTCTTGTCAAAATATTTTGTTTAAAGATTACGAGAGCTCTAAGATAAATTACGATAAATATTATATAAAAAAAAGATAGAACTACGTTTGTTTTG
This sequence comes from Solenopsis invicta, assembly GCF_016802725.1. Classification (NCBI taxonomy): domain Eukaryota; kingdom Metazoa; phylum Arthropoda; class Insecta; order Hymenoptera; family Formicidae; genus Solenopsis; species Solenopsis invicta. The sequence continues at coordinate 17,615,873 of NC_052679.1, forward strand.
ACTTGTGTCATTAGATGAAAAACACTCATTATCGTTTCATAAGACGATAACATGAGGATTTTTCCGTTTATGAGAGAGCTCATCAAGAATTCTCATCTGCTGTTTGCGACAAAACGCTTTTTCCTTCAACGGTTCATCGTCCGTTACAAAGAATGTTTTGATACTTCGGCACGTATAATGATCAGTCTATAGTAAATCATATGGATCGTATGTATCAATCAAACGCAAGATTCGCCAAGTTTATTATTTCAAAAAAAGAACTTATTTCTTTTTTCTTTTACAATAATGTCTTAATTGTAGTTTACAATTAAAGATACAAAGTTTTCACTTTGTCGAATAATGAGGAACTGCCTACATTTATACGGCAATACGCATTTCTCTTTTTCGTTGCATTTTTTTGATATCTTTTTATCAAAAGCAAAACTTTGAAAATGGAAGGTTCAATTATCTAAATGGAAGTTTCCTTAGTAACGGAAAATCAGATCATTAGTCATATAACGAAGAATGCTTTTAATACCTATCTAATCAAAAAAAGAAACTAATATCTAATCATTAGTAATATATATTCCAAAAGGGATACGTGATCGCAGCCCACACAGATACGCGTTTATGTCTCAACGTCAACGTTCGTGTTTCCGCAAGTTGTATAATGATCCACCGATAAGAATCTATCAACAAGAAACAAAAAAGTCATCCTTATGTTATATATTAGATCCCTCCTCCCACATATATCAGATCTATTTAAAAAAAAAGTTGATATGGCAAAGTGTTATTATATAAATATTATTTTATAATTATTCTCTTGTTATGAAAACAGTATTTTTGCGCAAAAGAAATTGCAATAAACACGTACACGTTATGTAAATATTACAAGTTGGCATTGCACATTAAGTTGCAATATATATGTATAAAGATTAAAATAAGTTGTAATCTCTAACATTATTACATCTTCACACAATTCTAAAATTTTAAAAACTATGATTCTAAAAAAAAAGATTTAATTTATAATTAATTCAATTTAAATTTTTGATGACTTTATAGTGAAGGATTGTTATCTTTATGTTATTATCAACTGTTTTCAGTGAAATTTATGTATTGCATCATGTAAATTAATATTGCCTGGCAGATAACGCGTTTATACAGATAAGCTTTATTTTTATTAGATTATTCTTTATGAGCCTATTCTGCAGCAACATGCACAACACAGCATCATTATATCTTGTGGTTCAGAGATTATATACTTATCGAGTGCCATTTTACGACAAAACATGAGTGACATTACAGTTTGTGATTTGTATACAGAAAAGTGACACAGAATGAAAAAAGGAGACGGAAAATCGTGAAACCGTTGACGATAACGGGGAATTACCGCTGTAAATTATTTTCCTTATATCAATAATGCTCCATACGATTTTAACTTGGCAATATGCATGATAACGTGCATGCGTGTGTGCGTGCGTCGCATCTTCGAAGAGCGAAGGACGCGGATTCGCCAAACAAAGCCGAGGACACGGATTAAACTTGAAACGAGGAGGAGGCGAACGAGGACCGGACCGATGGAGAAAAATCTCTTCAAGGTTTTCCATCCACGGTACCACCGACGAATGGGCGAGAAACCCATTCTGGAAAGTTACCGAGTTAATGACCGCGAGCGATCCGAGCCCAACCAGAGATTCAACGAGATCTAGCTCTTGTAGTATTTTTCACGAACAGAGTCTCATCGAAAACCGGAATAACTTTTTTCTTTATTACAAGTCAATTAAATACTCTGACACATGTTTTGCTTCTGAGATTCGAATATTAGGTTTGTTGATAGTTGATTTTTAAATTGAAATTCTACTGTCTCTGGTAATTGTTTATATATAATTACAGAAATTATTAATATTTGGCCCAATGTACTTTTCTTATAATTAAAGCTTATTTAAATTTTCGCGCGTGTAATCGCGCGATTTCGGCTAAATTAAATTGCTTAAAATTAAATTAACACTTGAAATCGAAAAATAAGTAATTTATTAATTCTTATGTTCAAGATAAAAAAATCTCTGCATCGAACGATGCATTTTTATTGTAACGTTGGTAAAATTGACACAAAAGACAATTATTTTAGTATGTCAACAACATAATTCAAACTCAAAGTTATATCACTTTCGTGATCTTAAACAGAATCACTCTTTATTGTCTATTTAGGTGTATATTCGAATTCGATAATAATTTTCACAACACAAAAATCTGGAACACGAGAAACCTGTCTTTCCCCAAAGAACCATATGCGACGAAGCTGGAAAGTGTCATCGCCGCGGGAGAAGTGAGGAAACGAATAGATAATGAACGACGATGGCGTCATTACACGAAACGAACGAAGAAAGAACGACGGCGGGGATTACCAAGCGATAGGGAGGAAGAGAGGAGGAGAAACAGCGAAACTCCTTCCCCTACTTCTCTTCCGTGCTGAAATAGAAGAAAAAGACGCATCTATATAAGGACGTACGTAGATCGTCGCTGCTCCGGACGGTCTTGACAAGTCGTCGTCGCCGCCGACCATCCGTCTGCGGCCTTACCGCAGAGCTTCGTCTCGTCTTCCCGATCGCGTTGATCCTTTGGGAGAAAATCGCCCTCTGCCGTAATCAAGATGCTGCACAGATTCGCGGTGCTCGCGATTTTCGCGGTGGCGGCTGTGTCCGCTACGAGTCCGCCGCGAGTGTGTAAGTACTTCATGGGAATTGGTGATGCTGCAAAAATAATTGGAAATTATTACAATCAAATATCTGATAATAAATAAGAAAAACTGTCCTCTTTGATTTTACTTGTGAATTTCAAAACCGAATACGATCTTGAAACATTCCGTCATGAGAGTGCGTATAGAATTAACAAAGATTTAAAAACTGTCATACATTTTTTTAACTATCGTTATCTCATGATCATAAAGTCTTTAAACGTCTGAGTTTTTAAGTTTAAATTAAAAAATTTAATTTTAAAGTTTCAAACATAAGTACGTTCAAAACTGCATCAAGCAAAGTAAACGAGGATATGCTTACTGAGTCGTCAATTAATCCGATTTTTTATGAAACACGTTTTGTTTAGTCACAATGTGCATCCCGGAGATTTATTCAAAGGAATGCATCAAGATGATGGAAGATTCAGCGAGCAAAGGCTTTCCGATATCGTGCATTTCCGGGCGCGATCGATACGACTGCGTTGAAAGGGTCGGCAAGAAGGAAGCAGATATCGTCGCTGTAGATCCTGAAGATATGTACCTCGCGGCGAAGAATAAGCTAGCTGAAAAGGCTGGATACAATGTCATCGAACAGGTATTATAATATATTCATACCTATACTTTGATACCTAATATATAAAAAAAAAATAGATCTTTAATCATAAATCTGGCATGATTTTAAAAAACAAGCTTAGAGCAGGTTTAAAAAATACAAAGGAACTTGAATGCAAAAATTTTTTAAATGTTTAACGCAAATATATTTTAACTAATTATAAATATTTTTCATAAAATAAGAAGGAATTGTATTTAAAAAATTAAAAAGAATATTGCATAAAGGTATAATTTGCACGATAAATTATTGTAAAAATACGTTTTTAAAAATATTGAATTATTTCAAATTAACAAAAAAAACTACTTTGAATCATTCACTAATTTAACACTTGACAGCGTTTCACGCAAATGCTATCCCGCCTGTCACGGGCACTCGCAAAGCCGTTTAGAAGATTAGAACTATCATTATTTAAATTATGTAATATATCTCAATTTTTTATTAATAAAAAAAGGAAATAATGGATTTTAAAAATGAGCAAAGGCAATTAAAATCACGTGTACATGACAGCGTCAAAGTGAGATTACTTGCAAGTAAAATTACTTGCAGATGTTTTATGATCTTTCAAGAATAGGATGTTTATTTCAGCATAAGATTTATTATATAATCATATTGTTGACTAATATACGACGTACTTGTCTTTTATTTTATTTGTTCAGGTGAGGACGAAAGAGGAACCTGACGCGATATATCGTTACGAGGCGGTAGCCGTGGTCCATAAAGATCTGGACATTAACAACGTCCAGGGTCTGAAGGGTCTCAAGTCCTGCCATACTGGCGTGGGCCGTAATGTCGGCTACAAAATTCCCATCACGAAGCTGACCGCGATGGGCGTGCTAACCGACATTAACAACCCGGAATATTCCGCTCGCGAGAATGAGCTTCGTGCTCTAAGCACGCTCTTCGACAAAGGCTGCCTGGTGGGCAAATGGTCACCCGATCCTGCCATCAATCAGAGGCTCAGTAAGTGGCGGTAATCTTTGAAATTTGCGGCGATTGTATCATGTAGGTGAACCGTCGGCAAACAATATCATCAACTGCAAAATAACACGTACCTAGATTGACTCATTTCTTTCGTAACACGAACTAATTTTCTCGTATTTATATGAAGTCAAATTACAATCGTGCGAGTTAAGGTGACCGTGACGATCAACAAATTGCGATGCAAATAAAGTAGTTACGTCGAATAGAAAGTAAAACTGCGTTGCGTAAACTGAACTTGCGTTTTTTCTGATTGCAATTGACCGTTTTCTTCCACAAACGGCGAAATAATTAAAATATGCGTATTGACAGTCATAAGACATCGATTTTTAATCAATATCTATTTTTTTATCAAATTTGTCTCGCATTCCAGGATTCGCGTAAATTGTATAAAATTTATTTGAACAAAATTATTTATTGATTCTAATTGAAGAAACATGGTGAGCCAATAATTTCTCAGTTAGACGCTTAATAAACACTTTACGACTATTGCTTTCTTTTTCAGAGGAGACGTACAGCAACATGTGTGCTCTTTGCGAGAAACCAGACTTGTGCGATTATCCAGACATATATTCCGGATACGAAGGAGCTCTACGCTGTCTGGCTCACAACGGCGGCGAAGTCGCCTGGACGAAAGTCATTTATGTGAAGCGTTTCTTCGGTCTGCCCGTTGGAGTTACGCCAGCGGTACCGACATCCGAAAACCCGGCTGACTTCAGATACTTCTGTCCGGACGGCAGCAAAGTGCCAATCGATGCAAATACGAAACCGTGCACGTGGGCCGCCCGACCATGGCAGGGATATATGACCAACGGGGCTGACGCCAACAACGCGGAAGCTATCCAAAGAGTACGTGATCTGCTTTCTAAGCATCTGTTTAGACGTGTTTTTAATGACTAATTGAATGTCACACGGAATAAGGATGAGGCTCTCTGAACAAAAGTGTTCCTACGTGTTACGTGAATCACAAAATTACTATTCATGTTAATTTTTAGAAGAGAGTAATAGTTTTGTTACATATTGGAAGATATTCCTTGATTTTATTAACATTGCTGCAGAGACTAATCGTCGTCATGAACACGATGAGATAATTCTGAAGAAGTTGAGAAATAATCTTTTACAATATGTATATTATATTGCATTAAAGGGATTGCGATGTAACTTTGGAACGTTTTTCAGGAGTTGACGCAACTGGGTCAGCTCGGCGAAAACGAAAAGGCAAATTGGTGGAAGGATCTTTTGCTACTCAACGAGAAGACTTTGGCTGTCGCCGCACCACCAATATCACCGGAAGAGCACTTGAAGAGCGCGAAATACATGGATGTGATAGAGAGGAATTCCGGAGCGCCGGAGAGAGACGCTCGTTGGTGTGTGTGGAATGAAAAAGCGCTGAAAAAGTGTCGTAATCTCGCTAGAGCCGCGTTCTCCAGGTACAGTCATCTAGAATCTAGATCAACTAACTTGGTGCCTTATTGCGAAAGAAATTCTTATTGTTATTTTATTTAGAGTTGAACATGAATAAAAAAACCGATCAAACGCTTTAACAATTAAATTGTCTAAATTATGAAAATGCAAGCATCTCTCATAACATCTTAATATATGTTACATATATACTGTGATCTATACAGAGACGCTAGACCTAGATTTGATTGCATACTGGAGAAAGACGAGACTGCTTGCTTAAAGGCTGTCAGGGACAACGGAGCGGACATCGCAGTGATCGATGGTGCATCGGTAAAACATGCAATCAATGATTACAATGCAAAACCAATCGTCGCCGAGACCTATGGCGACGGGTCAACAAAATTCAGCGAGCGGCCAGCACTTGCTGTTATCAAGAGTGGCTCCTCCCTAAATGGATTGGGTACGTTACCAAAATAAATAATAAAATTTACTACCTATCCGTCAAATTACCAAATACAATGTATAAGATTGCCCAAAAATTGGAATTAATTTTATATTAACGAAGATATCAGTTGAACAAAGACATCGATGTTCAAGCTCAATTTTAGGGAAGAATAAATTATTTGAGTGATTAAAAAAAGTTTAAAGAAAAGAAATGGCGATATAAATCTAAACGAGTTTATTTGTCAATATTTTCACAGCCGACCTAAGAGACAAACCGTCTTGTCACAGCGGCTACGAGGGCGATTACGCTGGCTATTACGCATTGGCACACACACTCAAATTGAAAGGATTTATTAACGAAGTTAGCCAGTTGTATACCTTCTTTTCTAAGTCTTGTGCGCCTGGCGCACCTCTCAACTCGAGATTATGTGAATTGTGTGTTGGCAATATCAAGATTGATGACGATCAGGCGAAAGAAGCGACGAAATGCAAACCTACGGACGCCGAATATTACAACGGCGGAAAAGGAGCGCTCAGGTGACATCCTATTTTTTTTAGCATTTTCTAAACGCATTGTTATCTAATTTGTATAAATAAAATAAGAATTCTTCACGTTCATAAAAAATAAAATTAATTACATAAGGTTTTTCTAATTTAATAATAAAAATTAAGTATTTATGTTACCTTTTATAATCTTTGAAGAGAAAATTTAATTCGTTTTTTTAGATGTTTAAAGGACGGTAAAGGAGACGTCGCATTCCTACCTTTAACAGCTTTGCAACAACTCGGTAAGTACAATTTTCTTAAATAAATTACACATGTAATTATATTATACATTACATGAACGATATACATACTATATTTTAGATAACGAGAAGGACGGCGCTGGCAAACGCGAAGATTACGCCTTACTGTGCCCGAATGGCGGTCAGGCGGCTATCAACGAATGGGAACGTTGTAATTTAGGATTAGAGCCACCAAGAATAATTGTTAGCTCCGCCGGGAAGAGTCCGAACGCCCTCGAAGAATTGAAACATGGCATTTTAGCTGCGAGTAGCCTGTACTCCAAGAATCCAGATCTGCTACGCCTCTTTGGAGCCTGGGGCGACAAGCCTAATGTATTATTCAAGGTAAGATCATTTCCTAATCGGCTGAAATAATTAATCAGTCTGTCGAATTCGTATTAACTGTACAAATGCAAATATGATCAAGTATTAAATGTTGTACCACTATTAAATCGTACAAATAAAAATATTAATTCGTTATCAAAAATGTACTATAAAATTGTATATACATAAGTATGTGTATAACACTTTAAAGTAAAAATTGAAAGATATCAGTTTAATGCTATATTTAGCATCATTCTGAAAAATGATTGAGACTTTTGTATTTTTCTTGCAATATATCACTCTTTAAATTTGATCACATACAGTTAATTTAGATAGCTGTTTATTTGTATGAAAAATAAATATATGGCACTGAATTTTCAGGATGACGTGAAGGAACTGATATCCATCGACAACACATGGGACAAATGGAATGATTGGGCAAATAATTAGCAGAACTACAGCAATCATTAAAACTTGACGATGAAAAATTGAACATTATTTGATAGCTCTTGATCATAGCATATGTGATACTGCAACTCTGTTGTCACCATTAAATAATTAAGTCATATATCGATAACCCGAGATAACTGTTAGATAAATAAAGTACTGTCGATAACTTCGCTTATATTATTACGCACTGACAAGTAGCATATTGTCGTAATAGAGATTACGCACTTCAATCTTTTAAGGAGCCATGCCGAGCGTAGACCTAAATTAAACGCTTGCTTCTTTATACTTTTATAAAAATATATTTTTTCAGAGCATACATGTACATTATATTTCTCGCATTAACATTATAAAAAATTTTTCAAATAGATATGTTTCTCAATAAAAAAGAAAAATTTTTTCATGAATCCCAGCAAATAAAAATAAATTATAATTGATAGAAATGAATTTATTTTGATCAAAAGTAATGTGAATTTAATGAATAGCTCACGTATTTTGTATTTCAATTCGTTTTGAATTCAAAACTAATATAATGCATGAATTCAATCTGAATTCAAATTTATGAATAGTACATTTTGTACTTCAATCCAGTTAAGTTTATTTAAATTTAAAAATACTGAAAGATTCTAAAGTGCAAACTCGGATAAAGTAACATGAATTGCAATTTTTAATTTATTTAAGTTTATTTTTGTTTGCTGGCATTGTAAAACGTAAACGCGACCAGCGCGATTTAAATATAAAACATTTGATAACGAAATAAACACACACACTTAATCAAACTTCGTTAAACAACATTAGCAAAAGTAAAATACTCCAAACGTCAAAACTTGAAAATCATTTCTGCAATTCTGATTAAATCACGACTTTCATCAGTTTATCATAAAGAAAAGTGGATACGCCACCGTATTTGCTGAGCTTGTATTTCTTATATATAACATTCGCACAAGAACTATCGTATTTCTGGGCACGTTGTATCATAATTTGCTTCGTAGAATTCTTCACTTTTTCTTCCCAACTAAATATAAATAAACTGTGAATTAGTACATCTCGCAAAATTTCAAATTAATTATTTCTTGCAAAACATATTGCAAATTATATATTTTTTTTGTTGCAAAATTAATATATCTATACAACACAGAAAAATTGCAGTAAAATAAAAATATTATGCAACAAAAATATTTCAATGCAAGATTGCAGAATCGCAAAAATGTTGTGAAATATTGCAATATTGCTGCAAAAAATCCACCTTTGGAAGTATTGCAATGCAATATTGTTATAATATAATGTGCTTTCTAATAGAATTTAAGGTGTCATTATATTTATATATTTTAGCACATATAACATTCAGAAATATTACATGCTCATAAATTAATTTTTACATTAAATAATTCAAAATTTTATTGGGTAAAATATATTTTATTTATTTTTATTTTTAAACTCAATTCGTCATTCCAATTATTTCATTAAAATGTCAGTGAAAAACTTCATGAAACAGTCTCTTTTATTTTTTTAATGTAGTTTTTAGTTACAAAAAGTAAACTTCCGTTACGTTTATTTGATAGTGCACATTACTCGCGGATAAAGCAGAGGGTATTATTTTTCAATATACACAATATTTTTAAATAATGCAACAGTGCTGAAATATATTGCAAACAAATCTCTGCAAAATCTTTGCAACATGGCACTGCAATGTACAATATTACAGCAAATAATGCTACAAACTTCTGTGCTGTATGAAATATCTGTTCTTTAAGAAAAATGTAACGAATATGTTCATTTAAAACAGAAAGCGAGACGTTTGTTATAAATCTATTCGCCAATCTTTTTCTTACTCTGTGAGCGACTGTTTGTTCTTCCAAATATGGAACCAGGCTTCATCCACGTTAACGTCACTCGAATATACAAAACGAAGTGCTAATTCTGTTGCAGCTATCGCTATCACACACGCCGGGATATCACATAAACTTTCATCCAGCATAGATATATCGATCTATAAAAAAAAAACTACTTGTTTATTTCTGTATAATCAGTTTGCGTATTAAAAATTAAATTGCTTTACATCACTTAAGTTTATAATTACCATGTAGCTACCACAAAAAAATACATTTAAAATATCATTTGGTTTAATAATAATGCATCGACTGTCCCGATTCACATTTAATATGTAGTATGAAAGTAACGAGAACGGATCAGCGAATCGTGTGCTGAACTTAACAACGGAAAGAATCTTCTTTTCAAACGTGAACAAGTTTTTCTCCTGACCAATATATAATTCCTTAGCCAGTTGCAGTATTGCGGACGCCTACAAAGATTATTCTATTCGATTAGATAACTTCAAAGAATTTATATTAAAATTACAGCTGTTTTAATCGTCTAGTTATGACAAGTTCCAATCTTTATTCTGATCTAAGAATTTTATTACCGATGGTATTTTATCACCAGGTGCATCTCGCTTGAGTATTATCCAGAGACACGCCAGAGCTATTAATTGTATATCATGCATTTCCACCAAAATTCGATCAATAGTTACATTAAACAACTTGATAGTCTGATAAACAACATGCGACGAGTAGTGATAGTGTGCCTAAGAATTAATTGTAAAACCGAAATTAACATTTTTAATAAAAACGTTTTTTCGTTCTAATTAAGTACGTAAAAATATCTTACATGTTTTCATTATTAATATAAAAATTATTTTTGCATATATGAGCACAAAAAAAAATTTATATTGCTTTCAATGAATTTCTACATTAATAAAAACTCTACGTTGCACTTACGCCAAGGCGAATAATATATTTCACGATAATTCTTCTCTGTTCTGCGTTTATATTCTCACGTAGAAAACGAGAGGACAGCCTCGGTGCATTTTCCTCTCTCATGCGTTCTGCGTCTAGTACGTCCTCCAAGTAATCGCGTTCGTACGGTGTTAAGGCAATAATGTCAAGCTCGTCCACTTTGTTCATCAATGATTTTCCTGTTGCCACTCGTTTTTCATAACGCACCTTTGTAACAAATACAAAAATGTTTTAAATAAACGAGTTAATGATATAAAATGATTTATTTACTTTAATACTAAAGCTGTAGTATAGCAATATGCCTGTGTAGTCGTAAGTTTATTTTAAAAATATGTCTAATTTGCATATCACACTAATATCAGAAACGCACCGAGAGAACGTATTGATATATTAACAATAGGTATATTATACAATTTATATTTTAATATCATAAATAACAACAATATAATAATAAATAATAATATTCAAATAATAATAATAAATTAAACAAATAATATTTTCTATAAATTATATTTCTGTACCTTCGTCGGAGTCAATGGCAGGGACAAAGGACCATCTAAAGGTGTTACGCTTACAGCAGAGTTCATCATCGTAGATTGATTATTATGTAATAGATTAGTATTTAATACACCCTGAGTTGTCGTAGAAGTAGAGCTCCTGAAAAAGATATTTGCAACAATTTAAAGTTCAGTTTTGTGCTTGTTTTGCTATAATTTATCATTTATCAGAAACAATTTGTATTATTTTTAATTAATAATTTAATAATAATATACAAATAAAATCTTTATTTTATTTTATTTTATATTTGTAAGTATTTTATACCTCGTGTTAGTTTTATCTCGTGAAGCAAAATCTTGATTTTCCAGATACACTGCAATTTCGTTTGATACCATTCTAAGTACATTCGTCAGGGAATTGGCATTTTGTTCAACATTTTTATTCGATTCAGTCGTCTGATTTTGCGGCGTCTCAATCTCGGGTTGCAAATCCATAGATCTAATAATAAAATTTTTTCGTAATTTGGTTTTTACATTCGTTCTATCGACATTCTGTGCATTGGCCGTTATGTTTTTGGGCACAGAACCAGCTGTAAAAAATTTACGAATAAGAAACTTTTTCTTTTTAACTTAGGCTCGTGCATGCACATTGGGTTTTATTATATTCAAAAGTACTAACTTTGTGACCTCCTCATTTTATCCCTCCACATTTGGATACTTGAAAGAGTTCGTTTTTTAACGTCATCCGTAAGACATTTAGCTCTTTGAATGTCGGATGGTTGTACTTGCAACTTTCTGCAATCGGAATAAGATCTGTAAATAAAATTTGATTTATTATTGCCACAATAAATATAACATGTAAATAGACATTGATAAAATTTAAATATGTATGAAAATAGGTTTAGTGAAAAATTTCTTAATTAATGTTTTTGTATCAATATTCCGAAAGCTAAACTTCAAAATAAACTAAGAAGAAGGAACTTGCATAAGTTCCTTATGTTTTATTTATTTCAGTTAAATTGAAGAAATTATTCAAAGCATATAGAAAATTTACAAAAATAAAATATTTTACTTCATAATAAGAGAGCAGCAGACGTAGTAATAATAAACAGGTAAGGTCAGATATAATATGATAGCAAAACATTTTCAAACGGTTACTATTTTGAAAATAAAATCTAAATACGAGTATTTATATTCATGCAATATTCTTCTTTCGTTTTGCATTTTAAACTGAATAACTTATAAATAAATTGTAAATTATATTATAATCTTTATATTTTTATAAATTATAATATTATAACACACACAAAGAAATGTGTTAAAAAATATGTTTATTCGTAGAATTACCTTCGATTTGCAAATAATTTGCTTTTCATTGCGACCGCTCTGTCCAAAGGAACTCTGTGCCGACAGTTGCTTGAGGAACGCGCTCTTAAAAAAAATATTTTTTTTTTATTAGCTTACTGAAATTCTTTATTTTGTGTATATCGCATTAGAGAGAAGCATCAAATATAATCTTTAAAATACAGCTTGGTATCTTTAGAACAAAATTAATTTTTCGTGAAACATTCCCCTCACCTGCGTGAAACGGTATGTAAATCAGAATCAATTTTGACTGCCGCTGCTTCAGTTGTCGACACAATTGTCTTTTCGGGCTTTTTGTTATTCGGGTTTTCCGTTTGGGCTTGCTCTGATCCTCTTGCTCTGATCTCTTTTCTGCATACATCTTTTCGCACACGAGGGCGTGATCGGACATTCTCGTCATTGCCATCGTGATAAATCTGGAACTTTGGTTGGCCGACGAAAAAGTTTTGCATCGACGTTGTCCTACGAACGACACGATTTTCCGCGTTCCACGATAAGCCTTTCCTCTTTCCTTCGCTTTTGCCTTCGAGTTTGCCATTTTGCACACTGTACACATTTTCTTTATTCATGGACATACGGTACTTCTCTTCTAACTCTTTCTGATATTCCGACACACGAAACTTCGACGACATGACTCAGCAGCTAGAAATACTTGCAAGCTAATTTGTCATTGATTAGTAATTAATAGTAATAATAGAATATTTTTAACATATATTACATAATAAACATATTTCAAATAATATCTTGTATATAAAAATATATAATTAATGAATATATGTAAGAATATCACACTACAATGTAATTATACCACGTAATTATATATTACAATTATTCAATAGAAGAGACAAAAGATTCTCGGTACTCGATAGAAACACTAGCAAGAGACGTGACTTTAACTTGACTTATCGCTTGGTAAACTCTGGAAACGACTGCCAGGGAAATCAGCAAATTCTATAGCCTACGAGTTTTGCCCCCCACAGCGTATACTGTGACCGCACCGTTGTAAACAAAACTATATGAGATCGCATACACGACACGAAGAATTCGAAATTTAAAATAATTTAACCGTTCTTTACTTTGCATGTGAAAACAAGAAAAATAGAAGATAGACATGAAAAATGTTTCTTCAGAAAATATTGACTAAGTTTATATACATAATAAATTAGATAAATTGTAGTACAATCAATAATATACAATATGTAGTTAATAATAATGACTTTTAATTAGGGTGTAAAAAACATCCCAGCTGATCATTTACGAAAAAAAGAATGGAATGGTTATTTCTGGGTTAAAAATTTTTTGTAGCGACGTAACATCATATTTATGTCCAGCTGCCGCGGATCATTGACTTGTTGCTTGATTCGTTGATTAGACATTGCTTTGTAGATAACTTGTTCCACAACGCAGATGAAATAGCTGATGAACAACGTAATAATTATTAAAAGCAGTAGCGGCACTATGTCGCCGATCTCGACCGATTTCCATCCTGATTTTTCCTATAACCAGAAGTAAGTGTATCAATCTGTCTATCGAGTGATAGCCTGCAAAATCTAATAAACGTGCGTACATTTATTTCGTTTAGGCTGCTCGACCATTGCGTCTGCATTAAACGTTGCAGAATTCCACTGTCTCTTAATACAAGAATACTGTAAAAAATAAAACGGATGTTTTATCAGAATTACATCATAATTCACATTAATGAAGTTCCACGAACTTTTTGTTAATGATACCACGGTATGGACTGTTTGGTTGCAGAGCCATCGCTATGGTGGACTGCGTGATAACATCCAACGACTCCAACTTGCAGCTGATCATCGGCTTTAGCAATATTGCCGTGCTATCCATCATCATAAAGGCATACTTCTTCTCCCTACAAACGCGTCCTAGGCCATCCAAAGCATTATTCGGCAAATCAGTTTCTTTTTTTAGTAACTGATCAAACAGCACTCTCATCGTTCTATCCGATGTGTTCTGTCGTAAAAATCATTTCAAATTAATAGATAGCATATAAACCTTCTATAAACAATATTTTTGTTGCTAATTTATTTAAAAAAAGAATAAAGACGTATAAATTAATACGTAATTCATCTTAATCTTGTATCAATAAAAAATTTAATTAACTATATATATATATATATATATATCACTGCAACATTTTACTTTAAATATACAATATCCTTATCTTCTGATCATTGATTTTATGGCAAGATAATGTCAAGATTATTTTTAACACCTGGAAGAAACTATAATCAGCTGAGTCTTTGATCACGCCAAAACGATAAGTATTATCCCTCAGTAGGCCATCCATAGTCGTAAAAGGCATGACGAACGTTTTAACAGCAAGATAACTAATTAAGGCAGCGGAATACGCTGCTACGATCACGACAGCTGATAAATGAATTACGACCTGCACCATTCTTATAGGATCCAGCATCGATTGTTTCATACCTGTTACCATGTTTCATGAAAGAGAGCGGTCGTACATTAAAAAAGAACTATACCAAATTGAGAAAGGCACAAGTATTCGAGTAAAGAATGGTGCGCAGAAATTAAAATTACCTTGACTACAAAACGCTCCTACAGTATAAAATAAAATTTCTGTAAATCTCGAACGATCATTTTGAAGATACGGTAACATGAATGCAAATAATTTCTGAATAAACACGATCAATCCGCTTGAAAATACGATGATAAAAACGATAGCGCCCCAAATCGACCCGGAGAACGGTGCCGTGTAAGCATTCCATTTTAAATCGGTCATCGCAGGCCTTTTGATATATGTACGACACCTTAAAATAGAGAATGTAAATAATAGATTTTAATTACATTAGTCAAATCCTAAACTTGCAAGTATATTAATTTTCAATGAACTCTGACGTGTTTAAATATTTAGATGTCTGGACGTCTGGAATGTCTTAAGTAAGATATATATTTGACTAAAATTTTGTTAATTTTGCAAATTTTAATAATTTACACATTTAATTTACACATTTTGCTTGCTAGGTATAGACTGTTTGTTAGATTAAGCATCAGAGAGATATGTCAATCATGTCAAAAAATTGTTCGGTTAAACTTTGATATTTCATTGCTTAAAATTTTTGAAGAAGAAATATATTACTTGGTTGTGAAGATAGGCTGTGTAAAACTGATAGCATCTAATCTATCCGAGGTCATCATGAATTCCGTTGCCGCAAAATCAACATCGTTATTCTTTAACATCTCAACCACACCTGTACACGAACGGTTTGGTAGACACATGCCCCATGTTTCGGCCTCCTTGTAAGTGAATCTACAGCACAATTAGGGAAAATTTATTTTTGTAATCAGCAATTTTGTCTCAGCCTGTATAAGACAAGAGTAATGAATTAGTTTCAAAACAATTGATAAATCAATTAATTTCATGACAATTGTATGTTTTTGCTTAAGGAACGTTGCAGCGAAAAAGCTGTCAAGATAAAAAAATAAACAATTACATATTATTTCAAAATTATTAACTATTTCTTTCAAACAACAATACCTGTTGCAACAGTTTCAGGACAAAAAAGGACACACTATGAAGGAGCGATGATAAAGTCATGATATATAACTTTGCTGTCAAATAGAACAGTTTGAAATTAGGACAGCAGTGTAATCTTCTTTAAAACATTATATCCTTATAGAAGCAAGAACAAATTACAAAAAATTAAGAATAAAATAGCACAGGAAAATGATAAAGCAACGGAAAAAAACCAAAGCAAAAGAAAGCTGATGAAACTAAAAAAACTCCGGACAAAAAATGACACATGTAAATTTAAAATATATTACAGTATAACTTATTGTGACAATTATTAATTTCTCATGCATCTGATAAATCTTATATTTTTATTTGCATATTATATAACATAGTCGTTAAATAATAGCACTTATCCACAGAGCACAATTTTATATAACATAATAACTTCCACACATCCGTAAGATAATTTTAGTCTGATAATTCACTTACGTGCAATTTAGTGCTTCTTGCAATAGGAATATTACTTCCCCAAAAAAGCCATCTATTCCTATTATCTCATCGTGTGCGTTACGACGAAACATACTGAGAGGAGGGTCCTATCGATAAAATTGTTATATTAAAGCAAATATTAAATCAAAGTTCTTGAATATAATAAACATTTTATTTTTTAAGAAAAGAAAAAAAAGAAGGTAAGGTGATAAATGATTAACAAAAATACTTTTCAACAACAATATGTCATTTTTAATCTATTATATGTGATGTAGAAGAAAAAAAAATTAGGAAAACGTAATTTAAATGTAATTATTATATACTGACGGTAATTATTATTTTTCTTTCAATGATTAGCTAATCACTAATTGCATGTCTAAAAAAATTGATATAATTATAATTATGAAACTCTCGCGAAAAGTAAAATAAGCGTCCTTACGTGAATCGACGTAACACGTATATTCTGTCCGAAAAGATCGTTTCTTCTAAAATATAGACCATGTTTAGGACCATTCAGACCGTGCTGAACATCCCATGTACCGAACTGGTTGGATCTCAGTTCTTTTCCTCTGTCAACTTGATAGACTTCGGTGATAATCTCTCTACCAGTTACGTTTGGGCTAGACTGAGCCACCATAAACTTACAGTCAAATGGCACGTAAATCTCAAAGAAAAATTCCGAGATGCTGGTCTCGTTACCGAAGAATACCAGCCAAGTGGGATAATACATTGCGATCCACGATGCCATTTCCTACATTTTAGTAAATAAACGTTTATATTACTCGTCTGCATGAAAATTTATCAGACTATGTGTTATGAGCTAACAAGAAAGCAATATTTCACCCAAAAAAAATAAAAATTTGTAAAAATATTTTGGTTTTATTAAATTGTAAAACATTTTAAAAGTGCGCAGCAATAAAAACTCTAATGAGTCCAATCTATTTAATTTGTGCACGTATTTACTATAATTTGAAAATTCAAAAAGAAGAAACTTTTTATATTTTTATACACATTAATATTTTTTTAAATCTAATAATAATATTATCACAATAATTAAATAACTAATAAAGTCTCTTTAATGATATTCTTTAAACTGTTCAGGAATATTTACATATGCAAAATCATCTCTTAAAGCATCGTTCATTAGGACGAACAAAGGCCTCTTGATGTGAAAAAAACTTTGTCCAACCTGCAAGCAAACAAATCCCTTTTTTTGCAAGGTGCATTATTTGGGATAATTAGATGCACAACATAATTCTGCTATTTATTACATATGATTTTGTTAAGAAATGTTTCGCTTTGATATTAAACAATTAAGTAATACGGATTTCAGAAAAAGAACAAATTTCTTTCTTTTTTAAACGCTTACTCGTTCATTAAACATACGAAAATCCATGAAAGCAGTGCGTATAAAACTATTCATGCTCAGATATTTCTGAAGAAAGAGCATGTGTTCATCTTCCATGATTCCTGCAAAGCGCGATTTTTCAATATATACGAAGAATCGAATGAATCAGCGTGTCAAATCGCCGTAGTAATATTTGTTGCAATATTCTATTTCCACATTGTTCTCACCTGTCTCATTAGAATTGTGCAGAAGTAGGATGCATGTGTTATTGAAATAGTCATGTATACTTTTGATCAAACCCTCGTACACATAAGTCGGCCTAATCAATAGACCGCACACGAAATCAAATGATACCCACGTGAAAATAATCGGACTTAAAATCAAATAGAGATCGAGTCTGCTAAACATCCTTTTATGGCGATTGTCGATAGTAGGAATGTTACTGATTTTATAAGTCAGCTCAACAAAACCAGCTCGAGCACGATGCACAACGATCCCGGAGCCAATATATTTGCGATTGCAGCCACACTGCATTTACTTCATATCGACCGCAGCAAATAAAGTAGTCAATTTAGTTTGTTAGATAACGGTACACATTACAGCAGTTATTCGTGTCACACGACAATTACCTGACTGCTCTGTTAAAGCATAATAAAGTTTTATTCGCGCGCCAATCGTGTGCCTCATCGCAATTATCGATCTTGAGGACCGACTGATTCAGACACGAGGGACTCGCGCGACTGCTCTTCAACTCGCACGACAATTCGAATGCCAAGAACAAAGTCATTTTCTAAGTAAACACTAATACCTACTGACACGCACATCGATTCTGCAAGTTTGAAATAAATTATGCAATTGCTCTCTTCATGTGTATTTGCTCACCAGTTTATAAAGCGAGCCAGGCCACTGTTCAAACAATTCTTTGTACATTGTCGGTGATTTTAAATAGAATATTGTTTGATGAGCAAAATGACTTGCGAACTCTGTGAACAGATATATTCAAATTAAATGACCGATTTGTTTATCGAAAATTTTAGATAGGTACACAAAGGTATATGACGGTATATAAAGAGATATAAATTGGATAATGCAATAAGTATATTCGATCAAAATCTATAATCAACGACAAACATGTGAGACATGGAAAAGTTTTTTCGCTAATGCGAGATATTTATAAACACTAGAACATAACAATACGTGCTAATGAAAAAAAAACTACAAAAATACGAAAAAACTGCTGTTATGCTTTTTTAAAAATTCTGCTCCTCTAAATTTGGAACCACACTTCATCTACGTTAACGTCACTCGAATATATAAAACAAAGTGCTAATTCTGTTGCAGCTATCGCTGTCACACACGCCAGGATATCACATAAGCTTTCTTCTAGATATATCGATATAAAAAACTACTTATTTATGTCTGTATCCCCTACAGCACAAAAACTTGCAGCAACATTGCTGCAATGTTGCAATGTTGCACGTTGCAATGCAATGTTGCAGAAACATTGCAAAGATATTTTTTTGCAATATTACTTCAGCAATATTGCAGCATTATCTAAAAAATATTATGAAAAATATAATGACCTATTCTATTCTATTATAAATGCATGGTCATTTAATAAGAATTACTTCTATAATTTTTAACCTTTAAGAATTCTTAAATAAAATACATTATATTATTACACACATAAATTAGCATATTAGTCTTAATATATCAGTAATACTAAAACTTTCTATAATAGATCAATGCGTTTTTTAGAACAATTTTAATTACTTTGTATGTTAAGAATATTATGTCAAGTTGTATATAATCCATGAGTAAGGTTTTGCATACAATAGAGGAATAGAAATGATTATTAAATATTAGAAACAAAAAAAATTAAAAATACAGATTAACGAGGGAAGATCAGGAAAAAGTAGAAAAAAGTTGATTTTTATAAATTTTTTTGCGGCATAAGACTTTCAAAATGAACTGTCCATAACTTTTCTCACATACTTCTCATAATTCTCACATACTTCTTATAATAACTTTTCTCACATACTTTTTATAATTCTCACATACTTCTTATAATAAAAAGATGTAGAATTATATAAAATATGTAAGAAAAGTTATTGACAATTTATTAAAAGTCTTGTGCCGCAAAAAAATTTATGAAAATCAGCTTTTTCCGCTGATTACATGACCTTTCCCCCTTAAATGTAAAACGCTCAGTGAATATAACATTTTATGCCTTATTTGTATCTATTGTGCGTTTCGTTTAATATTTATTTCTAATTTTTTGTATGTCTAATATTTAATCCATACAATACATAAATTTGCAGCAATTAACATTCCAATGTTACAGCAATGTTGCTGCAAGTATTCCTTCATAGCTGTATACTGTGTAATGTTTCGCTGCAATATTGTTGCAAGTACTCTTTCATTGTACGCAGAGCATAATATTGCATAAACCTTATATTACAATGTTGCTGCAACATTACGTGCAATGTTTCAGCAATATTGTTAAAGCGGACATTTTACCGAAACATTGCAGCAATATTTTGCAACATTTCTGCAATATTACAATCTTGCAATAAAATATTTCTGCAATGTTGCTGCAATATTTTTGTACTGTACGGGATGATTTTTACGTACTAAAAATTAAATTGCTTTACATTACTTTAGTTTATAATTACCATATAGCTGCCACAAAAGAAAACACACAAGATATCATTTGGTTTAACAATTCTGCATCAAGACTGTCCCGATTTACATTTAGCATGAAAGTAATGACAACGGATCAGCACATCGTGTACTGAACTTAACAGTGCAGCAATCTTTTTTTTGAACAAGTATTACTCTTGACAAGTGTATCAATTCTTCTCTAGTTGCTATATTGCAGTTGCCTACGACGACTATTCGAATAGAATAGATATATATATTTAAAAAATTTATATTAAAATTATAACTATTTTAATAGTCTAATTATGACAGATTCAATGTTTCTTTCAAAATAAGAATTTTATTACCCATTGTACTTTATCATCAGGTGCATCTCGCTTGAGTATTATCCACACGCTGAACAAAACTATATGAGATTGCATACACAACCCGAAGAATTCGAAATTCAAAATAATCTATCCATTATTTACTCTGCATGTGAAAATAAGAAAAATAGAAGATAGACATGAAAAATGTTTCTTCAGAAAATATTAACTAAGTCTATATACATAATAACTTAAATAAATTGTAGTACAATCAATAATATACAATATGTAGTTAATAACAATGGCTTTTAATTAGGGTGTAAAAAACATCCCAGGTGATCATTTACGAAAAAAAAGATTAGAATGGTTATTTCTGGGTTAAAAATTTTTCGTAGCGACGTAACATCATATTTATGTCCAGCTGCCGCGGAGTATTGACTTGTTGCTTGATTCGTTGATTAGACATCGTTTTCTAGATAACTTGTTTCACAACGCAGATAAAATAGCTGATGAACAACGTAATAATTATTAAAAGCAGTAGCGGCACTATGTCGCCGATCTTGATCGATTTCCATCCTGATTTTTCCTATAACCAGAAGAGTATCAATCTATCTATCGAGTGATAGCCCTTATTTTGTTTAGGCTGCTCGACCATTGCGTCTGCATTAAACGTTGCAGAATTCCACTGTCTTTTAATACACGAATACTGTAAGAAATAAAACGGATGTTTTATCAGAATTACATCATAATTCGCATTAATGGGATTGCACGAACTTTTTGTTAATGATATCACGGTATGGACTATTTCATTGCAGAGCCATGGTGGACTGCGTGATAACATCCAACGACTCCAACTTGCAGCTGATCCTCGGCTCATTTAGAAGCGTTTTAAAGCCGTCTTTAATCTGTTTTATCCAAATTGGCTTTATTTAGAAATGGCACGTCGGAACAAAGTACATACGTGTCATTCACGTAATTTTTCGCTTCTGAAGTCACGACTTCAATATGGCCGCGGCGAGTACTCAGGAGCCAATTGGTAACTTTACGCTAATTCGCACGGGGAATAAAATGTATATTTAATATTAGAATAGTATACTTTAAGTATTAGAATGTACTTTACGTCATTACTGGTTTTAGATCGTTTTAAATGCTTTTTTAATATTAATATAAAAATACATTTTTTATATAATCTTTAAATTATAAAGATTAACATAAATAAAGCATATGACAAAAGACTATAGAATAAATCATTAATTATACATTTTATTTTATGAAATTATATCCCATTTGCATTTTGAAACTTAATACCGTTATCAAAGAATTATTTATAATATACTTACATTAGACCAATATATTTATCAATAATATACTTATATCAAGACTGATATATTTGAATTAAGAGGAAAAACACAATTATTGTCACTGGGCAAATTATTTTGTTTTTCAGTAACTACATAACTTTTGGTTTTATACAATGTAATAATTGTAATTAAAAATGCTTCATACGCTTTAAAACTTAATTTCTTCAAACTGTCGAGTCTTTATTTGTGAGATAGAAATATAAGTTCAAATGCATCATACATTCCTTCTATCATATTATAAGAAACTTTTATAAAAGTACGATATATTGACAACTAAAGAAAAAAGAAACAAAAACAAATTGTCATCATTGCTTATATACTTTTGCATATAATCCATTAAAGAAACATAGTTAGCTATTCGAGTATGACTTGAATCATTAAAATTGAACCAAACAATTGTTATTAAAAATTTCAATGAAACATTTGATTCAATTCGGCATAAAAAAACACTTTAATTTGTACATCACTACTACCAATAGAATGTGTCATACTTTTTAAATGTAAAAAAAAAATAATAGCATTTACAATTGCTCTGCAATTGCTCTTCTAATCCTTTTACCGTAAGAGACATATAATTCAAAATCAACGCGTTCATGTTTGTATGCATCCTGCAAAAAAAATAAGAACTTTTACAATTCCGCTGCAATTGCTCTTCTAGTCTCTATATCGTAAGAGATGTATAATTCAGGATCAACGCGTTCATGTTTGTATGCAGCCTGCAAAAAAAAATTCATATTCATGTTTATTAAAAACTGATTTGAATTCTTTTATATTTATAATTTGTAATACATAATTTTTATTATTCAACAACCTACTTTGAATATAATAAAAATGAATTATATATTAATATATTCAATTTAAAAAATTTAGACATGTTACTTACGTATCTGATACCTTCCTCGTCAAATCTTCTGTCCTTTCCTGACATGAAGTAGTTTCCGCTTTCTTTACCGCCGCCAGATTCCAACCAATCAGGTACTACCTGACCAGCTTGTTTTAAAATTTTTATCAAATCTCCCGCGAGAGATATGTCAAATTCTGGATTGAAAAATGAAGTTGCTTTTCCACGATTTCCAACTCTACTAGTTAGTCTAATTCTATCAACATATTCGTTGATCGTTTGTGGCAAATTGTAGTTGATTACGTGCAAAACATTTTTAATATCAAAACTTAGCGCGGCAAGCGTCGTTAATACCAAAATCTGTATTTTTCCTTGCTTGAAATCAGATAGTGTTTTTTCTTGTTCTCTTTGAAATCTATCTTCATCGATATATGCGCTACGATAATTTTTTCCGACAAGAGAAAGGCAATGAAGTTCGTCTGGATTTTCGCTGAGACGAATACTAAAGTGCCTTGTATACTACCAAGTTTATTTTGTTTCCTTAACAGTTCTATGAGCAATTTTCGTTTATTGGTCGGACCAGATACTTCGTAGAAGTTCTGTTCTACATCAGCACAAGCATCTCCACCAATTTTAAGAAAATAAATTTCCCTCTGTTGTTCAGCCATTTTTACCTATTCAACGACAACATACTATGAATATGATAAAAACAAATTATATATTAATATATTCAATTTAAAAAATTTAGATATGTTGCTTACGGCTCTGATATCTTCTCCGCCAAATTTTCTGCCCTTTCCTGGCATGAAGTAGTTTTCGCTTTCTCCACCACCATTAAATTTCAACAAATCAGGTACTGCCTGACCAGCTTGTTTTAAAATTTTTATCAAATCTCCCGCGAGAGGTATATCAAATTCTGGATTGAAAAATGAAGTTACTTTTCCACGATTTCCAACTCTACTAGTTTGTCTAATTCTATCAATATATTCGTCGATCGTTTGTGGCAAATTGAAGTTGATTACATGCGAAACATTTTTAATATCCAAGCTTCGCGCAGCAAGCGTGGTTAGTACCAAAATCGGCATTTTTCCTTGCTTGAAATCAAATAGCGCTTCTTCTCGTTTTCTTTGAAATTTATCTTCATCGATATGTGCGCTACGATAATTTCTTTCCGACAAGAAAGAGGCAATGAAGTCCGGCTGGATTTTCTCTGAGACAAATACTAAAGTATATTGTATACTACCAAGTTTATTTTCTTTCCCTAACAGTTCTATGAGCAATTCTAACTTATTGGATTTACCAGATATTTGGTAAAAATTCTGTTGTACATCAGCACAAGTATCTCCGACAATCCTAACCTCGAGGAATAAATAATTTTGTAAAAATCTATCAGCAAGTTTTTGTATTTCGTTCGAGAAAGTAGCGGAAAACATAAGCATCTGCCTTTCTTCCGTAGCTACCATTGTTTCATCATCTATTATCTTTTCAATATATGGCAAAAAACGCATATCAAGCATTTCGTCAAGCTCATCTAGTACAAAAAAGCGCAGGGAAGAAAGTACAACCTTGCCTTGTCTAATAAAATACCACAGCATGGCTGGAGTTGCGATTAAAACGTGGCAACCGTTGCATCCTTCATTTGTTTGATACAAAATATACATTTCTTCATAAATCATCTCGACATGTATGATAGAGTTCAAAGAAAATTTCTTAAATTGTAAATAAGTTTGCAAAGCAAGTTTGCGTGTAGGCGATATAATAATCGCGTGTGGTTCGCAGGAAGAACCTGTTTTAACTAAATCTGTTTGATTCTCCAACAGCGAGTGTAGAATTGGAAGTACGAATGCCGCATTTTTATCCGAGTCTGTTTGTGCACAAGCCATTAAGTCGCGGCCGCTCATTATAATTGGAATGGCGTATTTTTGAACTGGAGTAGGCTCTGTGTAACCCGACTTTTTAATATTCTGCAACAGATCAGTTCTGAGGCCGGATTGGTCAAAAGATTTTATTGGATGCGGTGCACCTTCACCAGTCACTTTTACTTCGATAACGTTATATTCATTGAAGTTCATTCCCATTGTTACTTCATTCTCAAATAAGAAACTTTCATCAATTAGTTGTTCTGGTGGGATACAAATTTCGTTCTTCTTTAGTTCTTTCCATTCATCGTCGTTCCATTTATGTCCACTATTTTCAAAATTATTATTTTCACTGTTCTTTCTATTCCTGCCATAACCATCATCTCTTCTACCTCCTCTGCCAATGCTTTCACCTCTATCACTTCTATCTTTTCTAGGTTTCCTATCTTCAAAATCATTATCATCGTTATCCCTATTTCTGCCATCACCACCTCCTCTTCTGCCTCTTCTTCCATCTCTATCATCTATATCTCTCCTAGGTCTGTCGTGTCCATTAAAGC
The DNA here is from genome assembly GCF_016802725.1 of Solenopsis invicta. NCBI lineage: Eukaryota > Metazoa > Arthropoda > Insecta > Hymenoptera > Formicidae > Solenopsis > Solenopsis invicta. The sequence goes on from NC_052679.1 coordinate 17,641,155, forward strand.
CGACATCTTCAGTTTCACCATCATACTGGTTTCGCCAATTACTTTGCCATTTACGATCATTGTCACCTCCTCTATTGTTTCCATGATGCGGCCCATCACTATCCTGTTGTCTATTGCGTCCTCCAAATTTATGTTTGCCATTATATCTATTTTCATAATCTTCGTGAGCATTGTCATTATTTTCCTTATAGTTTGTTTGTTTGCTATTATTGTATCCTCCTACACTACAAACTATGTCACTGTTATTGTATAAGAGTGCCTCATGTTCTTTACCATAGTAAGGGGTGCGTTCTCCAAACTGTAAAAACACATTGTCAATATTAATGACTATTTTATCATTATTTTATTTTTGTATTTCTATTGTAAATAAAAAATGATTTAAATGATCTTACGGTCATATTTACTCGAAGAGGCGCCTGAGAAAAGTCCCATACGTCAACAACTTCCCACTGTTTTTCAGCCATTTTACCTATAATAATAAATTGCACGTTAAATGAACATATATCATGTAATTACATTGGAAAATTTTACATAGAAAATTTTTGTGTAATAATATAAATCATTATAACAATATCTCAATGAGATTACAAGATGGTAAATGTAATTTAATCTGATATGATATAATAAAGAAGTATATAATAAAATGTATAAATTAATGATAATAGTTATATATAAACTTGTGACCAAACTAAAGATAATTGTAATGCGTGTAATAGTTCACGTTATGTGTACTATAGACTTTCAGTATTAGCGCAGTAAATTTCTGAATGTAGAACGCCTTAACTAACTTAATTAATCTAAGTTAATTTTAAATGATTTAATGTTTAACTTTAACTAATTATTTTTAAAACACTTTAATTTCTTTCCTAAGTTAAAAAATTATCTGTGTAAGAAAACAATTATAAAAGATAAAATACATTTCCACATAAAAAAAAATATTTCTTTATTTTACAAACTTAATTTGCAAAGTATGAAATTTGTTTAATAATCCATGTTATAATTGTTTAAATAATGTATAATTTTATAAAATTATGACTTTCTAATTTAGCATATGTAATACTTTCCACAATTAACTTTTTATTTTAACTTAAGTTTATTTTAATTTTAACATAATTAAATAAATTTTATATGCCAATAATTTTAATTTAGTTTAGTTCAAAGAAATATTAACTTACCCACAAACCCGCATTATGTAAATTCAGATAAAATTTGTAAGTTTTTTAAAGTTAAATTACTCAAAACAGCTATAATATTGATCATCGAACAAATTTAATAATTTACTTATAAATTAAGTTTAGATGAAATAACAAAAAAATTTTTATGTCGGAATTTATTTTTCTTTTGTTTTCCATTTATAGTACATAAACTTCAACTTGGTAAAAAAATTAATAAATTAAAATGTTTCAAAAATAACTAGTTAAAATTAAAAATTAACATGGATATGTTTTAATGTTGCTCGCATTTATTTAGCAAATTTCCACCGATTGCGAGTTTAGATGACGTATCGATATACGTAGACGTTAGTGGTACACCGGTATATGTACATGCATACGCCTAGGTGCGCGCCAATACTAGTGCGATTTATCACGATACGCAGGAACATAGCCTGAGGTATGCGAGCTATTGGCATCACGGCATTCGAAAAAGAGAGAGAGAGAGAGAGAGAGAGAGAGAGAGAGAGAGAGAGAGAGAGAAACAAAGAGCTTTAGCTCTAGCCGAGGGTATTGGACTATTGGATTCTTCTCCTTTCCTCTCTTTGTCTCTCTCACTCTCTCTCTCTCTCTCTCTCTCTCTCTCTCTCTCTCTCTCTCCCTCCCTCCTTCCTTTGCTTTCTTAGTTCACCTCGCATCATCTCTCTGCCAACCTTCCTCTTATTTTCCTGCGTTGTTTGATTGAACGGCGAAACTTATTAAACCACGCCCGCCAGCTATCTATTTATTCCTAGCGTATTTTTTAATTAAAAACAAAAGTCGAGTAGACAGCTGAATCGCTAAACGTGGACAATGTACGTGATAAAGGGTCTCTCGCCGAATGAGAGACAAATAATTGCGGGAAATCTTTCGAGAATAAAAAATATCTAAAATAAATTATTATATAGATCTAAAATAAATTATATATATCCATTAAATTAACTAAGTTAAAATTAAAAAAATAAATTATTTAAAATTAACCAAGTTAAAAGTTATTAACTTTTAACATTTTAACTAGTTACTACCTAACCCTGACCACAATAAATAAGTGATTTATAACTGATATGGTAGTCTTTCTATATAAGACACAGAACAAAAAGAAGGCACGATAAAAAAAGACATACAAAAGAGAGTTATGTCCACATTTGTGAGCTGTCACCTGAGTTCTGAATTCATAGTTTCTCAGATCTCAAGAACTGTCTGTCTTTGTCTGACTTACTACGTTTCACCATACGTAAGACGAAGATAGATTGATCTTTCGATATGAGAAACACGTTTTTGAATTCAAGCTGCATCTTCTGTAGAATAGCCTTAATGTTACCGAATATAGACAGATAAGAAATATAAGCCAAGCATATACAATAAATTTTTAACTTACACGATTTATAACTATAGTTTTTTGATATGTTATTAGACAAAACGAATTTATAACTTTGACTCTCGATTTTGTGTGATCTTTTTTTTTCTACAGTTCGTAATAAATGTCAGAACGAATTTCGAATTATTTATAATAAGATTTATAATAGATGAACAAATAACCTCGCGTGAGAAGTACATTTTGTTGTTATGATCTAGAACCTCGCGAGTAGAAAAAAGATACAGGCATCGGTCTTTTTGGGTAATGCCACGTTAGAACATATCTGTATAGTGATCGACGCACTTTGTGCCTGGTAAAATTCTACATTCGCACAGGAAATTAGCTTTGACATTAATCGTAAGCAAGGTGTATCGCTATCGATGAAATTGATCGCGTATCGCTATCGATGAAATTGATGAAAATCCGGCGCTTAGCGCATGCAAGATTATAGTGCCACATCACGTGGTGGATGAGCCGTATCTCGCTGGTTTTTACACGTACCTCGTGCGTCTCCAAAAACACTTGATCGGAATATTGCCTCGTGTCTTTTTTTTGCCTCCTGGATTACAAGTTAGCGATTGGTGTCGAATTAATCGTGTCTCTATGCAAACGAAGAATCCGATCGAACGGTCCGGTATGTAACGTTGTAGCGAACTGCGAATCTCTCGGCGGCCACGTTGTACATGTAATGAAAACGAAGTTTCCCACCGACATACAGGGTGCATTCGTTTATGCAGTGGTTAGCGCAGCCACTGCTCTTTCATCTATTGGTCACATGACCTAAAGTTACAGAACGGATGCCTGCATGAATGGCTGCTCGGATCGTATTAGTCGGATACGTGCCAATAGAAAATGTGAGCAAAATCTTAATTAATTAAAAACTGTTTGCAGTGTGTAAGTAAAGAAAATGTTTTTAATATAACTTTATATTCGAATAATTATAATGTAATTTTTAAGTTACGTAAAAGATTATATTTTTATTCAAATTATTAAATTTTAGTAATAATAAGCAATAAATATCTTAAAAATATTTAATCTATGAAGTTTATTTAAAGGTTAGGTATTTTAATTCTTTTCAAATTTTCTTTTTAAGCTCATTTTATTAAAAAATTCAATTTTCAGAAATCACAATGGAAATCAGAGTAATTATGGATTATGCTATGGATCTCATCGATAGTAGCTCATCAAACTCTGACTTGTGGTCAAAAATCAATTTTAATCACTTTTCCTGTATTCTTTTTATCTTTATTGTAAAAAGTCATTTTTATTATACACAGGATACGCGGATGTAGTCTCAGATTTTAATATGTTATGACTCGTTCTTTTTCTCAGCAATACGAAGACGATACGGTCAGTTTTCAAAGTCATATAAACGAGTGTTCGTTTACGCAGTACTGCAAGCAGAGCATCCAGAGCAGAATCTCATAGATAGCAGGGCTGCGTTCAGAATGAACGTGTAGGTGCACCTATTCTATCCTTGTTTAATATTCGGTAAACGACAAAGATAAAACGACATCTGGGCGCACGCGGACGTTCATTCTGAACACACTCCTGCGCAGATGGGATGCATCCCTGCGTAAGCGAACGACAAACTGCACTGCAGTTGCTTTCGTAGATGAAGTAAACGAACATCTGCAGTAGTGACTGCATAAACGAACGTACCCACAGAGTGGACCATAGTGGAAGGGATAGCATGTTACATTTCCACCATGCATAAAACCTCTGGCTTTTTACACTTGGCCTCCGTCTCGTCGGACGAATTTCTGCAGTCCTAAATGCCATCGCATAACAATGCATTCGCTATACAATTTCCATTACTACATTTAAATATATCCAGAAATATCTTCAAACAATTGAATTAATCAATACTTATTCATTACTTATAAATAATTACTTATTTATTATTAAATTAATTAATACTTATTATTTAAGTATTGCATTATTCCGATGTTTTATTTACCCGCAATCATTATTAATTTGTGCGTACCCAGAACCAATGCACACTGTAAAATCCAAATAATATTAGTTTCGCTAAATTATCAGAATCTATTTCTTGTTGTTTTATGTGTCGCATGTATAGATAAAAACATTTTATCAAGTTATTTTAATTATAATTAGGATTTATATTCATAGGACACCCAATAAGCAAACAAACATTTCTGCGATGTTATTACAACGTTATTTAATAATATGTAACGTTTTCAAATATGTTTGTATTTAACGTTGTAATGAACATCACTATGAACAAACTTTGACATTGATTTAGAGGTTTCTGTAACGTTGAAGTAACAATTACAATTAACATTTCGCTAACGTTCTTTTAACATTTGGTAACGTTTATTATATAACATTACCCATACAACACACTAACATTGTATCAACATCTTAACAATATTTTATGTAAATATCAATGTAAATATTTTACACCATATAATTCCAATGCAAAACATTATTTTTGTAGCATTTTAAAAATATTTTTTGCAAAAAAAATTCTCGGGAATTTCTCTTGGAAATTTCCAAATGGCCCCCCATCCAAGTCGTGACCGCGGTAAATGTTGCTTAACTTCTGCGACTGCTGCGAACTGGATCCTTTGTGATGATCTGTAAACATTTTATACTAATACGTGCGTATAACTACAAATTAGGTGAATATATGTAGAAAAGATGAAACATAATGTATTTCATATTATCACACGTGTTTACCCGATGATAATAAATGGTCAACTAATTTAATTAATAAATTTCTTAATTTCTTACTATTGAACACTGTTGAACAGTTTTTCGGAAACTAAAATCCGTTCAAAGAAACACACACTTTACTATCGCACAGCATGCATTTATCCTACGTTATTAAAAGCAATCGCGATTTTATTGATAGTTATGCATGGTTATACAATTTCATTGCAAAGCAACAATTCAAAAACATTTATTGCAATATTATATAAGAATGTTAAAAAAACATTTTGAACAATATTTTTAAAATGTTTCTTAAACATTTGGAAATATCACATTATTTAGGTAATGTTTTAAAAACATTTTTATAACATTACATAAAAACGTTGAAAAAATATTTGGAACAACATTATTAAAACGTTTTTTAAACATTAGGAATTATCACATTATTAAATTATGTTTTAAAAACATGTACACAATATTATATAAGAACGTCGATAAAAGTCACAAGAAATCAATGTTTCAAAACGTTTATTTAATGTTTCTTGCTTACTGGGAAAAATACTATACGTTACATATATTATAAAGTTCCCTAGTATTTTCGTATGCGGTATTTTTCGAGAATAGGCCCCCAGAACGCTGTATTATACCGAATTATCAATAAACACACGCTTTTGTTCACCACCTATCGCTTTTGTGCGACCTATCCGCGTCCACGTCCGCCCGAAGTCACGCCGTCCCGTGCGCGGAAAAGTCAGGTCGTTACAAATTTTATATTTTTATTTGCAAATTAAATAATGTAACCGTTAAATCTCAGCGCTTATCCCCAAAGCATAATTGATTTTCAATAGATATGCAAATAGATGATTTGAATGAGAATAAAGATAATGAATTTAATAGATCATTGCGGTGAAGTCTAAGCGAAAGAAATTTATCAGAGGGGGAGAATACGAGGAAGATCTTACGTTAATATATACGCAAATAACGTAGTGGACTGTAATTCTTAAACTGTCGATATACTTTCATTCCTTCAACGCGTTTTAAGTTGCGAACTTGTACCCTTGTTGCTACTGTCTTGCGATTTGTTTCGGTAATTTGCACTTGTAACGTACTCGCTATTTTTAGACCTTGACAATTCGTCACCGATGTTACACGTCTCTATATCGAGGTATTGATGAAGGGGGTTGATATAATCGATTAATTATTTAACGTGATAGACACCCACTTTTGCATTGATATTTAACGCGATATTAAAAATGCGATGCACAATGCGAAGAGAAATGCAACAAAAGAAGCCGATGTTTTATGTGTATATGTATGCGACACGTGTCATAATAATTAAGAATCTCACGAGATGAAGAAAACGATTGTTAAAATATTACGAAAATGGAGAAAGTAAAGCAGCGAAGAAAAGAAAAAAAAGTGTATATAAAAAATGATGACTTTAAATTACTATCGCACACATGATTGTATCTAATAATTGTTTAATATATTGCAAATATAAATAATAAAAATTCTAGTGTTTTATTATGTTTATCTTCTCCTCTCAAATTTTTTTAGCAAGGATGTAAATTTACTTATTATTTTTTACAGTTTCGTATATTATATGTAATACCTATACTATTCCTTTTGTTAATAAAATTATAACTTTTTAAAAAGAGAGTTCATTTCAAATTTTTAAAAATTTAATATAGTTATAGTGAACCTAACGAAATTTATAATTTTAAATACATGTTACAGTTCTATTTTTAGAATGCAGTAACTTCTAACCTTCGTGCAAAGGGTATAGCCGGATTTGTGTGTGTATATGAAATCTGCTCCCACCCCAAAATAGATTTACCATCAATCTTTAGCCCTCTAGGAAAGAACCAATTTTTACCAAGTTTTAACACGCTATCCTTGCTATTGCGATGATGACAAATAAAAACACAATTATACAGTTATATTTTTTTCCTATTCTTCTTATTCACAAAAAATTCTGAAAAAAATCAGTGATCAAGATATATATTCAGAAATTTTTGGAGATTTTTAAGATAAGAGTTTAAATATTAAAAAATTTAAGAAATTTAAAATTGTCAATTTTTAATTGAACTTATTAAGTGACTGACTTCATTTATTTTTTTGTTACAACATCTTTCCAACATTATTTACCTCAATTTTTTCAGATTTTTTAAAAATAAGCGTCAATGTTAAAATATTGAAAATGTTATTTTTTCAAGTTTTTACGTAGAAGATTAATTTAATATTTAATCTATAAACTTTTTAATATTCTATTATATGTGTTTAATTATTAATTATATACTGCAATTACTTAAATTTTGTTTAGATAAAAAGATAATATAATAGTTTTCTTTTCCAGATACTATACTTCTGCATTAGTTATAGGATAAAGTCGCTTATTATGGGACAGGTTCCTAATATGAAGTAGAGAGGTTTCTGCTACATTAATAAACGCATGTGATTGGTACCATCATAAACTTATTACTCTTGGAGTGAAATCTAATAGAGAACTAGAAAAATCGTTATTAGATCGTGCAGTCATTGAAGTAAAATATTTTTAAAATTGGATGTTCTCAAGATTTATTGAGATGAGTCTTTAAATCTAATTTGTTATAAAGTAAACAAATATTCAGTAATAAATTCTGCATGCAGTGATAGAGTAAAGTTGCATTAATAGAATGTAAGAATTTACTTAATTATAAATATTAGATTTTATGATCATGAAACCGCAAAGCGTGGAACTAGTAATATGAGACAATAAAAAATTCATAATTGTTATTGCATATTCTGACTTTGACAGCTTTCCAAAATGCTATAATAAAGTTTTTCATTGAGAACGTTCAAATTATAAATCTTGAAAGTTATGGCTCTTAACATTTGCACTGATAATTTAAAATATTTTGAAAAAAATAGATTTTGGAGAAAAACGTTACGTAAAAAGTTTTTGAATATCGAAAGAGCTATTTGATTCGTCAACTAGATTTTGAGTCTGGAGCCTAATTTAAACGTAGTAAGATCCAAATCGATGAGACTCGTCTCATATAAAAAAACCTTTGTATCTCATATTAGGAACCCTTTTTCAGAATTAGCAAAATCGATAATTTTGATAAAAAACGTCATATATAACTAAGTATAATTATTATCAATTGACAACACTTGTCAATAAAACTTAAATATATTTACTGTAATTTAGATATAAAATTAGGTGTTAATGGTATAAATTAACTAAATTATAAGACTTTAAAAAAAAGGTATCTCATAATAAGCAACTTCGTTTGAGAAGTAATTCCTCAATGCAAAAATTTCAACAAAAGAGAACTATTATATTACCTTTCTATATGAACAAAATTTAAGTTATTGAAGTATACAATTAATAATTAGACACATAAAATAGAATATTAGAAAGTTCATACATTAAATATTAAATTAATGTTCTACGTAAAAACTTGAAAAAATAATATTTTCAATATTTTAACATTGACGCTTATTTTTAAAAAATCTGAAATAATTTGAAGTGAATAATGTTGGAAAGATGTTGTAACAAAAAAAAATAAAGTCAATCACATAACAATTTCAATTAAAAATTGACAATTTTTAACTTCTTGAATTTTTTAAAATTCCAACGTTTATCTTAAAATCTTCAAAAATTTCTGAATATGTATCTTGATAAGTAAAACATCACTGATTTTTTTCAGAATTTTTTGTGAATAAGAAGAATAGGAAAAAAATATAATTGTATAATTGTGTTTTTATTTGTCACTATCACAATATCCAGGATAAGCTGGTTAAAACTTGGTGAAAATTGTTCTCTCCTAGAGGGCTAAAGATTGATGTATGGTAAATTTATTTTGGGGTGGGGGCAGATTTCATGAACAAATCCTCTAAGTTAGTAAAAAGTTAATATTTGAAAATTTGCGACTTACAGAAAGAAAGAATTCGGCAACTTTCAAAATTAAAACATTTGGATCATTGATTATTTGGAGATAGGAAGTTTCGCGCACATTACTATCAATCAATTTGATAAAAGTGCATTGCTCGAGTTACTATATTTTTTGAGAAAAGTTCAAATATTTAAAATATTCGAGAATCTCAAGATAACGTTACAAACATCGTAACGGACAAGATTTCATGCTCGTTCGAAAGTTACATGTTTGTACACGTCCTTCTGGTTCAAATACTTCCTTTTTCTACATAGACTATATCATCTAACGACGTGTTTACGAGATGAAGGAATTTTCAGGCCATTGTTAGCAATGGGGCAAGAGAGAGGAGAGTGGTATACGAATGGGGGTAGGTAAAGGTAGTCTATATAAACGTGTGAAGTGTCGGCGCTTATTCTTCAGTCAACGGAAATATAAGTGGAAACTTGAACTTGTGAAACTTGTGTTCATTAAAAATAATGGAAGGAGTGGAAAAAATAGAAGCAGTGGAAAGATTAGTTAAAAAGTGTATATCTGTGAATAGTACTGTCGGCATACCAGAGAACTTAATAAATGGTGAGTTATTATTCTTGTTAGAAATATGGAATTTTTTTTAATTTTTAAATTATCCACAAGACTATTTATAAAGAAATTAGACACTTAGTAAGTCTTAATTATTATGCTATAAATACTCATTTTTTGATTCCTAACGCTAAAGAGAGAAAATCAGTTCTCATCATAAGAAATTCAGCGTCGTTTGCAAAGGCATCTATTTGAAACGTATGAATTGTAAAGTTACATGTTAAATTGTGCAAAACACATCAAGCTAAAAGAATAACGGAAATGCTCTAACATGTTATTTAATAATAAAACGTTGACATTTATCACATTTAGATCAATCACGTTACGCATTCATTAAAAAAAAATAAAAATAAAAATTATTTTTAACAAATTAGCAGCCACGACATACGCATAAGCACAGGAACTTGAGAAAAATCACAGATACTCTCTAAGTACAGATCAAAACGATGGTAAGGTGCTTCTCCCGGGGACGGCACTAATTTTTTATTAAAAATATAAAAATTCTTTTTAAACAATTTAGCGGCCACCACGTACGCATACGCACAGGAGCGTGAAAAAAATCACAGATACTCTATATGTAAAATATAAAAGGATAGCAATGTGATTTGCATGGGGGCGGCACTAATTTTTTATTAAAAATATAAAAATTGCTTTTAAACAATTTAGCGGCCACCACGTACGCATAAGCACAGAGACGTGAAAAAATCACAGATACTTTATAAGTAAATTATACAACGATGGCAATGTGATTTGTACTGGGACGACACTAATATTTTATTAAAAAAATAAAAATTATTTTTAAACAATGTAGCATCCACGACGCACGCATACCACAGGGACTTGAAAAAAATCACAGATGTTCTCTAAGTGCATTACAGAACGATGGCAATATTCTTCTCCCGGAGACGGCCCTCATTTTTTATTAAAAAATTCAAAATTGTTATTAAACTATTTAGCAGCCATGACGTAGGCATACGCACAGAAATTCAAAAAAATCACAGATACTTTCTAAGTACAGTTCAAAACGATAGTAAGGCGCTCTTCCCGGGGACGGCAGAAATTTTTGATTAAAAAAATAAAAATTATTTAAACAATTTAGCACCCACTTCCTACGCATATGCACAGGGACTTGAAAAAAATCACAGATACTCTATATGTAAAATATAAAAGCATGGCAATGTGATTTGCACCGGGATGGAACTCATTTTTCATTAAAAAAATAAATATTATTTTTAAACAATTAATTACCCTAAACGTACGCATTCAAACAGGGACTTGAAAAAATTCACAGATACTCTCTAAGTACAGTACAAAACGATAGCAAGGTGCTCTCCCCGGGGACGGCACTCATTTTTTATTAAAAAATTCGAAATTATTGTTAAACTATTTAGCAGACACCACGTACGCATAAGGACAGAGATTTGAAAAAAATAACAGATACGATATAAGCAGAATATAAAACGATGGCAATGTGATTTGCACGGGGACGGCACGCATTTTTCATTAAAAAAATAAAAATAATTTTTAAACAATTTAGCGGGCAACACGTACGCATGAGCACAGGGACGTGAAAAAAATCACAGATACTCTACAAGTAAAATATAAAAAGATGACAATGTGATTTGCACGGGGACGGCACTAATTTTTTATTAAAAATATAAAAATTGCTTTTAAACAATTTAGCGGCCACCACGTACGCATAAGCACAGAGACGTGAAAAAATCACAGATACTTTATAAGTAAATTATACAACGATGGCAATGTGATTTGCACGGGGACGGCACGCATTTTTCATTAAAAAAATAAGAATTATTTTCAAACAATTTAGCACCCACGACGTACGCATATGCACAGGGACTTGAAAAAAATCTCAGATAATCTATAAGTAGAATATAAAACGATGGCAATGTGATTTGCACTTGGACGGCACTTATTTTTCATTAAAAAAATAAAGATTATTTTTAAACAATTTAGCGGCTACCATGTACGCATAAGCACAGGGTAATAAAAAAAATCACTTATAATCACTAAGTACAGTACAAATTGATGGGAATGCGCTCTTTCCGGGGACGGCACTCATTTTTTATTAAAAAATTTAAATTATTATTAAACTATTTAGCAGCCACGACGTACGCATATGCAGAGGAACTTGAAAAAAATCGCAGATACTCTATATGTAAAATATAAAAGCATGGCAATGTGATTTGCACCGGGAAGGAACTCATTTTTCATTAAAAAAATAAATATTATTTTTAAACAATTAGTTATCCTAGACGTACGCATACAAACAGGGACTTAAAAAAATTCACAGATACTCTCTAAGTACAGTACAAAACGACAGCAAGGTGCTCTCCCCGGGGACGGTACGCATTTTTCATTAAAAAAATAAAATTGTTTTTAAACATTTCAGCACCCACGAAGTGCGCATAAGCACAGGGAATTGAAAAAAATCACAGTTACTCTATAGGCAAAATATAAAACGATGGCAACTTGATTTGCACGGGAACGGCATTCATTTTTCATTAAAAAAATAAAAATTATTTTTAAACAATTTAGCGGGCAACACGTACGCATGAGCACAGGGACGTGAAAAAAATCACAGATACTCTACAAGTAAAATATAAAAAGATGACAATGTGATTTGCACGGGAACGGCACTCATTATTTATTAAAAAAATAAAAATTATTTTTAAACAATTAGTTACCCTAGACGTACGCATACAAACAGGGACTTGAAAAAATTTACAGATACTCTCTAAGTACAGTACAAAACGACAGCAAGGTGCTCTCCCCGGGGACGGCACTCATTTTTTATTAAAAAATTCGAAATTATTGTTAAACTATTTAGCAGCCACCACGTACGCATAAAGACAGAGATATGAAAAAAATAACAGATACCCTATAAGCAGAATATAAAACGATGTCAATGTGATTTGCACGGGGACGGCACGCATTTTTCATTAAAAAAATAAAAATTATTTTTAAACAATTTAGCGGGCAACACGTACGCATGAGCACAGGGACGTGAAAAAAATCACAGTTACTCTATAAGTAAAATATAAAGGGATGGCAATGTGATATGCACGGGGACGGGACGCATTCTTCATTAAAAAAATAAAAATTGTTTTTAAACAATTACACACCCACGACGTACGCATAAGCACAAGGACTTGGAAAAAAATCACAGATACTCTATATGTAAAATATAAAACCATGGCAATGTGATTTGCACCGGGAGGGAACTCATTTTTCATTAAAAAAATGAATATCATTTTTAAACAATTAGTCACCCACGACGTATGCATAAGCACATGGACTTGAAAAAAATTACAGATACTCTCTAAGTACAGTTCAAAACGATGGTAAGGTGCTCTTCCCGGGCAGTCATTTTTCATTAAAAAAATAGAAATTATTTTTAAACAATTTAGCGTCCATCACGTACGGATAAGCACAAGAAGTTGAAAAAAATCACTTATAATCATGAAATACAGTACAAAATGATGGGAATGCGCTCTTCCCGGGGACGGCACTCATTTTTTATGAAAAAATTCAAATTATTATTAAACTATTTAGCAGCCACGACGTACGCATACGCGCAGAGACTTAAAAAAAATCACAATTACTCTATAGGCAGATCATAAAACGATGGCAACTTGATTTGCACGGGAACGGCACTCATTTTTCACTAAAAAAATAAAAATTATTTTTAAACATTTAGTTACCCAAGACGTACGCATACAAACAGGAACTTGAAAACATTCACAGATACTCTCTAAATACAGTACAAAACGATAGCAAGGTGCTCTCCCCGGGGACGGCACTCATTTTTTATTAAAAAATTCGAAATTATTGTTAAACTATTTAGCAGCCACCACGTACGCATAAAGACAGAGACTTGAAAAAAATTACAGATACTCTATATGTCAAATATAAAACGATAGCAATGTGATTTGTATTGGAACGACTCTCATTTTTCATAAAAAAATAAATATTTTTTTAAACAATTTTGCACCCATGACATACGCATAAACACAGGGACTTGAAAAAGATTACAGATACTCTATAAGTTTAAATATAAAACGATGGCAATGTAATGTGCACGGGGACGGCACGCATTTTTCATTAAAAAAATAAAAATTATTTTTAAACAATTAGTTACCCTAGACGTACGCATACAAACAGGGACTTGAAAAAATTTACAGATACTCTCTAAGTACAGTACAAAACGACAGCAAGGTGCTCTTCCCGGGGACGGCACTCATTTTTTATTAAAAAATTCGAAATTATTGTTAAACTATTTAGCAGACACCACGTACGCATAAGGATAGAGATTTGAAAAAAATAACAGATAACCTATAAGCAGAATATAAAACGATGGCAATGTGATTTGCACGGGGACGGCACTAATTTTTTATTAAAAATATAAAAATTCTTTTTAAACAATTTAGCGGCCACAACGAACGCATAAGCAGAGGAACTCGAAAAAAATCACAGATACACTATATGTAAAATATAAAACGATAGCAATGTGATTTGCATGAGGACGGCACGCATTTTTCATTAAAAAAATAAAAATTATTTTTAAACAATTTAGCACCTACGACGTACGCATAAGCACTGGGACTTGAAAAAAATCACAAATACTCTCTAGGTAGAGTACAAAACAAGGGCAATGTGATTTGCACGGGGACGGCACTAATTTTTTTTTTAAATATAAAAATTGTTTTTAAACAATTTTTCGGCCACCACGTACGCAAAACCACAGGGACTTGAAAAAAATCACAGATACTCTCTAAGTAGAGTACAAAACATGGGCAATGTGATTTGCACGGGGACGGCACTAATATTTTATTAAAAATGTAAAAATTCTTTTTAAACAATTTAGCGGCCACCACGTACGCATAAGCAGAGGGATTCGAAAAAAATCACAGATGTTCTCTAAGTGCATTACAGAACGATGGCAATATTCTTCTCCCGGAGACGGCCCTCATTTTTTATTAAAAAATTCAAAATTATTATTAAACTATTTAGCAGCCATGACGTAGGCATACGCACAGGGATTCAAAAAAATCACAGATACTTTCTAAGTACAGGACAAAACGATAGTAAGGCGATCTTCCCGGGGACGGCACTCAATTTTCATAAAAAAATTAATTAAATTATAAATAATTTAGTAGCCTCAACGTACGTACACGCACAGAGGCTTGAAAAAAATCACAGATACACTCTAGGTAGAGTACAAAGGGATGGCAAATTGCTCTTCCCGGAGACGGAACTCATTTTTCATTAAAAAAAAAAAATTATTTTTAAACAATTAGTTACCCTAGACGTACGCACACAAACAGGGACTTAAAAAAATTCACAGATACTCTCTATGTACAGTACAAAACGATAGCAAGGTGCTCTCCCCGGGGACGGCACTCATGTTTTATTAAAAAATTCAAAATTATTATTAACTATTTTGCAGCAACGACGTATGCATACGCACAAGGAATGAAAAAAATCAAAGATTCTCTCCAAGTACAGATCAAAACGCTGATAATGTGCTTCTCCCGTGGACGTAACGCATTTTTCATTAAAAAAATAAAAATTGTTTTAAACAATTTAGCACCCACGACGTACGCATAAGCACAAGGACTCGAAAAAAATCACAGATACACTATATGTAAAATATAAAACGATAGCAATGTGATTTGTACTGGAACGACTCTCATTTTTCATAAAAAAATAAATATTTTTTTAAACAATTTTGCACCCATGACGTACGCATAAACACAGGGACTTGAAAAAGATTACAGATACTCTATAAGTTTAAATATAAAACGATGGCAATGTAATGTGCACGGGGACGGCACGCATTTTTTATTAAAAAAATAAAAATTAATTTAAACAATTTAGCGGCCTCAACGTTCGCATCCGCAAAGGGAATTAAAAAAATCACAGATATACTCTAAGTACAGTTCAAAACGATGGTAAGGTGATTTTTTCAGGGACGGCACAAATTTTTCATTAAAAAAATAAAAATTGTTTTAAACAATTTAGCACCCACGACGTACGCATAAACACAGGGACTTGAAAAAAATCACAGATACTCTCTAAGTTCAGGTCAAATAAATGTTAAGGCGCTCTTCCCGGGGACGGCTCTCATTTGTTATTAAAAAATTCAAAATTATTATTAAACTATTTAGCAGCCATGACGTAGGCATACCCACAGGGATTCAAAAAAATCACAGATACTTTCTAAGTACAGGACAAAACGATAGTAAGGCGCTCTTCCCGGGGACGGCACTAATTCTTTATTAAAAAAAAAAAATTATTTTGTAACAATTTAGCACCCACGACATTCGCATAAACTCAGAGGCTTGAAAAAAATCACAGATACTCTCTAAGTACAGTACAAAATGATGGGAATGCGCACTTCCCGGGGACGGCACTAATTCTTTATTAAAAAAAAAATTATTTTTAAACAATTTAGCACCCACGCCGTACGCATAAGCACAGGGACGTGAAAAAAATCACAGATACTGTATAACTAAAATATAAAACGTTGGCAATGTGATTTGCACGTGGACGGCACGCATTTTTCATTAAAAAAATAAAATTGTTTTTAAACAATTTAGCTCCCACGACGTACACATAAGCACAGGGACGTGAAAATAATCACAGATACTTTATAAGTACAGTACAAAACAATGGCAAGGTTGTGCTCCCGGGGACGGCATGCATTTTTCAATTAAAAAAATAAAATTATTTTTAAACAATTTAGCTCCCTCGACGTGCGCATAAGCACAGGGACGTGAAAAAAATCACAGATACTGTATAAGTAAAATATAAAACGATGGCAATGTGATTTGCACGGGGACGGCACGCATTTTTCATTAAAAATAAAAATTATTTTTAAACAATTTAGCACCCACGACGTACGTATAAACATAGGGACTTGAAAAAAATCACAGATGCACTCTAAGTACAGTTCGAAACGATGGTAAGGTTCTTCTCCCGGGGACGGCACGGACTTTTCATTAAAAAAATAAAAATTATTTTTAAACAATTTAGCCGCTACCACGTACGCATCCGCACAGATACTTGAAAAAAATCACAGATACTTTATACGTACAGTACAAAACAATGGCATGGTTCTTCTCCCGGGGACGTAACTCATTTTTCACTAAAAAAATAAAAATTTATTATAAACAGTTTAACAGCGACAACGTGCGCATACACACATGGACTTGAAAAAATTCACAGATACTCTCACGTCACGCCAGTTCAAAACGATGGTAACGTGCTCTTCCCGGGGACGGCACGCATTTTTCATTAAAAAAATAAAATTTATTTTTAAACTATTTTGCACCCACGAAGTACGCATAAGCACAGGGTCTTGAAAAAAATCACAGATACCCTCTAAGTACAGTTCAAATCGATATGCGTACGTCGTGGCTACTAAATTGTTTTCCATTAATTTTTATTTTTTTAATGAAAAATGAATGCCGTTCCCGGGCAAGTCTTTTTACCATCGTTTTGTACTCTCCTTGGAGAGTATCTGTGATTTTTTCATGTCTCTACGCGTATGTGTACGATGTAGGTGCATTTTAATGTTTTTTTAATTCCGGGAGAACTCAGCACCTTTTTCGCCCCTGGCTATTGTCTCCTGGCTGCTAGGTCTGGTTGCCAGGTTCATACCACTGGTAATTAGTTTCACAGTGTGTATTTTCATATGTCATGAGTACAAGACAAACATTACGGAATTTTATTACAGATCTTGAAATTCGTTTCTACATCAAAGAAGAACAATAATTACAAATAGTAACATTTATTATCTTCAATTATTAATGTTTTAGTTTATTGTCCCTTGCATATAACACCTAGTATCATTCTTAAACCCGTTCCTTGTTTGTATATTTGAAAATAAATCAGATCCTTCTTCATATTACATATTTTCTTTTTACGTAATACTATTTTTGTATTACAGTTTGAATAATTTTTAAAATAATAATTGTTAAAAAATTATTTCATAATAGGATTGCGGACAGCAAATAAATAATCTTTTTTATTTTAAGAGCTGGACTTGATTTGTACTGTATATGTTTAGTATTTCCCAAACTAGATGTTATCCATTGAGAGGAAAAGGATTTTATGCACTGAAAACATTCCCAGCAAATACAAAGTTACCGTTATGTAAATGTTAATATATTTTTTCACTCAACAATGTAAATGTAATATATCGAGTGTGTTATGTAACATTGCTAAGTGGAAAATTACAACTAACATTAATACGACGTAACTTTGTATTTACTAGGATGACATCGTGGAAACCAATTGAAATATGTTTTTCTTGAGTTAAAAAAGTTTTGGTGGTAATTTCGATTATGATAAATAATAGCAAAAATTATCTAGTTGCATAAGCGAATCGATGTAGACATAGATTAAAAAATCAAGCTTAAAATATACGAAAATGATAAAAACAAGTAAAAACGTGATATTTTTTAAGTTATTGGTTAATGATGCTTGATGATAGACTCTGTTCCCGAGAAGAATAGAAAAGTTATCGGACAAAGCCACGAAATAGTCTTTACAAGCAAAAATAACCATGAAAATTAGGTGAAAAAAGTGAAAAAGCGGTTTTTGAGGTATTTAAGGGTGTTCTCATGGAAAAAAATTTTGAAAAAAATCAAGGAAGTAGTTTGTACGAAAATGCAACTATCATTAAGATATAGAGGTAGCAAGTTTTATGAGAGACGAGATATTACAAGTTGAAATATTTTTTCGGTTTTTTAAATTTGAATTTCCTGTCAAAGTGGAAGACAAAAATTCGTAGTTATGAATCTGAATAATATTTATTACCAGTTAAAATTTCACATTAATTCATTAAAAACACGCAGAGAAAAAATTATTTACCAAAAAATATTTTTTTAAAGTTATGAATAATAGGAAGAAGCCTGAGGCTTGAAAACTTGGGAAACTCAGGGGTCGATTCTGTAACCTTAACGATGTCGTTATGGTATCGTTGCGCAGATTTTTTGTATCAAGTATTAGCTGCGCAATGATACCATAACAACATTGTTAAAGTTACAAAATTGACCCTTTAATTTTCTTTAATGACAAAAGAATGGGTCAAATTTCAAACAAATCCATTGAGGAGGGATTTTGACTCTCCTTATTCGACTAAAGCCTTTCGAGTGTAGAAGTTCCACACTCGGATTAATCCGAGTGTGGAGTTTTCCACATATTCCATATATAAGTTGCCGTCGATAAAATATGCATAGAATTGATGGTAGAAATTTTCAAGTCGACTTTTGGTATTAAAATTTTCGTCTCTAACGAAGGTGAAGACTAAACGTGTAAATATTCGATTTCAATAAAACTCATTGTAGCGATAGAGCTGTATGCACGTTTAAGCTTTTATCAGTATCACTTGATACGTATTACGTATTGCTACAATAAGTTTTGTTGAAACCGATCGTTTACATTAGTCCTTCCCTCGTGAAGAGAATAAAAATAAGAAATCTGCTACTTGCGGATGATACATAGAACTTATAGTATATGGAACAGGAATATGAGCGCAATTGCGGAGATAGGCTATTCCTGTTCCATATACTATTTAAAACAAATTGCTTCGCGATGTTTCGTACATCTTTCACGCACTGCAATCACTTGTTTACGACTTTATGTTTGTTTGCGTTACTCCCCACGTAACCCTGCATAATACACTTCCGTGATGATAATCTTGGTGGTGACGATCTTCTTCTTTCAAACAATCAATTTATGAATCTGTTTTTGCAGATCAATACCGCACGTTTGTTGGGGAATACGTCCCGTACCAACGGTGCGGATTTGCCAGTTTATATGATTTTCTCATTAACATTCATGGAATCGAAATGTACGTCGAAAACGGAACAGAATTTTTCAAAATAAATTGGCACAAAGAACTGCATAACGATATCAAAGATTGTTTAGAATTTAAGGTATGTAATATGTATTCTTGTGTATTTAACAACAAACTCTATACAATAATTAGATTAAACTAATCAAGTAACAATTAGGCCTTTTTGACATTCAAAATAAATCGCCAGTTTTAATAATTATTTTATTATTATTATTTCAGAATAACTTTACATATAAAGACAATATTATGTGGAACACCAATCATCCGGTAAGAATGATAAAATAAACCACACATTAGTACTTGAAGATGCATTAAATAAAATTTTCTTAACATTTTATATATTTTATTTTAATATTTTTAGGTTAAACTGTATGGACCGGTATTTCAAGGATATCAATTTATAAGCGACGACTATTTGCTTCAATTAGTTATAGAAAATTCTCCACTCCCAATAAGTAAACGCAAAGGTACAAAAAAATTCTTTACTAGCTTTTTTACAAGTTCTGTTTGTATTAAAATCTATTGATTTTGTTATAATTTTCAACTTTTTACTACTCGTTAGATAAAATAATTCTGTTTTTAATTTAATGTAAATTATTATTTTATCAAAATACCAAATTCACACGCAGTAGAAAAAGCTAAAGATAGAAAATAAATATGTTTCAAATTAAAAATGAATTTTTCGCTTTCTCATTAATACTGTATTATTGATTTACAGATCATCATACACTCTATTGTGGTTTGTGTGTGTCAGGGCAAACAATTCTAAGATGTGTTTGCAGTGTAAAAAATAGCAGACGTATCGCCAATCGAGTAATTATTCAATTGGGCTCGGTAGATATCTATAACGTAAGTTATTTTGGTATATCTTTGATGTGGACGCATCTTTGATGTTGCCCGCAACTTAATAAATTAAATTAAACATTCTAAAATATAAAAAGTCTTAATATAATTGTAAATTCATTATTTATTTACAAATTATGAGGTACAGAGTAACCATATTTTTTATTAAATATTTGATTATTTTTGCAGGGCGCTACTTATGAGGACATGACAAGAAATATGACAAATTTATTAAATATTCTAAATACCGATTTCTTTATCCTTAAAAGTAACATAATAATTTGCACTATACCGCCATTAGTGCTCAATGACGATTCTAAAAAACGTGAAAGATTAAATCAGTTTAACGACTGGATTAGAACATTGAATTACAAAAAAATAGATTTGTACAATATACTGACCACAGATAATCAAGAACTACGTTTTGATTTGTTTCAAGAGTAAGTATCAAATAATCTGATTTGTATAGCAAATAATGTAATTTTAATTACTTAATAATCTAGATATTTGTCCTTACTATGTAGCAATTAATTTAATTTTTTTTTATTTAATATGTTATTTATGATTTTTAGAACATTGACTGTAGTAAGCGGCGTTAATTATTGATACATGATGCTCAATGCCAAAGGTAAACGGTTAATCATTGAAACCATACAAAGTATGACATCTTGATCCACGTGTTACGGGTAACACAGCATAAAAAAACATTTTATATTACAGATAGCGGAAAAATAGAAGTTTTTCCGCTATCTGTAATATAAAATGTTTTCTATGCTGTGTTACCCGTAACACGTGGATCAAGATGTCATACTTTGTATGGTTTCAATGATTAACCGTTTACCTTTGGCATTGAGCATCATGTACCAATAATTAACGCCGCTTACTACAGTCAATGTTCTAAAAATCATAAATAACATATTAAATAAAAAAAAAATTAAATTAATTGCTACATAGTAAGGACAAATATCTAGATTATTAAGTAATTAAAATTACATTATTTGCTATACAAATCAGATTATTTGATACTTACTCTTGAAACAAATCAAAACGTAGTTCTTGATTATCTGTGGTCAGTATATTGTACAAATCTATTTTTTTGTAATTCAATGTTCTAATCCAGTCGTTAAACTGATTTAATCTTTCACGTTTTTTAGAATCGTCATTGAGCACTAATGGCGGTATAGTGCAAATTATTATGTTACTTTTAAGGATAAAGAAATCGGTATTTAGAATATTTAATAAATTTGTCATATCTCTTGTCATGTCCTCATAAGTAGCGCCCTGCAAAAATAATCAAATATTTAATAAAAAATATGGTTACTCTGTACCTCATAATTTGTAAATAAATAATGAATTTACAATTATATTAAGACACCGAAACTGAAACAGAATAACACATATTCAAATATTATAAAAGATAGTGTGATGAATATTTCAGTTTTATATTGCCATTTTGGCGGGTGTTGTTAAATAGTATGTAAAAATATCACAAAGTGTTCCTATTAGAAGTTAAGACTTATATAATAGTGTCCCAAATGTTATGTTTCAAAAAATGTTGGAACTTAGTATTCTTCTAACTTGTATTACGACTTACTAATTAATAGTGCGAATGAGTGCACTTTCGTGAGATGCTCGTACTTTAATGGCATACGTGGCCGAAGTTTAAAATTGCCATTATAATACACTAAACTGATTCATAGTGAGATGACGAATTATAATAATCCGAGACTGTGTAGTAGCGATTAAGAGTAGTCAGTAAGTGATAACAGAACAGTTTACACGTTAGAACACATAAGAATTAGATTAGTGGACTAAATATTTAAAACATTTCAATTCCTAAAAGAAATTAAGATACTATGAAATAGTCACAGTGGAATTAAACTGGATAATTCTGGCGTTCTTAAAATTCTTAAAAATTGACATACATCTGAAGATATTTATACCTATATTATAGGCCCGTTCTTTTTAGCTGAACTGGCTGCACTAGTTGAGAGTTTATCTTTCTTCTTTCAACGTGAAGGGGAGAAGATAAACTGGGAACTAGTACAGTCAGTTCAACTAAAAAGAACAGGCCTCTTATTAGACAATAGTGGCATATAAAGAGACATCAAACACACAAGAGGCCTTTTCCTTTACCGGAGAAATTATTGCTTAGATTATTATTAATTCAAACTCGTGAACAAATAAATTTTTAATTTCTTTAAACGAGAACAGAAATGTTACATGTAAAACCGTTATCACTGTATTTAGAACGCGCTTATAAAGATGTTAGAATGACGAAAAAATGCGCTAAAATCATTATAAGAATGTTCCGAGTACGATCCTTTATAAGACATAGACAAGAATTCGAGAGAAATGAGTAGATTTCAATTCAAAGAGATAATCTAGCGTGTCCAGATGCACGTTTTACAGAATTATATAAATGTTTATTTTTAATCGCAATTATCACCTTCGATATCAATCGTCCGATTATGCGTTTTCATCTGCAAGTGTGTAAATCCATCGATTAAATTTTATGTAAAAAAACCCAAGAAATCTTTAATTGTACCTATCCAAAACGCAAGCGTGCTCGCACGAGGAACCTTTTGAATTTTTATTATTTTTTTTTTATTCCACCTTTCTCACCGTGCTGTATTAAATCTCCACTTATTCGGAATTAAATCTTGTACATTCTGGACACGCATTTTCTTTTTTTTTTGTAACCCCCGTATTTTAAGATTATATTCTTGCGCATATTGTCATAATGATGATCTCGCCAAATATTTGTGTCAATGATTATTATTATCATTACTTTCGCACATATGAATATATTATTCAAATATAATCGTACAAAAATTGTATTATGCTTAATAATAAATGATTTCTAGAGAATTATATGCATTTGAATGGAAGGCGTGTATTCCTCACAATGGCATATCGCTCCTTTATTAAATTTTATTCAATAGTAACATATTATGCAATAGAACAAAATTCATCAGAAATGTACGTAACATACTTTTTGCATTTTTATGTACAGGTTCAAAATAAATCGATAAATATTGCGTGACTACATCTTTTGCAATATCGGTATAATGTATGCATAAATTTCATAATTTATTCAGTGATCTACATTTTTTATATTATTTTTATAAGATAAAAAATTCGTTCTCTTTGTGAATTAGTAATTGCATTTAAAAAAACAAATTTTGTAATTGTCACGTTTTTTTAAATAAAATTTTTATTTTTATTATAGAGTAGAGGAGAAGAGGGTATTATGGCTACTGTCGACAATATGGTTACCCCTATTATCTCCGTTATTAGATGACGTATTCTAACAATTGCTTATGGAGTTATTCATTTAGTAGCCCGCCGTTTTTTAGTGATGTTAATATGACAATACATAATAAGTGACAATTGTTATAAGGCATTTTTACTTTTGAGCACTTCTAAACTTTTTCAAGGTTTACCTTTAACCTTTAATTATTATACTCATACTTTCTCATTATTCTTAAACTTGAGTGTATTATCACACGAATGTACATACACGAATGTATATTTTTAGGGTTACTGATCGCAAGAAAATTCTATATTAGGAAAATTCTAAACAATGAAAAATTAAAAATACATAATTTTGTAACAAGATACTGTGTTTCTTTTAAAGTAAACTAACTTTTTTAAATTATTCTTATACATAGCCATATTACGACCACTATTTTTCTGCCACCGATTATGCAGAGCATTAGATTTTTATAAATCACGTCCTAAATAATAAATATCTCATTATTTTGAGCCTAGAATCTGTCAAACAACACTTTGACGAATGTAATCGTTCAAGTTTCAATAGAAAATATTAATTATAAACAAAATGATTTAATAAAATGAAAATGGGTACCATATTACCCTTTTCTCCTCTATTATTTAAAGAATATTATATAAAAGTTGAGAGAGAGAGAGAGAGAGAGAGTGTGTGTGTGTGTGTGTGTGTGTGCGCGCGCGCGCGCTAACAATCTAAAATTCTATAATTATTCTAACTTTTAAGAACAGAGAAAAAGAAATGTTAACCTGTTACTTTTTTTACTTCAGCTATCGAGTAAGTAGGTCACGCATCTTTTGTATTTGACTAGTTTAATCAGATTGTCCTTTACACGCATACACATACATTAATAGAATTATAATTAGATTTATTTAAACGTAAAGTTATCAATATTAATATTACACTGTACTTATTTCAAATTTCACGCATAAATCAATCTTTTATACTTGATTAATCAATTTCTTTTTCATTAATATAATAATATTGTGAAATTACAATTATCTTAGTTAAATAGGCATTTGTGTTCAATTTTATATTAAAAAAAAAAATAATAGAAGCTATCTAGAAGCGTTTTAAAGCCATCTGATTAATCTGTTTTATCTAAATTGGTTTTATTTAGAAATGGCACGTTGGACCAAATTACGTGTTATTCACGCAATTTTTCGCTTCTGACGTCACGACTTCAATATGGCCGCGGCGAGTACTCAGGAGCCAAATGGTAACTTTTCGCTGATTCGCACGGGGAATAAAATGTATATTTAATATTAGAATATACTTTAAGTATTAGAATGTATTTTACGTCATGGCTGATTTTAGATTTTAAATGCTTTTTTAATATTAATATAAAAATACATTTTTCATATCTTTAAATTATAAAAATCAACATAAATAAAGCATATGACAAAAGACAATAGAAAAAATCATTAATTATAAATTTTATTTTACGAAATTATATCCCATCTGTATTTTGAAACTTAATACCGTTATCAAAGAATTATTTATAACATACTTACATTAAGACCGATATATTTATCAATAATATACTTATATCAAGATTAATATATTTGAATTAAGAGAAAAAACAATTATTGTCACTGGGCAAATTGTTTTTCAATAACTACATAACTTTTGGTTTTATACAATGTAATAAATGTAATTAAAAATGCTTCATAAACTTTAAAACTTAATTACTTCAACCTATAGAGTCTTTATCTGTGAGGTAGAAATATAAGTTCAAATGCATCGTACATTCCTTCTATCATATTATGAGGAACTTTGATAAAAGCACGATATATTGACAATTAAAGAAATAAGAAACGAAAATAAATTGTCATCATTGCTCATATACTTTTGCATATAATCCATTAAAGAAACATAGTTAACTATTCGAGTATGACTTGAATCATTAAAATTTAACCAAACAATTATTATTAAAAATTTCAATGAAACATTTAATTCAATTCGGCATAAAAAAAAACTTTAATTTGTACATCACTACCAATAGAATCAGTCATACTTTTTAAATGTAAACAAAAAATAATAGCATTTAATCTACAATTGCTCTTCCAGTCCTCCTCGTGTAAGAGATGCATAATCAACATCATCGCATTCACCTTCGTATGCATCCTGCACAAAAAAAATTCATATTCATGTTTATTAATAACTGATTTAAATTCTTTTTTATTTATGATTTTTACAACATAATTTTTATTATTCAACGACAACATACTATGAATATAATAAAAATGAATTATATATTAATATATTCAATTTAAAAAATTTAGACATATTACTTACGCCTCTGATATCTTTCCCGCCAAATCTTCTGCCATTTCCTGGCAAGAACTAGTTTCCGCTTCCTCCACCGTCGCCAGATTCCAACCAAACAGGTATTGGTTGATCAGCTTGTTTTAAAATCTTAATCATATCACCCGTGCAAGACATGTCAAAATTTGGATCAAAAAATGAAGTTACTTTTCCACGATTTCCAACTCTACCAATTCTATTAACATATTCCTTGATCGTTCGTGGCAAATCGAAGTTGATTACGTGCAAAACATTTTTAATATCCAAGCCTCGCGCGACAACCGGCGTTATAACCAAAGCCAATTTTCCTTGCTCGAACTTAGCTAGGACTTTCTCCTATCTTTTTCCAAGTTGTCTTCAACTAAATATGCACTGGAATATATGTTTCCCGACAAGACACACGCAACGAATCCCGCAACTAATTTCATATCCACGAAAATTAAAGTACCCTCCATACTTGTAAGTTGATTTTGTTTAAATAGTTCTTTGAGTAGTTTTATCTTATCGCTCCGACTACACGTCCAATAAAAATTATGTTCTACATCAGCGTAAGCACCTTTGAGAAGTTTAAGAGACGAGTCCGATGCATCATCAACTTCCAGCTGTTTTTCAACCATTTTTACCTATTCAACGACAACATACTATGAATATAATAAAAATGAATTATATATTAATATATTCAATTTAAAAAATTAAGACATGTTACTTACGCCTCTGATATCTTCCCCGCCAAATCTGTCATTTCCTGGCACGAAGTAGTTTTCGCTTCCTTCACCGCCGAAATCTTCCATCCAATCAGGGATTAGTTGATCAGCTTGTTTTAAAATTTTAATTAAATCTCGAGTGAGAAACATGTCAGAATTTACATCCATAAATGAAGTTACTTTTCCACAATTTCCAACTCTACCAATTCTATGAACATATTCGTCGATCGTTCGTGGAAAATCGAAGTTAATTACGTGCGAAACATTTTTAATATCCAAGCCTCGCGCGGCAACCGCCGATACTATCAAAATTTTTCCTTCGTTGAAATCAAATAGGGCTTTTTCTTTTTGAGAAAATCTAAATCCATGGATACTTGTAGCGGGACAATTGTATTTTGTCAAGAAAGCGGCAATGGAGTTCGTATGTTTTTTTTGTTCAACAAATATTAAAGTACCATTTAGATTACCAAATTGTTTTTTTTTCTCTATTAGTTCTATGAGCAATTCTCGCTTATGGCGATGATCACATACTAGCTCAAAGATCTGTTCTACATTAGCGCAAGCACCTCGGATAATACCAACCTCGAGGAATAGGTAATTTTGTAAAAATCTACCAGCAAGTTCTTGTATTTTGTTCGGGAAAGTAGCGGAAAACATAAGCATCTGCTTTTTTTTCGCAGCTACCATTGTTTTATGCTGTATTATTCTTTCAATATAAGACAAAAAACCTAATTTAAGCATTTTGTCAGCCTCATTTAGTACAAAAAAGCGCAAGGAAGAAAGTACAACATTGCCTCGTTCAATAAAATCCAACAGTTTGCCTGGAGTTGCGATTAAAACGTGGCAACCGTTGGCTTTATTCGTTTGCTGTAAAATTGATGGTCCTTTATAAATAACCTCAATACGAATGATAGAGTTCAAAGAAAATTTCTTGAATTCGTCATAAATTTGCGACATAACGCATGTAGGCGATACAATAATCGCGTATGGTTCGCAGGAAAAATTTGTTTTAATTGAATTTCTTCGATTCTGCAACAGCGAGTGTAGAATTGGAAGTACGAATGCCGCAGTTTTGCCCGAGCCTGTTTGTGCACAAACCATTACATCGCGGCCACTCATTATAATCGGAATGGCGTACTTTTGAACTGGAGTAGGCTTTGTGTAACCCGACATTTTAATATTCTCCAACAAAATAGTTCTGAGGCCGGATTGGTCAAAAGATTGTATTGGATGCGGTGCACCTTCACCAGTAACTTTTACTTCGATATCATCATATTTATTGAAGTTTATTCCCATTGTAACTTCATTCCCAAATAAGCAACCTTCATCATTTGGTTGTTCTGATGGGATATAACTCTTTTCCTTTTTTGGTTTTTCTTTCGATTCATCGTCATTTCGTCCATGTCCTCTATCTTCAAAATCGTTATTATCATTATCATTATGATGATAATATCTATTTCTGATAATAATATCTATTTTCATATTTATATCTATTTCTACCTTATTTCTGCCATAATCACCATCTCTTCCATCTCCTCTGCCACCTCTTTCACCCCTATCTCTTCTAGGTTTCCTATCTTCAAAATCATTATCATCGTTATCCCTATTTCTGCCATAACCACCATCTCTTCCACCTCCATTGTCGCCTCTTTCACCTCTATCATCTCTATCTCTTCTAGATCTGTCGTGTCCATTAAAGCCGATATCTTCAGTTTCACCGTCATCATACTGGTTTCGCCGATTACTTTGCCATTTACGATCATTGTCACCTCCTCTATTGTTTCCATGACGCGGCCCATCACTATCCTGTTGTCTGTTGCGTCCTCCAAATTTATTATGTTTGCCATTATATCTATTTTCATAATCTTCATGAGCATTGTCATTATTTTCCTTATAGTTTGTTCGTTTGCTATTATTGTAGCCTCCTACACTATAATCTGTGTCATTGTTATTGAATAAAAGTGCTCCACGTCCTTTATCATAGCCAATGGCGCATTCTTCAAACTGTAAAAACACATTGTCAATATTAATGATTACTTTATCATTATTTTATTTTTGTATGTATTTCAATTGTGTAAAAAATTATTTAAATGATCTTACGGTCTGATGCGCCATATTTACTGCCGCTTGAGAAAAGTCCGATGCGTCATCAACTCTCAACTGTTATTCAGCTATAAGTTTTTACTTATAATAATGAATATCGCATGTTAAATAAACATATATCATGTAATTATATTGGAAAATTTTATATAAAAAATTTTTGTGTTTTAATAATATAAATCATTATAACAATATCTAAATGAGATTACAAGATGGTAAAAGTAATTTAATCTGATATAATATAATAAAGAAGTATATAATAACATGTATAAATTAATGATAATAGTGATATATAAACCTGTGACAGAATTGTAATATATGTGATAAATCAAAATAACAAAAAACAATTTTATTTTTAGATTTACAATTTAAACATTTGATTTTGTTAAAATTTTATTCAACTAACGATGCATAAATATTAATATTTTAAACAACCACATGCAACAAGACTTTCTAAATAACGGTCAAATAAAAAAAATTTAATCTTGTAAAAATGCTTGATAATAAATATTAGTCCATATTAATTCTTGAAAAATCGCAATGCTTTTTTGCACACACAAGTTCTTGCTTAGAAATAAGTATCGATGAAACGAGAATCCACCGGATGAAGATAATGTAACAAATTACACAAATAGATAAACTTGTGAAACATGAGAATATTACATCACAGTAGTTTCTATTTATACATTTCGACAAGTCTCAAATATTCTATTCTCATTAATTGTATGTATGTTCTTTGTTAACATTCTCTCAATCAGATCATTTATATTCCTATGGCTTTGTTTTAGTTTTTAGATATCCCTAAAACCGGCATTATATTTATTTTTGTAGAAATTTTTCAAGCATGTCGAATGATTTTAGAATATAGAAGTTTTCAAGTCTAAAGAAATTTTCTATCCTTCAATTAATTAATATATTTGAATAATTTATTATATAAAAGTAATAATATAGTTAGATGTTTGTATGACATAATTTATTCTAGTAAGGTTGAGTAGTTAAAAAGTTAAATAATAAAGCTAAAAAGTTAACGTTTAACTAATGTTGCATGCCGATATACACTGCTAGTATTGAAAATTTATAATTTACGTTATATGTACTATAGACTTTCAGTACTGGCAGTGAATTTCTGAATGTAGCCTTAACTAACAATTAATCTAAGTTAATTTTAAATGATTTAATTTTTAACTTTAGTTATTTTTAAAACACAGTTATTTTTAAATTTCTTTCCTAAGTTAAAAAATTATTTGTGTAAGAAAATTATTATAAAAGATAAAATACCACATTTCCACGTCAAAAAAATATTTTTTTATTATTTCATATTTATTATTTCATAATTTTTTTTATTTCATAATTTAATTTACGAAGTATTTAATTTATTTGATGATCCATGTTATAACTGTTTGAATAATCTATAATTTTATAAAACTATGACTTTCTAATTTATCATATATACTTTTCACAATTAACTTTTCATTTTAACTTAAGTTTATTTTAATTTTAACGTAATTAAATTAATTTGATATGCCATTAATTTTAATTTAATTTAATTAAAAAGAAATATTAACTTGCTCACAAACCTGCATCATATAAAATTCATATAAAATTATAAATTTGTAAGTTTCTTTTAAAGTTAAATTACTCAGAACAATTATAATGTAGATCATCAAACAAATTTAATAATTTATTTGTAAATTAAGTTTATATGAAACAACAAAAATATTTTATATGTGAGAATTTATTTTTCTTTTACGTTTTCCTTTTACATAAATTTTTGACTTGGTAAAAAAAATTAATAAATTTAAATGTTTCAAAAATAACTAGTTAAAATTAAAAATTAAATTACTTAAGATTAACCAAGTTAGAAGTTATTAACTTTTAACATTTTAACTAGTTACTACCTAATCTTGCCCACAATAAATAAATTATTTATAACCGACATGGTACAGTCTTTCTATATAAGACACAGAACAAAAAAAGGACGCGATAACACAAGTCAAACAAAAGAGAGTTATATTCACATTTGCGAGCTGTGACCTGGGGGTCGATTGTGTATCTTTATCGACTTTTCTCACTTCTCGTATTTTCATCTCACATGAAAAAATACGCGCGATTGGCTATGAACATAGTGAAAATGCGATATGCCTATGCTCACTATTGTGAGTAAAAATCACAAATGCGAGTGCGAGCAATGGTAGAATACTTCACATAACCTTTAACAAACGGTGCATCGCCTCTGAGTTAAATAATCTCCAATAATCTTAAAGTCCCTCCTGTTGACGATTAACGACGTGTCCCGAAAAAAATTAAAAAAAAATGGTGCGTAAATATTGCATAATTTATTTACAATATATACTTATATTATTTACATCTTATTATTTATTTATTGTTATTTATTATTTATATACTTATATAATTATTAATTTATTTATATACTTTATACAATTTTACAATGTATTATCTAGAATATATTATCTAGAATATCGAATGTATCTTGAGTATCTCTCAGTCTCCTTCTTAATAAATTTAAATTTCTTTTTTTAATTTTTTTTGTAATTTGCATTTTCCTCTTGCTCAATAAAAAGTAAAAGATACTCCATTCTGAAATGATACAAGACTCCGCAAACTCGACCAAATTCGACACAGTTTGATTGAACTCGACATCAAAATACTTGCCGAGCAATGTCACGTGAGAAATATCGCATTTCCACTATGGTGAAAAATAGCCAATCGAGTGAGAGCTCATTTTTACCATTTTCACTAGGTTTTGGAATACGCAATCGACCCCCTGAGTTCTGAATTCATTGTTTATCAGATCTCAAGAACAGTCTGTCTTCGTCTCGCATACTACGTTTCACCATACGTAAGACAAAGACAGATTGATCTTGAGATGAGAAACAAGTTTTTGAATTCAAAATTCTGCATTTTCTGTAGAATAGCCTTAATGTTACTGAATATATACAGATAAGAAATATAAGCCAAGAATATACAACAAATTTATAACTTACACAGTTTAAAACTATAATTTTTTGATATGTTACTAGACAGAACAAATTTATAACTTTGACTTTTGATTTTGTGTGATCTCTTTTTTCCACAGTTTGTAACAAATGTCGGAACAAATTTCGAAATATTCACAATAGGATAGTTGATCAAATAACCTCGCGTGTACGTGAGAAGCTTTCCTACAAGAAACATCGACACTAGAGTCCTATATAAAGAGAGAAGCGACATTGAACCCCCATCACAACCTTCAGTATCCAATTGAGTCCTCCACCGCCATTTTGGGACCGCTCTAACGTCATCAAACACCATTCGTATCATTCTACAAACAGCTGTGGTCACAATACGGCTACTCGCTTAGCCAATCAAGTATCAATCAGATTACTAATCAGAGCTTTGGACATCAATGTCGCTTCTCTCTTTATATAGGACTCTAATCGACACGAAAATTGTTCGATTTAGTGGGACAGAATAGATAAAATGATTTCAGTGTAGATACGTCTGTTGCCGGAAAGTCCTTCAAAATAATTCTGTGGCACACGTTTTGTTGTTATGACCTAGAACCTCGCGAGTAGAAAAAAAGATAGAAGCACCGGTCTTCTTGGGTAATTCCACGTTAGAACATGTCTGTGTAGTGACGCACTTTGTGACGGGTCGAATTCTACATTCGCACAGAAAATTAGCTTTGAAATTAATCGTAAGCAACGCGTATCGCTATCGATGAAAATAATATCCGGCGCTTAGAGCTAGAGCATGCAAAATCATGATGCCACATCAAGGTGGATGGTCGATAAAACAGTATCATCGGTCTCGACATGGCCGCAACGAGAACGTATCTCGCTAGCTTTTCCACGTACCTCGTGTGTCTCCTAAAACACTTGATCGGAATATTGCGTCGTGTCCTTCCTCTGTCTCCCGGATTACAAGTTAGCGATCGGTGTCGAATTACTCGTGTCTCTATGCGAACGAAGAATCCGATCGAACGGTCCGGCTTCCAATTCAAGTCTGAGACGGTAGTCAAGTGGAGGGCAGCGTTACCGTTCGGGACGCGTTTTCTCGCACTTGGCTGTGCAAGTGACTTCAGTGAAGTATCAAATTCAGAGGAATAAAGGTACACTTAGACCCCGTCACAAACAGATGTGATAAAATTCTTTCTTTTTTAATGGCTCCTTTACCAATTTCGGAATTCATTTTTAATTATATTAAAAAAATATAAATAAATTAATAGGTATTAATAATAAAATAACATACTTACCTAATCTAACCTACTCCTACTGCCTATATCCTTCATCGGCTGCGTTCTGAAATTCACTGTCAGTACTGCAAATCTATAATTTACGTAATGTAAACTAGATATTTTTAGTACTGATAGTGAATTTCTAAACGTAGCCATCGACGGAGCCGGGCACCAAAAGAACCCATCATCACAGATGGCTAGACACGACTGGTTTGCCGCGCATGCGCGAGAAAATGCGGCCCACTGGAGGGGGGGGATGAAAGCCCATTTGTACACGGTGTTCGCGCTCGGTGTTATGCCATAACGAATATGATATGCTATTTGAAATTTTTCTACTTCTTCATACTCTAATGCAGAGCTCGGCAAGAAATGCACATTTCGCCCGATTTTCAGTTGACTCCGCCTAGCGCTCGTCCCTTACTTCGACGTCCCGCGCGCAGCCTACGAGCTGCGCGAGGCTCAGGACCGTGTCACCTCGCGACTCGCGACCGTATCGTGTCACCGGTCACCGGACCTCGAATACATATTTTTAATAGAGTTGAGCAAAAATTGACTACCTGTGAATTAGTCACTGATAATAAAAATTCACGTTCACGACCTGTGAACAAATATGAAAATTCACTGTGAATAGTGTGAATGAGACTTTTGGCTTTCCGCACTGTCGGGTAGTCACCAAATTAAAAAGTTATACATTAAAATGCGCAATTAAAGATTATTTGCAATGCAAAGTACAAATTAGAATCTAAGATTTATTAAATAAAAGTTTTAGTTTACGTTTTTTATAATATATAATATATATTATATTAATATATAATATATATTATAATATATATTATATATATATATATATATATATATAATATAAAGTTTTAGTTTACGTTTTTTATAATATATATATATATATATATATATTTTATATAATATGTATTATATATTAATATAATATATAATACATATTATATAAAATATATATATATAAGGTCCGGTGACCGGTGACACGATACGGTCGCGAGTCGCGAGGTGACACGGTCCTGAGCCTCGCGCGGCTCGTAGGCTGCGCGCGGGACGTCGAAGTAAGGGACGAGCGCTAAGCGGAGTCAACTGAAAATCGGGCGAAATGTGCATTTCTTGCCGAGCTCTGCTCTAATGCTTCAGGGAGACTATCCATGCCGTATCTTATACCATAATTTTCGTAATGCACCTGTCAATACATTTATCTCTGGAATAATTTGTCTTAAAAGAATATTAATTTTGCAACAAATCTAATAATAATAAGTCAAAAGACATGGTAGCGACAAGTTTAATAAAATATATCATTAATCACACATGCACACATCGCGAGTCGGCCAATTACTATTAACTGTTGATTTTTTATAATATTTAAATAAATAATCTCAAATAATTGAAATGCTACATAACGCTGTGCTGAAATACATATTACTTGTAATTATAACACGAAGTGCACTATTTATCATTCGATCAGAACAGAATTTAGAAGGGAAAAAAGCGGTAGATACAACTATAGTTGTATCTACCGCTTTTTTCCCTTCTAAATCTGGGACCTTAAACAACACAAACTTTGATGATGAATTGGAAAAGGAATTAGCGAAATTGTTGAATGAGAATGATGTAAAAGTTTTCGACAATATTGTGTAAAAATTAGTTACCTCGCATGGTATACGATAGCAAATCCGATTCTTCTTAACGAGTCTTGATCGTGAAAGGGACTATCATAATCGCGAAACATGTTTCTCGTTAATACGTAAATTGACTTGGCTTGAAGTGGTTTCCTCATTATACAGTATACACAATGAGCCGCCGTTATCAAGAGATTCTCTTGAATAATAGTCGCCCCGCAAAAAAATTGCTTTTGCTCGTATCCAATGCGGTATATATGAAGCATGGATACGGAAATTCCGTGACATTTTGTCGATTACCGCTCACAATGATCGGTACAATACAGGGATGGGAAGTAACTCGTTACTTGTAACGAAGTTACAGTTAGAGTTACCTGTTTTTGGTAACTGTAACTTAACTTCGTTACTTTTTTTCAACTGTAACTATAAACTTAACTTAGTTACATTATTTGTGTAACTAGTAACTAAATTAATAGTTATTTTTATAGTTACTTTATATATTTCAAACTCATTTGCCAATTTAGATAGCATTTGCAAACATCACCCGAGTGGCGTCGTGTATCATTTTATCTTTATTTAACAATCGGTAAACAACAAGGATAAAATGATATATATGAGGGTACTCAACTGATGTTTTCGAACGCAGCTTTAATGTAATTGGTGATTGGTTAGACCTAAAAGATTACACTAATAGCAGTAAGCGCTCACTCAACCACTGAGTTTGCTGAACGCAGCCACTGTTGCTCGATGCAGTGACAATTCTATGTTCTATGCTTCTTATGTGATCCGAGAGAGATGATATGATGAGAGATGATGTGATCCGAGAAAAAGTTCTGTCTAGAAAGATACACGTGACAATGAACGGTTATATGTTATACATTTGGCAGCCCCGTACCAGTAGTCATAGGTTACAAGTTATTTACATGTAGATACACGATTGTATGTACATACAGTCGTGAGCTAAAAGATTGAAACACATTTTCTTCGATGGTTTTTAAAATATAGACTTGCTCATCGAACGGCGAACGTAATTGGTTCTTACTTGTGGATTCAACCAATTATGTTCGCCGATCGAGGAGCAAGTCTACATTCTAAAAACCATCCAAGAAAACGTGTTGCAACCTTTTAGCTCACGACTGTACTTGTAGGGCCCGGATATTCAAGTACGATTCCGGGATGCTCGCGAAGAATCACTGCGTGTTGTGTGATCGTCTGGCTGGTCTATCGTGTACATACGTGTGATAATCAGCCAGCAGAGAATTGGTTACTAAGAATGCCTTTGAGTCTAAATTCTATACTTAGTCTTAAAGTTAGTTTATAATAGCCGTTACCATAAGAAATTGATCAATCATAGTCAATTATTCTTTTATAAATCAACTATGATTGACCAATTTCTTACGATTACGGCTATTATAAACCAACCTTTATCCTCAAAAAATTTAGAACATAATTCACATAGTTTTCATCTGTACATATAGGTAATTAATATTTAATATATGTAAACATGTCACATGCAAATTATGCGTCGTCAATAAAGACTATAATAAAGACTTAAGCCTTTAGCCTTAAGAAATTGGCCAAACACAATCGATTATTCTTCTATAAATCAATTATTATTGGTTAATTTCTTAAGGTTAAAGGCTTAAGTCTCTATTGTAGATAACGCTTTACACAATTAAAGATAGAAAAGACTTTACGTGGATGCTCTTCAGTAAAAGTCTCGTATTTAAATTATTAATGTTTTATAATATTACCAAAAAAAAACAGAAAAGTAACTGAAAAGTAACTTTAAGTTACTTTTTCAATAACTGTAACTGTAACGAGTTATTTTTTAAAGTCAGTAACTTGTAACGGTAACTAGTTATTTTTTGGAAGACAGAAACTGTAACTGTAACTAGTTATTTTTACAAAGTAACTTTCCCAAGCCTGGTACAATATCAGAAGGAATAGTGCCACATACTGCAACAAAAATTTTGATTTGAATACTTGGCTTAGTGTGGTAATAAAAAAACATAATAGATCTTTGTGTAATTATATAAAAGAAGATAATTCACAATTACCATAAATTTATTGGGCGTCATTATGATAATTTATTAGTTAATAAGACGGATAAAAGATTAAAATGTATCAAAATTAAATAAAAATTTATTAAATATATTTCATATGTATTAAATATATTCGTGCGTGCGTATGTGCGTGTATTAAAAATTTATAACGTGCTATGCGCAAAATTTGTTTTTGCAGGATTAGGAACGGTAATGAATTTAGTCGTCATTCTTACCATAACTTTAGTTTTCTATTCTTATATCTATTTAATAAATTGCACGACAATCACACAATTAAATAGACATATTTCAATATAGTACTTTACATTACAGTATCTTAGATTGTATTCTGATAATCGGTATTGAATGATTTTGAATAAATTTTTTTAATTTATGGTACATAACATATGTACCATAGATTTTCAGTACTGGAAGTTATTATCAGGATGCTTTCTAATGCAATACTAATACTAGTGTATAAAAAAATGTAATCCAAATTCTTGTAAAATTGAGTATATACCAAAAAAAGAATTAGTAAATTATTAAATAAGTTTAACATAAATAAAAGTTTGATCTATATATAAAAAATATCGTATAGTGTCTCAAGATATTTTGTATTAAATTTAACAATAATTATCAAATAATGTAATTTAAACATCTAATGAGCTACTACAACATTACATATAAGTAATGAAAAAGTAGCAAACCGTTACTTGAAAAGTAGGCATCACTTTCTCAGAAACAGTAACGTATCACTTTTACTTTTTAAAAAGTAACGATAATGATAATATGCACTAATTTTTTAAAGTAACATTTTAAAAACTAATTGTAAAAAAATTATACTACTTATAATTGTATTATCATTCTTCGCAGCACTAAGACTGTGCCTAAAGTTCCTTATTGCTGCATTACTGTTCGACTTTGGTCATCTATGTTCGGATAATTTGTATTGTTGGCGTTTGTGTGCATAATGACTGGCATTCAAAACTTTAACAAAAGTAGCGACGTTTCTGTCAAAAGTAATATGTGCAAACTGAGTAAAAATTTTGTAAGGCAAATTAAGATTTCAAAATGCATATTATTTAACATTTCTTATTTAACATTTTTCTTTAAATAATGTTCTTATACTATTATCTGATGAGATTTTATTATGAAATATGTAAAGTCGAGGATAAAGATTATAAAGATTTAAATTTTTTAATAAATATGAAATAATGGCAATGATACCAATAAAAACATTTTTAAATATCTTTATGAGCACTTATTTATTAACTTTATTTTAACAGTACTGTATCTAAAAAAATATATTGTATTTATTTAACATTCTGTTACATTAATTTTAATTCTTAAAACAGAAATTGCATACACGACCCGAAGAATTCGAAATTCAAAATAATCAATCCGTTATTTACTTTGCATGTAAAAATAAAAAAATAGAAGATAGACATAAAAAATATTTCTTCAGAAAATATTGACTAAGTCTATATACATAATTCATTAATTATACAATCCATAATACAATATGTAGTTACTAACAATAGCTTTTAATTAGGATATAAATAACATCCCAGCTGATCAGTTATGAAAAAAGAATAGGATCGTTATTTTTGAATTAAAAAATTATCGTAGCGACGTAATATATTTATGTCCGGTTGCCACGGTTGACTCTTTTCTTGATTCGGTGATCAGAAATCGTCTTGAAGATCAATTGTTCCATAACGAAGATAAATAAGCTGATGAACAACGTAATGATTATTAAACACAGTAGCGGCACTATGTCGTTGATCTCGACCGATTTCCATTCTGATTCTTTCTATAATCAGAGATAAATGTATCAATCTGTCTATCGAATGATTTAATAAACGTGCAGAATTTAATAAACGTGCGTACATTTATTTTATTCAGATCTCGCAACCATTGCGTCTGCAATAAACGTTGCAGAATTCCACTGTCTCTTAATAAAAGAATACTGAAAGAAATAAAACGCATGTTTTTATTAGAATGACATTTCAATTCGCATTAATAGGGATTGCACTAACTTTCTGTTAATGATACGAAGATATGGGTTATTTGATGGCAAACCCATCGATAGGCAGCACGACAT
This sequence comes from Solenopsis invicta, assembly GCF_016802725.1. Classification (NCBI taxonomy): domain Eukaryota; kingdom Metazoa; phylum Arthropoda; class Insecta; order Hymenoptera; family Formicidae; genus Solenopsis; species Solenopsis invicta. The sequence continues at coordinate 17,680,032 of NC_052679.1, forward strand.
GATAACATCCAACGGCTCCACCTTGCAGTTGATTTGCGGCTGCAGCAATATTACCATGTTATCTAAGGTCATAACGGAATATTTCTTCTCCCTACAAACGCGTGATAGGCTATCCAAATCATTACTCGGCAAATCAGTTTCTTTTAATACCAATTGATCAAACAGCATTCTCAATGTTCTATCCGTTGAGTCCTGTCACAAATAAAATTATTTCAAATTAATAGACTATATATAGACCTTCCAAGAATAATATTTGTATTGCCATTTTATAAAAAAAAGACATATAAATCAATACATATTTCATTATAATTTTGTATCAATAAAAGATTTAATTAATTATAAATTTTATATATATATATGTCATTACAGTAGTGTTTACTTTAAATATATGATGTCCTTCTCTTCTGATCATTGATTTTATAGCAAGATAATCTCAGTACAATTTTTAATTACATCCCTAAGTTTATTAGGAATAGAACGTAAAACAGCATAAGCAAATAGGAAGTATCATTTAAATTGAATATGAAATGGGCTAATTATAGGATTTGCTGGGATAAAATTATCTGGATCGCTAAATATACATGGATTTTATAGAATGATTAAAGCAAAGATAATAAGGAATAATAAGGAACTCAAAAAAATCTTTAAATAAAAAATAAATATAGAAGGAAATTTTATAAAAATTTCTATTTGTACCTGTAACATATCATAATCAGCTGAGTCTTTGATCACGCCAAAACGATAAGTCTTATCCTGCAGAAGGCCGTCCATAGTCGTAAAAGGCATGACAAACGTTTTAACAGCAAGATAACTAATTAAAAAAGCGGAATACGCTGCTACGATCACGACTGCCAATAGATGAATTACCAGCTGTATCAGTCTTATAGAATTCAGTGTCGATGGTTTTGTACCTGTTACCATTTTTCGTGAAAGAGATAGCGGTCGTAAATTAAAAAAGAATTACGCAAAATCAAGCGCAAGTACTCGAGAAAAGAATGGTGCTCAGAAATTGAAATTACCTTGATTACAAAACGCTCCTAAAATAAACAACAAAATTTCTGGAATTTTCCAACGATCATTTCGAAGATACGGTAACATGAATGCAAATAGTTTTTGAACGAAGACGATAAATCCGGTTGAAAGTACGATGATAGAACAGATAGCGCTCCAGATGTTCTCGGAAAACGGAGACATGTAAGCATTCCATTTTACATCGGTCGTTGTAGATCTTTTAATATATACACGATACCTTAAAATAAAATGAACGTAAATAATGGGTTTTAATGACATTATCCAGCTCTTAAACTCGCAAGTATATTATTTTTTTATGAATTGTGACGTGTCTGAAGAGTTACATTTACGACATATGGAACGTAATAAGTAAAATATATATTATATTTCTTTGAAATTCCATTAATTTTGCAAATTTTAATGATGTACACATTTTATGGATTACTAGGCATAGATTATTTTTTGTTAGATTAAGCATCAGAGAGATATCTCAATCCTGTCGCTAAGATATCGTTCGGTTAAACTTTAATATTTTATTGCTTATAATTTTTGAAAAAGAAATATATTACTTGGTTACGAAGAGAGGCTGTGTAAGACTAATAACATCTAATCTCTCCGTGGTCATCATGAACTGCATCGCTGCTAAATCAGCATCGTTATTCTTTAACATCCCAAGCGCACCTGTACACGAACCGTTTGGTAGACACATGCCCCACGATTCGGCTTCCGTGTAAGTGAATCTGCAATACATTTAAGAAATATTTATTTTGTGATCGGTAATTTTGTCGCACCCTGTATAGGAGAAAAGTAATCAATTACTTTCAAATGACAATTGTATGCTTTTTCACAGCGAAAAGACTGTCAAAATCAAAATTGAACATTTAAAAATTATGTCAAAATTATTGATCACTTTTTCCAAACAGCAATAGCTGTTGCGTAGCAGTGATAAAGTAATGATACGCAATTTTGCTGTAACATAAATCAGTTTGAAAAAAATTAAGACAATGATGTAATATTTTTTAAGACATTACATCATCATTCTTATAGAAATTAGTAAAGTACTTCAAATTTGTGAAGAAAGAAAAAAGATTATAAATTATTTACTTTATTTAATATAAATTAAGTATCAATTTAAATTAATATTTATATTTATTGTTTATTATAGATGTACACAGCAATACAATATAATAATGTTCTATTTTACTTGTACATAACTCAGGGTAATTCAAAATCAATAGATTACTGAACAACATATATTAATAAAAAAGAATAAATTTTAATATTTTTGGTATATGAATTAGATTTTTTATCCATCGTATAATCCAAAAGTTTATTCGGAAAGACGTCGAAGAACCAGCAGTGGTCAAAACAGAGAGATCTTTAAAGAAAATACAGCCACTCGTGAGGAAGAATATTTCCGGGGGAAAAATGCAAGACAACTGAGAATACTCAAAGAGAAGCAGGAACAAATTAAAAAAGAGAAAAATAATAAAATAGCAAATGATAAAGCAGCGGAGAAGGACGAAAAACAAAAGAAAGCTAATCAAACTACAGAAACACCGGACAAAAAATAACACATCTAAATTTAAAATATATTTCGGTACAACACATTGTGAAAATTATTAACTTCTCATGCACTTAATAAATCTTATAATTTTATTTGCAAATTATATAAAACAAACGTTAAAATAATAGAGCTTATGCACAAAGCACAATTTTATATAATATAATAACTTCCTCACATCCATAAGATAATTTTTATCTGATAGTACACTTACGTGCAATTTAGTGCGTCCTGCAATAGGAGTATTACTTCGCCAAAAAAGCCATCTATTCCTATTATCTCGTTCTGTGCATTACGACGAAGCATACTGAGAGGAGGGTCCTACCGATAAAATTGTTATATTGAAGCAAATATTAACATTTAGACCGCCGGAAAGTCTAAATATAGATGCTACGAGGATCGCCCATTATGTAGGTTATTTCCAAGATAAAAGTACAATATTTCAAGAATTTTCTAAGGGAATTACAGTAGATTCAATGCCGGCGATCTAAAGATTAAAGCTAAGTTTGTGAATATAATGAACGTTTTATAAAAAAAAAAATGATAAATAAAGGCAAGGTGATAAATGATTACAAAAGCATTTTTGAAATGCATTACATCATTTTCAATCTATTATGTCATGTGTGATGTAGGAAAAGAACAGATTATATGAACGTAATTCAAATGTAGTCATTATTTACTAATTATAATTATTATTATTTTTTTAATAATTAGCTAATGTACATGTCTAAAAAAATTGATATAATTATTATTATAAAAATCTCTTGAGAAAAATAAAATGAGTGTCCTTACGTCAGCCGACGTAACACGTATATTCTGACCAAAAAGATTGTTTCTTCTAATATATGTTTCTAGACCATGTTTAGGACCCTTCAAACCGTGCTTAATATCCCATACACCGAACTGGTTAGATCTCAATTCTTTTCCTCTGTCAACTTGATAGACTTCAGTGATGATCTCTCTTCCAATTACGTTCGGACTACTCTGAGCCACCATAAACTTACAATCAAATGGCACATAAATCTCAAAAAAAAATTCCGTAATGCTGGTCTCATTACTAAAAAATACCAGCCACGTGGGATAATCCATCTCGATCCACGATGCCACTTCCTACATTTCAGTAAATAAAAGTTCATATTACTAGTCTGCTTGAAAAATTTTCCAAACATTGTTTTATTAGCTAACGAGAAAACAATATTTCACAAGAAAAAAATAAAAATTATGTTTTTTTTTAATTTTTAAAACATTTTGAAATTGCACAGAAATAAAAATTCTAGTCCAATTTATTTCATCTGTGTACGCATTTACTATAACTTAAAAATTTAAAAAGAAGAATCTTTTTTATTTTGTATACACATTAATATTTCTTTGAGTCTAATTACAATATCATCACGATAATTAAATAACAAATAAAATTTCTTTAATGACATTCTTTAATATAAACTGTTCAGAGGTATTTACATGCGCAAAATCATCTCTTAAAGCATCATTCATTAGGACGAACAAAGGTTTCTGGATCTGATAAAAACTTTGTCCAACCTGCAAGCAATCAAAACTCTTTTTTTGGTAAGATGTATTATTTGGGATAATTAGATGCACAAAATAATTCTGCTAATTTTTATATATATTTTAATTAAGAAACATTTTGCTTTAATCTTCAAGAATTAAATAATATAGATTGCAGAAAAGGTCAAATTTCTCTCTTTTTTAAACGCTTACTTGTTTATTGAACATCCGAATATCCATGACAGCGGTGCGTATAAAATTATTGCTCAGATATTTCTGAAGAAAGAGCATATGTTCACTTTCCATAATTCCTGCAAAGCACGAACTTTCAATATATACGAAGAAACGAATGCATCAGCGTATTAGATCAATGTATTAATATTTGTAGTAATATTGTACTTCCACATTGTTCTCACCCGTCTCATTAGAATTGTACAGGAGTAGGATGCATGTGTTACTGAAGTAGTCATGTGTATCTTTGATCAAACCCATGTACACCGAAATCGGCCTAATCAGTAGACCGCACACGAAATCGAATGATATCCATGTGAAGACAATCGGACTTAAAATCAAACAGAGATCAAGTTTGCAAAACATCCTTCAACGTGCGATTGTCAATAAAAATTCCACTGATTTTACAAGTCAGCTCAACGAAACCAGCTCGAGTACGATGCACAACAATCTCAGAGCCGATATATTTTGCGATTGCAGTTACACTGCATTTACTTCATACCGATCGCAGCGAATAAAGTAGTCAAGTTAGTTTGTCAGATAAGGGCATACATAACAGCAGTTATCCGTGTCACACGACAATTACCTGACCGCATTATTAAAGCAAAATAAAAATAGCTTGCATACTCTGTGGACAGATTTATACAAATTAAATGACCGATTTGTTTATTGAAAATTTTAGATAGATACACAAAAGTATACGACGGTATATAAAAAGTCAATTGGATAATTCAATAAGCATGTATTGAAATCTGGCCTAAACAGCAGCCTGTTGTACTGTAATAATTATAAAGACTGAATGAAAATTGATGTATTGATTGAATTATGAACGCGCAGTAGAGTTAATAAGTAATGAAGCAAAACATTATCAGCATCATTTTAAATTATCAATCTTATTAATACACAAAACTTTCCATCAATAACACGATTCAGTATATTCGATCGAAATCTATAATCAGTGAAAAACATCTACAACATGGAAAAGTGGTTTGCTATTGATGGAGCGATATATATAAACACTAGCATAACAGTACGCGCTAATGGAAAAAAACTACAAAAGTACAATAAAATTCCAAGTATACTATTGAAAAACTCTGCTCCTCCAAATTTGGAATCACGCTTCATCTACGTTAACGTCACTCAAATATACAAAACAAAGCTAATTATATTGCAGCTATCACATATACCAGGATATAACATAAGCTTTGATCTAGCATAGATAAATCGATCTACATAAAACAATTACTTAATTATCTTTGTATAATCGATTTGCGTACTAAAAATTGAATTGCTTTACATTACTTCAGTTTATAATTACCAATTGGTTTAATAATATTGCATTGAATATCCCGATTTAGATTTAGTATGTAGTATGGAAGTAACGAGAACGGATCAGTAAATCGTGTGTTCAACGTAACAGTTGAACGTAACAGAATCTCTTTTTCAAATATGAACAAGTACTTCTCTTGATCAATATATAAATTCTTCGCCAGTTGCAGTATTGCAATCAAAGATTATTCGATTCTATTTGTATATATACATATATATATATATTTAAAAAATTTATATTAAAATTATAACTACTTTAATCGTCTAGTTATGGCAGTTTCAATCTTTATTCCAAACTAAGAATTTTATTACCGATAGTATTTTCTCATCAGGTGCATTTCGTTTGAGTATTATCCAGAGACACGCTGCACGAAACTATATGAGATCGCATACACGACACGAAGAATTCGAAATTCAAAATAATCTATCCGTTATTTACTTTGTATGTAAAAATAAAAAAAATAGAATATAGACATGAAAAACATTTCTTCAGAAAATATTGACTATATTCAATATACATAATACATTAGATAAATTAAAGAACAATCAATAATATACAATATGAAAATAATAATAATGGCTTATAAATAGGGTGTAAAAAATATCCCAGCTGATCACGAAAAAAATAATGATGTGGCTATTTCAGGGTTAAAAAATTATCGTAGCAACGTAACATCATATTTATGTCCGGCTGAGGCGGTTTATTGACTACTTTCTTGATTTAGTGATCAGAAATCGTCTTAAAGATCACTTGTTCCATAACGAAGATAAGTAAGCTGATGAACAACGTAATAATTATTAAACACAATAGCGGCACTATGTCGCCGATCTCCACCGATTTCCATTCCGATTTTTCCTGTAATCAGTGATAAGTGTATCAATCTGTCTATCGAGTGGTAGCCCGCAAAATTTAATAAATGTGCGTACATTTATTTTGTTTAGGTCGCGCAACCATTGCGTCTGCATCAAACGTTGTAGAATTCCACTGTCTCTTAATAATAGAATACTGTAAGGAATAAAACGAATATTTTTATCAGAATCACATCTTCATTCGCATTAATGGGGGTCGCACGAACTTTCTGTTAATGATACCAAGATATGGGTTATTTGACTGCACACCCATCGCTACGGAGGTCTGCATGATAACATCCAGCGTCTCCAACTTGCAGTTGATATTTGGCTTTAACAATATTGCCATTTCATCTAACGTCATAAAGGCATATTTCTTTTCCCTACAAATGCGTTCTAGGCCATCCAGATAATTATTTGGTAAATCAGTTTCTTTTATTAGTAACTCATTAAACAGCATTTTCATTGTTCTATCCGATGTGTTCTGTCGTAAATAAAATCATTTCAAATTCAAAGATTGCATATAAATCATCCATAAATAATATTTCTGTTGCTAATTTAATTAGAAAAAAAATAAGGATACATAAAACAATACGTGTATCATCATAATTTTATATCAATAAAAGATTTAATTTATTATAAATTATAAAAAAGAGATATATATATATATATATATATATATATATATATATATATATATATTATTATCATATATCATTATTATCATATATATAATAATTATTATCATATATTATTATATATATATATTTATCACTGCGGCAGTGTTTATTTCAAATATACAATATCCTTATTTTCTGATCATTGATCTTATACAAGATAATGTCAGAATTATTTTTAACACCTGGAATAAATTATAATCAGCTGAGTCTTTGATTACGCCAAAACGATAAGTCTTATCCTGCAGTAGGCCGTCCATAGTCGTAAAAGGCATGACGAACGTTTTAACAGCAAGATGACTAACTAAGGCAGCAGAATACGCTGCTACTATGACGACTGCCAATACATGAATTACCAGCTGCACTATTCTTATAGGATCCAGAGTTGATTGTTTCATACCTGATATCATTTTTCATGAAAGAAATAGCGATCGTACATTAAAAAAGAAACACAAAGGTAAACACAAGTATTCAAGAAATACGCAGAAATTGAAATTACCTTGATTACAAAACGCTCCTAAGTTAAAAAACATAATTTCTGTAAATCTCAAATAATCATTTCGAAAACATGGTAACACGAATGGAAATAGTTTCTGAATGAACACGATCAGTCCACTAGAAAGTACGATGATAAAAACGATAGTGCCCCAAATGTTCCCGGAAAATGGTGCCATGTAAGCATTCCATTTCAAATCAGTCGTCGTAGACCTTTTAATATATACACGATACCTTAAAATAGAAGAAACGTAAATAATAGATTTTAATTACATTATCCAGTTCTTAAACTCGCAAGTATATTAATTTTTCATTAAGTCTGACGTGTCTGAACAATTAAATTTAAGACCTCTAGAATGTCTCACTTTAAGTAAAATATACAATATTTTTCTAAAATTCTGTTAATTTTGCAAATGTTAATAATTTACATTTTATTGCTTCCTAGGTATAGATTGTTTTTTGTTAGATTAAACATTAGAGACATATCTCAATCGTGTCAATAAAATATCGTTCGGTTCAGCTTTAAGATTTTATTGTTTACAATTTTTGAAGAAGAAATACATTACTTGGTTGTGAAGAGAGGCTGTGTAAGACTGATAACATCTAATCTATCCGAGGTCATCATGAATTCCATCGCCGCAAAATCAACATCGTTATTCTTTAACATTCCAACCGCACCTGTACACGAACCGTTTGGTAGACACGTGCCCCATGTTTGGGCCTCTTTGTAAGTAAATCTGTAGCACATTAAAGAAAAATTTATTTTTTGATCGACAGCATTGTCACACTCTGTGTAAAAAAGGAGTAATCAATTAGTTTCAAATAACAATTATATGCTTTTTTCGAAGAAACTTTACAACGAAAAAGCTGTTAAGATCGAAATTAAACTTTAAAAATTATGTCAATATTATTGACCGCTCCTTCTGAATAATAATAGCTGTTGCAACAATTTCAGCACAAAAGAAAGGAAGAAAGATATAATACGAGGTGTGTTCAAAAAGTATCGCGAATTTTGAATTTTCGCGGGTTACGTATATTCGAATTTCGATCTTTTTGTGGCGTTATGTTGGTACTCATGTCTCTCACTTATGCCGACAAGCTCGGCCATTTTGAATATTCACTTAATTGTTGACAGCTGCTTTGCTTGCACGTGTTTTGGATCGTCTTCGATTTTTACCTATTCAAAAAAATGGATCAAAGAACCTGTATCAAATTTTGTGTGAAAAACGAAATTAAGTGCGCGGATGCATTCCGAATGTTAACTGTGGCATACGGAGAAGCTACCTTGGACCGAAGCAACGTTTATCGGTGGTACAAAATGTTCTCAGAAGGCCGAGAAGATGTGAACGACGAAGAGCGTGCCGGACGCCCGAGCACTTCAACAACAGACGAAAAAATTAATGAAGTGGAGAAAATGGTATTGGCCAATCGTCGAATCACCGTTAGAGAAGTTGCTGACGACCTAAACATATCGATTGGCTCGTGCCATTCGATTTTTATCAATGATTTGGGCATGAGACGGGTCGCCGCGAAATTCGTACCAAACGCCCCTGCTCACACATCGTTGCTTGTGCGCGACTTTTTGGCCAAAAACAACACACTAATGATGCCGCAGCCACCGTATTCCCCAGATCTGGCCCCCTGTGACTTTTTCTTGTTCCCTAAACTGAAGAGGCCCATGAAAGGACGACGTTACGCTACGCTTGACGAGATAAAGACGGCATCGAAGGAGGAGCTGAACAAGATAAAAAAAAATGATTTTTTGAAGTGCTTCGAAGATTGGAAATACCGTTGGCACAAGTGTATAATATCTCATGGGGATTACTTTGAAGGGGACAAAATAGATATTCATGAATAAATAAATAATTTTTGAAAAAACACAAAATTCGCGATACTTTTTGAACACACCTCGTATAAAGGAGCAGTAAAAAAGTCATGATACGCAAGTTTGCTGTACAATGGTTCAGTTTAAGAAGAATTAAGATAACAATGTAACCTTCTTTAAGACATTATATCATTTTACTGTATCATCATCCTTATCAAAATTAGTAAAGTACTTAAATTTAAAGAAAGAAGAAAGATTACAAATTATTTTATTAAATATAAATTAAATAACAATTTAAGTTAATGTTTATATTTATTGCTTATTATAGATGTACATAGCAATACAACATAATAATATACTATTTTATTTATTATATAACTTACGCTAATTCAAAATCAATAGATTACTGATCAACATATATTGATAAAAAAGAATTTTAATATTTCTTGATATGTGAATTAGGTTTCATCCGTCATATAATTCAAGAGCTTATTTGGAATGATATCGAAGAACCGGTAGTGAGAGATCTTTGAAGAGAGAGATCTCTGAAGAAAAATCTGCGGCTAGTGAGAAAGTATATTTCCGAAAAGAAAGAGCGAGACAACTGAAAGAGCTCAAAGAGAAGCAGAAACAAATTAAAGAAGAGAAAAAGAATAAAATATCAAAGAAAAATGATAAAGCAGCGGAGAAGGACGAAAAGCAACAGAAAGCTGATCAAACAGAAACTCCGGACAAAAAATGACACATGTAAATTTAAAATATATTACAGTATAACTTATTGTGACAATTATTAATTTCTCATGCATCTAATAAATCTTATATTTCTATATGCAGATTAAATAATGTAATTGTTAAATCTATAATACCGCTTATCCCCAGAACAGAAATTCACAAAATTTAATAACTTCCTCACATCCATAAGATAATTCTTTCCGATTGTACACTTACGTGCAATTTAGTGATTTCTGCAAAACGAGCAGTACTTCTCCAAAAAAGCCATCTATTCCTATCATCTCATTTTGTGTATTACGGCGAATCAGACTGAGAGGAGGGTCCTACCGATAGACATGTTATATTGAAGCGAACATTAAAGTTCGTGAATATAATAAACATTTTATTTAAAAAAGAATATGATAAAAAAAGGCAGCATGATAAATAATTATCGAGAACATTTTTCTAAGGCATTGCATTATTTTCAATCTATGATGTCATGTGTAATGTAGAAGAACAGATTATGAAAATGTAATTTAAATGTAATTATTATTTACTAATTATAATTATTATTCTTTTTCCAATTATTATCTAATCACTAATTGTATGTCTAAAAAATTGATATAATTATTATAATAAACTTTCTGGCGATAAATGAAATGATCGTCTTACGTGAACCGACGTAACACGTATATTCTGACCAAATAGATCCTTTCTTCTAATATATGGTTCTCTACCATTTCTTGGACCCTTTAGACCGTGTTTTATATCCCATACACCAAATTGTTCGGATCTCAATTCTTTTCCTCTGTCAACTCGATAGACTTCAGTGATGATCTCTCTTCCAATTACGTTTGGACTGCTCTGAGCCACCATAAACTCACAATCAAATGGCACGTAAATTTCAAAGAAAAATTCCATGATACTAGTCTCGTTACCAAAAAATACTAGCCAGGTGGGATAATCCATCGCGATCCACGATGCTAATTCCTACATTTTAGTAAATAAAAATTCATATTGTTAGTCTGCTTGAAAACTTTTCAGACTTGTTTAATGAGCTAACGAGAAAGTAATATTTTATTAAAAAAAAAAAAGATTTTGGTGTTTCTAAATGAAACATTTTGAAAGTGCACAACAATAAAATTCAATCCAATTTATGTCATTTGGGGACGTATTTACTAACTTGAAAATTTTAAAAGAAGAAACTTGTGTATTTTTATGCATATTAATATTTTTTTAAGTATAATAATAATCTTATCACAATAATTAAATAACAAATAAAGTCTCTTTAATGACATTTTTTAAACTGTTCAAAGATATTTACATGCGCAAAATCATCTCTTAAAGCATCGTTCATTAAGACGAACAAAGGTCTCTCGATGTCATAAAAACGTTGTCCAACCTGCAATCAATCAAAACTTTTTTTTTGGCAACATATATTATGTGGAATAATTAAATGCAGAAAATAATTTTGCTATTTTTTATATATAGCTTTATTAAGAAACATTTTGTTTTATATTCAAAAATTAAATAATATTTAAGGATTTCAGAAAATGGGCAAATTTCTCTCTTTTTAAAATGCTTACTTGTTCATTAAACATACGAAAATCCATGACGGCGGTGGGTATAAAATCATTGCTCAGATATTTTTGAAGAAAGAGTATATGTTCATTTTCCATAAGTCCTGCAAAGCGCGAACTTTCAATATATACTAAGAATCAAATGCATCAGCGTGTCAAATCAACATAGTAGTATTTGTAGTAATATTATACTTCCACATTGTTCTCACCCGTTTCATTAGAATTGTGCAGAAGAAAGATACATGTGTTACTGAAGTATTCATGTGTATCTTTGATCAAACCCATGTACACCGAAATCGGCCTAATCAGTAGACCGCACACGAAATCGAATGATATCCATGTGAAGACAATCGGACTTAAAATGAAACAGAGATCGAGTTTGAAAAACATCCTTCGTGCAATCGATAGTAGGAATTCGACTGATTTTACAAGTCAGCTCAACGAAACCAGCTCGAGCACGATTCACAATGATCCCGGAGCCAATATATTTTGCGATTGCAGTTACTTCATACCGACCGCAGCGAATAAAGTAGTCAAATTAGTTTATCAGATAAGAACATACATAATAGCAGTTATCCGTGTCACACGACAATTACCTGACCGCTTTGTTAAAGCATAATAAAAACGGCTTGCATACAATATGGGCAAATTTATACAAATCAAATGATCAATTTGTATATAAAAAATTTTAGATAGATACACAAAGATATACAATGGTATATAAAGAGATATTAATTGAATAATTCAATTAGCATGTATTGGAATCTCGTTTGCACTGTAATAATTATAAAGACTGAAAAAATTGTTGAATTAATTATTTATTGAATTATAAACGCACAGTAGAATAATTAAGCAATTAAGCAAGAAATTATCAGCATTATTTGTCTTATTAATTTACAAAACTTTTAATTAATAACACGATTCATTATATTCGATCGAAATCTATAATCAGCGGAAAACATCTGCAACACGGGAAAGTGGTCTTGTTATTGATAAATCGATATGTATAAACACTATATAGAACATAATAGTATGCGCTAATGGAAAATAACTACAAGAATACGAAAAAATTCCAAGTATGCTATTGAAAAAGTCTACTCCTCCAAATTTGGAATCACGCTTCATCTACGACATCGACGTTAACGTCACTAAAATATACAAAACAAGGTGTTAATTCTGTTGCAGCTATCGCTATCACAAACCCCGCGATATCACATAAGTTTTCATCTATATATATATCAATCTATATAAAAAAAATTACTTATTTATCTCTGTATAATCAGTTTGAGTACTAAAATTGAATAGCTTTATTGAATAGCTGAACTTAACAGCGGAAAAAATCTTCTTTTAAAACATGAACAAGCATTTCTCTTGACCAGTGTATAAATCCTTTGCCAGTAGCTGTATTGCAGTCGCCTACGAAGATTATTTGATTCTATTAGATATTTAGATTCTATTAGATTTAAAAAAATTTATATTAAAATTTATAACTATTTTAATCATCTAGTTATGACAGTTTCAATCTTTCCACCAAACTAAGAATTTTATTACCGATAATATTTTATCACCAGGTGCATCTCGCATGAGTATTATCTAGAGACATGCTGAACAAAACTATGTGAGATCGCACACAAGACACGAAAAATTCGAAATTCAAAATAACCTATCCGTTATTTACTTTGCATGTAAAAATAAGAAAAATAGAAAATAAACATGAGAAATATTTCTTCATAAAGTATTGCCTTAGTCTATATACATAATTTATTAGATATATTATAGTACAATTAGTAATACAATATAGTTAATAACAATGGTTTTTAATTAGGGTGTAAATAACATCCCAACTGATTATTTACGAAAAAAAAGAATGATATGTCTATTTCTGGGTTAAGAAATTATCGTAGCGACGTAACATCATAATTATGTCCTGCTGCCGCGGTTTATTGATCCCTTTCTTGATTCGGTGATCAGAAATCATCTTGAAGATAACTTGTTCCATAACGCAGATAAGAAAGCTGACAAACAACGTAATACTTATTAAAAATAGTAGCGGCACTATGTCATTGATCTCGACCGATTTCCATCCAGATTCGTTCTATAATCAGAGATAAGTTTATCAATCTGTCTATCAAATGATAGCACGCAAAATTTAATACACTTGCGTACATTTATTTTGTTTAGGTCGCGCAACCATTGCGTCTGCATCAAACGTTGCAGAATTCCACTGTCTCTTAATAAAAGAATACTGGAAGAAATAAAACCTACAATATGTTTTTATCACATTTACATCTTAATTTGCATTAATGGAGGTTGCACTAACTTTCTGTTAATAATACCAAGGTATGGGTAGTTTGATTGTAAAGCCATCGAAATGGGGCACTGCATTATAACATCCAACGACTCCAACTTGCAGTTGATTTTCTGTTGCAGTACAATTGCCATGTTATCTAACGCCATAAGAGCATATTTTTTCTCCTTACAAACGCTTTCTAGGCCATCCAAATAATTACTCGGCAAATCAGTTTCTTTTAATATTAACTGACGAAACATCATTTTCATTATTCTATCTGACGCGTTCTGTCAGCAATAAAATTATTTTGTATTAATAGATTGCACATAAACCTTCCATAAATAATATTTATGTTGCCAATTTATTAAAAAAAAAAGAAAGACATAAATCAATACGTAATTCATCATAATCTTGTATCAATAAAAGATTTATTTAAATAAAAATTGTAAAATAGTTATATATATATATATATATATATATATATATATATATATATATATATATAATACTGCAGCAATGTTTACTTCAAATATACAATATCCTTCTCTTTTGATTACTGATCTTATGGCAAGATAATCTGAGAATTATTTTTAACACCTGGAAAATATTATAATCAGCTGAGTCTTTGATCACGCTAAAACGATAAGTATTATCCTGCAGTAGGCCGTCCATAGTCGTAAAAGGCATGACAAACGTTTTAACAGCAAGATGACTAATTAAGGAAGCGGAATACGCTGCTACGATCACGAGTGCTAACAGATGAATTACCAGCTGCATCATTCTTATAGAATCCAGCGTCGATTGTTTCATACCTAATATCATTTTTTATGAAAGAGATTGCGGTCGTACATTAAAAAAAAAATATACAAAATTAAGCGCAAGTACTCGAGAAAAAAATGATGCATAGGAATTACCTTGAGCACAAAACGCTCCTAAGTTTAAAATCATAATTTCTATAAATCTGAAACAATCATTTTGAAGACGCGGTAACATGAATGGAAATAGTTTCTGAATGAACACAATCAATCCACTTGAAAGTACGATGATAAAAACGATAGCGCCCCAAATGTTCCCGGAGAATGGTGCCATGTAAGCATCCCATTTTAAATCAGTCGTCATAGACCTTTTAATATATATACGATACCTTAAAGGAGGAATGTAAATAATGAGTTTTAATTACATTATCCAGCCCCAAAACTCGCAAGTATATTAATTTTTCATCAACTCTGACGTGTCTGAATAGTTATATTTAAGACCTCTGAAATATCTTAAAAAAATATATATTTTTCTAAAATTCTATTTTTTATTCTAAATAGTATTATATAATAGAACATTAATCCCAGAGAAATGTTAAGATGACCATAAGCGCGGTTTCAAAAATGTAAAGGGTTAAAAGTGATAATTTCCAGCCAGGTTATATTGTATAATAAAAAATACGTGGCTGAAGTTCATGTAATATTGAGGATATATACTATCGTATGGATTCATTGCTTAGAGAATCAACATTCTACTATTCACCGTTATTTCATTTATGGAGAATAGAAGACGTGCTTCATTAAGCACCCTGAAAGACAGAGTCTCGTTACAACATTTGTGTTCAGTGCGCAAAAATACATGAGAAATGGTAACTTCTATTCAAACAACAGAAAAGAAGTCTAAAAACGGCGCCCTGTGTTATGACCAAACCATCACTTTCAAACCTTAATATCTCCGGAACCGTGCTTATGCTCATCTTAAAATTTCTCTGCGATTAATATTCTATTATATAATTTTATTTGGTATAAGAAAGTTTGAAATTCGAGTTCCAAGAAATAGGCCAAAAAACAAATTTTTTTTGGCATCACTCTTTTAATAATTTACACATTTTATTGCTTGCTAGATATAGATTCTTGTTAGTTAGATTAAGCATCAGAGAGATATCTCAATCCTGTCGCTAAAATATAGTTTGGTTAAACTTTGATGTTTCATTGCTTAAATTTTTTGAAGAAGAAATATATTACTTGGGTGTGAAGACAGGCTGTGTAAAACCGATAACATTTAATCTTTCCGAGGTCATCATAAACTCCATCGCCGCAAAATCTACATCGTTGTTCTTCAACATCCCAACTGCACCTGAACACGAACCGTTTGGTAAACACATACCCCATGTTTTGGTCTCCTTGTAGGTGAATCTGCAGCACATTTAAGGAAAATTTGTTCATGCAATCGACTATTTTGTCGCACCCTGTATAAAAAAAGGGTAATCAATTAGTTTCACTTTACAACACTTTTTCCAGCTTTTTCCGAAGGAACTTCACAGCAAAAACGCTGTTAAGATCAAAATTAAACATTTAAAAATTATGTCAAAATTATTGACCATTCCTTCCGAAAGCAATTACTGTTGCAGTAATTTCAGGATAAAAGGTCAAAAGGACACAATATGAAGAAGTAGTGATAAAGTAATGATACGCAATTTTGCTGTAAAATAGAAGTTTGAAAAAATTTAAGAAAAAGGTGTAACCTTTTTTTAAGACATTATATCATCATTCTTATCAAAATTAGTAAAGTACTTAAATTTGAAGAAAAAAGAAAGATAACAAATTATTTATTTTATTAAACATAAAATAAATTACAATTTAAGTTAACGTGCTATATTTATTATTTATTATATATGTACATAGCAATATAAATATAATAATGTCCTATTTTATTTGTTACATAACTTACGCTAATTCAAAATCAATAATAGATTACTGAACAACATATATTAATAAAAAAGTATCTTAATATTTTTCGATATATGAATTAGATTTTGTCCATCATATAAACCATGAGCTTATTTGGAAAGACATTCGAAAAAGCGACAATGGTCAAAACAGAGAAATCTTTGAAGAAAAAACTGTAGCTAGTGAGGAAGAATATTTCCGAAGAAAAAGTGCGAGACAACTCAAAGAGCTCAAAGACAAACAGAAACAAATTAAAGAAGAAAACAACAGTAAAATAGCAAAACGAAATGATAAAGTACCGAAAAAGGACGAAAAGTAAAAGAAAGCTGATCAAACTACAAAAACTCCGGACAAAAAGTGACATATGTAAATTTAAAAAATATTACAATATAATATATTGTGACAATTATTAAATTCTCATGAATATAATAAAGCTTATATTTTAATTTGCAAAATATAACATAAGCGTTAAATTTATAATGGCACTTATCCACGGAGCACAATTTTACATAATGTAATACCTTCCTCACATTCATAAGTTAATTTTTATCTGATAATTCACTTACGTGCAATTTATTGCTTCCTGCAATAAGAGTATTACTTCCCCAAAAAAGCCATCTATTCCTATTATCTCATTCTGTGCATTACGACGAAGCATACTAAGAGGAGGGTCCTACCAATAAAATTGTTATATTGAAGCGAATATAAAAAACCTAAATTCGTGAATATAAAGAATATTTTATTTTCAAAGAAAAGATGATAAAAAAAGGCAAAATAAATGATTGAAGAAAACACTTTTCAAAAGCATTACGTTATTTCCAATTTATTATGTCATGTGTGATGTAGAAGAAAAACAGATTATGAAACTGTAATTTAAATGTACTTATTATTTGCTGATTATAATTATTATTTTTTTTTCAATTATTAGCTAATCGCTAATTGCATGTCTAAAAAAATTAATATAATTATTATTATAAAACTCCCTTGCAAAAAATAAAATAAGCGTCCTTACGTCAATCGACGTAACACGTATATTCTGACCAAAAAGATCGTTTCTTCTAAAATATAAACCATGTTTAGGACCCTTAAGACCATGCTTAACATCCCATACACCAAACTGGTTGGATCTCAATTCTTTTCCTCTGTCAACTCGATAGACTTCAGTGATGATCTCTCTTCCAATTACGTTCGGACTACTCTGAGCCACCATAAACTTACAGTCAAATGGCACGTGAATTTCAAAGAAAAATTCCGTAATACTGGTCTCGTTACCGAAAAATACCAGCCAGGTGGGATAATCCATCGCGATCCACGACGCCACTTCCTACATTTTAGTAAATAATAATTCATACTGCTAGTCTGCTTGAAAACTTTCCAGATATGTTTTATGAGCTAATGAGAAAGTAATATTTCATAAAAAAAAAAAATAAAGATTTTGATGTTTCTAAATTTTGAAACATTTTGCAATTGCACAGCAATAAAATTTTAGTCAGTCCAATTTTCATTTGTGAACATATTTACTATAACTTAAAAATTTTAAAAGAAGAAGCTTTTGTATTTTTATACATATTAATACTTTTTTAATTATAATAATAATCTTATCACACTAATTCATTAACAAATAAAATCTCTTTAATGACATTTTTTAAACTGTTCAAAAATATTTACATGCGCAAAATCATCTCTTAAAGCATCGTTCATTAGGACGAACAAAGGTCTCTGGATGTGATAAAAATTTTGTCCAACCTGCAAGCATCAAATCTCTTTTTTTAGGAAAAATGCATTATTTGGAAAAATTAGAAGCACAAAATAATTCTGCTATTTTTTTATAGATAATTGTGTTAAGAAACATTTTGCTTTGATATTCAAGAATTAAATAATACGGATTGTAGAAAAAAGTCAAAATTTTCCCTTTCTTCAATGCTTACTCGTTCATTGAACATACGAAAATTCATAACAGCGGTGGGTATAGAATTTTTGCTCAGATATTTCTGAAGAAA
The DNA here is from genome assembly GCF_016802725.1 of Solenopsis invicta. NCBI lineage: Eukaryota > Metazoa > Arthropoda > Insecta > Hymenoptera > Formicidae > Solenopsis > Solenopsis invicta. The sequence goes on from NC_052679.1 coordinate 17,698,805, forward strand.
GAGCATGTGTTCACTTTCCATAATTCCTGCAAAGCTTTCAATATATACAAAGGATCGTATGCGTTCCCGTATCAGATCAACATAGTAATATTTGCAGCAATATTGTATTTCCACATTGTTCTCACCTGTCTCATTAGAATTGTGCAGAAGTAGAATGCATGTGTTATTGAAGTAATCATGTGTATCTTTGATCAAACCCATATACACGGAAATCGGCCTAATCAGTAGACCGCACACGAAATCGACTGATACCCATGTGAGGACAGTCGGACTTAAAATCCAACAGAGATCGAGTTTGCAAAACATCATTCTTCGTGCGATCGTCGATAGTAGAAATTCGACTGATTTACAAGTCAGCTGAACAAAACCAGCTCGAGCACGATTTACAACGATCCCGGAGCCGATATATTTTGCGATTGCAGCCACACTGCATTTTCTTCATACCGACCGCAGCGAATGAAATAGTCAAGTTAGTTTAGTCAGATAAGAGCATACATAACAGCAGTTCTTCGTGTCACACAATAATTACCTGACTGCTTTGAAAGAATAATAATGTTTTGTATACTCTGTGGGTAGATTTATACAAATTAAATGACCGATTTGTTTATCGAAATTTTTAGATAGATACAGGAAGGTATACAATGGTATATAAATAGATATCAATTGAATAATTTAATAAGTATGTATTGGAATCTGATCTAAATAGCAGCCTGGTGCACTGTAATAATTATAAAGACTGAATGAAAATTGTTGTATTGACTATTGATTGAATTATGAACGCACAGTAGAGTTAATAAGTAATTAAGCAAAACATTATCAGCATCATTTTAAATTATCAATCTTATTAATACACAAAACTTTCCATCAATAACACGATTCAGTATATTAGATCAAAATCTATAATCAGCAATAAACATCTGAAACATGTGAAAGTGTCCTTGCTGCTGATAAAGCGACATTTATAAACACTAGAACATAACGGTACGCGCTCAAGGAAAAAACTACAATACGAAAAAATTACTGATATGCTATTGGAAAAACTTTGATCCTCCAAATTTGGAAATACGCTTAATCCATGTTAATGTCACTCGAATATACAAAACAAATTGCTAATTGCAACTATCGCTATCGCACTCGCTGGGATATCACATAAGCTTTCATCTAGCATAAATATATCGATATATATATATATATATAAAACTAATTATTTACGTCTGTATAATCAGTTGGCACACTAAAAATTGGATTGCTTTGCATTATTTAAATTTATAATTACCATGTAGCTATCACAAAAGAAAACACTCATGATATTGTTTGCTTTAATAATACTGCATCGACTGTCCTAATTTACATTTAGTAAGTAACATGAAAGTAAGAAGAACGGATCAGTAAATCGTGTTACACATAACAGTGGAAAATATCTTTTCTTCAAATATGAACAAGTATTTCTCCAGATCAGTGTATAAATCCTTAACCACTTGCAGTATTGCAATCGCCTACGAAGATTATTCGATTCTATTAGCTATATTTAAAAAATTTATATTAAAAATCTAACTATTTCAATCGTCTAATTATGATAATTTCAATATTTAATCCAAACTAAGAATTTTATTAGCAATGGTGTTTAATCACCAGGTGCATCTCGCTTGAATATTATTCAGAGACACGCTGAACAAAACTATATAAGATCGTATACACGACACAAAGAATTCGAAATGCAAAATAATCTATCCGTTATTTACTTTGCATGTGAAAATAAAAAAAATAAAAGATAGACATGGAAAATATTTCTTCAGAAATTCATGAATATATTCTATGTACATAATACATTAGATAAATTAAAGAACAATCAATAATATACAATACGTAGTTAATAATAATGGCTTATAATTAGGGTGTAAAAAAACATCCAAGCTGATCATTTACAAAAAAAAGAATGAGATGGTTTTTTCTGGATTAAAAATTTATCGTAACGACGTAACATCATATTTATATCCGGCTGAGGCGGTTCATTGACTACTTTCTTGATTCGGTGATCAGAAATCGTCTTAAAGATCACTTGTTCCATAACGAAAATAAGTAAGCTGATGAACAACGTAATGATTATTAAACACAGTAGCGGCATTATGTCTCCGATCTCGACCGATTTCCATTCTAATTCTTCCTATAATCAGACATAAGTATATCAATCTGTCTATCGAGTGATAGCCTGCAAAATCTAATAAACGTGCGTACATTTATTTTGTTTAGACTGCTTGACCATTGCGTCTGCATCAAACGTTGCAGAATTCCACTGTCTCTTAATATAAGAATACTGTAAAAAATAAAACAGATGTTTTTATTAGAATTATACCTCGATTCGCATTAATGGAAGTCGCACGAACTTTCTGTTAATGATACCAAGGTACGGATTATTTGATTGCACAGCCATCGCTATGGAGGCCTGCATGATAATATCCAACGACTCCAACTTGCAGTTGATTTTCGGCTGCAGCACTATTGCCATTTTATCTAACGCCATAAAGGCATATTTCTTCTCCCTACAAATGCGTTCTAGGCCATCCAAACAATTACTAGGCAAATCAGTTTCTTTTACTAGTAACTGATCAAACAACATTCTCATTGTTCTATCCGATGTGTTCTGTCATAAATAAAATCATTTCAAATTAACAAATAGTACATAAACCGTTTACAAATAATATTTGTATTGCTAATTTATTTAGAAAAAAATAAAGATATATAAATCAATACGTAATTCATCATAATTTTGTATTAATAAAAGGTTTAATTAAATATAAATAGTAAAATAGTTATATATATATATATATATTACTAGGTCAGTGTTTGCTACAAATATACAATGTCCCTATCTTCTAAACATTGATTTTATGAAAGTTAATGTCAGAATTATTTTTAACACCTGGAACAAATTATAATCAGATGAGTCTTTGATCACGCCAAAACGATAAGTGTTATCCTGCAGTAGGCCGACCATAGTCGTAAAAGGCATTACGAACGTTTTAACAGCAAGATAACTAATTAAGGCAGCGGAATACGCTGCTACTATCACGACTGCCAATACATGAATTACCAACTGCATCATTCTTATAGGATCCAGCGTCGATTGTTTCATACCTAATATCATTTTTTATGAAAAAGATAGCGGTTGTACATTAAAAAAGAATTATACAAAATCAAGCCATGTACTCGAGAAAAGAACGGTGCGCAGAAATTAAAATTACCTTGATTACAAAACGCTCCTAAGGTAATCAACAAAATTTCTGGAAATCTCAAATGATCATTTTGAATATATGGTAACATGAATGCAAACAGTATTTGAACGAACACGATTAATCCGCTTGAAAGTACGATGATAAAAACGATAGCGCTCCAAATGTACCCGGAGAACGGTGCCATGTAAGCATTCCATTTTAAATCGGTCGTCGTAGGTCTTTTAATATATACACGATACCTTAAAATAGAAGGAACGTAAATAATGGGTTTTAATTACATTATCCAGATCCTAAACTCGCAAGTAAATTAATTTTTCATGAACTCTGACGTGTTTAAACTTAGGACCTCTAAATTAAATTTAGGACCTCTAAAACATTTTAAGTAAAATATATATTTTTCTAGAATTGAATTATTTTGTAAATTTTAATGATTTACACATTTTATTGCTTGCCAGATAAATGCAGATTGTTTTTGTTAGATTAAACATCAGAGATATATCTCAATTCTGTCGCTAAAATATCATTCGGTTAAACTGTGATACTTCATTGCTTACAATTTTTGAAGAAGAAATATATTACTTGGTTGTGAAGAGAGGCTGTGTAAGACTGATAACATCTAATCTATCCGAGGTCATCAAAAACTCCACCGCCGCCAAATCAGCATCGTTATTCTTTAACATGCCAACCGCACCTGTACACGATCCGTTTGGTAGACACGTGCCCCACGTTTGGGCCTCCTTATAAGTAAATCTGTAGCACATTTAAGGAAAATTTATTTTTGTAATCGGCAATTTTATCGCACTCTGTATAAGAAAGGAGTAATCAATTAGTTTCAAATGACAATTGTATGTTTTTTCCGAAGAAACTTCACAGCGAAATAGTTGTCAAGATCAAAATTAAACTTTAAAAATTATGTCAAAGTCATTGACCACTCCTTCTGAACAGCAATAGCTGTTGCAGCAATTTCAGGACAAAAGGAAGGAAGAAGGACGTACTATGAAAGAGCAGTGACAAAGTCATGATACGCATTTTTGCTCTACAATGGATCAGTTTGAAAAAAATTAGGATAACAATGTAACCTTCTTTAAGACATTATATCATCATATTATATCATCATTCTTATCATAATTAGTAAAGTACTTAAATTTCAAGAAAAAAAAGATTACAAATTATTTAATTTATTAACTATAAATTAAATATCAATTTAAGTTAACGTTTATATTATTGTTTATTATTGATGTACATAGCAATACAATATAATAATGTTCTATTTTGTTTGTACATAATTAAGGCTAATTCAAAATCAATAGATTACTGAACAACATATAGTGATAAAAAAATAAATTTTAATATTTTTCAATATATGATTTAGGTTTTATCCATCGTATAATCTAAGGGCTTATTCGGAAAGACGTCGAAGAACCGGCACTGGTCGAAAGAGAGATATCTTTGAAGAAAGAGGTGCGGCTAGTGAGGAAGAATATTTCCGAAAAGAAAGAGCGAGACAACTGAAAGAGCTCAAAGAGAAGCAGGAACAAATTAAAGAAGAGAAAAAGAATAAAATAGCAAATGATAAAGCAGCGGAGGGCGAAAAACAAAAAAAAGCTAATCAAACTACAGAAACTCCGGACAAAAAATGACACATGTAAATTTAAAATATATTACAGTATAACTTATTGTGACAATTGATAATTTCTCATGCATCTAATAAATCTTATACTTTATTTGCAAATGAAATAATGTAACCGTTAAATCTAAGCGCTTATCCCCAGAACATAATTTTATATAATTTAATAACTTCCTTACATCCACAAGATAATTTTTTCTGATAGTACACTTACGTGCAATTTAGTGCTTCTTGCAATAGGAGTAGTACTTCCCCAAAAAAACCATCTATTCCTATTATTTCATTCTGTGTATTACGACGAATCAGACTAAGAGGAGGGTCCTACCGATAGAATTGTTATATTGAAGCGAACATTAAACTTAAGGTTCGTGAATATAATAAACATTATATTTAAAAAAAAAGATAATAAATGATTAACAAAACCATTTTTCAAAGACATTACGTTATTTCCAATCTATTATGTCATGTGTGATGTAGAAGAAAAACAGATTATAAAAACGTAATTTAAATGTAATTATTATTTGCTGATTATAATTATTATTCTTTTTTCAATGATTAGCTAATCACTAATTGCATGTCTAAAAAAATTGATATAATTATTATATATAAACTTCCTGCAAAAAATAAAATGAGCGTCCTTACGTGAACCGACGTAATACGTATATTCTGACCGAAAAGATCTTTTCTTCTAATATATGTTTCTTGACCATTTCTTGGACCTTTCAGACCATCCTTTACATCCCATACACCGAACTGTTGGAATCTCAATTCTTTTCCTCTGTTAACATGATAGACTTCAGTGATGATCTCTTTTCCAATTACGTTTGGACTACTTTGAGCCACTATAAATCTACAGCCAAATGGCACGTAAATCTCAAAGAAAAATTCCGTGATACTGGTCTCGTTACCGAAAAATGCCAGCCAGACGGGATAATCCATCGCGATCCACGATGCCAATTCCTACATTTCAGTAAATAAAAGTTCATATTGCTAGTCTGCTTAAAAACTTTTCAGACATTGTTTTTATGAGCTAACGAGAAAGCAATATTTCACAAGAAAAAAATAAAGATTTTGGTTTTTCTAAATTTTAAAACATTTTGAAATTGCACAGAAATAAAAATTCTAGTAAATCCAATTTATTTACTTTGTGTATTTACTATAACTTGAAAATTTTAAAAGAAGAAGCTTTATACATATTAATATTTTTTTAAGTATAATAATAATAATGTTATCACAATAATTAAATAACAAATAAAGTCTCTTTAATGACATTTTTTAAACTGTTCAGAGATATTTACATGCGCAAAATCATCTCTTAAAGCATCGTTCATAAGGACGAACAAAGGTCTCTGGATCTGATAAAAATTTTGTCCAACCTGCAATCAATCAAATCTCTTTTTTTGGGAAGATGCATTTTTTGAGATAATTAGATGCACAAAATAATTCTGCTATTTTTTTTATAGATAATTGTGTTAAAAAACATTTTGTTTTGATATTCAAGAAATAACTAATACGGATTGTATTACAGAAAAACGTTAGAATTTTTCTTTTTTTTTCAACGCTTACTCGTTCATTGAACATACGAAAATCCATGACAGCGGTGGGTATAGAATTTTTGCTCAGATATTTCTGAAGAAAGACCATGTGTTCACTTTCCATAATTCCTATAAAGCGTAAACTTTCAATATATACGAAAAATCGAATTCATCATCGTGTCAAATCAAAGTAGTAACATTTGTAGCAATATTGTATTTCCACATTGTTCTCACCTGTCTCATTAGAATTGTGCAGGAGTAGGATGCATGTGTTATTGAAGTAATCATGTGTATCTTGGATCAAACTCATGTACACCGAAATCGGCCTTATCAGTAGACCGCACACGAAATCGACTGATACCCATGTGAGGACAATTGGACTTAAAATCAGAGAGAGATCGAGTTTGCAAAACATCCTTCTACGTGCGATCGTCGATAGTAGGAATTAGACTGATTTTACAAATCAGTTCAACGAAACCAACTCGAGCACGATGCACAACGATCTCAGATCCGATATATTTTGTGATTGCAGGCACACTACATTTTCTTCATACCGACCGCAGCGAATAAAATAGTTAGTTTGTCAGATAAGAGCATACATAACAGCAGCTATTCGTGTCACACGACAATTACCTGGCCGCTTTATTAAAGCATAATAAAAATGGCTTGCATATTCTGTGGGCAGTCATACAAATTAAATGACCGATTTGTTTATCGAAAATTTTAGATAGATACAGAAATGTACGGCGGTATATAAAGAGATATCAATTGAATAATTTAATAAGCATGTATTGAAATCTGATCTAAATAGCAGCCTGGTGCACTGTAATAATTATAAAGACTGAATGAAAATTGTTGTATTGACTATTGATTGAATTATGAACGCACAGTAGAGTAATTAAGTAATTAAACAAGAAATTTTTAGTATTATTTGTCTTATTAATACACAAAACTTTTAATCAATAACACAATTCAGTGTATTAGATCGAAATCTATAATCAGTGACAAACATCTGAAACATGGGAAAGTTGTCTTTCTATTGATAAAGCGATATTTATAAACACTAGAACATAACAATGCGCGCTTATGAAAAAAAAACTACGATAAAAAGAATCCGATAAAATTACTAGTATGCTATTGAAAACCTGCAGTTCTGCAATAATATATCAGTAATTTGTTCGTATTCTTATAGTTCTACAAGACGCGTACCATTGTAAACTGTTTACTATTAAAAATCTTGAATTTTTAACTCATTTTTAATTATTAATTATAGTAATATATTGTTGACTTACTTTGGAGTTATGTTCAAGATTATTATTCTTTTTATTTATTTAAACATTCGTAAAGTAAAAGTCCCTTATGCAGAAAACTTTAATGTAAAACTTTATATTGAGATTTTTTATGGAAAAATTTCTTTTATTGATAGCTGTAGAAGAAAATATAGAATCGGACAATGACACGCGTGCTCTCCTGACTATCGTACTTGCACTATTGTCAACTCTGATTAAATCAATATCTAAATAATGAAATAAAAATATACGGAAATCGCTTACTATATGTACAATGTTTTATTTTTGGGAATTCAACTGCACGCAAATTAAATAAGAATTCTGTTATGGTAATTTACTGAAAGGAAAATTCCACAGATATTTAAATATATAACTAGTTACGTTACAATATATAGTACGTAACAAGACTTCGTGACACATAATATTTGTTATAGATAACAGTGTAAAAATTTGTCATGTAAAAAATGCGTCTAATATTAAAAAATAAAATAGAAAAATTTATAGCTTTTTATAAACCTGATTATGTTATTCAATAATTTGTTTGTCAATGACATAATAATTCAATAAAGTACGTTATTTTACCCACATATTTATGTCAACTCAAAAAACAATTAACATTAAATTTCGTATTGTATGTTACGTAAGACAGTTACATTAACAAAGCTTTTTACGTTGTTTTTTTCACGTCAGACTAATTTGCCTTAATTAAAATTAATGCGTTTTAATTAATTACTTATCAGTAATCTATGAATAAAGTAGAACAATTAATTGCTCATCAAATTCCGGCTTAAGAATATAATAAACGGTATATAGGTGTTATTTCAATTTTTTTATTAAGAAATACAACTCGGCAACAGTCAGCGAAAGTAAACCGAATTATATTAACTGTCCTCCTCTGAAAAATTGCAAAGCCCGTTGATAATTTATTTCGATAAGGTTCATTTGCGCACGTGTTGAAACAATATTTTATTAGTAATTTTAAGTTATGTATCTAGTTTTGGAACATCTTCGCTAAACAAGCTGTCACTATAATATGCTTCATGAAGAAAACCCCGGAAATACATATAAGTATTACATCAGTCCAAAACGTAGCGATAACAGAAAGTCGTAGGTAAAATGTAAATATCATCGTGGATATCAAGAATGTTTTCCATATGAAATTAGCATCGATAACAAGACTTATAAGCGTAAATACAGTGTGCGTCAGTACTGTCCGCGAAAAGTCGTGTCATTAGTTCTACAAATATTGTCAAGTAAGCAAGTTTGAGACACATAAGCGTGTGTAATTGGACATTTATTATTAAGAAAAAATAAGGAAAAATTTTGGATATATCGAATAACACGCAAAACAAAATAAATTCTCAAGAGAGAGAGAGAGAGAGAGAGAGAGAGAGAAAGAGAGATAGCGCAAGTAATTGGGAACAATTAGCAAGTAGAGCGTTCATTTGAAATATCGCAGCGTTCGCTCCAAACACCATTTGCAACCTTTATCGCTCAACGAATATAAATAAAGACGACTAAAATGTCAGACTGTCAAAAGATAGCATTTTATTAATTAATTCTGCAAAGATTGATGTTAAAGAGTTACAATAAAAAGGAGCGCAACACACCTCGGCAAAGTGGCTGTCCACGGAAATTTTCGATCAGGCAACAGCCGAAAGAAAAAGCGCGAGTCGGAATTGACAGATTTTGATACTTTTGAACAAAGTTCAAACATCAACAAAATGAGGCTACCGCTTTTCATTCTTTGTTTGGCTGTGGCGTATGGAACCTGCTTGTCACATGGTGACGTGACTGAAATACAAAGTAAGTCTTGTAATAATGCATTAATATTATTATATTGTATTAGCGTTACCAAGAGCGTTACTATTAAAAAATGTTTAGATTTTGTATAAAATTACACTTTAATACAAAATTATATTAAATAACGTGTTATATAAGGTAAATAGAATTTTTTACGAATTGTATATCGACCAGATAATATGTCTAAATTATACAATATTTTGTTAAATCATTTCTCAACATGTACGCTTTTTTAAACATAATAAATTAATAAAATTTTTATTTATTCAGGCCAAAAATATAATAATTATTTGGAGCAATATTCAAATAATATAAATAATATACCTTTTGTAAATAAAAAAAAATAAAATATATATAATATTTAATACAATATATAAAAGTCCAGCTAGTTATTGTAATAACAAAGCGTCACAAGGATTAACAAATCATAAATCAAGAGAGAACAAAACTTGATAAAAAAGATGAAAGTATAATATATATAATTATAGTTATTAGTATTAAATATAAAATCTCTTCTTTGTTCACTGTTGGTTCCTTAAAAAATATATTACATTTTAATAGAATTTAATGTTTATATTATAGCAATTATCGTTTTATAATTTTTCTAGATGGAGACTATAAAGTGAATTTGTCCGATGTGCCTTTTGAAAGATTTCATTCGAGGCACAAAAGAAGTTTATTATCACCAGTTACAGCGCCGCTAGACATGATATTACGTTTATGTGGAGTAAATGAGGGTGCTATAACTACAAGTGTAAACCTCCTGAAATTCGTAACCAACGCATTGATGGGACAAGATGTGTGCCCTAAAACAGAAGGAGTATCTCTTCTCGGATTGATCCCACAGATGATGTGTCATCCGGTCCAAACGACCGAAGCCTTAACATGCCACTTCTTGCAAACAGTTGGGAATGGAGGCCGTGCATTAACGTCGAAAGCATTTGACCTATCTGTACAAATATTTAGAAATATATTCCTACCAGGATTACATACAACGCTGAATGCACTAAAAGGCACACACTTGTTACCCCCACAAATCAATGCTGCAATCGACATATTCAATTTAATTTATAAATTTTTACAAATAATGGGATATGTCCCGAATTAAAATTTGATTTCCCGTTTTTTAAACGTAAAAAAAGCTGAAAAATTACTATACACAAAGAGTTCAAATAATTTAAAAAAATTTTACTACTGTATATCTATTTATGCAATTCATATTTTGTTATATGTTCAATTATGAATAATATTACAACAAATTATGTATCCTTTTCATAAATCCTAAACGCTAAGAAAAATAATAAGTAACAAGAATAATCAATAAAATAATTGGATTGAAATAATTTTATTTCTATGCATTCTCTTGTATATTCAGAACATTACTAACGTACATGTACATATGCGTTATCTTCATAAATAATTTCATTAATATACATATATAAATATATAAGTTTCTGAGAAATCCGTCATGTAAAAATATGTTTGAGCAAAGATATAGGCAAACAATTAATATTACTTAAGTACCTACTTCACAGTCTCTATGTGAAAAAAGTTTAACTCGAACAAAAAAATTCTATTTATATATTAAGACTTAGTTGTTCAAAGGTAAATATAAATTGCTATAATATGAAATTCTTATTTAAGCATTTGTACTTAAAAAGAATCATCATCATCTGTATATTCATCTTTATCTAGAATTTTCGAAACTTCTTCTTCATGTTCCTCGATTTCGTCTTCCAGCAAATGTGAATCTCCT